>NC_048308.1:19745165-20425172 GCF_013100865.1 Trachemys scripta elegans | reverse complement strand
TGCTCGTTCAGTGTCTTCAGTAGGACGCTTGCCAGGTAAACACCCTGAACCCTTCCCCTGCTCCCTTTCCCAGAGAATGCTCTAATCTGATTCCAGGTCTTCTAATGATATTTAGGATGCCTAGGAGAACTTTGGGTTGGCAAGAATACTGTACCTAAAGCTGGGTTTTGAAAATTACCCAAGACCCATTTTATTTGTCTTTTAAAACTGCATACTGCTGAAAGAACAATTTTTTTTTATTGGATTATGAGGATGGGGAAGACATGACTCTGGTAAAAGAACAGAAGCCCCTTCCTCTGGTCAGGTTGACACAAATCTCACACCTCCTGCACTTTCTGGTTTCAGCCCACACGAGAAAATACCAAAAAAGTACTGGGACAAATGCTGCTTTGCTTTGTGTGTGGTATTCTGACTGGTCAGACAGCCTTGTATTGAAACCCTCTTGCACGTGGTTTCCAATCCAAAGAGGTTTGGGATCAGAGGCAGGAATCAGAACGTCTGAACGTGGTCACTAATTACTGCCTCTTACCTATGTGGTAGCAATTATTTTGCCACTGGCACTTAGCTTTGGTTTTCTTACCTGTATATTGTGAATGGCATAATACCTTGTAGTCCTATTTAAATTGTAACATGGAACAGTGCCTCGATTTCCCCCCCCCTAAAACTCGTGACAAATTTTGGTCTAATCCCCTTGCCAAAATTTCTCTCCATCTCTTTAAACTGTGAGAGAAACTCTCCCCAGTATGTTACTATGAATGCGCCCAAATTCTTCAACCTGTCTGAAGCGGTGGATTTTGTAGCAGCCTCAGTGAGTTAAAAGGCGCGACTGCACCGCGGGCTGATGGGATCTTAGTGGTTCCTGACCCTTTAAAAGTACACGAACTCCCCCACTCTTAAAGAATCTGTTGCATTTTACAGCCTGGCAGAGTCCCAGGGAAGACTTGGTACCAGAGGCACAGCGACCTTATGCTGATGAAGAAACTTGTGCTTTCAAGTGGTCTTTTGCAAGGCTCCCTTGTAATTCCAGGAGGAGTTTATTTTTTGAGTTGCATTTTTCTTAGTCATTTTCACTGCCTTCCCCTCTCCTTTTTAACCCATGCAGTGAGTGAGCTCAAGTTTCTTCTTTTAAAAACTGAAACTCACCTGGCGATCGCATCGGAAGTTCCACAGAAGGAACATAAAAGCGATGTGCATTTGTCACAGGCGACTTGTAATATGCTGCTATCTAGCCTTAATCTCTTACGTACTGTATCTACAGAGGAAAGCAGCCCACAGGTAAGCAGTAAGGTGCTCTGCCTTTTCAAAGCTCCTGCAGGTTGCACAGAGGCTGTTTTCTCAATTACTGCTGCTCTGTGTATGGCAAGATAGAGAGAGGGAGTTGAAATTTGCAAAGAGAGCTTAATTTCCAGCAGTGGCTATCACGCCTCATATTAACCTCAGAGATCTTCCAAGACCAAATGTTTAATTTCCTGCTCTGTGCTGTGGTGAAAGGCCCATCTGGCTCGAAAAGCCTGCCTTTGATTGTATGTGGGATTCACAAGAATAGAGCTTAGTCTGTTTCAGTTCTTCCTGCTCCTCCCCCCCCTCCCCCCAATAATTGGAACAGCTGGATTCACGGAGTGGTAACACTGTTTTAGCATAAATATATAGAGGAGTCGAAGCGGCTCTGGGATTCTATGGGTGCCATACCAGTTCTTTTTGTGTGGCGGCTGGGTGGGAGAAGTGCTCATTAGTTAACGTCACTAACATGTAACACTTCAGCCCTCCCTCCTGGTATGTTAGAAATAGAATGGGTGCTAGTGCCTATTCCGGTCTGTTACCCTGCTGTCGCTCTGGGCTGAGCCACTGAAGCCAACAGTTACACCAGTGTCAACGTGGTCCCAGATCAGAATGGGCAGGGACCTTTTATTGTGGGGAGGTAGGGAGTCCGCTCCTGAAAATATGCTGTACCGGCAATGCTCATGCGCTGTCCATCCTCTGAATGCGTTTGGCATGCCTGCGGGATGTGATTTGATTGGTGGCTCTCATGGCTTGGCTGGTTAGAATAGTGCTGGCTGGAAAGTTAAGGAGGCAAAAAGATCAGTTTCATTTTTATGCCCCCAAGATGCGTCTCTGCTACCTCCTACCACTGGTATTAATGTAACTCATTGCCAGGCAGCGTCTCCCAATGCTAGGTGTAGCACACAGCTTCCTTTGTGCTTTGCTCACAAGTGTCTCAACCTCTGTTGGTCGGTATTTGTGTATTTAGACGACAGCCGGAGCAGTGCAGTACTGTGAGCCTGGCCGGCGATCGAGGGAGACGCTTTGCTGGGTGGAATGTACGCTTTTAGGAGGTGGGCACATTGTTTAATTTGGTACAAGATTCATGATTGATTGTGCAAGTGACATAACATTGATCATACTTGGATGTAATTGACCCGTATGTAAATATACACATGCCTGTACATTGTATACATAGAGACGTCTGTGTACATGTGTATGTATTTATCAAAACTGTTCTCTGCTCATAGTAACTGCAAACGTAGATCTACTTCTCTAAAGCTCCCCTATAAATGCTCGAAATGAATTTGTAGGAAATAGGACCGCTGTCAGGAATATCTGCTGAGAGACCAAAAAGTTCACTTTTAAGTACCTTGATTAAAGAATAAAGTTTATTCCTCGTTTATTTTTTTAATAAAAAAAAATGCACTTTAACTGGCAAAACACATGGCTGCAAGGTGCAGTTCAAACCGATGGAAACGTGAAAGTGCAGCAAACCGATCAGAAATATTCCTTTCTCACCTGTCAAGCAAAGCGCTGAAAACTATTCAAACACCTGAGTCCGAGCTGCCTGGTTTTGTCTTGCTGCCTGTTGGTTGAAGCTCAGATTCTGATTCCCTTTTTTGAGGCTAGCAGGGCTGCTTTCCAAGAGCAATGTGAACACGGCCAAGCAACAGGCTGTTGACAAAATGACGGCAGGTCCTGGATTTACCACTAGCGAACTAGCGAAGCGATCGATGAAATCAAACCATGCTAAGAAAGCCTCATGCTAGTGAGCACTCCGTACAGTAGCAGATTTTTGCAAATGGAGTTTTACAGTCTATATTTAAAAAATTGTATGTTTGTAACAAATAAAGTATGCGGAAAAGTGAATGAACCTGACATGCTGTCGTCTGTGTCATTTTAAAGAGCATGTGTGTGTCTGTCTGAGGTGGTTGGGTTGAAAGGTGGACGTTGCCAGTGACCTTAAGGGAAATGGTAGGAATTTAGAGTTTATGAAAATCCAGAGATTTTAAGGAAATGAGACCTCTTGTCTGACCTGTACATCGCAGGCCTGGGAGTGTCACCCCTGCCCTGAGCCCAATAGCTTGCTTGGCTAAAGCACCCTCCAGTCAGTCAGCCCTGATCTAAGGACATTGAGATGGAGAATTGGGAGCTTGTTCCAATGGTTAATCGCTCTCATAGAGCAAATCAAAACTTGTGCCTTAATTCTCCTTTGAATTTGTCCGGCTGTAACTTCCAGCCCCTTTCTCGGCCTCTTCTCCCCTTATAAATTGTGGTCAAGTCCCCTCTCGAGCTTGGTAAACTCACTGCCAGGCGTTTTCTCCAGCTCTTGAAGAAAGCTGTGGTTCTTCACTGCACTCTTCCAGACATTGCCTTGGCCACAATGCCAGACTGGGGAGCCCACGGGCTTGGACTCAACCAGTTACTAAGCCAGTGGTTCTCAACCGCAGGCTGCTTGCAGCCCAGACAGCACACCGCACTGCTGTGGTCCATGTGGCATCCTCAGTCCCAGAGGCAGTCTGTGTAGTGTGTGCATGCGGCCCAGTGAGAACCACTGGCCGAGGCTGGTAGGTGCTGTGCTCTGCAATAGCACCTGCACTTGGTTCCCTTGATTTCTTTAGGCCGCGTTGACAGGTGGCCAGACCCTAGTGGGGACAAGACGACCCATTACAACAGTGACTTTTGTTCAGCCGAACACAGTCATATAATCCCCAGCAGTACCCGTATTGCAGAGCGAGATCTGGGCACAGGGCTGTGCCCGGTGATGTTAAACAGAGAAATCTCTGACCAGACGTGTCTCTCCAACCTTAATACACAAATATTGGCCAGGTGCTGCTTTGGGCTTCTACCCAGAGCTTCGCCATGGTCCGTACTTCCACCATTGCGGGAGGGGAGGAGAAGAAAGTGTACGGAGCACGTGCTCTGTCACAATCTGCTAGTCCTCAGCACTGACTGGGAGCTTCAAGGGGTTGTGACTGATTCGACAGCTTCTTGCCAAGCTCCCCAGGGAAGCTTCTTCCAATTAGTGAAAACATGGCTACGGCACAATCTCTTGTAGCTTCGCCCACCGAGGTCCTAGGCGTGGTGCCAGGGTTTGCAGAGGGCTCCTTCAAAAGCCTGGCTGCCCGTCCTGTCCTTGGGCAGCCGTCAAAGGGATGGGAGCATCCTACGGCCGTGCTAGATATGAAACACCCCAGCTAAGAATGCCAATGGCTCTCCCGGTCTGGGGCTGCACCCGCCAGAGACATGGCCTGGCTGGTCCCAGGCTTGTATCCTTGGTCGCCTCTAGCAGGGCCCATTGGTTGTTGCCGGCCAGGGAGCTCCCTGCCCCCCGAGCGCATACAGCCGTGTGCAGTGGGAGGGCGCGTGCTCACTGGACTCCCCTAATTGATAGCGCTTTGGGGGCGGAGGCCTGGGTGCGACAGCTGCGTGGCAGATGCTGGCATTGGCCGAGAGCGGCTCTGTCAAGCACTGATGCTCACGTGTGCACGGTGTGGTTCACATGATGCTGTCGGGATGAGAGGGGAGCTAGTCTCATGAATGTGAAGCAGTCCAGGGCTGGCCTGGGGCTCAGTTGTCCAGCCCTCGTCCTCCATGGCTGAGAGCTCAGTACCCCAGGCACCGAAGCGCTTGGCCTCTGACCAGAAGATGAAAAGTTTTATGCTCCCTGGCCCCCAAGCTCTGTAAAACAAAACCCAACTTCTGGGCAGGGCTCTGGAGCAAAAGGCTCCTGTGCCATCAGGCGGCCTCCAGCACCTGGGTCTCCTGTAACTCAGCCCTAGTTCAAGCTGCTTCTCCTAAGCGTCCTTGGGAACATGAACAACAAGGAGTTTGGTGGCACCTTAAAGACTAACAGATTTATTTGGGCATAAGCTTTCGTGAGTAAAAAACTCACTTCTTCGGATGCATCCGAAGAAGTGAGGTTTTTACTCACGAAAGCTTATGCCCTAATAAATCTGTTAGTCTTTAAGGTGCCACCAGACTCTTTGTTGTTTTCATGTATTTAAAGTTACTCGTGTGCAAATTAAATGTTTTCAGGGTTGGGACCTTAGATGCAAAACTGTTCCAGGGAGGAATTCTGTTTTCCTATGTGTTTGTACAGCACCTAGCACAATGGGGTCCTGATCTTCACTGGGGCTTGTTTGGTATTCCAAAATTAAAAACATTAAATTAGAACAAAGTAATATTCTTTTAGTTCATCTCCCATAATAATTATTTCTAATGCCTAAATGTGCCAGGAATGTTCTTAGCCAAAGCACAGCAAAATCCCCTTCTCTTGTTCTAAGAGTTTTCCTTACAATGTGACCTGTCACACCCAGGTCTAAAAAAGGTTCTAGGAAAGGCAGACATGATTAAACTCTAGCTGCAGATTGAAGAGACTTTTAAACATGTGTGCCATTAAGAGTGCACTTAAATCAGAGAAAGTGACAAACAATTTGTTGTAAGACACACAAATACTAGTTGGAAACTAATTTCAATGGTATAAAAGACAATCGGCTCTTGCATATAAAGTAAATGGAAAGATTATGTCTGCACACATTATTACTCATGCAATATACTACATTCATTTAGAACAGCTACTTCCTTCTCTTGACCATAGCAGCCATATATGTCAACAGTGCAGAACTTGGCCGGGAACTGTTCAGAACAGGGAGTAATTATGTGAAAGCCACAACGTCATTTTCCATTTTTTCCTTTGGTCATATTTAATATTTTTAAACTGTAACCCTGCCTGGTTTCTTTAATTCCTGACCTTCTCTATTGCCAAAGCTCTCACCTAAAAACTCTGCAAAGTTTCAATTTCTAAATGTCACAAAATATCAAGTGAGTACAGAAGACAAGAAGTAAGTCAATAAATGTTTGTATTCCTTGCTTGATGCTCTTTTGTATTTCATTTTATATGGGGGAAAGATTAGTCCCAAATTTAATCTCTCCTCCAAGTAAAATAGGGATAGAACACGGAGCCTGGGGTATCAGACAGTTGAAAGTATTGATTACAGTGCACAGCAATTTACTAAATAAATAAAACTGAAATGCCTTCAAACAATTTAGGAGAAAGCGTACTGTTTCCTATGGTGGAAAAAGGTATAATTAAAAAGCTATCAGCAGTCTGGGATTGTCAAAAGTACTTTGTCACCTGAAGCACATTCCTTGTAATTATCTTTTAGGCTTTAAGCTAGATCACCATTAACCTCAGAAGAAGAAGGGTTACTATGCTTTCTGGTGTGAGAAATTGTATCTTCATGTAAATTAAACCCCGTTAGGCAGTCAAATTGGATTTGGGAAATGATTGAGTATTAAAGCTAGTCATGTATATTATCAAATGATACAAAGCATGAGATGTTAAGGGGAAAAAATCAGAAAATATTATATTCCCTCCCATTTCCTTAAACATTTAAAACTATTTTTGAGTAAAATACAGGAATAACACACGTGAAATTTGGTTACATGCACGTTTTTCAGATAATACAAAATGAGCCAACCCTGTGTCAAGTGAAATAATATAATAGGACCATAACACTACAACTCCAGTACTCAAGAGCTTCTGGCAAGTAATTATCAGAGTGGATAAGCAGAATGCAGCTATCCAAATTTTCCACTGATAAATATACCAATATTGGTATATTTAATGTGTAAAAGCCTCTCCATCCATGCAACTTCTATTTTAACTAGTAATTACCTTTAGCATGAAATATATTTCGAAGTTTTGACTGAATGATGAAAAATTAATAACTTTAAGACTTCTAAATAATTATCCAGGAGGAAAGAAGAATGCTGAAAAAATATTTTCCCTCCTATCAGTATAATACTGAAAACTGTGTGTGTTTCAAAGACAAGGAGAATGAACTCCTTGTAAGCACCTGCTTGCTTTTCAGATTTTAAATTAGATATGTTTACAAAGATGCAATCTATTGGTGACCAATTTGAAATGAGTTGGTGATCTGTCTGGTTCCCAGAAGACAATATATTTTTAAATACAAGTCCTTACCACCACAACTTAGGGCAACCAGTCAGCAAGTGTGAAAAATCGGGACGGGGGTGGGTGGTAATAGGAGCCTATATAAGAAAAAGACCCAAAAATTGGGACTGTCCCTATAAAATCGGGACATCTGGTCACCCTACCACAACTGGAGGTCTTCTAATTGACAGTCACAGCGGAAAAGCCAAATATTTGAATAGGCACGATGACTGGATTCCTGTAGGTGGCCCAGCTGGGGCAGGTTTAGACACATTGACCAAATTAGGGCCAATGCAAGTTACCTTATCCTAACCCATTCTGCACCATTCCTGAGAGTGAAGGGAGGACTTCTGTCTCCATCTTTCTCAATCCTGCACCTTTCCAAAAGCTTTGTGGCCCAGATCCTCAAAGGTCTGAAATAAATGGAAGTTAGGAGTCTAAAAAAACCTTTAAGGATCTGGGCTTCAATTCATAACAAACATTTTAAAACACAGAACTATTGTATTTTGATTGTATCTCAGAATTTCCACTAGTGCTTTAAATTCAATTCCCCATACAGTAGCTGTTAAGAAGTTGTAAGGCTACCATTATACACAAATAGAACATAATCACTTCAGCAAACATGAGTTACCTATGTTAAACAAGACACCTGCTTGACATAACACCAAGGCTTTTTACCATTTACAAGAAAATCTTTGTCTTTCATGAATGCATTGTGCACAATAGAGAACTCTGTCATTCTTCAGGTAATGTCAGTAAGAGTTTGTGTAATATCTTTTTCTCAGCAATTAGAATGAAACCAGGAGCTTTGCAAATGAGAAGAAGTTGCGTGTAGTTAATCTTTAGAAAGTACCCTTTTTTTGTAGTTGAATATATATAAAAAATTGCCAACACTTCCAGGAAGCTTTCTGAAAGTTAAAAAAAATTGTTTTCAAAGAGAACTTTTAGTTTTTCTGCCAAATTACTGCATGTTGATAGTGGCCTGCAGTGACAGACTTTATGCTTTCAACTTGTGGAAAGGGGATAATTGAAGTGGTGTGCGCAATAAATGAGAAGATGCATCAGTTCCATATAAACCTTTTAAAAGCCTCAAAATGCAAAGTAAGGCACACTGATGTGAATTGCATAAGGATACAATTAATTTGTACATGAAAGAAGATTTTTTTAGTATGCTATTAGCCTCTGTAACAGCTGAATATACAAAAAAGCCAATCATTTATAACCTTGCCAGAAGTATGACAAACTGCTTGCTGCAAATTTTTTTTAAAGCTAAACTGATGCATAATGTTTTTATAAAATGATTCTGTTAACCCTCATTTGCCACCATTGTACTTAGTTAGAAAAATGAATATTGACAATAACATGTGTGCTGTGTTCATAATAATGTTGCAAGAAACAAAGGTGACCTATTAGAGAGAGAGAGAGAAGTAATTGCTATTCAATTTGTACTGAAGACACTTGAATGTTCAGTAATAAGACATTTTTCCTTTGTTTCCTGAATGTGTCTATTTCTTTTTTACCTGGTTGTTAATGAAATTATCTGCAAAAGAAGAAATAAAAAAGCTATTTCCCTCCCACCTCCCCCTATTTTTCTAACAAACTCAATTCTGCCATTCACCACAACCACTGATCTTTGCATTGAAACATTCAGTTTGTTCTCTCTTTAGTTAACCTATTCTGCTCTGTATTATTCAGCTCATACACTGCATAGCCATTTTGGTTTTTTGGGTAGAAAAATATGTAGAAAACCTCAAAGAAATTTCCTTTTTTATTGCTAAGTAGTAACATTTTTAGATACAGCTGGTCAAGGAAATTGCTCTTGAGAAACCCTGCTAACAATGGAAGTCAAATTACACTTCAGATATTAAAATGACAAAATTGTGACATTGGTAAATTATTTCCTGCAAAGTATAAAAAAGAATGAATCATGGCATTTCACTAACCTAATTTAATCAATAATTCTGTAATTCATATGCAATCATAGCTCACTTTTATTCATCATTACATGAGTGCAATAATTAGTCTATCCTCTATGAAAGTATATGTGACAGCATTAAATAATATAGAGTAAGAGAACTTCTTATGAAACAACAGGAATCTAGCACTCTGTCAGTTCACATGGGTAGCTGTCAGTAATGTTAATAGGAGTTAAAAGCTCATATTAGCAGAAGAAGCCCCATGAGGTTTAAAGGTATCCTGGAAACTACAAGTTGTACCTACTAGAAATTGCAATCTGGTGAGGATTATTTTCTGGAATTTAATATTGATTTAATTTACTCAAACATACCCATGTTCATGCTCAGCGCTATTTAATATTGATATGATATTTTCAAATACATATAGGAATATTTATGTTACAAGAGGCAAAGCTATGAATGGGCTATGCAGGTCAATGCTTACTTAGCATTGGTTTAATTTTCTTGGTGCTAATCACTGGAAGCTCCAACTGAAGTTGGGGGAAAGTTGGAGGAGTACAGATGCTTTGTATGTCTGAAAAGCTGACCAGTATGTCCCTTAATATAAATCTCCATGATAAATTTTTGCTATAGAGGCAGCTTTCAAGGTGTCAAGAGGATATACAAGTGAACAAACTATATTCTTGATATTTTTTGGACACAGCTGGGTCTCCTTGATAGTCTTATGGCTGAACACCAACACGCAAAAGCTTGGAGTAAAAGGGTCAACATTGCAAGCATAAAACAAAAATCCATGCACCCCTCAAATGAAATTAGTACCTGCTGTCATTCCATTGAGTAACAACAAGGATGATTTTGACTCATTGGTTGATATCCCTGCCCTTCTGAATTACATGAGAATTTAGATATTGACTTCAAACGGGTCAGGATTTCGCCTATTTTTAAAATGTGAGATAGAAAATTTTATCCTTTAATTCCTTTCTTTTCCTGTATTTTATCTCTTCTTACCCATGTCTCCCTCTCTTGCCATTTTGCCCACCTTCAAACTCTTACTGCTATAAAAGACTCTGTTTAGAGCCCTGAAAGAACAGTTCCTAATGCAAAACGCACGAGCAATGACAAGGGCTGTGATGTAGAGTACTTTGGCTGCACTTCATGTGTCTGTTTCCCTTTGAAGCACAGATATAGTACTGTTACAGCCACCACTTCAAAGGGAAACCACCCAGTTACTCAGAAGTCCAGTCGCCTAATGTACATCTAAAATTTAGCTTAATATCCCTTATATACCCATAATGTATCACAAATTCTGCTGTGGCTCATTGCCATATTACAAACAATAGAAAGTATAAAAATATTAAAAGCGACTTTACAGTTTACTTTTCCAAATTGGTTCATAATAGGATGCAATTCTGGGTGTCTTTACTCAGGTAAAACTTTGTGTAAGGATTACAAGCTTGGACCCTACTTTTCTATATTGAAAGTGCGGAGAAGTCTAGATTTTCACATGATAAATATAGATATAAATAAAGCACTCTAGAATAGAAAATCTAATATTTACTTCATATTGTGTGATGCATGTGCTTGTTTTTACAGTTGTCCTCTATGTTCTAAAGGCATCTAGTCATGCCTCTCTACTTCCCAGAACAGGATTTATAACTAAACTTGTGACACTAAGATATGTGGTTTGTCACATCATTAACTATACTTAGCCAATTAAGTTTTTTATACTGAGTAATTATCTTTTTTTTCCCTCTGTTCTTGTAAATCTCTTCCTACTATTGCAGTTTGTTTTTTTTTTCTTCTTGTTGTTCTGCTTTACCATCTCTCCCATTGGCCCTCTGATTGTTTATTCTATCCATCTTTCTTTACCTCTTCTGATAAGTTCTCTTACCTCCCTTGGCCACCACCTATTTCCTCCTTAATTATGTATATCTCTCTCACAGGCATCCCCATATCACCCTGGTTTTTATCTTAGCCTGCTCTCCACTCAGTCCCTTCTATCTAACTATGCCGCTATTATGGTGGAGCATCTGCTCTTCTGCTTGGTGGGAACACTCTCTAAAGAACTAATATCTGTCATTCTCTGCCGTATTGTCAGTGCTGTGGAAAGTGCTTCTGGTGATGAGACAACTGTTGCTCTAAAGAACAGTGACAACAGCTAGCCCCCTAAAGAAGGAATGTTGCCTATAATACTGGCTGTTGGATTGGAGGTGGGGAGGGGGTGTGGGAAAGAAGGAGCAAGAGATCAGCACATGAGGGTCTTTTCTAGAGAAAATCATTGAAGAAAAGCATAGATCCGAGGGTCCCATGTAGCTTTTCTTCTTCCCCACCCTACCTCCTTTGCTTCGTTGTGACTCCCGTACTACAGGGAATTTTGGAAATATACTCCCAGTATTAAGTGCTACTATCCAGCAGAGGACTAAAGAAATAACGGTTTCCAATTGCCCGTAACCTTCTTGAGTTTCCAGCCTTGGAGCCTGCAAGTGAGGGAACTCATGAATGACGGCTCCCATGCAGGAATCTGAAAATTGTCCATTCCCACCAGTCAAAAAAACAAACCCATTAAATTCATGACTACATGGATTTTCATTGCAAGTTGAGAAGCCCAAATCTAGCATCGGCAGAAAAATATATACTACTTAGACTCTTAGTTTGTTTATTTAAGAAGAAAAGTCAGGCAGAGTACTCCTGTGCTGTAACTTTTAAGACCAAATGTGGAATATCGTATATTCAGTAAATACAAAGGGTCACTTTCTGCTCCTATCAATGTAGTTCAGTTAGTTTCAGGTGGAGTTACATCAAGGATAACCTGGCCCAAGAAATTGATGATAATGTAAAACAGATGTTGTAGTATTTGAAGGCAATGGTCCTTAGTAGCAAGAGGAACAATATTGTACCCCAAAGGAACTATCAAGTGCATTAGATGTAAGAAAATTCTGCAGATTTTTTTTTTTAACGCAAACACTGAATCAAACCACTTGCCAGGTTCAAGTGTATTTAACCAAACAATACACATTTATAGACCTTAACTTTTTAGACTAATCCTGTTGTTGGAATCAGCTATCAGATCATTTGAAGTTGTTTTATATTACAGTGTCTCTCGGTGTCTGAAAGTAGCCAGTTACTGTCTGAGACTTTCTGTATTGCTGCTTCTCCATTTTTATCAAAACAATTATGGTTTTAGACAGTTAAAAAAAAAAAAAGAGTGAGCAAATAGCATAGAGCTAATTTAAAATTATATATATAAATATAAAAAATGGATGCTTTTGTCTTGGTCTGTGTGTTTTATATATATTCTTATAGCTTTAAAATGATTGTACAGTAAGTAAAATGCATTATATGTGTGTATTTGTGGGCATATAGAGTAGTCTGTACAATTCATTTTAGCTAGACTTTATTTCATTTTGAAAATCAGTCACGCAGTTTATCCATCTGCAGTATAGACATCAGAGATTTATTAGAAATAGTACAAGTATGATACTTTCCATACCATAATGTACATATTACCAAGCCACACCACTACAATTATAACATAAGAATAAACATGACAGCTCCTCTTGTAAAAGTCTAAAGAGGTTGTATTCTTATGTAAGCACTTGGTAATTTAATACTTGATTTTGACCTGCATCATAATGGTTCATATCTCCCACTCAACAGATAGACCTCCCTGAATCTTCCAAGTGCTATAAAATAAATACTGAACCTTTCACGTAAAATTATGGGGAATTATGCATTGTTTGGGGCGCATTCCAAATGGGGAAATACATATTTGCTGTGAAATTATGCTTTCCATCCTAACCCCAAAACACTTTATAATACATCCTTATCCTCAGTTCACCAAGCAGAGGGGACTTTTTCTTCTGAAATATTTTCCTGCTGGGGCTGCCAATGCTGCCATACTTACCATCCGATTATCGCTGCACTCCACCAACTAGCCAAGATGTAGCTTAATTCTCCTCCAAAAGGAGTGCTCTTCCAAATAACTCAGATATTTCACATGTGTTTTTATAGGAATGCAGTAGTTCAAACCCTCCTTTCAAAAAGGATTGTAAATTGAAAAAAATATAACCTAAGAATATGTCAATGCTGCAACGAAACACCTATGGCTGGCCTGTGTCAGCTAACTCAAGCTCACTGGGCTCGGGCACACAGGGCTATTTAATTGTAGTAATGGTTGGGCTTGCAGGCCCTGCAAGGCAGGAGGGTTCCTAAGCTCAGGCTCCAGCCCAAGCCTGTAAATCTACACTGCTATTAAATAGTCGCTTAGCCCGAGAGCCGGAGTTAGCTAACACGGGCCAGCCGTAGGTTTTAATTGCAATGTAGACATACCCTAAGAGGTATGATGCTTTCTTTCCCCTGCTTTTAGTCATGTGCTGGTAAGGGCATCCTGAGGCAACACTGAATAGCTTAATTAGCTTAACTCTCACACTGAAAAGGGATAAGTTAGAGTAAGAAGTCACTCCCTATTCTAGGATAATATATATCATAGTTTCTTTCTTCTAACAAGTTTTGGTTTTTAGTGAATTTACTGCTTGTGAAAGGTTGTGCAGCACACTTCCTTCCACTTGTCCAGTGGGTGGCAAGGGCTAGCTATTTATTTTATTTTATTTAGATTTAAAATAATAAAATGCCTATCCAAGCCAGAGGTGCCCTAACATAAAGTAAATACAATTAATTTAAGTCTCAGCAGCATTAAATCAGTTCTACAGGAAGTTGGCCAGCAGTCGCCTATTGCCTTCATAATCTAGGAAGCACACCCTCACCCCATTTTTCCAAAAACTATCAAACATGTCTTTTGCAGTGTGCCTGGAAAATCACCAAATGTAGGTCATTTCAGAAGAGGTGGGAGTTCCAGAGTCTCTGAGCCCTCACAGACAGCGCTGTCCCTGGTCTTTGATAATGAGGGAGATCCATCTCAAGCGCCCCTGCTGACAGCAGCTGTGGCAATATGGCCCAAGGAGAGAGGTGATCCCTCAAGTAGGCGGGTTGCACTTAGTGATAAGGATCACATTTGAAAGGGGTGAAAAGCTAACTTAATCTCTATGTCCATCCAGTTCCTCTCTGCTGCAAGTTGCCACTGCCAAATGTGGAGATGTGTATTTTGTGTTTTATATGTCTGTTCCTTAGGAAATAGACTTTAAACATCAATCCATCTCACACAAGCTACTGAACAGTCTTCAGATGGTAATGACTTCTTTATCACTGCTTCCATGTCTGGATTTAAGTTTTTGACTTAGAGGGGGAAAAGTCTTTTTTCCTGTTCCAATCCCTTAAGCTTTTGAGTCCCCAACCCCTCAGCCATTTTCCTAGTAAAATATTCTTAAAGCTAGCTACACCCATGTAAATCAGGAATTACTGTCAATGCAGCCATTCTGGATTACAATGGTGAGAGCAGAATTTGACCCCACATGTCCTGGATCCTGAAACATCCACACGTCTTTCACAAAGGGAGTGTCTGTTTTTTACAAGAACCTGATGTTGCTCAAAGGAATTCACTCAGCAGGCTCCAGGATGGTTTTCACCTTTGTACTAGGGACACTTGTAGATATGCCTAACACTGCATATTTCTGCCTTTATGCTTGTCAAACAAAAGGTTAAGAAGAAAAATAACTGCAGGCTAAGGTCTTTTAAAGCTAAGTTTTGAGACAGAGTCCAGCCAGAAAGATTCTGTATTGACAGCTGGTGAAATGTTCCTACGAATTACATCTGTCCATTAAAAATCTCTCTCAGATCTCTCCTGGGTCCTCAAGGTTTTCAAGGTGCATATTACTTTCACGAGAGATGTAACCTTAGACCAAGTTATGTAAAAATATATCACTTTTATCAAGTGAAGTAATCACAATATGATACAATAATATTAAACAACTGCTTTTCAGCATTGGTATGCAGAAGAGTTTTTCTCTAAATGTCTTCAATTGTTATTTCGTATTGTGACACCTGTAATTGTATATAGCAATCTAAATTTTAAAATCCTGACAGGATCTCTATAGATTCCATGATATATTTAAATCCATCACAATGTTCTAGATAGATTTTAAATTGATGGTACTACAACAAGAACCGAAATAAAACCATTGACAGCACTTATCCTTACAGACTAATAGCAGCAAATGATTTTATGAATCATTAGTTCAAATACTATAGTCCTACCCATTTTGAAACCATTTGTAGATTAATGTTTTTTGTCTGTGATATGATATTAATAGGTTTCTGAAAAGCATATAGTTTCTAACTGTGCCTCACAGAACTGTTTGAGTGACAAAGTTTTACTATTGCAATAACTGATTAATTGCACTGATTCAGTTAGTTGGCTCTTTCAAAAAGAAAATATCTCCTGAGAGTATCCTGTGAGGAGATTTCAGTTATCAGCACATAGACGACTAGCTACTGAATAGTCATGCATGGATGGTACTAGTGTGGGACTAAAACTACTGAGCTTTTATAAATTCAGAATACTTTGTAAAATAGCAATGCAGAAGAAAACATGACATTTCGCTTTGAGGCTGTATTACTTTTTAGGAAGAAACAAACACAAAAATCTCTAATGTACATGATTTGTAAGCTTGATTCTGAGGGAAGTTCCATATCCTAAACTCAGGGCAAGAGCACAGCTTACATAGGATGGGCTATGTCCGGCGGCGGGGCTTCAGTACCCACAGAAAATAATTCTTTCGCCCCAAGCCAGAATTGTAATAAAGCCAATGTGGTCAGTACATTGCATATAACATTTGCATATAACATTAAGAAATAGTGTACCCATTGTTGCAGGTTCACTATCATCTTCCTTGCATTTAGCACAGCTAATCCTAAACTGAAAAGTCCACTCTGTGCAATGCTGTAGAGAGCCCTTGCAGAACTGTGATTCTGGTGAGGTAGATTTGCAGTCTGTCTTCACCAGTTCCCCTCATTGTGCCCTCCATCCCTCTGGAAAGTGGAATGGCACCATTTTGGCTGCATTCAAGACCATCTGTACTTCCTCAGAAATAATGGGGAGAAGGAGGATTTGTCCCTCAATGTACAAATAAGAACATCCATTTACTTCAGCGGGCACTTCAGTGAATAGGGTCTTTACAAAAGATTGCATTATTAAGAACTGGGCATTAATTACATACTGTACCTGTCACGTTAAGTACCGGTAGTTGTTTTCTTTCTCAGTTCTATTAGTTTTTTCTATCCTCCTGTGGTCTCCATGGGGTAAACTTCAAAAGCAGTTTGCAGTGATTTAGCTGTGCAGCTTCCATTAATATCAGCATGAGTCATGTGGCTAAATCTTAACATGCTGCTTTGAACATTTACCCCACTATTTTCTGCATATTCAGCTGTCAAAATGTGATGAAACGCAGCTCACACTCTGAGTAAGTTTTGTTACTGGCAGTGCTTACAACCCAGGACACAAATAGCTTCATATTTTACATGAAAAAATAGTATAGTGCAGTGGTTTTCAACCTGTTTTTCATTTGCGTCCCCTAAAAAAATTTGACTGCAAGTGCAGTCCCCTTTGGAAATCTTAGACATAGTCTACAGACCCCCAGGGGTCTGCAGACCATAGGTTGAAAGCCATTGTTCTATGGTATGACAACCTTTCATTGATCCCTTAAACATAATTTGTGCCCCCCCCCCAGGGTCCACAGAAAACCACTGGGATAATATATTCTTTCCTATAAAGATGGGATGTTAAGATTTGAGTTGATTTTCCTTTTAGGATACTAGTTACAAAAAAATGGGTTAGCTTGACATTGAATAAAGGGGACCGTCAACTCAGCAGGGGTTATACTTTGCTGTGCCGCACAATTGTGGCACCAGAGACGGTGTGTTTCGTGCTACACGTTTCATTGATCTTCGCCAGCTTCCTGCAAGTAACTACTTCAGGCAGGATTTTTATGGGCTTTTCCTGCACATCGATTTGTTAGCAGCCAATAAGGTCAGGCTGAACAGGTGGCTGCTTTCCTATGGGTTCGTGTCACTTTGGCAACCACCATAGCAACCGATCCAGCTGCATGCTCATTATCTAATAATTGCATAAAACAAAATGAAATAGCGATGTGATAATTCCAAGTAAATATAACCCACCCTCTTCCTTTGTAGGAATACTCTTCATCTAATTAACATGTTTTTACCTACTCCTTTGCACATAGATAGGCCCTTATTCGAAGGGCCAGTTTTCTGCCTTGCCCATTAATTAATGAACCTAATAACAAAGAGTAGAAACAGGATTTGCATATAACATTAAGAAATTTCAAAATGAATCTGAAAAGTACATGAAAAATACTGCATTTCATATCAGACTCCATTCATGCTGGTGTTAAAATATGTCTGTTTAAGGCATGGTAATAACTTGCCCCATTGAGGTGTCATATTCTTAACATTGTGGCAGAAAATACACCTGTGTTCCACCTATAATGAGGGAGCTGTTTGTTACTTAATTGACTTTCCTTATTTCATAGTTTAATTTATCAGGCTCAAAGGTCAATAATGATGCTGTGATGTGAGGTGCTAGAACTCTAGAGGACTGAAACTTAAAAGGAATGGGCTCATTATAAGGATTAGTTATTAGAAGCTGTTGTTGTAATGCTGTTGCTGTTGCATTAAACTTCTATTTTTAATTTAATTTCCCTGTTAAATTGCATAGTCAATGATGGTGAATGTTAACGATCCTACATTCTCTTCCACGTCCTGAATGAAAAGCAGACATATTTATATCTGATTTGTGTTAGTTATTTATCATAGAATTTCTGTGTTTTTCCAGAATTTCATGGGCTTTCACATCTGGGTTACAGTGCTAAAAATAATTATAAAATTCTGGACATTTTCCTGACATATCTGTAAATAAAGGCTTGGGCACATCTGCATTTTTCCATGGAGATATAAAGTATTAATCTATTAGCATACAATTATTTGCCAACATTCACAAACTGCTATCCATACACTAACACTTACTTAATATTATATATATATATATATATATATATATATTTCTGTTTAGATCATACTACCAGAGACAGATCTTTATCTACAGGGCAGCAGCAGGTCAAATAAACTACCTGCACACACTTCTGATCTGGGGGTGGCTTCCTCTTGGGGTAACAGGTAGTTCAGGAACTTCATGGACCATGGAGATTGGACTGTCTGCTGAGTCTGCCACTTAGTGCAAAGCATGGTGTTAAGTTTGTGATGTGGGAGCTGGAACTGAGACCCACCAGACTCATATATGGGCCACCAATCATCCATTAGGTGAGAACAACTTTGGGAGGAGGGATAGCTCAGTGGTTTGAGCATTGGCCTTGCTAAACCCAATCCTTAAGGGGGCCACTTGGGGATCTGGGGCAAAATTAGTACTTGGTCCTGCTAGTGAAGGCAGGGGGCTGGACTCCATGACCTTTCAAGGTCCCTTCCAGTTCTAGGAGATGGGATATCTCCATTAATAAAAAAAATACATTATTCAATTACTGTGTCATTGACCTCTAACACCAGAATAATTTGGCATCAGTAGCTACAGTATATGCTGCAGAGTTATAGGAGAGAGTTCTCTATCATTATATGTCTCAGCTTTTTTTCATAAACCTGAGGAATAAAAAGAGAAGAAATGCAAAGAAAAATAAAAAATCTTCAGACAATGATTGCATAAATTAGAAAAGACAGATGGGTCTTCTAGCCACTGCTTGCATTCATATAGGAAAGTTCTTTTAGACCAATGTGACCTACATTCCTGTTGCTGGAAAGGAGAACAAGGGGAAGTCAATGTCATTCCCTCCTATTTCCTTTGTAGTGTTAAGCACTGATGGGCAGATCCTCACCTAGTACAAATTAGCATAGCTCCATCAATTTCATTAGAGCTCCACCAATTTACCCCCATTGAGGATCTGTCCCTGATTCATTCCAGAGGTTAGCAGAGGATGTTACACAGATGAGTCAGCTTTCTGTGTCCAGTTGCCTTAATCTATTCCTGAACTCTATGCTTCAACACATCAAGATATTCATCAATTCCCAAGCCCTCCAAATCAGCAACAGAAATTCCAGGAAGGTTTCTCTGTGATTATTGGTTTTCATATTATCCTGGGATTGATGGACTGCACTCAGATCCTCACTGTGGCAACAGCATATTTTGAAATATATCAGAAAAAGATAAGATTATAAGCATACAGAGATGTTTTGAGGCATTTTTGTGCAATATGCTGGATCCACAAAGGTATACATCAGGTAGAAATGAATATTCATACAATTTTAATGGGTAGTATGAGATAAAAACGTGTCTGATCCTTACTAAAAAAACAAATTGCTCTATTACTAAGAATAAATTAACTTCATAGGTGTTACTTCCAATGTTTTTTTTTCTAGTAAAATATTGTAGTGTGTTATAGGTAATCTTTGGTTACCTTATTTTCTAATGCCCAAAATGCAATACAGGAGATCCAGGAAGTGCATAAAAAAACTTGTTCATAGGTTAAAAGGTCATCTGGGGATCTTTAAAATGCCTTGAAGTGACGATATGCTTTGTATTTGTGTAGTGCCTTCCAGCCAGGGATGTCAAAGTGCTCTTCCAAAATTGATTATTTAAAACTGATAACACTCCTATCAGGTAGACCTCATGAATATGCAATCTGTATTGTATAGATTGGGAAAATGAGGGACAGAATGATTAAGCAACCTGTACAAGGTTATATAATAAGTCTGTGGCAAAGCCAGGAATAGGACCTATATACAAAGCTGTTTATTTTGTTCAGTTCCCTGTGCTCATTTACATAGTTGTAGCTAATTTGCATGTAACTGTAAGGTCCAACTTTAAAACTTTTGTGTGGATTTAATGCTTCTGCAGCCCTGGTGAATAAAATGCTCTTTATCTACAGGGCAGCAGCAGGTCAAGCAAACTACCTGCACACACTTCTGATCTGGGGGTGGCTTCCTCTTGGGGTAACAGGTAGTTCAGGAACTTCATGGACCATGGAGATTGGACTGTCTGCTGAGTCTGCCACTTAGTGCAAAGCATGGTGTTAAGTTTGTGATGTGGGAGCTGGAACTGAGACCCCCCAGACTCATATATGGGCCACCAATCATCCATTAGGTGAGAACAACTTTTAATGCTTACTGAGCTGGGCTGGATTTATATTCGTGACCTGGAGGCAAACAGCTCTGCAGCTCATTGGCAATGTCCTGAGGGATCCAGTCCCCTAATTAGTGCTAGTGTTATACCTTCAAGAGTGCAGCTTGTTCTCTGGAACAATAATTTTATTAGGTCAAGTTCTGACCATTTTGTAGATTAGGCAGGCAGCGCTTCGACTCTCTGTGCATCTTTGCACACACAGCAACCTCTCCCACACGCTGCTCCCAATTTTTTTCAAGCTTGCCATACAATATATGTGCCCTACCTTATTCTCAAGGGGTAGTTTCTCATTGATGAAACTACAAAAACAAAAAGTACAGCAATAAAATGAGAATAAAGCGCACACAAGTGCACCTCTAAATACATTTTGCAATATAAACTAATTTCAGCAAATATTCATGTCCCTCACACTACCTTAAACATATTTTCCCCCTATATATGTGTTCAGACAGAGTTAATTGCATTCACATGCACAGCACAGAACTTTATTATGTCAGCTAGAGAAGTAGTGGGTGGGGGAAGGCATGGTGTTATCCTCCATGAGGATCATGCCATACAAGAAGTTGTAATTCATCCCTGGGTTACCCAAATACTTGTGAATGAGTATTAGAATTCTGTGTATGAGAATCTCTGGGTTCTGTTCCTGACTCTCAGAGCAGAGTAATAGTAATATCTAGCTCTTATGTAGCACTTTTCACCAGTGGGTATCAAAGCACTATCCAAAGGAGGTAGGTATAATTACTACCATTTTACAGAAGGGGAATCTGAAGCACAGACAAAGGGAAGTATTTTTCCAAGGTCGTGCACTGGGCCAAAAGAGAATATGATCTAGTGAGTAGAGCTAGCATAACCTGCAGGGACTGAGTCTGGGTTTTCTGAATCTAAAACTTTAGCCTCTACCACTTGAATTAGAGGACAACAGAGATCAGCATAGAGGCAAAAGCAGGCTCATAAACCACGAGAGAGTGACAATGAACCAAGTGTGCTTGGTTATTGTTGGTTAGATAAGCACATAATTTGGTCCATTTCTTCTGAAAGACAGAGTGGCAAAGTGGATGACTTTGGTCTATAAAAATGGAGACTTAGGTTCTGTTCTCAGCTCCACTGTGATCTGGTCAACCTTTCAGTCATCCTAGTTGTAAATTAGGGAATGATACTTATACTTCCCTAAGGGTTGGTAATGAGTCCTTGCTTAATAAGCAATGTAAAGATGAGAATCTTTAACAGCAAATAATAGAAGAGTGTGAATTAGAACTCACGGGGTCTTGGCTTGCACCTCAGTGCTCCTTCTGCTAGGCTATAGTGTGGGGCACACTTTGCAGAGAACCCCACTTGTATAACAGAGCTGCAATATGCATGAAACTCACACAAGTTTCTATATGGCATCTTCTGACTCCTAGGCCTGTTCTTTAACCACTAGCCCATGCTTATTCTCACTACTGCCATCTTGGCAGACACCAGGAATTGAATTGAGGATGTTCAGAATGAAAAGAATGAATTGCTACAACTTGAGCTAAAAAGCCGGACTTTGTAGCTAGAGGCTGTAACAGACTTGCTGCCTTTGTGGATCAGGCACAGAGGGGGACACTTGACCAGTGAGTTATGCTTACATTGGTAGAAGATGCATCACCGTATCCATCATGCAAGGTCTGCCACGTGTTTGTAGTTGTATGCAGTTGAATAATGCAGGCAATAAAGAGAATATTACCATAATGGATAGGTGGAAGAGAGAGAGAAATGAATCCGTGTATGAAACATAGTTTTCAGCAATAGAACAGATGGAAGATGATTTAGTTTGCATGGTGAGTGAGATTTTTCCACAGGTAAGCCCTTGTTTTACCGCAAAGAAGCTATAAATTCTTAACATTTTGTATCAGACTGATTAATTTAAAATAATAACAATACTGTGCAAACGAAGACCAGGAAGAAGCATGCCCAAAATTATCAGGTTTTGAGCAGAGCACCATTACCCTTGTGAAATGCACAATCCTCCTGGTTGACAGAGGCCATTTGAATTCCTCTTTTATTTGTATGGAAGAGAGAGAGAGAGAGAGAGAGAGAGAGAGATCTGTCGCAAAATCTCAGTTCCCAGTGGCATTGAAACTGACTGAGAGTCTGCAGTTGCTTCCAGTAGCTACTTCTTATCTTGGTCCTCTCTATAGTGTCCTGATTCAAAGCCCATTGACATCAATAGAAAGGTTCTCAGTGTACTTCAGTGTGCTTTAGATCAGGCCCTAAACGATCTAGGAAGCAGCCTGCAGACTGCAGTCCTCTTGCAATGATTTATCAGGAGAAGATAAATACATTTGCTCTTTGTGCTGTGAAATGCATCCCCTGAAACTGGCTTTGTTTCCAAATCCCTGACAGAATGCAGGTTGCTTTTGAGTTTGCTCAGTAACTGCACCACCCTATAGAAAACTGGGCCTATATTTATTTGATCTAAAGCATAATTCATACAGTGCTGTGTTATGACATTGACCTGAGCTGCACATTTAAGAAGAGGAACTCCTGTATAAGACAAGGATGCGCAAACTGGATTTGGGAAAAGCAAGGAGCAGTGCAGACCTGAGCGCAAACATTGAGCAGAAAGGAAACCCACTTTTTAAAAAAAGCTTAGGCAGTGCGTCTTCTATTACCTGTCCCAGGTACTGGTAGGGAGTTCTGCTCCGAAGAGATTCTGTCTACTTTTATTGACATCTTATAAAATACTGTAATCTATAGCTCTAGACATCCAAACTGGGATCAGCTGCTGTTTTCAGATTTCATATTATGATTCTTTCCTAGGGCTAGAGGTAAACCATGCATTCTAGGACACCTCTTATTTAGGTAATACACAGAGCATTTGATATATGAAGGCATTAGGAATTATCGCAGTTGATATAAATGCTAGGTTAGCAGACTATTAGTAAAGGTATGCAGGCAGTTTAGGTTATGACTTGAGTGAAGGTAAAAAAGAATAGGTTTGGAAGGTTCATACAAGGAATGCATGTAGAAGCGAGGAAAGTAGATACACAGTTGACTCCACTAAAGCCAGGAGACACTAAAGCTTGATGATTATTCTTTTGCCCCAGCAGTTGTTTTCTGCTGCCTTCTGTTATTTACAGAGAATGTTCCATGTTTGTAGGCTGCAGAATAAGAGAGTGAAGATTATACATGTAGATTAGAATATTTATTTTAAAAAAAGGAGAATTGTGGGTGTTTTCCCCAAAAACATACATGTACTCAATGGTAAAAACCATATGAAATCAACTCCCCCTAAACGAGGGACAAACTCATAATTTGTAAAATTTATGGCCAGATTATGGAGCAACCAGGGCACTTATCCAGACGTGTAAGAATTCTGCAATGAAAAGGATCCATACATATGAGTGCCAAAAGCAAGTACAAAGCCCAGTGTCTGCAAGTGGCCTTCAAAAATGCTGTTTTGAAAGATCATATTGACTGACTGAGCTTTAAGCACAGTTACACTGATTATACAAAATTACAGTCTATCTTATTCTAAAATGTGCTGCTACTAAATGGATTTTTAGTCAGGAGTTATGTGAGTCTAGAAGACTGACAGCCAATTTATTAGAACAGTTAGATTTGCTTTTTTATGATTACTGCCCGTTTGTTCTTAATTACCGAAGAAAATATGCATTAAAGGCAAGCAATGCATTTTTAATTTTTTTCCCCTTAAATATCACTGATACTCCACAGAATACAAAATGTTAAGGGCTGGAATGTATCTGTAAGTATACATTCTCATTGGGAAAGAAGAGGGGTGCATCAAATACAAACTACTTTCCTTCACTTTTAAGGCCCTTCATGACCTATATCCACCCTACCTATTATCTCTTATACACTGTTGAGCCGTCAATCACTGCCTCTACTCTGCCAACGTTGCCAGTCTTCATTGCCCACCAGTCAGATTTTCTCACAAATATATCTGTACTTTCCCATGCTTCCCCATATGCATGGGATATGCTCCCATAACCATCCATATAAAAATCCAAAAGGCCATCACATTATACCCTTTCAACTTTCTCCTTAAAATTTACCTCCAGGCAGTGCCTACAGGACACTCAACAATGGCTAGCCAGCTGCTATGCTGTGACTGTTACCTATTACACTGATAATAATTATCTCACTGTTACCTGATGCTCCTTTCACTTCTTTGTTGGATCTGTCTGTTGTCTCATTCTCATCTTATACGTTGCTTATAAGCTCTTTGGGACAGATATGTCTGTCTGAGATGTGTGTGCAGAGCCTAACACATTACAGCCCTAAACCCAGATTGGTGCTTTTAAGAGTTATTGCCGAACAAATCACTACTTCTGATTATGATGTTCACTTCCCATGCAAAACTTCCTGCTGTATTTGTCACAATACAGCACCTTGACGAAATGCTAGGGAGCATGGAGCACAGGGGACTGTGCTACCCCATTTAAAGGGTGCAGTATGCACTCCCTCCACTATTGGCTCAGCTCCATTGGCTGGTGTAATGAGGGGGGATGTTAGCAAATGATTCTGATTATCCTCACTCTTCCATGCCTATTGAGGAAGATAGCATTGCCTCAGGCAATATCCTTGACTGCCAGGACTGTGATTCTGGATAGCCCCTGTGCGTGGGTCCATGAAGGGAAGGCTTCCCTTTCCACACTGATAGATGGCTAATAAAAATCTAGTCCTAAACTTTTGATTAATCATTTGTGCAGTTTTAAGAGAATTGCAGTATAATTCCAGTTATCCAAATTTCCTTTATTCTAAAATCCTAGTCATCTGCATCCACAGTGTGTCCCATGTGTAGCCCTATGTTAGTTAATAACACTTTCATTTACTTGAAAACCCAGTTATCCAAAACTATTGAATGTCACCCATTTAGATAAATTTTATTTTAAAAGGTTAGTGAGTTTTTAAAATGACACCACTGTGCTGGGCATTTTCTTTACATGTGTTAATGAGTTTCTGTCTCTTTTCACACACGTTAGCAAAGTTAAAGACAAATGCAAGTTATGACAAATAGAAACACATTGACAAAAGCCAGTGTTCCATGAAACACAATCTTAACTTTAACGAAAAGTGACTTGCTAACAAATTAACTTCCAAAATGTATCTTCAAATAATGTTGAAGGTCTGATTTGAATATGCATCTGCCTAGAAGCACAAAATCCATGTTGTTCTCCTCTAAGTCAAAAAGAGAAAAAAGAAGTTTCACAACTTTTGACAGTTTAAGGCATAATAATTTAACATCACTGCTTGCCTACAATATTGACCAAATCATTTCCCAAAAGTTGAATATCTTTATCTAGGTAGGTTGTCATACAGGAGTCTTAATCCTGCCCTCCAAATACACTGCATACATCCTCATATACCAGTATGATAGAAAATCTGATATATCAATTAACAGATATGGTAGCTGATTCTTTAATGTGAGGTATACCACACATTGGAGGGAAGTTCAAACCCTTAAAAACAGGGTGGGAGACTATGTAGCTACAAAAGAAGCATAGTACAGAAAGCTGCAATGGTCTCTTTTTCTAGTAAGGATGCCAGTTAATGCTATTTGTGATCAGGGTTGGCAAAACGCACACTATGGAGTAAATCATGCTTCTCCTTTTGCACAGCAAAGGGTCCTGCCTGCCATAGAACTGGTGCAGTTTCACTCTGCAATGTGTGTGTCAGGATTTTGGAACATCATGCGGAGGACCTGCACTCGTAGCATGCTGCATAGCATAGCTCCACAGGGCATCACTTTGCATCGTGTATACGTGGAAGGAGTGGAAGGGGTGGGACTGGAGTTGTTGGATGCACAGTTAATTAGATCTGCACCAGCTGTTGTAGTCCATGGAGAAGAGGACAGCAACTTGAGGCTCTAGTAGCATCTGCAGGATGGCTCTATATCTTGGGGGTGGGAGGGAAGACAGCATAATTCACCCCCCTCTGATGGGAGCGCCCTGTCCCAAGCCTTGTTAAGCTTTGCATGAGATTTGTCCCTATGTACAGAATAATGTGTAGAATTACACTGATTTATTTAAAATCCATGCCCCTGCTCTCCTGTAGGTTTCCATGAAGTGCATATTTTTTCAGCTAGATTCTGTTCTTCAGAAAATAGTGGTTCATAATGGAAATGTTGAGAGACCCCCTAACATCTGTCAGTTATGAAAATTTCCGAGTAAAGAAAACAGCAGCAAGAAGAAATTATTCCTCTTTTCTTCAAGGTTGTGCAGTATGAGATGGTTTTGGATAAAATTCAGGTAAAACAGCCAATGAATTAACACAAAGTCTCAGGGATTTTTTAATCCTTTACATCTTCCCAAAACAGCTCTGCAAGAAAAGCAGAAGGAAAAAAAAAGCTTAAATCAGCGACTTACAGATTTTCCTCTAAGGTTAATTAATTGTCATTAATTGTGAAGTACTGTAGCAATGAACAATAGCTTTGTGCATGATAATGGGGGGGGGCACAACAAGAAGAAAAAAAATAAACCCACATGGAACAATCATGAGCTTTGAGCTTGCAGATTTTTTTCCCCCTCTCCTCTCCATAAGGATCAGTTTGCAAGCCCAATTCAGACAATTTATAAATATAATTACATTGGTGAATTAATTTAGCTGGATATGCAGAATGACAGAAAAAAACAAAATGTTTTCATTAGCAATATAGGCACTGGTAAAATTAGTGGAGTGAAGGGTTAGTTTTACAAAATTCTGATCCCACACATTTGGGAACGAGGGGGTTTTGGTTAAATGATTCCAGTTTTGGCTCATCAGAGAGATGAAGCAAACTGCCAGAGGTCATAAAGCAGGTCAGCGGCAGACCCAGAAATGGAACTCACATCCACTAACTCACAGTCCACTGCACTATCCACTAGACCACTCTGATTCTCTAGTTATTGCCTTTCACAGCTGCTGTTGAACTGCTTTTCCAGCCTACCACTACCAGCCCCTTTGAATGATGTTATTGTGATAGTGCAGTTTGAAGCAGCCAATGGCTGGCTGGGAAGCAGTATAGCTACCTCGGTGTCCCATCTCACAACTGGTTCAACACCAGGATCAATCAGCACTGGCCCTTATCATTCAGGTAGAACTCACTGGGAAATGTGGTACAGTCTCCCTAGCTCGTGTTGGCCTGAAACAAGGGTTTCACAATACACTGGAATCTATTTCACCACTCTCTTGTCTGCCCAGCTAATAGGGTCAAATCTGTATGTACTGCAGAAATTCCTTTCAAGTTACTGTGTCACTGAAAAGGCAGCTCCTTATATATGATGTCAGAGTGCGCAAACTATCACAGTCATTTTACAGCTGTAGTTTAGTATGCGCAGAGTCTTGGCATACAACAGAAAACATTAAAGAAACGGGTTAGCCTTGTTAGTCTGTATCCACAAAAACAACCTCAACCTGAAAAGCTTATGCCCAAATAAATCTGTTAGTCTTTAAGGTGCCACCGGACTCCTTGTTATTAAAGAAACAGACACTGTACATAAGAAAATTACCTGGGTTCACTAGAATGACAAGATGCAATTGCATACGGAAAAGCGTGATATGTGATACAGCTAGTAAAGTTTCAAAGAGTCCTGTGGCACTTTAAGACTAACAGATGTATTGAAGCATAAACTTTCGTATTCACCCACGAAAGCTTATGCTCCAATACATCTGTTAGTATTAAAGGTGCCACAGGACTCTCTGTTGCTTTTTACAGATCCAGACTAACATGACTACCCCTCTGATATTAGTAAAGTTTGTTATTAACGGAATTGTACTCTGATAATGGAGGCTATCTCTTTGGTGCCGTCTCAAAGTCTTATTTCAAAATTCATTATACCGTTTAGCATTTTCAAGGTTAACAGAATCAGTGTTATAGCCATATGGATGGGGAATTACGTCATCCAGTAGTTCTCTTCTCCACTGCCAATAAGTTTGATGCCACAAGCAAAGCACAAGCCACATGGCACAGTGGACTGAGTGCAGGGCTGGGATCCATACGACAATATGAGAGCACTATAGAAATTTGCCATAAATAAATCTTAGTTTCTCCAGCTGTAAAACAGAAGAAACAACACCTATGCTACCCACTTCACAGAGGTGTTGTGAAGTTTAATTAGGCAATTAATATTATACTACACATGGAGCCAGTTAGCTCAAATGCAGTTTGAGAGTAAGAGGATCTAAGGTCATTGTTTGTATGTTTTTGACACATACCTTTACCAATGTTGCAATTTTATGCAATTACATTGCTGATGGTATGGAGGATGAGGTAGTAACCCAGGCTGGGCTCCTTCCCTAACCCCTGTGACCAGTTGATGCCCAAAGGGCTAAGCTCATTCACGAAGCACAGATAAGGAACAATTAGGTAATTAGTTAGCTCTAGTGGTCAGACCATAGGTCTGGCGGTAAGAAACCTTTGTTCTAATTTCAGCTGTGGCATGGACTCTGTACATCCTGGGAAAGCACTTCATTGCTCTGGTTTTTAATCTTTTAAATGAATATAATAATACTTTGCTATCTCACAGGGATTGTGTGACAATTAATGTTTGCAGAGCATTTTGATGCTTCAAAGAGCTAAGCATTATTAAGATTAGATGTGGGGGATCTCCTATATGAAGGAACAAGTTCTTCAAGGATGGGGAAGAAGACAATGGTCTCTGTTAGTCATATTATTGTTTTTTTGACCCAGCAGTGATGAAGTTTTCAGTCCTTGTTTGATTCAACAAATCCCTTCTCCATTGTGGACAAATGGAGATCCCTGTTATGCATGATGAAATGGACAGATGTAAAAAGCAGGGATCTACCTGAAATATTTTCTCTGTTTTAAACTATATTTTGCCCCGCCCACAACAGGGAATCAGAATGGTATAAACAGAGTTACAAATGAGGAAGAGCAACACAGTTTTGCTGCCTCAAATTATCTGTTCAACATAAAGCATAAAGCCACTGACATCCCAAAAACACACATTTGTTATTGTCAGTGTTGTACAGTGCTGTGCCAGTTAATTGGCTGCCAAGTATCACGCTACAGGGCTGCATTCCTGTGATGCCTGGCCTGTTAGTACAGTTTGTGAAGCACGTAGGAATCCTTCAGAAGAAAGGTGCTACATATATGAAAATTATAAACCATCAACAGCACTAGCAAGATCATCCCATTTAAAAAAAAAAAAAGATTGTATGTTTTTCAGAATAAAGCTTATTGCAGAGTAATACCAGGATGGAAACAGCTAGCAGGGTACACGCAGATATGGTTTAAGCAATTGCATAGATTCGCTCCAAAGTCTCTGAAGAAAGGAGGGGGGGGACTTTATTTTTAAAAACCCCATAACTGTCAAAATGTGTATCAGTAACCTTGTGATGAAACAATTGATATTGTCTAACCCAGTTTATGCTTCACACTTTAAGTACTTTGAGGCTTTATGCACATTATTTCAAGGTCACACATCACTGTCTCCCCTGTTGCCAATCAAATAAGCAACATCTCTCACACTCACTCTGCATAAAATTCTATTCAGTATCCAGTAGGGCAGGTCAAGCATTGCAGCTGTAGCTTCTTTTGCTTAAATGATATAGAGGGTAGAAAAATAAAACTTTGCTTCCTTCTAGTTTCTGATTTCTCTTATGGAATGCTG
Organism: Trachemys scripta elegans; assembly: GCF_013100865.1. Classification (NCBI taxonomy): domain Eukaryota; kingdom Metazoa; phylum Chordata; order Testudines; family Emydidae; genus Trachemys; species Trachemys scripta. Next base: position 20,395,337 of record NC_048308.1, on the reverse strand, counting down.
TGTTTTCCTTGTATAGAACTTTGCTTGTTTTCATGTAAAAGATGGAAGAATATATACACATTTATAAACTGTCTTGTTCATTTTTCCCTCTTTAAATCTATAACAACTTTTTCTAACACATCAGCCCTGATGAATATCGACATGAATATAATTGCCCATTGCTATAGTTCCAGCTGCATTATCTGATGAAACTAGTAGCTTCGTTCCTTAATAAAAATAGATTAATAAAATGTATTATGTCCACATGCAACATGACCCATAAATTGTACCAATAAATGGATAATTTAAATAATTATGTGTGCTTGAAAGAGTTGAGTGCACTTCAGCAAATACTTGTGATCAGAATAGAGTTATTAGAGGTAATCTATATGCTCCTAAGGACATGCTTCAACAAGTTTCTGTCGATCAATAACAAAGACTCAGCAGGTTACAGAAGGTTAACAAGAACATAACAAGAGTATGACCACCGGAATTATATGCTTTTGGTTGATATGGGCAGGACACATAGGCATCCTCTGTTACCTTTAGTCCCTTGCAAATGACATGGGATGGGAATGGGGAAGGATAATGGTTGCATGTTTGTTTTCGTTTGTCCCCACTATGTTTTGTGCTTCTTTCAGACTTTCCCTGTATTTGCTTCTTCTCCACCAATGATATTTTGCCATTGTACTAATCAGGGCCTAATGTACAGCCTTTTACTATTATGTAAACAATACTGCACATGGGAAACACAACAGCACACATCTCACATTTTTAGTTGTCTCTTCAAATACATCCGTCTTTATGAGAGTGCATTTCAGACAAGCATAGTGTTCCAGGAACATCCAGGTACGATGCCTGTCTAGGGTCGGATATTGTCATATGCCCTGCAAATTCCTGCATATTTGCCAACTAATCCTTCTAGGATAGACATGATGACTTGTTGTTGATATACTGTATTTCAATATGCACTTTGGAAATTAGAACACATTAAAAGGTGACATTGCATACAGCAGAAGCTATTAAGAGTCAGCTTTTGCCAGAGTTGCCACAGATCTTCTAATAAAGGGGAAAATTCTGGTAGGTCAGATCTCATATCACTTTGTACTAATTGCTGGCAAATGCTGACTGTTGGCAACCACTGTATACTTGAAACTAAATGGATATTATGGCCAAATTTGCATTCTTACAAAATAGCCACATAACGTCTGCAATACACAGTGCAAGCAATTTTAGGGAAAATATAGCAGTGTGTCCCTTAATGGCAAAGGCTAAGCCTGCTGCAGATGCAGCATGCTCTGTCCCTGTGGAGAAGGAATGTAATCCTTGGGCTGTCTTGAAAATGAGCATTGATAGGCTTCGGAGGAAACTGAGTGCAGCTTGGTGGCCTGATGGAGAGTCATCCTTTTTCAGGGAGCTGATTAAACCTGGATAACTGAGTGTTCCAAGAGGAGATAAGAGGGGCTGTCTTCTTTCAATTTTCACCTCTCAATCAAATAAGTAGATATATTTATTTGAAAGATGTGTAAGATGCTGTAGGACTGTGCACAATAGGTTTGATTTTCAATGTTGCCTTCCTTTTCATTTGTAATTGTCAATCACTGACACCTACACGTCTGAGTTTTGAGAATGCCTTTCCATCACTTGCACATGATGGTGTTAGATTCCATTAAGTGCTTGTTAGTGTTTGAAAATTCTGTGCATGTAAAGTAGCACATGCAGAAAATGAGACCAAGCTGACACCATTTTGAAAAAAAAAAATCAAGTCCAAATGTTACTGTATTGTTTTACCATGCAAGATTTTCTCTTGAATATCCATGCCTTGTGTGCACCTAACCCAGTGCTTAATTTGTAATGAAAGAGGTGCTGGGCAAGCGATGGCACAAATTAAACTCTGACCCAACAAGCCAAAAAAATCACAATGTGTAAAGAGGACACAATCCAGGACACCGACTGATGTGTAATTTCATGGAATGTGTACCTGCATGAGCCATTTAAGAGGTGTACAAACAGTACCCACACTAATCAAGTGCAACAATGTACAATTATCAGACCCTGTGTTTAACTCAATAATACAAGTAAATAATAATTATTCAAACCATTTGCATAACTCTTACTAATCACCCAGATTAATTCTCATAACACCCCAGTGATGTAGGTAGGATGAGGAGTATGTATTATCATTATTACATACGCAGACAACTTGCTGTTGGTAGTTACAGAAGAAAGGCCCAGGACCAAAGGAGGTGAAAAATGATCACCTCTCTCACACTTAGAAGTTGCCCTTTTAGAATCCTTCGAAGCACACCGGCAGAGTGGTGTACAGAAGCTTGCATTGTTGCTCTCCATACTGTAACTGTTCTATCTACAAACACACCTTTTAAAAACTCTAAATTCCCTTTTTAAAACAGATTTAAAATGATAAATGCCTGACCACTGAGTGGCGACCAGGTCAGTGGAGTTAAAACTGGGCAATATTTGGCCCAGTGGGTTCACATTGTTCTTAAATGAGTAATATAAAGATGGTAACAAGTCATTGAAATTCAGTGGGTCTTAGGATACTAAATTGCTTAGTCACATTTGCAAATTTTACGCAGTATTTTTTGACTGGCTGTTTAAAATACTACCATAATTCCCCTCAATATACCAGAACAGCTGTGAATAATATGTGTACAATACATGCAAATACAAACAGGGCCGACGAGGGGGGGGGGAAGCCGGTACAAATTACCGGGGCCCGGCAGTCTGGAAGGGGGCCTGGGGCCTGGCTTCCCCCCCTCTCGTCAGCCCTGTTTAGCCGGTCCGCCCTTGCTGGGGGTCCCGAATTTTTTTTTTCACGGGGGCCCGAACACGCTCTTGGCGGCCCTGAATACAAAAACCATTTTGGACAAATGAATGGAGTTAGAATAGCAAAATATATTGTCTGCCAAGTTCAGGAAGTGGGAAAGGATAGATTGAAGAAGAAAGAAGGTCAGATGCCAGAAGTTATTGGAAACAAATGTATACTGGGACAGTCTGAATCTCTAGGGATGGGGACCACTTACCTTTATTGTTATGCCCAAAGATGGAGTCTTGGCCATTCCTGGAATAACCTGCTTATTGCACGTTAGGCTGTCCATCCTGCGGTATAAGTTGCTGGGGTTGTTAAGGAAAAACATCTAAAGGACACGGAGATAGCTTTCCGATAAAGTAATTGACATAGGCAGTATTCTTTTCCAAAAGAAAGTAGCTTTTTATTAATGTAATCCCCAATATCGTATATTCTAAAAATCCTAAACAAGGCACAAAATCCTTACACAAATCCCCTATTACTAGTTTAAAAAGAGCATTCAAACCGTAATAGCATATAGTTTAAATGATTCTAAGTGAAGCGTTTTGTTACAAATGACCAGTTTGCAACAAATCGCCTACAGCAGTTTCTGAATTTGCTTTATATAGGTTTGTTTATATAGGTAAGTTGCAATAAATAATCACATTTTATGCATTCTTATAAGCACATGCATACATGCTAATCCTATATATTATGCTACACTGTACTTATACTATACTATAATTAAAAATAGCAGGCTTACTGTATAAATCCTTTGGGATCCCTTTAAATTACAGTAGCTGCCTGTTGGTGCTCCTCAGCTCTGGTCAGTTAACTTTGGTCCACTCCTGTCATCTTTATTTCTTCCTGCAGCAGCTCCTCATCATCCACCCAGTCCCAATTGTGCGCTCTCTCTCTCTCTCTCTCTCTCTCTTTCTCCACATCCAAATCTGGCAGCTGGCCTTTTAGGCTGCACTCTTGCTCTTTCCTCATATACCTTCCTGTTCTTAGAAGCAATTACCCCATTCAAACATGCTCAATATCAACCACTACCCCAGAGCTATGATTGCAGCTCAGACCTTTAGAACAAGTTGTAACAGGTATGCATGGTCTGACACCTCTCTCACCGCCTGTACTGCACATGCTCAGTAGCTATTAACTTTGCGCATGCTCACTGCTGTTGTTTACCTCAGAATTATGATTCTGCTGACCCCTACTCACACACTTGGCCTTTTCCCAAGATTCCATCTTAGAAATTCTGGGCTTTCTGCCAACTAAAGATCGTTCCCTCCCATCTTAGAGTGAAACGGTTCCTGCTTGTTTAGGCAGACGAAGTGAAGACTGGAGAATTTCTCTAGTAACATTAGGTGCCCCCTATGCTGAGATAGTTACCAAATTCTCAGCATTCACAGACAACAGTAGGCCAATGAATACTGCTGAAAACATCAGAACCTCCTGACTCTTACTGCTGTGCGTTACCTCCTGGAATATGCATCGTATCAAATGGTCAGTACAGGAGAGGATATTATGGATCATCACAATGTCTCTCATTTTGCTTCCAGACAGCTCCCTAGGCCAGTACTGTGGGTCTCGAGCTTTTTTACTTTTTGGAGAAGTGTCATGTGGGCCTTTTGCATATGGAATGGAAAGGTTTTTCAGACTTGCTAATATTTAATGGACAACTTTAAAACAAAAACATTTTGGATGCAATTCTGCTTCCACAGCATATATTTCTGGTGTTTCTGTTTCTCCATTTTTCATTGTTAGGGACATCTACAATAAGAAAGATAGTAATTTTTAAAAAATATATATTTTTTGCTGCTCGTTTTGATTACTCCTTTTCCAAAGTCTTTTGTATATTTGTGATCAACACTGGTTTCTGTGATTATGATGTCACAAAGAGGATTATGAATTCAAGATAAACAAAGAAGCTATTTTCACGCAAATGTCTCTAGTACTAGACAAAAGATGAAGAAGAAAAACATATTTACATGATACTGTTTACAAGAAGTATTGTTTCCAAATAAAATGTGGCTTTTTATGTTTTCAGTGAGGTGCCAGCAACCCATAACATCTTGTATACAATACAAAGTAAAAGTTAAGAGCAACCATGAGAAAGTATTACTAAAAATCCAAGGCCAGACCAGACTTCTGTATTTAAGCCTGTTCCTTTCTGCCTTTATTTTTTTTTTAAGTGAAGATGTACAAACTGATTTAGATAAAATAAGAGCAAATTCAAATATTGCCTCAACTTTTTAGAAGTGAACGTGTTTTTTTGGTTTAGTTTGTGTTTTGGGATTGAAAATGTTTGGTTAGCTTCTTAAGAGAGAGAGAGAGAGACATTTCTTTACGGTGGCAGGAAATACTGAAACACTACAAGAAAATTTTGAGCCAGCAATGTAATATCTTTAGAAAAACTCATCGTCCACTATTCTTCAAATTTATCTAAGGGAGGAAAGAGTGGGTTCTCATATGTTCAGGTACTCTTTGGATCTGAACTTTGGAATGTAGGAACAAATATTTTGGGGTTAACTGATCACAATGAGCCAGAGTTTGATAGGTTCTTACAATTATACCTGAGTAGGAAGGGGCTAGATTGCACCCGCAATAGTGAACTGAGGAGCAAAGATTGAACCTCTTTAGTGTATCCTCCTGACTTGTCAGCTGACTCATCATGAACTCCTTCAACTGAAAAATTGTTTCCAGTCTTTGAACATACTCATTGTCAGATCAGAATTATTCCTGTGAAGTCTGGGTGTCTTGTAACTGCATTTCTTTAAGCATTTGGAGAGAGGCACATATTTTGAATCACCTTTGCTCAGATGAACAAACATTTTCTCATGCAAATGGCGCCATTGACTTCAGTGAAGCTACCTGGGTGACTAAGTAAATGCTCACATGCAATGTATAAGCTTTGCACAATTGTTCACTGAAGTTTCAACGTGTAGTGATCTCCATGGTCAGATCTGCACCCTCAAGTGGGACGCAGAAACTGAGTCTCTCTCCTCTGGCTACGGATCTTGAATGGAAGGCCCTGGAAATATCCGACAGACTAATGCAGAATAAGTTATGCCCTTTGTACAATGAGCCAAAAGATGAGTCTACTACATACATTGTCTTACTTTTTGCTGTGCCCTGTATTCCAAGGCAATCGGTGCCCTTAAACAAATTTATATGTGCCTAAGGCATGCCTGACTCCTCTTTTTGACTATGTGCAGGTCAGTAAATAACAAGGACATGTGTCACTCTGCCTGGAGTGACTCACAAAGGTCAGACACCCCAAGCTGGTGGTGCATTCTATGATTAGATTTTACCTAGCAAGTAACAAGTGTGAACTCCTGGATCATTATACCAATCTTATCGTGGAGTCACAGAAGTCCCCATAGACTCTCCAGCCTATCTTGCTACCCAGACAAATTGAACTTTGTGATAATGGTCACTTAAACAAAAAAATATGCCACATCAGGTTTCTCCCACTTCTAAGAGACCAGTCACTTACCCCAGATCAATTGCTACTCCAGATCTTACACCAAAGACAACGCTGGCATCGAATTCTATAGTAAAGTAACTAAAGATTTATTCACTAAGAAAAAAGAATGAGTTAACAAGAGGTTAAAGCAGGTAAAATATATGTACAAGTGAATCACAGTTTGTAACTCCAAATGGTGGCAGTGATACAATAAACTGCCAGTTTCCCAAAAATCTTTCAGAGTATCCATATTGTCTCTGGGGATCTCTGCTTTGCATCTGTAAGAGTCCAAAGAGTTCAGAGATGAAGGATCTTTCTTTGGATCCATTCCTGTATCTTCTTCTTACAGAAGACAAGCAGACAGTCTCTCTATCCACATGGGCTTTTCCTTTGATGACAGTGAATGAGATACGTGCTTAGTCTTTTGACCTCCAACCTTTATACATAATGTCCACTTGCTTTGAAATTAGTATTTTCTGTTAAAATCCTTATGATCTTCATTAGCATTTCACAAGATTTCTTTGATGGATTATTTATTTATAGGGATATATTTGCACAATATAAGTGTTTGCTATTACAGCATAACAGGAACAGATAAGAGAAAATAAAACAAGTAACGTTCCAATAGTTTTCATGAATTTTAAACACCTTAATACATTCATTTTGATCTACAGTAATACGTAAGTGAATTGTCCTGTGGCCCTGATCTAACCTGGTCTGCCAGCATCATGGCATACTCCAAGAGAATTTAGAAACTGGGTTTGTGGGGGAGAGAATTAAATAATGAAGAATGTTTTTAGTCCAAAATTAAAAATCATTTTCTTTTTGAGAGTTGCAAGGAAATGTATGATATACTGAGGCTTTAATAAGACAATGTCTTTTCTTATGCTTGAAAAAATGATGATAATTTGTGTACCAAATTAAATTAAAAGCTTTCTATATGTTCCTAGAACATTTTATTTTAAATTTGCTCAAAATGTATGTGCAAAAATAACTGTAAATTTTCAGACCTCCTTTGCATTTGGAAATGATCCCCATGAACCTATTAGGTTTTGAAGTTGTGCTGTGTAGGGCTGTAATTCTAGAAACGAGATAGAGAGATAAGTCCACTTAACTCAAATTTTGCAGTTTGCCATGTTCGTTTCTTATCCTGAATGAAGAAAATAATGTCAAAGTCCCAAAAGATTAAACATCATTACAACTATATTACTACGACAATTATCATTATGATTGGTAATAGAAGAGCAAAAATGTATTCAGAGTTCTGTAAATCTTACAGTAGTTCAGCGATATTAATGAGGATGTATCCTTTAGAATGGTGAGAGGCTAGAACGGTTACAATAAGGGGAAGATAAATACTGTAATAAAACCTGAACCTTCCTATATGCTAGGGCTACAGATTCTTGTTCCTAGTCTGCAGGAGAAAAGAAATTGATTTAATGTGTTGTGGTTATTGGTGAGATCAGCAATTTCTTTGTCTCTAGTTCCCATTTGGATCATTCACTTACTCCAGAAATTTGCTAACATGTTTATATTTCCATTAGTGTGAGATCATGGAATTGACATAAACAAAGTTACATAGACAGGGCCAGATTCTGCCAGCCTCACTCATGCTGAATAGTCCCTTACTGTTCAGCTAATCCCACTGAAGCCGTCATAGTAAGATTGTACCCAACAGAGGTAAAGGTGGCAAGATTTAGCCCCAAGTCCATCTATAGTTCAACTTGGATACTCTTTTTGGATACATCTCCAGTCTGACTAGTTTTTGCTTTGTTTGATTTTTTTTGGTGTGGGGGGGGATGGGGACTGAGGAAAGGAATCAGTATGAACCCCACATATGAGATGCTTAATTATTACGGTGATGAGATGCATTCACTGAGTGAAATGTAAAAGCTTTGATTCTGAATTTATCTGGAGTGCAGTGAAAGATTCTAAGGTTCCACGTTTAAAGAAAGTCAAATGCTTGTGCTCTTTCATAATCTCAAAGTCTCAGGCTGAGCATTTTTCATGTAGGGACCCTCTATTTTCCATAATAACAATAAACTGAGAATAAGTACTTGTAAAAACCTGTCCTGTGATCTACATGAAGGACTTTCTTTAGTGTACATTGCAAAGCATATGAAATGCTCTTTGACTTTCCTATTGTGCATACTAAGCTTTCAAATTCTAGTAATTTTTAAATACTTTAAAAGCACAGGGCCAGAATCTATTCTGTGCTTAACTTCCTCAGAGTGCAGCAGAGCAGGGATGCTGTCAAGTCCTTGACTCTCTGCCCCAACCTGGGCCCAGGCACAGGTTATAGCAAACGAGGGGCCCTTCTAATTTGCACCAGTTGGCAACAATCTCTAAGGGACCATACATGCATCCCTAAGCTGAACATAGCTGGAGTACAGTTTGCACCAGTCATTCCTATCATCTCTACCCTTTGTGCTGGTAATTTTTAGAGACCTAGCTATGTTGGCTCTTCACCCAATTGAGGACTTCCTCATGGTGAGGTATCCCCTGGAGGGGACTTAGCAGCAGAGCATCTGGCCAAAACAGCTTGAAAACTCTTCTGTTGTGTTTAATACAGGGATAACACAAAGGAAAAAGACAACATACCCAGCCCAGGCTTCTAGGGCAGCAAGACGTATGTATCTAGGGTTACCATATTTAGTGCCTCCGAAAGGAGGACACTCCACGGGGGCCCGGCCCCGGCCCCGCCCCCGCCCCCTCCCCAAAGTCTCCGCCCCCTCCCCTGCTTCCCACGAACATTTGAGTCGCGGGAAGCCTGAAGCAGGTAAGGGAGGTTGTGGGTGGGAGGAGGCGCGGCCCAGGCTGGCCCCCCCGGCGTTTGCAGCCTGGGTCGGCTCGGGCCCTGGGGTGCCGGCCCTGGGCCCGGCCAAGCACCCCCGGCACCGCACGGCCGGGCCCCCGAGCCCCCGGCCCAGCCCCCGAGCCTCCGGCACCGCACCGCCGGCCCGGCCCCCGAGCCCCCGAGCCCCCGGCCCTGCCTGGCCCCGGAGCCCCCGGCCCGGCCGGGCCCCGGAGCCCCCGGCCCGGCCCGGCCCCGCTCCACCGGCCCGGCCCCCGAGCCCCCGGCCCGGCACCACATGTCCCGATTTTCCCGGACATGTCCGGCTTTTTGGGATTTCCCCCCGGACGGGGATTTGGAGCCCAAAAAGCTGGACATGTCCGGGAAAATCCGGACGTATGGTAACCCTATATGTATCTATAGCGGGATGGGCAAACTACAGCACGTGGGCCACATCCGGCCTGCGGGACAAATCCTGCTGGCCCCCAAGCTCCTGGCCCAGGAGGCTAGCCCCTGGCCCCTCCCCTGCTGTTCCCCCTCTCCCACAGCCTCAGCTTGCTCACTCCGCCGCCAGCGCAATGCTCTGGGGAGCGGGGCTGTGAGCTCCTGGGGCAGTGCAGCTGCAAAGCCCGGCCAGACCCGGTGCTCTGTGTTGCGTGGTGGCGGCAGCAGTGTGGGCCGGCGCCAGCTGGGCGGTGCGGCAGTAGCGCTGCCAGCCACCGGTGCTCCAGGCAGCACGGTAAGGGGGCAGGGAGGGTTGGATAGAGGGCAGGGGAGTTCGGGGTGGTGGTCAGGGGGCGGGGGTGTGGATGGTGGTCTGGGGGGGAAACAGGGGGTTGAATGGGGGCAGGGGTCCCAGGGGACACTCAGGAGAGAGGGAGAAGGGGTGGTTGGATGGGGCAGGAGTCCTGGGGGTGGGGGCTCAGGAATGAGAGGAGGGGTTGGATGGGGCGGCGGGGGTTCCGGAGGTAGTCAGGGGACAGGGAGCACGGGTGTGTGGATGGGCAGGAGTCCCATGGGGGAGGGGGACATACAATTTACAAAACCCAATGCGGCCCTCGGGCCAAAAAGTTTGCCCGCCCCTGATCTATAGGTTGGAATAGCAGCCAGCAGCCATAACCTCTCTGTGCCTGTGCAGAGTGCTGAGGCAACTGGATCAAATACACATGATTTCTTCTGTGGCACTGGACTGGCACAGCTCTAGCCAGGACCAGGAGGCGCAAAGGTCACCTTTGCACACAGTCTGACTCCTGAGATATGTTGTGTGCTTCTCCAGCATAGTAGGGGACCTTGGCCAATATATTTAAATGAAGCAGTGTCAATCTCCTGCTTTTACAATTTGTTACTTCTCACATACTTTCTTCTCCCTCACTTACGAGTCAATGCCTAAAGCAATATTACACTGGGACAAATAGAGCAAGATGTGCCTTCTGTGTATCGGACAGCCCTGATCCTGTGATGTGACTTTTCTGGCCTTTATCTTATTGACTGTAAAAATAGATTGCTATGCATCCATTACCTTTGTTTTTGTATCAAAAAGAACATGTGGGAGTATTGTTACTAATACCGATGCCTGAAAGTATGACAAAATAGATAATGAATTAATTACTGGAGAGTAAAAGGTTTCATGAAGAAGATGGACACTTTAAATATGGATTGAGATTAGCAGAAGAAAAGACTGACCCCAAACCCTAGCACGTGCTTAGTGAAAAAGTACTGTCTAATAAGGGCATGAAGCAATCAGCACTGCAAAGGCACTGACTGCAAAAGTAAACATGGCAAAGATAAACCACATCAAATTAATATTCCCTAAAGTCAAACAGATCAGATTTGTAAAGGAAACACATTCTTATTCTATCTGTTTCTGGAAGGAAATCCAATGAAGACTTCTTACTTACCATCATATAGAGTTACAAACCACTTCATATTATTGAAGAAAAATTGATATTACTAACTGGTTTTGCTATTTTAGGGAAATGCTTGGAAATTTTTCTACATATAAAATGAAGCACGTTTTACTTTCAGATACAAGATAAATGGAAGAACTGTTTTATTAAAAGATTTCAATTGCTACATTTATTTTTTTCGTTATACTACTATTACATATGAATATGCACCATGGACATATTGTTTCTGTACATATTACCATTTGAGTTTTTTCAGGGGCATTTCAAAACCATGATTGATCCATATTTATGATAGGTTAGATTCCAGAACAAAAAAAGTTGGGAAATGCTGTATTTGTCCATCTCATATTTGGGGCAAGGTTGGACTTGGTAGCTATGAAGACTAAGCCCAATGAATTGAAGAAAAATTGGTACCTTCCAGATCAGGTATTCTGCACTGCAGTGCTCACTAGTGTGGAGTCATATTGCCAACTTGGTGATTTCAGGAGGATGGTACTGAGCATGCTCAGAAAGTCAGAGGGTCTTCAACCTAACACAGTGGTTGACATTCACAACCTTTCGTGATGTCAGTTGTATAAAGTCTGTAACTTATACTAAAATTGATAGGAATGAGAAGCCAGAAGCAAAAGTCTGGCTTATACAGCTTTTCCCTGGAAAGGAAGTCAGCCATGGCAGTGGATTAAAAGAGCTATGTCCCTATGATATTTTAAGGGTGGTGGTGGGGAAAACAAACAAAAACTATCAGCCTACAAGGGCATTATGACCTATGCTCTCTCCTCATCCTGTGGATCAGTATGGCCTGAATTCACATGCCATATATGAATAGCTTCTGTGGACCAGATGACAGTGCTTCTGAATAGCTGAGCCAGCTGCTGTATGGTGAAGACACCTTACAGTTACCTGGGTGGGACTGGAGGCTGTGGGGAGTTTAGATACAGTTGGACTCAACTAAATTCAGTCAGAAATAAACAAAACAGAAAACTCTTTTAAAAAGCAAATGAGCTTTAATGGTCATTCTAATGCCACACTAAAACTTGGTCATATTCACAATTTTCACTGTATGGTATTAACAGCCTGGCACCAAAATGTAGCAGTTATTTTATTATCCAAATTCAATTCATAATAAAAGCCAGTACAAATATGCCAAACTCTCCTAATTTAATTCTGATACGTGAAGAACTGGAGCATCTGTGAGGATGCACAGCACACAATGCTGTGCCCCAAATGAGAAGCATTGAAATAAAATACATTACATCAAAAATGAAAATGCACAATTGGATATACAGTAGAACTTTGGAACCTATGTATGAATAGGCAAGGGGAACAAATTACTGGCAGACTGGGCACACGCTGAAACCAAGTAATTTAAATTTATTTTCAGATCCACTCTTCACTCTAGTGGCACCCAGCAGTTAATGTCAGGTTTTAATATTTCAGTCATTTTTCAATTGCTGTGGTTGGATATATACAGAAGGATGTCAACCTAGATGCATTTTTAATAGAAAATTATTGTATTGATTCGGCATTTCTTTTAGTATATTGAAAGAAGCAAAACCATGTAGGAAGTTAGTTCTTTAAAATGAAATAGATTTATTTTGTTATTTTAAGGGGAGAAAGGTTTGCGATCACTTAGATTTTTGTTTTCAAGGTTAGCTATTGAGGGATTTCAGGGGTCATCATGTGGAATGGAGGGGCAGATCCTGTTAACTGCAGATCCATTCGCTAATATCCATTTCCATCCAATGTCAAGGAAGAAGTACCCCAAAATTTCTGGTATGTCAGTGGGCAAATATTTGATTGCTGTTGGCTCCACTAGTGTCCAAAATACAAGGAGAATTTAGACTCACTCCTACCGTCCCCTGAACCAGATGGCTGATGAAGGCACTGTGTCTGTGTTGCCCTTGTTGGAAAAAGTTGCTGCAGACACATTATATATCAAGGCCACAATGGCCTCAACACAACTGACTGTTACCTTAATTAACTCCTCTCGGCAAGTGCTGACGAGATGGGTGAATGAAGCAGAAGGAAGGATATCATCGGTGGAAGATCAGGTACAAGAGCTCTTAGCCCAGGTGAAGAGAAGCCTAACAGACTTATTTTCTCTTAAATGCAAATTGGCAGACTGTGAGAGGAGGTTTCACCAGAATGATCTGAGAATTACAGGAGTACCTGAAGGAACAGAAAAAGGCAAACCCCTTGAATTTGTGATGCTCAGCCTGGCAAATGATTTTAAATTTGATTTAGAAAGACCACATAGGTCCCTGGCTCCTAAGCCAGCCTCAAATGCAAACGTACCCTTATGTAAAAGAAAATATAATACAGCTATCTCATGAAAATAATAAAAAAAAACTATTTGGGGGGAGGCTATTAAATCAGATAACGAATTTTCAAGATTTTGCAAGAGATGTGGTTGAACAGAGATTTGCCTTTAAAAGAGCGAGGGAACTTGCTAAGCAGCGAGGGCTCAAATATTTTATTAAGATACCAATTCAGTTCCATGTCAAGGTTGGTGAGGAAGTGCAGCTGTTCCAAAAGCCACAAGAAGCAGAAGGCTTTTTAAATAGCCTGTTCTAAACTGACTACTTGTTCTGTTTTACACCAAGTTTACTTCCCAGTTGTTACGTCTGCCCTGCTTGCACATATGAACTTATCCAGTGACTGTGACTAACTTCCTTACTGACTTGGGTTATCTCCTATGCTCCATGGTTATGCTTTATTAACTCTTGGGACATGCATATCAATTCTCATCAAATGGCTGAATGTGAAGTGCTCCAGCACAGGAGTTCAGGGAACACTTCATCCCAAATTGATCTCATGGGAGTGAACTGACTATGAAAAGAATATATTTAAATTGTGAATTAGCAATACCCGTATTAAGTGCTTTTGCGCTCTGTGTTGGGGAGTTAATGAAACATTTGACAACATCCCTAACTGGTCAGATCAATATGAACCATTTGTTTGTGATTATACAAGCTTTGTGTCTCAGCACAGCATCAAAGCACACCAAAGAGAGCATCGAGGGTGGTACAGCTCCCTGTTGCTCTATAGAACTTGTGGACCCCATTTCCACTTTTTAAAATTGATACCAGTGCAGTGTTGCTGTGTCTCACTGCTGGGTTTCTCAAAGCCTGGCAGCTTTCTGTTCCATGTGCTGGAAAGGAGAGAGGTTGTGGGATGTTGCTCAGGAGCTGCACAATGTAGTTGTATCCACTATTGGCCAACAGAGCAGAAGAAAGGACCAACCCAGGTTCCTGAGCTACATGGAACAGTGATTTCTGCCCTTCCTATCCCCTCCCACTCCCTCTCTCACACATTGCCCTATCTCTAGAGAGACAAGGTGGGAGATAATATCTTTTATTGGACCAACTCCTGCTGGTGAGAGAGAAAAGCTGTATCCTGGGACCAATACGGCTACACCTTTTGCAAATACACTGCATACACCCCCCTGTTTGTCCTTTTCCCCACCTCACTTGCCTTCCTCTTCCCCCATGCCCTTCCTCCATCCCATCACTTCCGTCCTCTACTTCCCAATCTCTTTACCTTATCACCCCAGCCCTCCACTGCCTGTATCACCCCACACCCTGTATCCTCTCCCTCAGCTTCTTCAGCTCCTTTCCTCCACCTAACATCTTCTTCTATAAACTCAGACCTGAGGATATGAACACAAAGTATGAAATTTGCATAGAAGAATCACTCGTTGAATTGGATTTTTTGTTTTTCTCTTTGGTGCACAAATGAACAGTTTGTGGGAGCAGTAAGATTTCTCATCTGTCAGTTATATTTTCATTTAATCTGGGGAAGGGAAATTAAATGTTTGGTTGGGGGGGGGGTGCTTGAGCCTCTGGAAAAATATTTTCCACAACATACAATTACTCACTCAGTGTACCAAAGTGGATGACCAGTCCTCTAAAAAGATTACAGTTGGGGGATAATACACGGGCATATCCTTGACAAACCAGGTTAAGATATATCAGGGCTGTGAAGTGTGTGATTTCCCTGTGTCTCTTTACAGTGTGCGTACTTCTTTGTGGTATGGGAAATATAGGATGCCTGTTTGAAAATATAATTTAAATAGTAGGTACTAGCAGAGCTTTCAGCTTCGGTGGTGTGTCTCTCCAGCCCACCCCCACAGGAAATTACCATTGGTTTAGGTTTTTTCCTAGTGTTAAGGATATGACAACTGCTGCTTTTTCATTGTGATTTACTTTTTAAGTGGGTAGATACCACTCAGGATAGAGTGGGCCTGGTTTGTCCAGTACCACACACTGAATACAGTCAGTCACTCTTGGGAAGAGGTCAAGTTGTTATGTATATCAGTATATCTTACGTGTTTTTATATTTTTCCTTTAACCTGTCTTTTTGTGCTTTTCCCTTCCCCTCTTCAGAGCCCTCCCTACATCTCCTTAGCACCCCCACTCTTCCCCACTCCTTGCTACCTCCCTCTAAACCAGCAACACTCAAGAAAATTACACCCTGCATGACTATAATTTGCTTCTGCAGGTGGCTGCAACTAATGCTGACACTCTCCTCCCCTCACCCTGCATTCTCTTGCACCTACTCTATTCTCTGGAGGTCTGGCAAATGGTGAGCATCTGTCAAGATAATTCAAGAAGTGTCTAAGGCATTTCATCTCTAGAGTCCCATACCCCCTTGTGGGATTCTTTGTGGGGAGTAGGACAGGATGTAATAGAACAAATGAAGCAAACATTCTGTTATCCTTGTTTGTAAAATCACACATGACAAAAATAATTCTTAGCACAGACAAATGGTTTGAATCTCAGTTTGATTTCCTGGAATGTAAAAGGACTCAACACTCCAATTAAAAGAAAACAAGTATACTAATTCCTAAAGAGAGCAAAGGCAGCTATCGTGCTTCTGCAAGAGATACACTTGACCACAGATGAAGCTGCTAAATTAGGACATGACCGGATTGGAAAATTAGTGTCTTGCTGCTCCTTTTCCAAAACGGGGCGGGGCGTAGCCATATTGTTCCATGAAGTGCCAGCACTGCCAGTTGCTGAAGGCTTGTCAAGACTAACTCTTAGTTCACAGCAAACTGGGGGGAGAATGTACTCTCCACTAGCCTGCCTCCCACTAACTGTTTCTGTGGCGCTTGCTGACATGCATTAAAAGTTTGTTAATGCACTTTGATCTAGTCCCATTTCAAAGATGACTAGATCAAAGTGCATTTACAAACTGCTAATGCACGTCGGCAGGGTCCACACACACAGTCTGAAGCAGGGTAGTGCAGGGTAGATTCACACCCCAGCTTGCCACAAACTAATTGTTCATGTAGACAAATCCTGAATAAATTTCAGACAATAAGGGCAGATTTGTAATCCTTAAATGGACCTGAATTAATCTCGCTAATATGTATGGGTCTATCCTTGATGATCCGGAAACCTTTTGTAGGTTTTTTACTAAATTTTATGGATAATCCCATATCCCTGTTGTGATTGTTGGGGCTTTTAATGAAGTACTTGAGCTTCTCACCCTTTGGGTCATAAACCAACCATAACTAGAATGGTCCTGGAATTGCATATTAAAGGTCTGAAATTATGTAAAATCTGGCAGCTGATGTATCCAACAAGTAGGGAAAATTCATACTTTTCCCCAGTACATGGGTCCTATTCCCATATAGATTTATTTTTGATCTACAGAGACTTGGTTAATTCTGCAATTGAGACCTCCATTGATACAATTGCTGTCACATGTAATGCTCTTATAATTCTTTGAATAGCAACCAGTGTGGGAAAGAAACAGCCATGTAGATGGAGATTTAATTCTTCACTTTCATTAGATCCCATTTTAAAATTTGTATTGAGAAAGAAATTGGCTTGTTCCCAGAGACAAACGAATCCTTAACATCTTCTAGCAGGCTAGTGTGGGAGACACTCAAGGGCTATTGAAGCGGTAGAATGATTAGTTTTGCCAAGAAAAAGGAACATGGAAAAAATGGTGGCAGCTCTGGAAAAACTAAAAGCTTGATTTGTCTTCTGCCACAGCTCCATCTCCAGATTTGTTGCGATCTCTTATCGACTGTAGATGTGAACTCAACAAGCTGTAGTCAGCACAGCCTGAGTTCACCCTATTTCAACTTGGGCACGATTTCTGGGAATCAGGTGAAAATGCTGGCAAATTGCTGGCAAATTGCTGGCGCACAACCTAAGACAAAAGGTCTCTGCTCGTACAATCACGCCATCTCTGATAAATATGGTAAATTATGGACATCTAAAGATATTAACAGTGAGTTCTTTAATTTCTATAAAGAACTGTACATATTGGATACACACGTCTCCACAGATGCTTTGGATTAGTTTTTCAAAATATTACATTCCTGCTTATTTCTGCAGCCCAGCGTGGAAACCTCGATGCTCCCTTAACAGAGGACAAATTAGCTGAGGCCATTAAAATTATGAACGCTGGGAAAACTCCCAGGCCAGATGTGTTCCTCACTGAGTTCTACAGACACTTCTTTGAACTCCTGTCTGACAAGATGCTTGAAATGTTTAATGAACTTACATCTATAAGTCACCCTTCCATCTACACTTAGTGAAGTCCTAAAATATGTGATTCCTAAACCAGAAAGATGCTGTACTATTTCCAGTTATAGACCAATTTCACGTACTGGCAAATTTCTGGCCATGAGACTGAAGAAGGTTTTGGCTCTATCATGTAAATGTTTGGATTTGGACCCAGGTTTAGTTACTAGATCCATCAGTTACATTCTCACACAGCCTCTCACATCACAACCAACAATGTGACCTCAGATACCTTCAGGGATACAAGGCAAGGGTACCCATTGTCTCCATTACTTTTTTATTTGGTTCCTGAGCCCTGGGAAATAGCTATACAGCCTCATCTAGATATCTGAGACATACAGCTTAGTTCCCTGGAGTATAAAATGGTGTTATATGCAGATTACACCCTTTTGTATGTATCCAAGCCAGAAACCAGGATTCCAGTTTTCTTATCGCTAATTTAAAAAATTCAACTCAGTGTCTAGTTACAAAATAAATTGGGAAATATCAGACTTATTGCAAATGTCCCAGTTGTCCTGCAACGGAGCTCTTGCTCAATGGAGTTTTTATAGGCAAACTGATTCAATTAAGTACCAAGATATAAAAATAACAAGAAATCTTAACAAACTAAAGACAGTATATTTAGATCCTGTACTCTTTCAAATAGTTAGTGATACAGATAGGGTGCAGCCTCTCTCCTTGAGCCTGTGGGGAAGGGTTAACACAATACAAATGAATACGCTGCCCAAGCTTCTTTATATTCTAAGCGGTCAACTTGTATATATCCTGCTGTCCTACCTGTATGTATCCTGCTGTCCTACCTGTACATATCCCTCTGTCTTACTTTAGAAAATGTAATAGCTTTAGTGGAGTCTTCCTGTGGGGCAACACTCATGACTATCATTTAAAAAAACCTCCAGCTTTTTATAGACACAGAGGAGGTTGGACTCCCAGAACTACAAAATTACTCTAATGCTTTTATCATGTCACAGATGTCAGACTGATTCAAGCATGCTAATACCCTTATTCTCACATGCATTAATGCATCCAATTCCCCTTGTTGGTCTCCTCAGTTCCTCTTTTTGCCCACTGGAGAAAAACAAGGTGCCTATACTGGTGGCTCTGTGCAGGAGTGGCACCAGGGTTTTTGACGCCCTAGGCGGCAGCGCTTCTCCTCTGAGCATTTGGTGGTGGGGGTCCTTCCGCTCCGCGTCTTTGGGGCACTTCGGCGGCGGGTCCCAGAGCGAGTGAAGGACCCGCCGCCGAATTTCCGCCGAAGACTCGGAGCGGAAGGACCCCCCCTGCCGCCGAATTTCTGCTGAGGGCGGCAAAATGCCACCCCCCAAATCCTGCCGCCCTAGGCGACCGCCTAGGGTCGCCTAGTGGAAGCGCCGGTCCTGGCTGTGTGAAGACCCTTGCTATCCTAGCTGTGAGGTACCAGTTACATTCTTGCTATTATGCAAAAGCACCTGTTGGGGCAATCCGGACTTGCAAATTGGGAACAAACCTATAATTTGAAAGAATTGGCTGATCGGGGCAACATATGGATTTCCTGATTAGTCCGTGATGAGGGCTTTGTCCCTTTTATAACACTAAAACAATGTTATGACCTGCCACCCTCAGCGGAATGGCAGTATTTACAACTAATTATATGTCTGCACTGTAATGTAAATCCAGAGTTAGTAGAACTCGAATTAGCAGACCCTGGGATTGTTAACCTAAGTCTGGAGTGCCTTCACTCAGTTGTAATCCTAGGTTACAAATAGTTGAACCCTGGGTCTCAACCAGGGACTCCAACATCTACACTGCATTATGTGGGCCCAGCTCAGCCACTCATACCCCAGACTTCCTACTGCCCTTCTAAAATGGGGCCCTTTGTTTACGGTGAAGTGTATTGAAAACTTGACCATCGAATAAATGTGACTGTCCCCAGGAAAAGAGAAAGTGGGATTATGATATACTTCTGGTGAACTCCCAGACCATCAGTTCCATGGAGCTGCATCTGCACTGCAAAGCAGTAGGGCTTGAACACTGGGTACCGGCTTTACTCAGGCTTGGGCCCTCCAGTCCTGTGGGGGCCTGGGATCATGGGTCAAAGCCCTAGGTTAGTACAATTTGTATGTAGATGGAAGGGAGATTATGCTTGAGACTGAGTTCAAACCTAAGCTTACGTTGTAGTGTAGACATACCTTTAGACACCTGCTATCATATCAATTTTGTTCACGTGCCTTAGGTCTGCCAGAGACCCCAGAACTACTGAGAACTTTAGAAATGTTTCATAAAGTCCCCAGGTCCACGCCAATTGTATATTTTGTTAATGAAGAGGAACTCCATTCATTTGGAGTCTCTGTGAAAGCATGGAAAGGGGATTTACCACACACCTTAAAGAATCCCATTGATGGAGCATATTTTGTAATGCTAAAATACTTATGTGACTTTCAGGCTATGCTTGATACAACAAAAGGTTTTATTCAAAATGTATTGGACACCACAGAGGTTGCACAAGATAAAAACCTTATCCTTTGATGTTTGTTTGGCAGTGTAACAAAGAAAAAGGAACCATGATGATAGGACTGTCTGACAGTCAGGCAGTTGTGGAAAGTGGTGGACACAAGACTAAAACAGAACCTAGTTTCAGCAGCCAAATCTCATCTGAAAACTATATCCTAAGTTATTTATCTGCTAAACTTGGTTTAACTCCACCACAAAGACTTTGGCTCTTGAGAGCTGCTATGATCACCAAGTGCATGATTTTACAAAAGTTGAGGAGTAGGCTTATCCACAGAATAGAGCATGGTATTCAGACTTGTTGAGTTAGGAGCCAAAGAAATAACAATTTATCGCCATAGACAGCAAATGTGAAGAAATTTGGGCCCTGTTTCCAGATATATTTGGATAAAAAAAATATTCAGATGGCCCCAAAAATTTATACTTCCATTTCATACAACCTCTTCCTTTTTTCTTTCCCCCATCCCCTCCTTTTCTCCTCTCCCTATTCACATATGTTTTTTTCTGGTTTTATAACAGTTACCCCATCCTAACATGTTATGTCTATGTAGTATTGTCTGGTTTTGTATTATCTGATCTTGCAGCTTTGACAAGTTGTAAAACTGTAGTTCCAGAATTCTGTTGGAAAGCCTATGAAGAGTACGATATATGGAAATATATACAAGCTGTTAGTCATTTACTGTTTTGAACTTTTTTGTTGGCTGTTTCTTTACACAAATTAATTAAAAAATCACAAAATGAGCTATTGAGAATGTGTAATCAAAATATTTAGTTTTATTTGTCTGATTTTGTATTTTTGTCATTTGGGACCTGTTCAGGTTCTCACTTAGGAGGAACTTGATTTTGTTTGTTTGATTTAATTTTAAGTCAGAATTAAATTACTTGGGCTACACTAGTATTTTGTTTCTATGATGCAAATCATACCCTAAATTAAACCTGATTTTCAGGAAATAGTATATACATGTATTAACTGAAAAATAAGGGAATGTTCAAGCTTTAAGTGCGTCATCTCTGTTTTTCCTTCCTTTATAGCCCCAAAGTAATTTAATTATATGAAATAGGTCAAGAATGCACTGTGGCTCTGAGACGTGTGTTATGGACATTTGGAGTACAGTGTGTGTCTGTGTGCGCGCACGTGTGTGTGCATGACTGTGCACATGTGGTGGAGGCACAGGGATAAGTGGGGGAAAGAGGGGTGGTACTGAGACTTGGTGGGGGATATGTGAATCCAGGCTGGGAAGGAGGGTCCTGGGTGTTCCTACCTGCTCCTGGCCCATTTCAACCACTCCAGGTCCCTCCCCTTGCTTCCTGGCCTCCTCCTGGAAACCACAGTGGCTGCCCCAGCCCTTTTGGATCCCAGTCTCACCTCTGCCCCCTTGGCCAGGCATGCACCGGCACGTTGCATTGCAGGGGCACTAGCCCCTTCTACTCCCTCTCTTTTCCCACCCTTGGTTTTGCTGCCCCGTGTGGATATAAATGTGAATGTGCTTCATGCTTCTTTCCTTCCCCACTGCAGCAATTTAATGATTCCAGTAGCCATTCAAGCAAAGAAGCACATGGAGTGGGAGAAACTTGCATGTGACAGCACTGAGAACTGTGCAGCAAATAATTACAGCCGTCTTTTGGCTGTAAATTATTTAGTGTACAAATGTTCACTAGTATTCTGGGAATTAGAGAGCAAATGAATTTGGGAGGGTATTTTGTGAGGAAAAGTAAATATTTTAAAGAGAACTATGTACTTTGCTCTTACAAAGATATACCAAGGTATTCTACAGTAATAGTCCAAATCACCACATTTACAGTAGTGGTACTCCAGTGTTTTGGATCATTGCACTACATCTTTGTAAGGATGATTTCTGTGCTATCCGTAAGTGGTGGATTCTTTGTGATTCATAGGGTTATTAACTTCAGATAGTTTTGGACAAAGGGATTGCTAATTAATCCATGGTATAAGAATAGGCAAATTCAGTGCCATCTGAGAGGTGCTCTGTCAGAATTAATATATGTATTTAATTAATGTTTATATTTTTATCAATATCATTATTATAACTGCAAGTTGCTGTTTCCATATTACTCTTTAGAAAGGTGAAACACATATGCGTAGTTGGAGTAAAAGTTGTGAAATCCCTTGTGCAGATTGGATTGCTACCATGAAGTGATCTGTTAACCCAGCATAGGGAACAAATGGGAATGAGAGAAGGCTACATATTCAGACAACTTGTCATGGAACTGTTCCTTCCACAGTTGGAGTGTTAATTTGTTGTATTTCCATAGTAGTGTTTTCAAGAGAACTCCAGGTTGTAAGGAAATCAGGTTTCACTTCTGGACTCGAGTTGTACAGTAGAAGCTACCTCTGAGATGTACCATTCAACTCTCCAAAACCACTGGGGCCCAGTGTAGTGCATAAGGGACTCACTGCTTTATCCTGTGCCCATAGAAATTGACAAACCTGGCAAAGCTTCCATTGATTTTCTTGGTGCAGGATCATGCGCTTGGAGCGCACAGAGCCGGGGGAAAGAGGTCCATCTTATAGACCAAACAGCTTCTTCTCTATGTCAGGTCTAGCAAGTCTTGCCCACCAGATGAACCTAGAATGCAGGTTTAAAAAGATTGTCATTTAAATATGATGGTAGTATAAGTTATAGATACCATTCACTTACCTCTCTCAGAACAGGGTGAAGTTAGAACTGCCATGTTTAAACCAAGAATCTAACTAGCTAATGGTGCAGTTTTGCTAGATAGCATGGTTTTATGGTTGTTAATATTTTTATTTGAATTATATTAGTGTGCAGAAGACCTAATTGAAATCAGGGCCACTGTGATAAGCTCTGTACAAACACATGGTAAGAGCCCATAAGAGCTTATCATGTGAATAGACTAGACAGATAAGAGTGGGAGAAAATATGTGAAAATGAGGCATAGAGAGTTTAAGGCCCAAATTGTTACGGTCCAGTTGCTGTGCTCAGCATTTGATTTGTAATAAGATTTAGGCTCCTAAGTGCCTAAATCATTTTGAAAATCAGACTTAATCTCCTAAATCAGTTAGGTGTTGCAACTGTGAACAGAACAGAGCAGCACCTATATACCTTAAAAAAAAAAAAAGAGCTGGGTATTGAATCCCAGTGACAAGGCCATCCTTAATTTCAAATGTTGAATGAGCTTTGCTTTTTATATATTGACTGTTATTGCTCAACTAGAAAGAGATAGGGGTTAAAATCACATTATGCACATGCTTTTGACAAGATGTTTCTCTCTATATATACATATAGAATATAACTCCATATTTGCAAATCCATAAAAGCAATAGAAAAATAAACTTTCTTTATACTAAATATTCTTATATTATTCACTGGACAATAATGCTTCTTTTCATCTATACTTTGTTACTGGAATACACTGTGTTTGGTTGGTATGGTTTATAAGCAGAATATGAAAATAATGTATATATTACATTATGCTTGTCATGATACCATGTTAGCTACTTTTATCTTCATAAGTAAAATGCAGAAAAATAATTTGAATCTAAACAAGGGCAGCATTTTAATACCATGTAGGCCACTGAAACATATTGTGTTCATTAGGAAAACATCCTAACCTCAGTATCAACAAGTTGAATGTTGGATTAGCATAAGTAAACCTTTAATGGCTAAAGTCCGTGAATGTGTCAACTGATTTGTAAAATGTAAATGTTTTATGAGTAATAATGTTAAAACTGATTTTGATTAATGAAATGCAATAAGTATTCAGCAGTAAGCCTACAAGCGTCTAACGAACTAATTAGTCTCTTTAGGTAAAGAATTAAGTCAGCCTTGAGTTTAAAAGAATATTAAAATGACAAATATAACTTCGACCTGTTCTGAAAAGTGGCAGCATTAGGAAAATACTGTCCCTTGGGGGGAAGGGAGAGATAAATCAGAAAAAAGTGTTACTCGGACAAAAGTATTATAAAAGGTTATTAGTTCTAAATATTACGAGTATTTAGATTTAAAGAGTTAAAAGAAAATTTGGGGAAATAGGAATAGATTTACATGATATGGAATTTTTCAAAGCAAAGTGTATCCTGAAACATTTTCCATTATTAAAAATTGAGTGGCTTGACTACAAATCATGAAATGAAAATATATTTTATTCATCAAGGGCATGAATGTGAAAGGTGCTGAACACCAGCAGCTTCTACTGACTGCAGGTGCTGAATAACTATACAGACTATAGCCCACTCCAGCATCATTTGGAGTCAATGGGTGTCTTTCCATCAGCTTTGTGGGTTTTGGATTGTACAGTACATTAGTATGGGCTGACTCTGAGATTCAGATTATTCTTTTTTTAAGTTTATATTTTGATTTGTATTCCACGTAAAGGACACATCAGTGTGATACATATGGGGATGCTCCGCAGTGAATGTTGATCTGTATCACAAAATATTGTTTATGTATTGGATTTCTGTGATGGTGTATTGGACTGTCAGAAGACAGCAGACAGTTTCAACTGGAGACAGTTAAACATTTTCAGACACAACAGTTTTCCACTCAAAACTGCAGTTTTGTCAATATCAAAACTTTTTACAGTAACATATCTATTTCAACCTTTTCATCGGGGGAAATAACCAGCACATTTTGTTTTGTCTTTATCCTTTAGATTAATTTTCTTTTGGCTTTAATGTGACATCAAAATATGAATTTTAATATTATATTATGCCAATATATATTATATTAAGTATAATATATGTCAGAACAAAATATTTTGACAGCCCTAAATCTATTTTTTTTAGAATTTTTGTTTTATGGGAAATTTCAAAATTTTAACACAGGGTCCTGTGGCACCTTTGAGACTAACAGAAGTATTGGGAGAATAAGCTTTCGTGGATAAGAACCTCACTTCTTCAGGTGCAAGTAATGGCTTGCATCTGAAGAAGTGAGGTTCTTACCCACGAAAGCTTATGCTCCCAATACTTCTGTTAGTCTCAAAGGTGCCACAGGACCCTCTGTTGCTTTTTACAGATTCAGACTAACACGGCTATCCCTCTATACTTCAAAATTTTAGCTTCACATTCCAGTTCAGTATGAAAAAAAAAGTCAGAATTTCCCACACAATGGAAATTCCAGAGTCCAACCAGCTCGAGATTCATGGTGCTCCTCCACAGATAGATACAGTCACAAGACAAGTGATTGCAAGCCATAAACCCAAACGGGTCTAGCTGCTGAATGATGGGGAATCCATTTTGGAGGTATTCTCCTAAATGGCCTGGCTGGCTGACAGGGGGAAAACAGTCTGAGGCAGAAGGAGAACTTAACATCTCGGGTCTATGGCTGATACCCTGGAACAATATAGTATTTGGAGTCCAGAGACACACAGGGATGGAGGAAGGTTTTGAGAGAACCCAACTTCCCTGAGATAAATTAAAAACGGATTAGCAGACACAGTTTTGGGGATCCAGACTGAGACCAGGCTGGGTTCCAAAGTTTCTTGGCTTCCTAAAAAACATAAATTGACTCTGCCATTTCCATGTAACTCAAGAGGAAAGCCCATTTAATTTAGCTTGTATTGAAGAGATTAGATGAGATTAAATGCATGGAGACTGTTATTCAGTATATGAATATACGTTCCCCAGCACTCAGATACCAGCTGAAAGGTGCTAAGACTTGTATTTCCAAAATGGCAATACAAAAATAATTCATTGAAATTTGTAGTATTATCTCCATTATCATCACAATATTTATGTCAATATGTTGACCAGGGGTTCTCAAACTTCATTGCACCGTGACCCCCCTTCTGACAACAAAAATTACTACGTTTGCCCAGAAGGGGAAACTGAAGCCTAAGCTTAACCAAGCCCCTATGCCCAAGGTGGGGAGGGGAAAAGCCAAAGCCCCAAGGATTCAGCCCTGAATGGGGGGCCGGTAACCTGAGCCCCGTCACCAAGGGCTCAAGGCCTTAGGCTTTGGTCCCGGATGCTGGGATTCAAGTTTAGGCTTCGGCCCCGCCAAGATTAACGCCAGACCTGGTGACCCCATTAAAATGGGGTTGCAACCCACTTTGGGGTCCCGACCCACAGTTTGAGAACTGCTGATCTTGACCATATGTCCTAATGAAAGATCTTTCTCATGTTTTATTGCCTTTGCAGATTCCTTCCATGGTAAATACATTCATGTAGAACCCAAGCCATGATCTAGGCTATAGCTCTGATCCCTAACACAATTATACAGTCATGCTATCCTGTCCATACAAATGACCAAAAGCCTTTTTCAAGCATGGATGGTACAAATGTATAATACAAATACAGTCCCGGTATGTTTGTAGTTTGGTGGGCTCTTTTATCTGAGTGAAAACCCCATACTCTGCCAAAGGCCTGCTTTCAAGGCTTTATTGGTGATATAGCCGTTCTCTTTCCCTCAGCTACTCTTGGCACTCAGCTTCTATGTAACAGCTTCTATAGTAATGGATCAGCCTTTGGCTGATGGAATTAATTTTACATCCTGTTATCAGCAGATGATCTTTTAAAAAAATCAGTTAATGCATCTTCCATGCTATTTTTTTATTTCTTTCGGATATTGCCTTGAGTCCCTTATCAAATTCCTCCACTCCCTCCCCTGCAAATTTCCAACCCGTTCTCACTAGCATTTACTCTGCTCTTTTGGTGGCGGTATTGGGATCACCTTGTCAGGAGAATATTCTATTTCTCTAAGGATACACATTACCTTACACCTCTTATATTTCAAAACAATCTAACTTCTTGGCTTCAGTACTGCAATAGACTATATAGCAAAAATACAACTTTCTCGGGGTTTCCATCCACCTCTATCTTGGACCTTTCACATTTAAAGAATATTCCATGGTTATACATTTTTGATAATTTTTTAAATCAGTGAAGCTTCTGTTAAAAATGTCTCTCAAAATCTTTCTACTTGTCCATTCTGTCTGATCATGGAGATTTGATATATAAACATCATTTTATTCTGAAACTGTACTAATCCCTATTTTATTAATTTCACTGTTTCCTCAATCCTACTTAGGATGACTTTGGTAAAGATCCTCTGGCTGTTATTCAACAGGCTTATCCCTCTAGTATTCTCATGATTATCCCATTCTCTCTTTTGGATGAGAATTAGGATTTATTCTTCCACTACTCTGGAACCTTCTCACCCTTTCAAATATCCCTGGAGATCTTTCATAATTCATTTACTATTACTCTACAGCTTTTGCTGTGAAAGCTCAGGAAAAGCTGCTTAGCAAATGAAGTGAGCTCATTTTAAAAAATGCCACATTCACCAGACTTTTATGTTTGACATATCAGCACTTCATATTACTACATTGGGTCTCCAGTTCTTTCACTTGTTCATAGCATCGGTACAACATGTGATGCCATACAAACCCTCCCCCCCAGATATAAGCTACCCATCTTTCCGTTTCTTTCTAGCCATTTATTTATTAATTTTCATTTGTAATAATAGCCATCTTAGTTATTTGCTTTGAGCCTTTTTAACACCTATCCTCTTAATACTGTCTGAGCATTCACAGTACAATCATCTTATATTAGAAGCAGCTGTGTAACCAAGTACAATATGTGGAAATTTGCTTTCTTTCTACAGTATGGTATCACATGTCCAGAGCAGGACAATGCCTGAAAGCCATTAGCTCCTATTAGAGTACACTCTGAGAATGCATAAACACAGTTCATAATGCATACATTCTACGCCTCACTTTAAGCACAGACTAAACGTGATAAATTAGGGCCCTATAACCCATCTCTACCCCTAAACTCACAGGCAATCTCTCTCCCTTTTGGACAGCAGCATCAGAATGGAAGAGGTGGGGAGACTTACCCCAGTCTTCCATTAGAAAGAGAAGTTGTAAGCAGGAGCGGCGCCAGGGTTTTTGCCGCCATAGGCGGCAGCGCTCCTCCTCTGAGCAGTCAGAGGGCCTGGGGTCTTCGGCGGCGGGGGTCCTTCCGCTCCGCGTCTTCGGGGCACTTCGGCAGCGGATCCCGGAGTGAGTGAAGAACCCGCTGCTGAATTTCCACTGAAGATCTGGAGCGGAAGGACCCCCCGGCACCGAATTTCCGCCGAGGGTTGGCAAAATGCTGCCCCCCAAATCCTGCCGCCTACAGTCGCCTAGTGGAAGCGCCGGCCCTGGTTGTAAGTCCACTCATAGTGTGATTCTACAACAATTTACAGAATTATGGGACTCTGTTTATGTCTGAGCACCACCATTGCAAAGCTGGAGTGAATATCTTCCCACACAAATTCAGAACTATCAGATTCCTAAGAGGATCCATGGAAACACACACAAGGTCGAGGGTTTATCTGAAAATTGAATTCTAACCAACGTCTCTCAAATAGTGAAGAGCCCATATATTAAAAAAGTAAAAAAATGAAAAACACTAAAAAGCCACAGTTAATTCATGTTTCTGGTTCTTCACTAAAATTACTAAATACATTTATCATGAGGCAGACATTTGATTTAAAAAACGAGCAAATGCTTTTTGCTGTGGTGCTGTTAGATCATTTACAAAAGTCAAAATGGCTGTACATTCTGTTAATGTGTTACTGGAATACAATAACTTTGCACATTTTAGTGCTGGATTATGTGGAGAGCAGCCAATACTTGTAGCATTGATTACAAGGTCCATGCCTAAGTAGTTCTCTTACTGATTTATGACCAACACATTATAATTCAGTGAGTGACAGGATAAGCTACTAGATTTGTTAATTGGACAGTAAACTACATTTTGTTCTTGTTATGGCATTTTTTAATTCAAAAAAACAGATGACTAAAATTTTATGGAATGATAAAAAAATAAATTAAGTAATGCAATGAACTTAGAAGTTTTGAGTATGGATCTGAGCTATTTCAGCAGAATGGAATGGTGTACAGTATATTTCTTAATTAGTCTAGCAAAACAATCATAATTAAAGGGCTGTAAACTCAATAGAGAAGTTAGCTACCCTTATAATAAATACAAATTTAGATGTACAGTAGGTCAGTTAGTATTAAGTAAAAAAAAAGTTAATGTAGGGAATTTCATTTTTTAGCGTGGAGACAATATAAATAAATGGTTATGAAAAATACAGCTGACCTTGCAAATTCAAAGGCAGCACAGATTGTAATGTTTTCACAGGTTCACATAGCTTTCCATCTCCTAGCAACTGTATGTCATTTACATATTTTACTACATAGAAAAATTTTAAGTGATTTTCTAAATATTTGTTTCTGAAACTTGTACACCCTTATTATTTCATGGTTCCTGGAAGCCAATTGTTTTGATAACTGTGGCTAGTGTTTTTTATGGGAAGTTATGAAGTTACATAAAAGATCTCAATGTGGGATTTAGATATTAAAAATGCTTTTAGTTCTTCTCTGGTCTTCACAAAATAAGCAATGAGACAAATTCTATACTCATTTACAAGTGTGCAGTCCCCTGATATCAACAGGAGTTGCACTGATGTAAATGGGAGCAGAATTTGGCCTTTGCATTAGTTAACAACTGATCATTAATTATCCTGTATAATTATAGTCACAGAGCTTGGATGCATGTAGAAGGCTCCCATTTAAGTTAACGAGAGCCCTTCAAGTGCAGTGAGGCCATGTTCTTCTTTGACATATTGTAGCATTTCTGTGTTAGTCTTTGTTCATTTAAATGTGTAACAAGCCACTAGGTCATTTGACTGTACAGTTTCATTTGTAACTGGGCAATTTCTGGTGCAGTCTTGTAGTGGGAGGAAGTGCTGAGATTTAGGAAGGTCATTAAGGGAACCTGCCCCCTCCTACCAATGCAAAGCATAGCCTAGATCTGAATCCAGGTTGGATGCCACATTAGGGCCTGATCCTACAATTGTCGATGTCGATGCTTAACTCCCATTGACTTGAATGGTGCAGGATCCGGGCACTAGTAGAGTTGGTAGCCTTGGGAAGGGTTTTGCCCAATATATACACAGCTCCTCTTCACTTTGAATGAAGATGGATACAACAGCAGCAATAGCAGCAACAAAGCTTGTACCAAGATAATATCAACTATAGAATTCCAGGAAAACAGAGTCCTGAGTTCAAGGTCACAAGGCTAAGTCTATCTCTCAGCTAGAGCTGGCCAGAACTCAGAATTTCCTGTTTGTAGAATATTTTGATACTTCAAAATGTGGTTCCAAATCAGAAAAAAAAAATCCTACAGATTGAAAATTACATAATGTTTTGTCTCAGAAACACTGACATAAGGTGTTTCCAAAATGAAATATGCTCCCCAGGGCTGGCAGCTGCTGAGTGAAATTTTCATGATTCTTATCATTGGCAGATGGCTCACCAGATTGCAGGAGTCAGGCAGCCTGGGGAGCAAGCTGGCCGAGGAGATTGGAAACTTTTGGATCTTGGCTTGGGGCAGTCTGAATGGTGGCGCTCCCATGACTCTGGAAACCCTGGAGTTCCCAGCTCCAGGGCAGTCTGTATGGCAGGCCTGCCCTGCAGCTGTGGATCTGGAAGCCCTGAGGTCCCTAGCCTCAGAGGCCATCTGCATAATGGGCCTGCCCCAAACCCGTGGATCCTGGAAGTCCTAGTGTCCCCAACCGCTCACTAGGTGAGCTGGCAAGAAACCAGTCAGGTTTCCGATGGAACTCTGCACATGGTTCGTTGAACCTGATGCTTCCATGAAACATTTTGAGTTTGATGAATAAGCATTTTCAGACAAAAGAGTTTATCCGAAATTCTGAGCTAGCTGTATTCTCCAAAATCTATTCCAAAATCCTCTGGCCCTCCTGCTGGGTGCATTTTAATCTAGTACTAAACACAGGAAGCCACTCTGTCTTAGATGTGCCACTCAAAGTCACTCTCTCAGCCCAATGTCTAATTAGAACCAAGCTGCTACATATCAAAATAATCGATGCTTCTAAGATGATAGTCTTAACGGTGTTCTTATGAACATGTAAAATGTATCATGCCCAAGTATCTGTTAGCAGATTGGTTGTAGTTGCCAAGGCTGTTTAGACCCTGTTAGAGATTTTATTTCAATAAAGTTATCAGCTTAATTTCTTTACCTCAGCAATATCACATAGCCAGTAATAACATGTTTGTAAAGAGCACTTGTTTTGAAGTTTGTGGTATGACACGGTCCACATGCATGCTTTTCAAAATAAACTAAATTATGAAATCACTTATTGATTTTTCAGGATGCTATAACAGTTATTTACTGTAGAAAAAATATTTAAACTGATCAGTCTCTCTTCAAATGCCATTGCTCAGGGATCTGAAGAATATTGAAATGTCTGAGCTTAAATCATCCAAATGCTTGAAACAGCATACAAAATTAGTTTCTTGAGCTATATTTATGTTTTTCTAGCTTGGAGCTAAATCATGTATTATGGTGAATCATTAACTACTGACTTTTATAGCAAATCCTTATGGAGCCCAATTTTAGTTTAGTTGATATTTTTAAAGTATGAAGTTATATAGACTAGAAATGTGCATTAGACAGTAAATTATGTGTTTTTAGCATTTCTACAGATTTAGCCTTTTCTTGGGAGAAAACATAGAGAGTGACCTTTGTTTATAATATGTCCTATTAAGTGTGCTGCATACTATACCTTGATTTTTGTCACCTCCTAACCTTTATGGGAAGTGATTTTTTCATCATCTGGGAGAGATGCACAATTCACTTCCTCATCCACATAAAATCCCAGCTGATTTGCTGTATTGACTGACTTCAGCATACATCTGCAATATCAAGTACTCTCCATTCACTACATGCCATAAGGGGGAAGATCTATCAGTTCAAACTGACTCTTGACAATTTAGAAGAAGATCGGAGGCATTTCTGTTTCACAGTTATAGTTCAATTGAAAAACAAATCAGACCATAAGACTTGAACATAAGTTTTTGTTATAATTTCCTTTTTTAGAAATGTGGTTAATCAAACATTTTTGCAATCAAAGATTTGTTCTAAGATATTCAGTCTGTTTTTCCTCATAGTTATGTCTGTGACTCTCTTTTTGGATTTAATAATTTTCTTCTGCATATGGAACCCAAAATTGCATTGGCCCATCTCCATAGTATTTAACCAAATACAAAATCCTGGATTAAGGGACTCAGCTCCTGGGGGGCCCTAAAAGTACATTGACTGACAGAAAGACATCTACCTTGCTTTTCATATTCACCTTAAGACTCTATCACTATTACTGTCTTCTCAGATTCATCCTGCCATTGAATAAGTGGGTTTCTGATTATTCTTATCCAGATGCATGCCTTGCATTTTTACAAATCAGCCATCGTTTTGTTGTTCTACAGGTTTCTAAGCTCTATTGACCATTTTGGATTATTTTTCTCTCCACAAAATCTAATTTGGTATCACCAAATTTCATTATCTTGCTGTTTATTCCTTCTGATGTATCATTGATGAAAATATAAATTAAGACCACATGCTGCAGAACCAGTCACTACTTGATCCTTCACAATTTACCATAACTCATTAATATTCTGTTTACGGTCTTTCAGGTAGTGCTGATTGAAAAATTGCAATTTCCATCTGAGGAGAAATTCTAGCATTTTTAAATTTGTTTTAATCTCAGATCAACATTGCAAAATCAAACCATTTTGATGATCCCAAATCAAACCACTCAAACTACAACTCCAATGAGGCACTATGGCAGTTCAGGTGGACACTGATTGCTTTCAGGTTGACCAAAAACTAAACATTTTGATTGGTTCAGCAAACCAAAATGTTTCAATTCAGATCAGACTCACCTGAAAAGGAAATACCTTGTTTTACTTATTTCAAAAGAAAATAATAAAAAAAATTGAAATCAACATTTTTATTTTTATCACATAAAATTTTGATTCTCTGAAAACTTCACTGTCAGTTGAGCAAACATGTTGATGGTAAATTCCTGACCAGTTCTACTTTCAGTCAGTTGGCAGTGCATGTGATTTGTTCCTATCTCAGCCAATTTGAATGAATTTGGAGTTTAAGAGTTCATCAGATACTGTATCAAATGCTTCCCTAGTTCTTGATATATTATGTCTGTCACTTTCACTTTTTCCACTAATTTTGCAATTCTGTCCATTACAGTAATCAAATTTGTCTGGCTAGATATGTTATATATAACCCCCCTATTGCTTGTAGCTCGTGTTCCATTGCCAGCTTAGACTCTGACAATACATGAGATGTATTGTCTGGGTGCTACTTGTAATATGTTATGGTAAACGGATGCCAATTCAACTCTATTGCTTTATGTCTTCCTATAGGACAGTTAATGAATAGACATTAATTGTAATCAGTAGACAAATCTCATGCTAGCTAGGAAGAAAAGGTAGAGGGAAAATAATCTGATGCCAATGCTGATCCTTCCCCTTGTTTTAATCCTTAAGGGGGAAGGGGTGGTGATAAATGTAAAATTCAAATAAAAAAAGAGAGATTTGGGCTTAATTTAAAGATAAGCGTGGTCATAAACGTTTGTCTTGCCTCATAAAGGTAAGGCAGGCAATTCATTGTAATATGCAGATATGGCAGCCAAGCTGATAATATTATGCAGTACTGTGAGTAATGATGCTTTAACTAAAAGAGTGTAACACATTTTAGAATTTTTCACTGCATTCCTTTGTTCTGTGTGGCAGAGAAAACAATTAGATTTAAAACACTCTGATTAGAAATAGCACACTAGAATGGGCAACTGCATATCGGCTGTCCGTTTTGCATTCTGCTTAAAGTATTGTGACAGATTTTTATATAAACAGAAGATTTATTCATAGTAGTTGGGTGCCTTTTTTCTAAACTGAAGGAATCCTTTTAATAAAAATGATCAATTTCCCCCTTCTTTTACAGCTTTTGTGTGTGTGTGTGTGTGCACGCGCGCGTGCAGGGGAAGCATTACTCTAAGTTTTACATTCTTCACAAGTCTTTCTGTGTATCACTTAATAGCCTTCTGAGAGAACTGAAGTCTCATTTTGTGCTTCTGTGAATTTAAATCCAGGTCACAGAGATGTTAAATAGCAAATGACACATTTACTGTGCCACCCAGCTGCCTTGTATAATGGAGCAGGAATGCTTTCTGAACAGTGACAGCATGCCAATATTAAGTTATATACAAGTAGTTTTGTTTTGCAGGCTAATGCAGGATTCTGCTCACATTTAATAGCTACTTAGTCCTATTGCTAACTCACCCCCTGAAGAGTATAATATCTATAAAATATATCTCTTTCCTCACTGGAGTATTCTTAAAATGTTCATTCCCGATTGTGAAAATGTTAAAGATGTTCAAGGAGTTATCATTGTGGTTACTATACCAAAGCAAAGACTTCCGCTCCCAGGTGATCAGCAATCATGTGATATCACCAGCAGGCTGTATCAACTTTAGTGAGCTTGGAATTTTCTTTCAGTTAATGTATCCTTAAAGCTAAATTTCCTGAAAGTTTGTTCAGTTCTTCACAATAACTTTTATATTGCTCTTTGGTAAATCAGAACCACTTATCTTCCTCCTCAGCATTGTGGCTGGTCAGACTTTGGAGCGTTAGCCAAACCATACAAGAAAGAATATATCTGGCCATCTGGTTTCTCTACAGTAGCCTTCTATCAGGCAGATGGAGAAAGTATTCCATCATATCTGTAGATTAGGATTTTAGAGCCGGGTGTGTATTACTACCCTAAATATCCATTCCCTAATAATATCTGAAAAAGCCAGTCCAAACAGCAGCTGATACGATCTACAAACAAGTAAATGGAAACAGAAACATTTGTTTTTATCATTATCTTTGCCTTATAATGGCTTATACCTTCTGAGCAGACAAATTTACTCTGTGTCTCCCACACAGTGGAGACTTCTATATACATTAGATGTTTTTTCATCTTGTTTTTTTTTAATTAATATTTTTAAATGGTATGCTTAACTTTGCTGAGCACTTCCTGTGAGGGTTATGTTTTTTTTTCCCCTTTAGCTCTGTACATGGACCTTTTCACTCGCAGTTGTTTATATTGTGATTGTACTGTGGGTTTTCTGGCTGCTATCTTGGCCACACCTAGAGATTGAAGTGGGGAACGCCAGGGCTAAAAGCATGAGTCTACAGTTTGAGCTATGAAGCCAGGTGCTCCAACTGAGAGCTATGACTGATGCACATCCTCTGGGGATCAGTTACATAAAGGGATATATATCAGACACTGACTAGTGGGTTTCGTACTTCCTCTGGATAGAGGTAACTCATCCTGAGCATCTGAAGCCTACAGCAGTTCAAAACCTATGCAAGCCTTATGTGATGACCAAGATCTAAAAAGCCATGTAGTTGGAGCCTGTAACAGACCTATACTTCCGGGCCAGATCTGCAAAGAAATTTAGGTACCTAACTGCCACTTTAGACACCAAAGTCCAAAATTTAGATCCTCCAAACCCCTGCTCAGCTGGTGCCTAGCCCTATAGACACCTAAAGTCCTGTACATGACTAAATTTCTGCTGGTGGACATAAACAAAGCCACTGAAGTTCTGATGTTACCAAGCTCACACCTAAGCCCCAGTGGGATCTTCCATTACCTGCCAGCCTCAGCTGCATGGCCCAATATGGTAGGTTTTCTCAGAGACTGTGCACTAACATGACTCAGGAGGAGGGTTATGATGGTATTTCTCCCTGTCCTAAGAGCCTAGTAGTTACCACACTCACCTATGATGTAGGAGGCTGTAGCT
Source organism: Trachemys scripta elegans (assembly GCF_013100865.1). NCBI lineage: Eukaryota > Metazoa > Chordata > Testudines > Emydidae > Trachemys > Trachemys scripta. The sequence continues at coordinate 20,359,706 of NC_048308.1, read as the reverse complement.
CAAATCCATTGTCTGCCTGATTCAGAGCAGGGACTTGAACCCAGGCTTTCCATAGCCAGAAAGAGTGTGAGACTGACTCTACAGTCTAATGATTAGCACATTCTCCTTTGAAATCCAGGTTCCAGTCTTGCTCTAAAGAATATTTAAGTATTTCATGCAAAGTTGAACAGCTTCATTCCAAAATACCATATATCCTAGAGGGTAGGGCACTCACTGGGAAGGTAGAGAACATGGGGTCAAGTCCCTGGTCCACAAAAGAAAAAAAGACAGTGGATTTGAATCCAGGTCTCCCACACCCTTGCTGAGTGTATTAATCACCAGGATTTTGGGTATAAGGGAGGCACCTCCTCCTAATTTGTTTGCAAAAAAGGGCTGACCTAGCTTTGGAACCTAACTCCAGGAGAGAGTTCACAGCTGAGATCCCTGACTGGAGATAAGTTTCTCTATCCAACCTGGATTTAGGTGTCTAATTTTCTTTCAATTACCTTTCTTGGGATTTCCTGCTGACTAGCTTAGACAGCTCCCTGCTCAGCTTGCTGGCTTCTGGGAATGCCATTCTAGCTATCCCCATGAATTGTATAGGGAGCCTGGGCACCTAATTCAGCATGCCTAGGTGCCTAAAGTTAGGCAATGCAATGTTGAGCCTAAATAGCCTTTGAGGATCTAGCTCCCTGTTGATAGGCTAGAGCGGGACATAAGACACAATGACCCTATTACATAAGTAACATAGTAGGTTACATAAGTAAGCAGCATCTGGGCTCAGATTTCATCTTCTATTATTGTTGTTTTATAGTGCCCACATGTGTGCTGGGCACTTCACCGAAGAGACATGAAAGGTAGGTGTCTACTCTGAAAAGCGTTCCTCTAAAGGGCCAGTCCTACAAAAACTTACATATATGCTTAATTGTATGCACATGGAAAGTTCCATTATTTCAATAGGACTTCTCAGGTGAGTGAACTTGAACACATGCATAAGTGATTGCAGCCTATTGACAGACAAGTGAAGATATAACACAAACCCATATGTTAACACATTCCACGTTCTCACAGTTATGCAGATGAGAGAGATGATTTTGGCAGCAACAATATATATAGACTAGATGCGGGGCCAAACCGTGTTGAAGTACTAGCTGAACTCAAGGAGTTTCAGAGATTCCTTCTCCCCAGATAAATCGATGTGAGCTACAGTCATCCTTGGCTCCGTCGCTTTTCTCTCTCCCCAATAACTGAAGTCTTTTAAGCTGAAGAGCTTTACTTGTCTTCTTGTAGACTCATTGGTATCAAGACTTTCCCCAGATAACCTGTTCTAGCTATTCCCCAATCCCTCAGTCTAAACCATCAACCCTTCTAGCCTGGGCTCCTCTTGTCTTAAACCTATGGGCCACCAATCCCTTCCATGGCCTCCCCCGATACCGCCTATTTTCCCTAGATTCCATAGCACCCACTTGCTCTCAAATCTGTGGTGAACTCATGTACTCTGGTGATGGTTGCCAGTGCTTGTAATACAATAAAAATAAATGTGCTGAACATAAAAAAAAACAGACATGTTCTGCCATCTATTGATCACATTATGACATCCTGTATAATTCAATACACACATGTAATCAGCAAAAAAAAAGCAACTACAACCTAGTGTGTTTAATTAATAAATTGGTTCTTTTCTATGTCATTCACATCTGTTGTTTCTAATCAACATTTCCTTTTTAATAAAGATATTTTAAAATATCAAGACTTAGGCCCTACATTATTGGAAAAATTTCATAAAGTTGATTTATAGTTTCACTAAAAAATAAAAATATATTGTAGGAAGGAATTAGGGACATAATTTGACAGCATTTAAGGATCAAAGCAAGACAAAACTGCCTATTAATTGCTCATGTTAAGCATCCTATTATTGTCTATGAGATGCACACACTTGATTTCTGACTTGAAGGAGGTGACTAAGGATCACGCATTAGCCTATTTTTCATTAGCTGGGATTCAGATAATTTAATTCATTGCTGCAGCCTCTGCCCTTCCCCTCCCTCAAAAATGTGCCCAGCTACCCTTTAAACTAGTATTAATAGTGTTTGCTTTTATTTGGTGCCTTTGGAAATGTTCTGTAATCTGACAAATACTTAGGCAAAGAAACTCCATCTGAATTGCTGAAAGGTTAGTCCTATCCTTAGCATCAATTCAATTCATACAAAACTGTCAGGCTGGAAATAGGATGAAGTTTAACAAAAACATTGAGAATCAGAGCTAGAATTTAAATATAATGTTCTAGCTGTTCATAGGATGGAAAATAAGCTGATATTTAAATGAGTTCAGTAATAATCAGGTTGGAAATAACATGAACAGAAGGGGTTCATAAGATAGAATTATTCAGAATAATTTAAATTAGTTTGTTAAATACGATAATGTGACTCTTGTGGAAGGTTAGCCAGCCAGCCATGTTCTCTCTCTTTCATGGATGCAGAGTCAGGGATCAGTGCTTGGTTCTTCATATTTGGAACTGCCTCTCCCCCTGGATCCCTGTGGTATATGGCAATAATCAAAGGAAACAATTGGTGGAAACATGTCTCCAGAAACATAACAGCTAAAAGACATAACTGTTTCAAATGCCAGGCTCCAACCAAGGAAGCTTAAGAATCTCTCAACCAAAACCCTTGCCCACCAAAAGATGTGATGCCTCCCTTCTTTCTTTATAATTGCCCGGTCACTATTGATGCATCAATGTTTCCCTTATAACAACATTACCTAGCTTGCTTCTCTGCTACCTGGCACTTTCAATTTGGCAGAACTGAGCAACTGTAGCCCTATAGTGTCTATTTGCCACTGGCTACTGTTGCTGTATCTCTCTCCCTTGTAGCTGGTAAGTAGCCATATTATGTTTTCCTTTTCTCTGATGACTATATGGCCATGTCATCCCCCTCGCCTAGCAGAATTTACTAACCTGGTGAATCTTCCTTGAGCTGGAAGAGCAGTTTGTGTGAGATATTCAAAGGGCAAAATGGTACAGAAGAATCTGAATGAACTAAATAAAGATTGTGACCTGTTCACAATCCTTTCCACTGTTGCATTCCATTCTCGAAAGTTCAAATTCTGCCTTGAATTGTTATGCTGATTTCAATCAGGAATAGTTTCATTGACTTACTGAGGCCTCAAGATTTAGCCCTAAATAGGGATTTTATTTAAAAACACATCTTAGTACAGATGTATCTGAGAGAATCAGCTTAAGCCAAGTATCATGCATACAAGTGTTTTGCAAATTTTCCTAATGAATCTTGGACCCAGTTCCTCTGCTATCTCAGCAAAAAGTTTCCTAATTTAGATTTTCTATTGTGCCAAATTGTGTGTTGTTGCAGGGCTATGAACTCCTGGAACAACTAAAGATTAGATTAAGACAACTAAACTCATTTTATCTATGACCAAAAGCACCTTTGAACCCAATGAAATACATAATTCCAGCATTTCACTTTGATCCAAAAAAGTCCAGAATGTATGTAATTACAGTGAAGGTGGCATTATGATTTATTATGGCAAAACTTCACACTTTTCTACAGCTCAAGTAAGGTCAGCTACAAAGCAACTATGTTGCAGAAAACCAAGAGAGACACCTACAGTGTAAGTGCCGGGAATGTCCATTTTAATTTTCAGTTTCCCTGTTTTTGTGGCTTTCAGGCAGACCATAACATTTTACTTGTATTTAAAAACTTGAATGTAACATTCTTGAAAGGACCCAAGTTATTATCACTAGAAAATTAAGTTTCTTCATTGAACCGGTACAACAGAGAGAATGACAGTCCTTTACAAATGCAGCTGGTGGAATACTTCAAAAATGATTTGTGAACATTTGTTCTGGTAAAAAAACATGAATTGGTTTGATTGTATTCACAATCGTTTGTATTCATACTCCATTAACATTTGTATGAATTATTTGTTTTGCTCACAAGAAAATTTGTGTAGTGCAAAGCTCTTGTTTTACTTATGAGAAAGTGTTTGCCCCAGAAGTGTCATGATCATTTTGACATCCCTTCACATTTTATTAAAAATGTCACTCATCCAATCAGGAAGCAGAAACAATGCATTGTGTCTTAACTGACCAATCAGACCTTATACATAAATAATAAGTGACAAACAGACCAGGGTAGTCAAAGCAAATATTTTGCAAACATTTCATAGGCTTATACACTTTTGCATACAGATTCATTTATAATTAATATATGTGTAAAAATCAGCTTATCGGAGATATTTTATGGGAACAAAGAGTTCTGCTCATTAAATAAATGATTCACTAGGAACAGTTTGCCCAGTTTGCCCAGTTCTAATTGTAGATGTGCCTTAACCTTGACCCAAAGGGAGTGCCCTTGGGAATGAAAGTAGTTCTTTGTTCATGCTAATTTATATAATCTTTATACAAAGTGGTTTCTTTACAATTAGAAGAATGGAACAAAGTATCTGATCCAAAGCCCACTGAAGTCAAGGGAAGTCTTTTCATTGACCACAGTGATCCTTGGATCAGGCTGTAAATATTTATTTATCTCAGTACAGTACGTGTGTTTTCTATGGGTGTTTTCTCAGATACCATCATGCAGAATGCCTTAAAATGGCTAACTAAATAATAAATATAATTATTACTAGTTGGAAGTTTAAAATTACTGCCCAGTAGTTCTAGATTTTTCTAAGAAATTGCCAGTGTAGTACTACAAAACTCCATGTTGGCATTCTGGTGACCAATCACTCAAGCTCTGCTTGAGTTGTTGTTATGTTATTGGTATTCTCAGAAGAACTATAACAATGTGTTACATGAATACTGATCTGATAACCTCTGTTTCATATAGTGTGCATTTTAATATGTTTTCACCTTCTTTGTCTGCACACTTATGGCCTGCAATCTTACATTCATCCTCTTTTCCCATTTTAACTGAAGCCTTCTGTACAAACAGACTTGCCCCAGGTCAGTTAAACCAGTGCAAATACCTGAGTAGACACTTTTATTTAAATTTGTATGGCATATTTTAGTTTACCTTAAACCTCTTCCTAATCAATTTAACCAAACCTAAAATAAACTTAGAGTATCCAGTGTTTAGCATTTTTTAAAACTTAGTCTTTTGTCTACACTAGCACTTTTGTCAGCAAAATTGTTGTCAGTCAGGGATGTGAAAACAACACTCTCCTGCTGACATAGCTATTGCTGCTCATTGGGGGTGGTTTAATTATGCCAGCGGGAGAGCTTTCTCCCTTCGGCATAGAGCGGTTACACGGGAGACCTTACAGCTGTGCCACTGCAAGGTCTGTAGTGTAGACATAGCCTAAACAATTTTAAAATTTCAGTGTAAGTTAAATCTTGACTATGTTTTGGGCAAGCCCTTATTCCATATCCTCATCTGGGTCTCTTTCTCTCCCATATATCCTGGGTCTCTTTCTCTCCCATATATCCATCTTTCTTTTCATTTTTTGAGGCGATGTAGACTATGTGACACATTTCCTGGACAGTCGAAGAACTGGCACCTTTTGAGTTATTTTCTGGGTAGATGGAAATGATTATTGGGTTTATGCTAAAAATAGTAGTCATAACACTCTATGCTCCTATTTAAGTAAACAGCAAAGAAACTTCTGAAATTTTCAAATACCAAAAAGAAAAAAAGAGAGTGATTTTTGGCATAATGTGCTAAATTTTGCTCTCATTATGACAGATGAGTGTAACTCAATTGATTTCAGTGACAGTCACACCTGGGTAGCTAAGCAGAATTTGGCCTACTAACTATGAGATCCCAACAGTATAATCTATAAGAGGAGGACTTTTTAGAGAGTGCAACTGTATGGACCAACTTTTCTTCCCTAGGATGTTGTCACACAACTACAATTAAAGTCAGTAGGAGCTATGCACGGGTATTAGAGGGAAGAATTTGGCCTTCCACTAGTTTATTTTACAGCTGAATCTAAAACATAATAAAAATGGAACTGGAAATTTCACTGACATCAGATGCAAATTAATTATGTTAAATTCAGCCAATTACCAGTTAAACTGTAAAATAAACTAGCTTTTGGCTGAATCTTGCCTTCAGCTGGGGTGCAGAGTGATAATAGTACTAAGAGTGCTTTCTACCTGAAACTAACTAAGCACAGTGCCTACTGCCTGCCCAAAAGGGATGCTTCCATTTTGCTCAACACACAGAGCTACTGCTTATTGCTTAGGGAAAACAAGGGAGTAGGGATTCAGGTTGAATCTCAGTAATGTGCAGAATGAGCACAAAAGTGGGATGGGAGGTACTGAGAATTGGCTGTATGGTCTAGTCTGTTGCCTCAAGTTGGTACCCAGAGATAACATGAAAATATCAGACCTGATCAGGGAAGTTCAGCTGCATAATGGGTCTTTTAAAGGGTATTCATTTACACCACTCTGTATTTTCACCTGATATTTCAGTGTCTATCTATCTCAAATATTTAGGTCCAATAATAATAAGGATTTGAAGCTTGTGAGTAGGGCTAGAAAAACTCAATGAAACATAAAGGTTTAGTTCTTTGGTAATGATCTCAGCATTTGCTTGCTCCCTCTCTATTTCTTCAAACAAAAGAGATAAGGGATAAGATTGAGGAATCCATTTTCAAACATGTCTGAAAATTAAAAACTACTGTCTAATCCAAAAGAAAATTTTAGGTGAAGATGGAATCTGGGTGGAAGTCCTGTGTGCTCATATGTGAGTCCTGAATGGCCAGGTGGATTTTACTGGTGCTTGCTGGCAGACACTTCTTATATTTTAAACAGAGCCCAAACTCCTCTCAGATTTGATGAATAATTCAAAGAGAATGAAAGAGGAAACCATGACACAGCTCATAGAAGCAAAAGGCTGGAGGCAGATATACAAAAGATCCAACAAAAGAGGAGATAATGGTATTTTCCTACTTCTAGCTAGTTGCCAAGATGTGAATGCTGATTGGGATACAGGGAGCCTAACACTATTATCACCTACACTTACAAGCAACTCCATTAAAGTCAGTGGAGTTTCAATGGTACAAAATTGGTGTAAGTGAGAGGAGAATAAGACCTAATGTATCTAGTAAGGAAGAAAAAAATGAAGACAGTAAGTATCAGAGTAAAAAAAAAACTATGTTAGAAAGAGATAAGTTATTGTTTATGTAAGAAAAATAATAACTACTGTGCAGATATCATAGGCTACTAAGTAGTAAAAAGACAACAGTTCAGGAGATAAGAACAGATAAATTCACTACACAATAAGAGAATTATGGATAAGAAATAGGAATCAGCATGGATAATTTGGGAAAAGAGTAGAAAAATCATCAGGGAAGAATAAACATGGTACATTTGGTAATCAGAGAGTATGTGGTTTGGTTACTGTAAGTTTAAAATAATGAGCAAGAGTTTTCAAGACTAGCACTATACAAGTACAGTAGAATCTAAGGGTTACAAATACCTCAGGAATGGAGATTGTTTGTAACTCGGAAATGTTTGTAACTCTGAAAAAAAACATTGGGGTTGTTCTTTCAAAAGTTTACAACTGAACATTGATTCAATACAGATTTGAAACTTTACTATGCAGAAGAAAAATGCTACTTTCTCTTTTTTTTTGGTAGTTTACATTTAACGCAATGCTGTATTGTGTGCTTTTTTGGGGGAGGGAGGTTGACTGATCAGTTTGTAACTCTGGTGTTCATAACTCTGTTCTACTTGTTCTACTGTACAAGACCATCAGCTGCATATGTTTGGAATATATTAATAGCCATTTCTCATTTGCTAATCAGTCCTAAAGCCTTTGGGTCTGTTTGTGATACCTCTACTTAGTCTACTACCTACCAACCTGAAGCAAATACTCACCAGCAACCACATACCACAGAACAAAAACACTAACCCAGGAACCTATCCTTGCAACAAAGCCCGATGCCAACTCTGTCCACATATCTATTCAAGTGACACCATCATAGGACTTAATCAGATCAGCCACGCCATCAGGGGCTCATTCATCTGCACATCTACTGATTTGATATATGCCATCATGTGCCAACAATGCCCCTCTGTAATGTATATTGGCCAAACCAGACAGTCTCTATGCAAAAGAATAAATGGATACAAATCTGACATCAGGAATCATAACATTCAAAAACCAGTAGGAGTACACTACGACCTCTCTGGCCACTCAGTAACAGATTTAAAGGTGGCAATTTTGTAACAGAAAAGCTTCAAAAGCAGACTCCAACGAGAAACTGCTGAACTTGAATTAATATGCAAACTAGATACTATCAATTTAGGCTTAAATAGAGATTGGGAATGGCTGAGCCATTACACACATTACATCTATTTCCCCATGTTAAGTATCCTCACACCTTCTTGTAAATTTGTTAGTCTCTAAGGCGCCACAAGTACTCCTGTTCTTAACACTGAGTAGTACCATTCTCCCCAGGAATCCCATTGACTTTAGTAGGAGAAAGGTGCTATTTAGCATGAGTTAAGGTGTCTGGCCCATAGTGATCTTAGAACAGTGGTGGGCAATCTGCGGCCCATCAGGGTAATCTGATTGCGGGTTGTGAGACATTGTGCTGATGTTGACCATCCACAGGTAGCCCCCCACCCCCCGCAGCTCCCAGTGGCCGTGGTTCACCATTCCCGGCCAATGGGAGCTGCTGGAAGCAGCGGGCGGCACGTCCCTGTGGCCCGTCACTTCCCACAGCTCCCATTGGCTGGGAACAGCAAATCATGGCCACTAGGAGCTGTGGCAGGGCTGTGCTTGTGGTCTGTCAATGTCAGCAAAATGTCTTGCAGCCCACAATCAGATTACCCTGTGGACCGCAGGTTGCCTACCACTGTCTTAGAAATTATGTTCAGTGAAAAAAAGAACTATCATACTCTCCGTGAAGGATGTTTTTTAAAAGCCTTTCAGAATTTTCTACCAATTGAACTAACTTCATACTGTTCAAGTCTTAGAACAGGTGATGTCAATTAATTCCAGATGAAGTGCTGTTATTCCTGGGTTTACGAACTTGAAAGTGCAGCCTAATTAAAATATAAGATGATGAATGAGCACATATAAAGTATTCAATAATAATGAGTCTGTTATTAAAGTGACTGATATCTAACTAGTAGAAATAATAAATGTGATTAAGTTAAAGATAAATTTTAGGTGCTGACCTGACCTAGCCATGTAGAAAAGAAGTCCTGGGCTTGAGAGGTGTTTGTTTTCCTACCTATCCTTTATAATTATACCAGCAGAGAGAAGCCCTTGCTCATCCCTTAATAGCCCATCACTAGGGTCATTTAATTCGTTACTGACATATACGGAGTCTCTCTCATTTTGGAAATGACTGGGTAGTTCTACAAATACAGCACCAGTTTAAGTCTGTGAGATAATATCACGTTGTGTCAAGTTGTTATTTCTATTACAAAGTGTTGTAAGTCTGAGTGGCACTTGAGAGGTGAATACAGTGGCATGGTGATGTCATAGATTGAGATAATGAAGGAGCAGCTGGAAAGATGGAAAGAAAACAAAAATTACCCAGAGTCATAAAAGCCAAAGAAAGAGTGTAAATCCACACTAGTAGAAATGATGAGCAGTGTGGGCTGAGAGACATTTTGTAAGGATCATATGCTGATATACATGGAGGAAGGCACAGAATGGTCTAGAGGGAAGATGTCTTCTCTCACCAAGCCTCTGTAGAATTGATCAGTGTACAGTCTGCTCACAGTGTGTTGTGAGCTAATTGGTCCATATATTTACACATCATATGAAATGAATCCACAGAAACCTTTTCAATTAGATACACAGCTGGGTCATGATTTTGGGGTGATGGCCTGGAGGAGGAACCTCTTGAGCAATGCTGAGAACTCACTGGCCAATGACAGTTCTTCCTTGTTACGAGGTCAGACCTTTGTCCATTCCAATGCTTCTAACAAGTACTGGTTTTAGCTGATGGGCAGTAAAGGCAGAAAGAGGCCTTTTCCTACCTTTATCCTAGAAGTTACTGCAAAAGGGAGACATTTGACAATATAGGGGAAACAGTAAATCTGGCTATACATGAAGTATTGTCGGGTGCACAAAGTAAACAAACTGAAACAATAGAGAAAATAAGTATTTTATTAACATCTTTCAGGTATAGTAATCTTAAGAGTTCTTTGTGACCTATAATTGTTGTACATTTTTGAGACAGAAATGTCATTTTCAAGGTGACAGTGTTCCTTTAACTGGAAAAAAAAAATGGATCCATGATGATCTATCCAGTACCCAACAGAATTTTTAAATCGCTAAACACCTAATTTACCAAATGGAATAGAATGAATCCAAGCTGTGGCTGTCAGATGCATTTCAAACAATTGCTCACAAAGCTGTTTACCTGAGCGAGCAGAACAGATTCTAAAGAGATTTTCATTGTGGGGAAAAATCAGGCACATTTAAGGGGGGGGGAGGGGAGAAGTCCCATTGACCTATTTATTTGAATGATTGAAGAACTCCAGAGGAGTGAAACTGGTCTCCTAGCTAAATTTTATACATTCACAATGCCTTGAAACAGATATTTTGAAGAAGACACTCTTGGGTTATAAATCTTATTTTCTTCCATCTGTTACTGATGTAAATTAAATTATTAAAAATATATTTTTTCATTATTAATCAGGATATTGCATTTTTTATAATTCCCTCATCCTGGAAAATTAAAACAGATAAATCAAGCTCACTTTAGAAATGTACTGTAATCAAAATAGTTGGGTGATCATTATTTTTATATGGTAGTACCTAGTGGCCTTAATCAGGGAACATGACCCCATTATGCTAAGCACTGTCTACACATATAACAAAATAACAGTGCAAGCACTAAAGAGCTTACAACCTTCTAGCTGTCATGCAGTACCACAATATTGCAGTTTTTCCTGCAGTATTTGTGAGGCTAACAGAAAACAATGCTTCATTCTGTTGGACTTCCTCTGCTGTAGCCCAGTAACAGGTAGGACGGATATTGCTTGTGCAAAACAAAAAAGCTGTGTTAATTTCACGCTCCATTAGGCACAATGTTTGCCAAATGGGAGAAGACCAAACTGTTTGGGAAATTTTATTTTCAGGCTTCTAAGATAGTATTAAAAGCCATGAAGAGTAGGTATTAATAAATAAAAAACAAAGTACTGCCTGAACTATTTCTCTTGAAATGACTTTGAATCCCTTAACATTAATTACACATTGTTTTGTATCAAATCTTGAGCAATTACAGACAATACTGGTTATAAAATTGTAATATCAACAGAGGAGTTTGATGGCAAACTGCTGAGACTAGAGTTTGAATGATTTGGAGGGATTCGGGATGATAGGAGATAACTGAGAAATAATCTTTCTTTCTCTCTCTCTCTCTCTTCCCTTGTGTTGCTTTATACTTTTTTTAAATTTAAAGTGATAAAACTTCATATGTTATATAAAATATTTTATATTATTTGGTCAATGTAATTAGAATAAAGATAAAGTATAGTTAAGAAAGTGGAAAATTGATTTTAAAATCAGTCTAGGTCTACGAGTATCCTGTTTACTTGAATGATTAGTGTGAATGGGAGGGTTTATTCCCCCTTGGTTAGCTACGGTGCATTTTTCTCTACATATTAGAGTGGTTATTTTTGCTAAAAGGGTAATGCATGACATGGTGACCTTTTAAACATGAAGATACACTTTAAAGCTTTGGGGGTTAAATGCATTGTCAGATCCACTGTAGATCTCAACTTTGATATTTTGTTCTTCCTGCAAATGGGGAACTGACACTGGCATCAATGGCTGCTCTGTCCATGAATGGAGAACCAAGTATGAGAAGTGAGTTCCACTGTGTGGATCTGAAAGGAAAATATTGCATTTCGAGCCCAATCCAACTCCCATTAAAGTTATAAATTCCTAGTCATAGATTTTAATGCCAGACTAATCTGATCTCTGACTCCCTGCATAACACAGAACATAGAATTTCATCCAGTGGTTCTTGCCTTGAGCCCAATAACAGGGATGGAAGCTCAGTAATTTGACAATGGAAAGACTGACAGTAACTGGAGTTGGATCAGGCCCATACATCCAAAATATTGATTCGACCAATATGATGTATACACAAGATTCACATGAGATTTTGCTGATTGATGCAATGGCATTAGGCTCTGATCCCTCAATTGGATCCACACTGATCAACTACAGGATTAGTGCCTTTCTGTGTAATTTAAGATGTGTGACTTAGATTATAAACAAGGAAATAAACAGCTGTCAGGCATTTGAACTGTACATAGTGAATTCTAATATTAAATGTATTTTCCATAGAGCTATTATCAGAAATGCCAGTAGAAGAGGATAGTGTGAAATATTAAAGCTATAAATGACTTTGTCATTGAGAAAACAGGTGGTGATAGGACAAAATGACAGGAAACAAATAAATAAATACATTTAAAAAAAAAACAAAATGGCTTGGATTGCAAACATTACCTGAAAAAAATAAAGACCTATGAACCTAACTCTATTAAAACACAAATAGTTTTTCCATGCTAAAATGCGGAGTCTGCTTCTAAGTGCTAACCTTAAACAGCCTAATTAGTGTTAGGTAGTTTGATGGGTACTGGATCAGGATTGCATCTGCCACCTAGATGTTACTGTTTATATGAACAATCAGTAATACTCTTTGGAACCCCAGAGCTGTTACACAGAGCAAATGTCAGTTCATTTAATCTTTGTCAGCATAGCCATCTCTCACCTCACCTCACCTCACCTCATCCTTCGTAAAGACAGTTGAAAAAGACATGTATGAGACATTTTCAAGATTCACTCAAAGAAACATGGGTCTCAGTATTTTCTGTTCTAAGAAGAAAACTTCAGGCATTAACCACAGTCTGTCATGAGCTGCTGGGTTTTTTTCCTAAAAAGCATCTAGAGGAAATAAACAACAAATTTTGTTAAAACAAATAACAGTCCATTTCTTTCCAGGGACTTGGAATTCTGTTAGCACTTTAAAGTAAATATATATTTGTTATTAATAATCACATTATAATATTCATCTTAATAATTATTCCACGATTCAGGGTAAAGCTGATGTGGCTCTTGTGACATTCCCCATGGTGCAACCCGAACTGCTGGACTGCTGTGTCCCTTTAGCTCTCCAGCCTAGGATGCCTTTTGCACTGTTTTTCTAGTGAACATCAAACCTGGCCAGATGCTGCTCACTCACAGCTACTAGCCTGAAAAGTCACTCCCAGCTGAGTACATGAATGCTATGCCTAGCCATCCATGAATAAATACAAGGCAACACCCCCATATCCTGCAGTCCCACCTTGTCCCCCCAAAAATGTGTGTTTTGTACCTTTCAGTAGCCCACTGGACCATACAAGCTCATAATTTAAATGAGTTCATCATGCCAACGAAGGGTAATGAATATGCACTAGCCCTGTTGACCTGAGTAGCAATTTCCCAAACACTTCAATTAAACATACTGGTTTACCTAAAACAATAGAACCAATTTATTAACTAGAGAAAGGTAGATTTTAAATTATTATTATATTATATTATAAATGATGTCAGAGTTGGTTACAAAAGAAATAAAAAGATAATCAAGAAAGCTAATTCCTAAACTTTACCAAGGCTAATAAGCAAAAGGTTTCTCTCATCCAGAAGCTTTCCACAGTCTGTACTGGCTGGAAAACCTGCAGGCCAAGACCACTCCCCCACTTTCAATGGCGCACCTTTCTCTTTCAAGCAGTTTTGCTGCTGTAAGTAGACATGAGTGAGGAGAGGTGATGAGGTGGTCCCTGTCTCTCTGTGTTATACTCTGACCATTTGTACTGGAAAAGTCTTTGCTGGGTTATGGGGTCAGGCAGCCACGTGATGTGCGTGAGCTGCCAACTGTCCTTCAGGTGAATTGTAAAGATCTTGTTTACAACTCCCCTGCTTGTGAATTTCTGATTAAGAAGATAATGGCTGGCATGCCAGTGTACTTTTGTCTTTGAGAAAATGGTCTGAGGGTGTTATCCAGAACTACAGCGTATTTCAGAAGCAATCATATAATAAAATCTCCTAGCTCCATATACAATGTTGATACATGCATTTTAACAGGACAATGATGTTCAGTAGATTATGAGTTTTCAAATAATACCTCACAAGGCATACATTGTACAAATTATATCATAACCATATAAAAATTATGAACATGGGATACAGAGTTTCAGAGCTGTACATTGGGCACCATTAAAAATAAAATCAACGTTCACCAGTAGGTATCAAATCATCGTGTCTGAGACTCTGCAGTTTGGGCCTGATCCTATGAGCTGGAGAAAGCTCGCCACTTCCCTTGAAATTTGGCAGAGGTATTGTGATTGCTGTGTAAAGAAGATCCAAACAGACATGCTCTCATAAAAAAAAAAATGGATTAAATTTTTCAACTCAGATAAACAAACACTTTATATTCAGTGTTTAAATAAGTTCTAAAAAGCTTTGGATTTTTAAATTCTTAGCTTGCAGTTCTTTACAGTAAAAGGAATTTGTTAACTATGTTGGTATATTCTACATGTGTTATTCTTTTAAGGTTCTTTATGACTGTTAGATCAGAAGCATTTTTTACACCTAATAAAGGTTGCACATAACTGCTTCTCCAATACTGCTAAAGGATTTCTGTGTACTAAGGAACAACAGAATGCAGTAGACACTATTCTGTTTTATTGCAAAACAGTGTAACAGCTGAAGACATGGATCAGTAAAAGTAAGCAAATTCAGGTTGCTTATGAAAAGAAGCCTAGACAACTATGTTCAGACACTTAACTACATTTCCTCCCCGCCTGCCCCCCATGTCTGGTTTCAGTTTTAAAACATAATAACATTTCATTAAGAAGCCATAGCAACCCTTCACTAATTTGTGAATAATACATTGTGAGCTACATTCTGTTACAGACTAACACAGCTACCACTCTGATTCTGTACTTACCAACTTTTGAGCACTTCAGAGCTTGTTTCATCTCATTAGTGGATGTTTATGGGACCTAAGGGTTTAAGCAGTCTGTGACTCATTAGTTAGTGTGTGCGGCTGCAGGTTATTCTAAACCATTTTCTTAGCCTTTAAATGTTCACACAACCTTCAACAGAGGTGCAATCAGAGATGTTTTCTCACATTAAATAGCCAGTTAGAAAGGGACATGTAAAGGTATATTTAAAAATAAAACTACGTATTATAACAACATGCATTTCAAAGTCAAATTGTGTTCAATTGCAGACAGTGTTATCACAAAAGAAATATAATTTCAAAAGGCAACATATTTAAATTGCTAGTTTTGGAAAGTTTGGCTACAGGACGGCAGTTACAGGAAACAGCAAATCAGAACAATGTGTTTAATTGGACACTTGCTTGGCATTCACATCAGAAAGAATAAAAATTGTTATTCCCCAACTCATTTACTAATACAAGCATTTTTTCCAACCATCACAGCTAATATAGGTTCATGTGTGAACTAATTTATGTGAAAATAAATGCTGTGTTTTTCATAGTTTAAACCATTTAGTAAGTTGTCAGCAGCATCTGTTGGAGATTGGAAAATAAAATATTGAAGGAATAGGAAGCAGTTTGTACAAACTAAATCACTGTGCATAATCTGAATAAATCCTCTAGGTTCATAATTTAGTAGGGAATAATCTACCTATCTACTTTTTAATATTTGCATCCTTACAATTGTACAATTTCTTTTACGCTGTGACAACTGTTTTCATTGAAATATACTAGCAAATAGAAAAGCAGGAAATACAAGTGTGAATTAACAGTGTGATGTAAATGACCCTGCAGGAAATGGCATCTTTGTTTACAAGTTTGTTTACAATATGCTTTTAGTCAAAGCACAAAAAACTGCTTTATTAATAAACAGTTGATAGTCACGTTAATTAGGAAATCACAGAAAAATGTGTTGCTTGTCTGATAACTGCCTTATTAACACTGCATAGACTACAGCGATTTTACTAGGAATAATATAGAAATCTGGTTCACGTAAGTCTCTTTTGCAAAGATATTGGGGAATTGTGTATTTGTAGGTGGAGTTCTGGTACTGTAACTGAGAGCAGATAACTGGGAAATTTGAGGGTGGAAACACATGGCTCTAAAAACTTTGCCAAAATGGAAATGCGTTGAAGATCAATATCAAGGCTTATCTGAATAAACATCATTTTTGAATTTTACAGTTAATACATGGCAACCTCTGCTTACAGAATAATGACTATTTGGACATTTCTAGCCTCCCTCATAACATATGCCTACACAAACATTATATGATTTTGCTACCAATCTTTTATGCATGAGTCAGGCTGCAAATGGCGAATCTGATGGAAAATAAAATATTGAGGGCTTTCATGGATTAGGTGGTGGACTTATATGTTAATAAGAAATATTCCCACACTTTCTCCTCCATTTTAATAAGGGAAATTTTTTAGTCGATTACTTTGCCATAGCAGCAGATCTGATTGAATTTCATTCTTGAAATGGTCCCAAACCCGAACTTCCTGTTCTTTGTTATTAGTGAAATTCACACACTCCTACACAAAAGCCAAGTAGCTGGGCACTATGTGGGAAACCCCGTGGGGGTGGAATTCTCTCCCCTCAAACCTGGAATGTAAATTCAGCAGCTGCTATTCCAGACTATCGACTAGAACAGAGGTTGCCGTCCTCTTCATCTTCTATAGGAGGAAAGGTTGAGCTACTGGATCTGCGTAATCAACTTTGATTTGTTTTCTGTGTGTGACTTTTTTGCTTTTGTTTTAGCTATTGATGGCTTCTTTGGTGACAAAATTGACTTAAAAACAAATGAATGGATTGAAAAAATATGCAAGAATACAATGTTATAGTTAATCCCAATACGGTTTAAAGAATAGACATAAATGCTTCCTTTTCACGTCAACCAGTGTGGAGAAACAGTATTTGCCAAACAGCAAAATAGTAAATTGCAACATTTCATCCCCTGAGATCCTCATGTAACACAAATTGTCAGAGGGCACAGGGACTTGGCCACAAAACTCACTCAGCTGAGGCAGATAGCCTGTCAGAGAAGCTGCAGAGGTACGTGCTCCAACTCCAATCCAAGGGTAGGGAATTATCTGTTGTACCTGTGAATTTCCTCTCATTTACACCAATGTAAATGAGCAGTGACTCAGGGTAGTTACACCCGCGTGAAACCCGTACACTCAGGCCCCATGTTCTTAAACCCATTGGTATCTAGTCACAGAAAGTGGCAGATCACCTGCTGTATGCTCAGAGCAGCTGGAGTAATTGAAAACACAAAAAACCCCATGGTATGTATGTATAAGCTTCTCTGAAATAGCTACTGCCTTCATTAGCACTGACTGGCACTCAGGAAGATGTTAAAACTTGTACTGCTTTGCCAGGAGATCATGCTGTATTCTGTGCATATTTCTTGATTTCTTTCCTCTGTCATGTGTCATATTCTGCCCATTAATTGGAGGGTCATGGCTGTATTTGTGCAGTAATATGGCAGGCTTCCTTTTCAAGCTCCCCCCCCCCTTTAAATATATTAACTTGCACTTCCTTGTGCAGTGCAAAACTAATGAGATGATATAGCCCCTTCCTGCTCCACACTTTTGAGATTGTTGTCCTAGACTTCAGAACAGCTGCCACATTTCGGACCAGAAATGGCTACATTTCAGTCAGGAGTGAAGTGATTCCTACATCCTAAGCTTTGTAAAATACTCTCACATTCTGAAGTACTTCCACATTACAACAGGAGTCCCACACAAGACATGTGGGACTTGGAAGAGGGCAGTTTCCCACATACCAGCCCCATGTTACCCTGATCAGTTCACGGGCGCCATGCCTGCTTTGATTAAAGTAGGCAGAAACAGACATGGCTCTCTCCATTCTCCAGGGTTACTTCTAATTGCTAATTGTAATCTAATGCAGGCTACCAAAAGTTATTTTCTACACACACAGTCCTGTAGCAAGAATATTCTACTTTTTTTCTGCAAGCAATTTCCTTCCTTGCAGGGGGAATTCCACTAAATAACACTGAGTTCCTGTTTAAAACAACAAAACATATCCATTCTTGCAGGAGAGGTACAATTTTAAGGCTCCATCCCTGTAACATTTTAAAATCTGACTTGCTAAGTGGCTATTTATCATTGAGGACCAGCCAGGTGATAAG
This sequence comes from Trachemys scripta elegans, assembly GCF_013100865.1. NCBI lineage: Eukaryota > Metazoa > Chordata > Testudines > Emydidae > Trachemys > Trachemys scripta. Next base: position 20,341,591 of record NC_048308.1, on the reverse strand, counting down.
TTTAACATTTTAATGTTCATTTGTCCTTTTAGTTTTTGGAGAGCAGGCTATCAATATAATTTCTTACAGCTGAAAAAATATATTATTCCCTCATAAATAAAAAAAGAAGCCCTGCATGTGGCCAAATTTCCTTCAGACATTCCAATATACAAAAACAAAACACTTTGTATCTGAAACCAAACTTGAAAAATGTCAGCCTAAAGGGAGAATTTATATTCCAAATGAAAAGAGGGCTTTATAAAGGGAATCTAAGTTATGAATGTAATCCTAAAGTATTTGCTACTGCAGACCACACAGTTAATTTTTTTCTCTCTTCTTCTGAAGCATTTGGTCCTTGCCATTGTCACAGACAGGATACTGAACTAGATGGACCTCCAGTCTTACCAACTTCTTTTTTGGGAGAAGGCACAAGTTTTTGAGCCACATAGAGTTAAGCACATGCCAGAAGGCTTTGCTCTACTTAAGTGAAGGGCTGTGAGTGCAGAAAAAGGTAATTCCATTACGGAGGATTTTGATATTTTTAATTTGATTTCATTCCAATTTGGAACAAACCCCCAACAATTTGATAGTCTTCCCAAAAGGAAGGAGAGCCCAGACTCTGGGAAGGCTGCTTGGTAGGCTGCTGAAGAACTGTAGACTCTGGAAGTTCTGGGGTGACTAGCCTTGGCCCTGGTGCAGTCTGACTGGTCAGGCAGGTCAGGAAACCTCCCTGGGTCTGTGAGAACTAGAAATCAAACTGTCTCCACAACCTATTTTTATTTTCATGAATCAGCCAATTCTGCAAAAAAAATGTTTCGTTGGAATTTTTCTGACCAGCTATATATAAGCATGTTGTTAAGTGCTTTGGTGAATTAGAGACTATATGAAAAATAAGGAAATAACCCTGTCCCCGATTCACCAACCCATTATATCTATGTAACTTCATTGAAATCTCTGGAGCTAAAGTGATGTAAAACTGGTATAACACAATAGGGAATCAGGTCTCTAGTCTTTTAGATAGAAACGTAGACATTGCATGTTCCAGTTGTTTTATGGAATGAGTTTCAAGTTTGTAGCACATACTAGTGCTTAACAAGGCAAACCTATATATATACAGGTATCTTTCATTTCCTTTTGTTATCAGTAGCTGTGGGGGTTCACAACACTCTTGTGAGTTAAATTATATTCATTTGCATTTTCTATATTTATAGAAATTTAGAAAAAGGAATAGCAATAAACACATTATATTCAGGGATGTCTGGATACTAACCAGCTGCTAAAATTCATGCAGAGATCCATATGGTAAAAATAAAAAAATATACAGAAGTATATGTATACTAGTTAAATATATCAAATATAAATCCACACCACGTTTGTCTTCTGCCTCAGGTGATAAAAGATGTGTCTGAAGAGCTTTGAGGGTGATTAAACTTTTATATTTACACTTACAAACCCAATAATTGGTCTGTACAACTATGTCATTTGTCATATTCTATTCAGTGAACCAAAGTATACTCACTGGTTCCTGGTGCTGTTTGTGACGACAGCTGGCATGCTGATTATTTATTCATGTAAAAACTAATAAGTGAAATTTACAAACCAATAAAATTACCCAGCAGACAGCATAAATTTGAGCATTCTTTGCAACTTTTTTGATCTAAATAAATGATGTAGAGAACTTATCCTTGAACTAAACCCACAGCCTAATTTAGGGTGATAAGTCTGTCTCTTAAAGTAGCCTTTGAGCCAGATCTATAGTCTCTTTCTCATGGAAACCTTCATTGACATGAATCTTCTGTCTCTCAGGTTAAAAAATAGCTAATGCATAAGTGTAGTGACCCTGATTTACTAACATTACTGACACATTTACCGTTTCACATTCTATTACACATTGAACAAGATCAGCTTCCCAGACTTGTCATATGCTGTTTGTATAAGAAATAATTACTCAATCAAAATGAATTATATTCTGCTTTAGGGGGTTATAAAGCAGATATTAACCAATTAAAATAACTGTTACCTAGTGCTCTTGTAAAAAAAAAAATCTCCCAGTTCATGTGCAGATGTGCAGAATAATTGGTCTTTTAGTCTGATTTTTTCCCTTGGATATTTAATCCCTCTTCTTCTACCATTTAAGGGAAATAGTGCAATTCAAGACGAGAACTGTACATTTTACGTGGTATTTGCTTCCACAGATGGGTAGTGAACATGAACGTTTCGTTCTCAGGAAAGAATCTACTTAATCTGGCGCTACTGCAGCAGATACAGCACTTCTAAAAAGTTACCATCTCCACAGTCCTTGCAGCTAGTTCTTGTGTACACATTTGGAGTAGTGATAATTGCATACACAGTAGTGGCTCTTTATGTGCCAATATGAGGATGACAACTGTTAATCCTCCCTCTTCCCTCATGCAAATATTTCAGTATAACTGCAAAGACCAAAACCTAGAGTTTTTCTGTGTCTCTGTTAGTTACGGTATGAAGCTTCAGTGATTGGGCTACCTTTGGGATGGATATTTACAACCCCTTGATGTAATTAACAGCTTTTTCTATCTAACCTTGACCCTGCTCCTTTCGAAGTCAATGGCAAATTTCCTATTGCCTTCATTGGTGCAGGACTAGGCATTAAGAGAGACAGAAGACCTGATTGTCATTTACAGTAAGGCACCTTGCAGCACTCTGGCAATGTAAAGGTACATTAAAGGTACATTACAACTGCATACACTTTAAGTCCCCTCTGCATTGTCAGAACACTGCATAGTGGTACATTATTGAAAAATTCAAATACTCAGGCTACAAGATCAGCATAAGACTCCTTGCTTAGTCTTCAGTGCCTCTGACCAAACCATGGGAAAACCTGGATGAAGATAACCATTGCAGCTGTCATGTGCAGCTGGAAAAGATATGGGGAGCCAGGACACTCGATGCATGCCAGAAAATGTACTCTGCTGGGGAGCTCCCTGTCCCCCAGCACAGATAGAGCTGATTGAGCTGCTACTCAATAGTTCAATCAGCCAAACTGCTCTGCAGGATGGATATATGGTGGCCCCATTTGTACTATAGCACTGAAGCCGCTCCACTTTGGCTCAGCAGACTGGTTTACCCAGACTCAATATCCATCCATTTTAGTTACTTCTGTGGCCCATGTTACTGTAGTAATTGAGTACCTCATCATTTTCAATGTATTTATCCTCACTACACTCTGAAAGATGGGGAAGCGGTATTATTTCCATTCTACAGATGGAGAACTGAGGCACAGGGAGACTAAGGAACAAATTTTAAAGGTATATAGGTGCCTATAGATGCAGATAGGCAACTAGTGGGTAGGCATTTAACTCCAAGTGATTTCACTTGGAGTTAGACACCTTGGCACAAATGAAAATCCTACAAGGCAGCATCTTTAAGTGCCTAAATACCCTTTAGGTCCTAAGTGACTTCCTTGAGGTGTCACAGGAAGTCTATGACAGAACCGGAATTGAACCTGGGTCTTTTGTAACTACTCAAACACCTTTCCTCTCCGGACATGGTGAAAGATAATCGCTCCCTGAGAACTGTGCCAAACTATTAGTTATAGGTGAGTATTGTCACCTGCGTGAATGGCAGCATGCGGTGATGCTTTGTTTTCAACCCTTCACAGTGATCTCACTAGCAGTGAGATTTTTTTCAGATCAGTTTAATTGTTCATTTAATAGGAGTAGCGGAAGGCAATATGATAGTACTACATACCAACAGGGCCACAATCTGTCAAACTACCCTGGAATCTTCCTGGAACTATTAGCTTGGTTAAATATTATACAGAGACTGCAACAAGTTTTGTTTCTGAGAGCTTGTTATCCGTTTTTGTTCCACCAGCACAACATCACTCTGAAATGGCAGTAGATATCAATAGGTTTCTGGTAGCTAATTCTATGGTAACAGCCCTGTGGGCACTGGAGCATGGGAGCCTTTGAATGAAGGAGGTTAAGAGATAAGTAAGTAGTATTGCAGTACTATTATTACAGCTATTTCTCTATACTTCTGATATATGTCTCCCTTTTATTAGGGACTGACTGTTGAACCAGAACTACCGATACAATAGTATGAAACTGATATGCAGGCAAGAAATATCTCTTATTAGTGAACTGAGTGGTATTGACCTTTCAGGAAAATTAAATAAAACATACACCTCTGAAAAATTTCCTAAGTATTTGAAGGTCACCTACATTCTTTCTACCTAGAGTGAACAGTTCTCTTCACTATAAATCACAAAATCCTTCAGATGACGCAAGAAAAACAAACATACATTGACCCTCTCCTTAACTCCATGGGTACTAGACCTATGATGTCAGCCACAGCATACATATAAAAATCACAACATTCACAGCATCAGGGATTTGGAAAGAAAAGAAGTAGCAGAGGGCATTGAAGATGGCATAGATATCTATCTTAAATCATGTGATTTTTGTGTTGGTGATACACTGTTCAAATGTCAGTTAGGATTTTTACGATGGAGTGTCTAACCCACACAAAGCCTGAACAGTGTTGGGACTTATTGCCACCTGTTGAGGGTGAGAAAGCCTGGTGGGCTTGCTTGTATTCCACCTTGGTTCCATGGCCTGCCGAGGATATTAGTTGGCGGTTCCTTCATGGAGCCATGAGCATGGGCGTGTACCTGGTGTGATTCACCCCTATCCCCGATGCCTGGTCATTTTGCGACATGAGGGAGACCCTGGCACACACCTATTTTGAATGTACCATGTTGCAGCCCCTTTTCTGGCTACTTTTGTGGTTCTGGCTGCATTTCTCCCTCCCACCTTCTTGTTTATGCATACTGCAACCATGGGCCCATGAAGTCACGTGACTTCCTCATCAGCTTCCTCCTAATGATGGCCAAAGTGGCAATCTATAACGCCAGGGAGAGGATGTTGGCCAAGGGGGTTCGCCATGACTGTGGAGCCTATTTCCATTCCTCTCTCCATTGACGTATCCGGGCAGAGTGTGTCTGAGCCACATCCGCAGGCTCCCTTGACAGCTTCAGGGAGAAGTGGGTGCTGTCCGAGGTTCTCTGCTTTGTGTCCCCTTAAGGTTCCCTACTTATGACCCTTTGACTCTCACACCTGTTTCTATTTTTTTTTCTTTTGTTGTGCCCCATACTCATTTGTGTCCTGGATTCAGTAGCTCCTCCTCTAGGGCTGGGGGAGGGTCCTTTAGCTGTGGACAGGCTTGCACACACCCACTTCCTGGAACGCAACAAGACAAAGCCTGAACAGGTAAAATAGGACAATTAACCTTATAGGTTGCATCTGGAGGAGAGCCAGGGCGTGATAAGGCCTAATGGCTGATGAAGCCCAGCTGCAGGGAAGAGCTGAGCTAGGCTTATAAGGAGAGGAAGTTGCAGGGACTTTAACTCTGCAATCATTGTTTAGAAGGAAGGAGAACTGGCTAGGCACAAGGAGGAGTTCTTGGTGGGAGAGTAAGCCCTGGGGTCTTGTGGTGCACTACAGACTCTGGCAAGAAGCCAAGAGAGGAGAGGTCACCACAGGGAGTGGAGGAAGCTCTAGTAGTAACCCGGAGGTGGACTGGAGGAAAGGTAGACTAAAACTCAGGGAAACAATGATAAGGTCTGAATTTGAACACTGTGGCTGCTGAGCATAGGGTCCCTGGGCTGGAACCTAGGGTCATGGGCGGACCCAGGTTCCCTTACCAGCCATTGGGAAAGTGGTACAGTCTTGGAAGCAGGTCAGAAGATAGGCAGTTTGTCTAGCAAGACATCGGGAACCCTGGAAGGGGAAGACTATATAGTGTCCTAACTGGATGAGTGAGTCACAAAAAGAGAGTGCTATGAAGTACAGAAGGAGAGACCGCTACCAATATGGAGGGACTGATGGACTGGGGGCACCAGACTGGGTGAGAGCTGGTCCCCAGATCAAGCCACAAGGAGGTGCCTCAGCAGTGAGCCCGCCCTGTTACACGTTCCTCTTGTGCACAGTTTAAATGTAGATTGAGAATTTCTTTCTTCATCATCCTTAGGGAATAAGACATCATTGCAAGATTTAATATATGATGATTGGCTTTAGTGTCCAGTTCAATTTTCAAAAGTAGTTCTGTGAGCATTTGGTGACTTCCTGGCTTATACTGCTCGCCTAGATTTACATTGCTCCCTCACCTACATCCACACAGATGCCTATTCTTTCCTGTTCTCCTTGTTGGCAAATGTGATAATGCCTTTCCATTTTTAAATACTTATTTTTATCAGGGATGACTTTACAGTGCAGCTAATCTATATTACCCACAAATCCTTGTGTGTGTTCCTTTTGGGTGACATTCACCTATCCCATTTTCTTCTCCCTAAACAGGCTTTGTGAGCGGGAGAGAAGGCTGTCATTCTCTAGGTTGGAGTAGCTCTTAGCACTCTTTACAAGGAGATTTTGGCCAAGATTCTCTCCTTCCGCAAAGTTTGAGAATGTCAAGAGGAGGCATGTGAGCCAGCCAATTACAGCTCCCTGATTCTCAGAGAGCCTTGTGCTGCCCAGGGCTTCAACCTAGGTTTGAGGAGCCATGCAATTGTTCTAATTTATACCAGTGAAGGGACCATAAACCAGCTGTTCTGATTTCACACATTCTCTGCCCTGATATGTCTCTCAACATGCCTCAGGTGATGAGTGTAAGAGGTGGTGCAGGGTCTGAGTATAAAATGGCTTTTTGAGCTACCTTTTTTAATATAGCATGTTTGGCATCTGTGGTATCTGTCAACATAGAGTGGGTAGTGGCAGTGTTTAGGTATGGTCCATTTAAACCCACAGCTTCTGCTAAGCACTAATTCTCTTCTCCCTGCACTGTGTTGTACAGCTACCAGCATTCCTATACACATAATCCTGAGACGAGTTCAGAAGTAAACACCGGCCTTTGGCTGACTGCACACTGATTCAGAGTTGTGCACCCATGCACTGAGGAAATGAAAGATGACCACTCATGGAGAAAAATAAACTGCATTCCCAGGATACATGTAAATATAACAAAATAATCCCACAGAAATTGGCCAAGGAACAAGTGATTTTGATATTAGAAAATTCTAAATCATCTAAATGTGGGTTTTCTTCCCCGTGGCTGGGTGATACCTCGGAGTCAGAACTTTGGACCAGCTCAGGGAATGGGGGGAAAGAAAGGTGTGCTGTAAGCATCTCATCAGCTCGCACAGAACTATTCAATTTCCCTCTTAACTTTCTTTCCAATATTATTGCTTTGCTTGTAAGCCCAGAAAAGTTGCACTGATGCTGAGAAAATGAGAATAAAAAAGAGGAAACTACCCCAATTGCACTTCTGCAGCCTGGTGTGCCATAGGTATTGTGGGATGGTGTTAACAAACAACCAGCTGAGCATTCAAAGAGATTTTTTTTTAATGAGTCAGGCTGTTCTAAACCCAATATTCCATATTACAGTACTGTTTTGCTTCCTACCTCCAATACAGTCTCCTGTGAACCTGGAAGCTGTCGGTCATTTGGAAGTTACAGCCCATATATCTGTAGTGGGAAAAAAAAGAAAGAAACAAAAACAGTTACAGACACAATTTCTGCTACTTCCCCACATACACTTTATGGTGTCTGGTATATCTTTGGCTTTACCTTTAGTTTTAAGAGCAATAGTTTTAACTGAATTAAGTGCTTGCTTAATTCTACGAGGCTATTGTTGTCTACCAATGGCCTAAAATTTAGAAATATATGGGGCCAGATCTTCAGCCCCTCTAAGGCCAATGAAAACTGCCTTAAATGCAGGTTAAAGGGTCCCTTAATGTGAAAAAAATTGGATGCGTCAAAGCTGACATAGGAGATTCTCAACCATCATATTACATGGGCATAGCTGGTGAAAAGGATATGTCAAGATTGCCACCTGGGCAATACCCAGCTTCCAGTCAAGCCCCTTGTGGTCTTGAGGTCCCAAGACCATGTAGAGCAGCCTTCAGAATCCTTCAAGATGTTCTTCCTTATGCCAGGATGCTGAACTGGCAACTTGTGGGGAGAGTTAAAGTGCCAAAGACCCACCAAATTGTCATAACATGACAATATTTTTTCCTTCTGGCGCTCAGACAATCCCTTTAAAAGTAACAATCAAAACACAGAAGCGTATATCAGCTGGAAGCTATGAGTAATGCATCACTTAATGCCTTAAGTGTCCCTCAGTGTCCAGTGAAGCAGCACTTATATGGCCCCATGGATGTGTGCTTGATGTTCGTGCTGCCATTTCTGCCGCTCCATTGGAAATAATTAGATCACCCAAAAGGTATAGCTCGGGGCATGTCAGCCCTGTGCCACTTGAGGAATTAAACAAGAGCATTTATTCTTTTTTAAGCTGCAATAAGAGGCATGTCACAGTTTGATTCATTTTTGTTGCATACTACTCCGCAACCAAAAGTCTGCTTCTTTTTTAGTTCATTATAGGAGCCCCTACATATGTCTGAAATAGATTGGGGGAAAAGTTAAAGTATTGGCCGTGTCTTTGGTTTCTCTGCAGAGAACTCCATTGTGAAAGACCTATTGGAGTATGACTGTTGAGCAAGCAGATTAATTCTAAGGACAAAATGCATATCACTACATGATGCAAATAAATAATAAAAATGTTATAATAGATAATATCCATCATACCTACCAGTACTGCTTCATGCAAAATTAGCCATGATTTTCCATCCTGGTACCTGTCATTTAAAATTAGTTACCCCCCAGTTAGCATTCATTTCTGTTTGGCTGGATAATTAGATGGCTATCTTATCTTGTTAAGGAAAGTACAACAAACAGATCACGTAATTTTTCAAAATGCCTTGTTTTTTGAGAAAGTAATTGAAAAGCTAGGACCAGAAAGCTACGATCAATACCCAAACAAATGCCTCTCTACTTGTCTAATTTAAAGTTTTATGAAAAATGCTCACGAGGGGAAAAAGTATATTAGGATATTTTTTTATTGGTGAATGGAAGACTTTTTTTAACAATTGACAAAGTGATAGTTGGACATACAGCTCTTGTATAAACAAACAATCTGTAGAATACTATAGAAGAAACACAAAGGGCTGGTAAATTCTGTTTCAGTTGTTTTTATCCTAATTAAAATCCAGAATGTTGTTTACTGCATAATGTTTGTTTAATTGAGATTTGGAAATCCCAAGTAACAATTTATTTTTATTGTTTCTGTAGTTCAGCTTAGTTTCATTTTGATCACTGAAAAACTACCATCTACCAACAGTTCATCTGTTTACCATAGATTTCTTTTCCAGTGGGAATTCTTCTTAATGAATTAACTCTTTCAGCTGAGACTTTGACACCTTTGTAATTGCTCCTCATATATAACCTATCACATCAGTCAGTGGAAAAAATTAAAAGAAACACCAGCTAATTTTGTTCATTCTAATTGTGTTTGCTCACAAGAGGACAGGCTATTATTTCTTCTTAAGGAAACCATAATGAGAAATGTTCTAAGCTGATTGTTCAGATCAAGAATGGGGCAATAGGAGAATGAATTTGATTAAAGTCCACCTGAAACGTTGAGCTAGACACATCAAATGGGAAAGCAAGCTGACTTTTCAAATCTGATAGCAGTAGGTAAGTTTAATATATGTCTAGTTCCCAGAGCAGGAGAGCTGTGGTATTTTACCACAAAGGAAATGCAAACTTTTTTTTTTTCTAAATCTACAGTGACTAGAAAAGTTAATGTAACATAAACCAGAATAAATCTACTGCTAGCATATTAGAGGTATAATATTCTTAAGAGATCGACAAAATCATTCCGGGTTCAGGATAAACACCAATCTTTTTCTTTTACAGTCTCTCATTTTATAGTCATCAGTTGGAGATTCATTTCCTCTTTTTTTTTTTCAAATTTACTGTTGTCCTAAATAGCGCACCAGGAAAATAACTAGCAGTTTGACATTTGTACAATCGCTAGTTGGTCTGATGCCCTGTGCCTGATCATATACCCGTAATCTCCCTTGATGGACATGCCATTTCACACCATTTGATCAATAACATAGCAGCTGCAGTCAGAGTTCTAGCAGTGTGTTAATAAATCCTAATCTTTCCATTTGTTGAAGTCACTAAGAGTTTTGTGACCAGATCAATGACAGGGTTGTCCCCAAAAGGCTTAATGAAGAGGGGAAACTTGCCAGGCTCTCTAAACAACACTACACCTAGGAAATAAAAATATGCAAAACTTTATGTTTGTGCTATAACCCTTCCTTAAGCATGTGAACTTAAATATCAACAGCAGATTCTTATTGATACATTAGTTCAAATCAATTGCAGACTTAAAGCAAGATTGTCTCAGTGGCATACATCAATCTCAAATATTTACCAGCATTTAAATCAGTAAATTATGTGGCAGGAATAGTGCTCAGTGTAATCAGAGAACATGCTCATGTACTGAAGTATTGCTCTCATTAGTACTTAAGCTTCCCAGAATGTGTATTGTCCCTCTCACCCCAAGAAGACATTTGGCCACATGGTTTATGGTGAACAGACAGGATTAGGAATTTCAGGGGGTCTTCAGTTAGAAAACCAGAAGGTAGGCACCACACAGTTGCCTAAGTTGTACTGCCAATAAGCAAAGACTCTGGTCCAGAACCCCAGCTGGTTTAAATTGACATCACTCCATTGAAGTCACCATCTCAGGGTTTGATCCCCTGAAATCAAGCTTACCTCAAGCATCTTTGTGTCATTATTATGGGGGCTTCCATTTTGCTCTGGTAAAATTGGATCGTCTGTTTTATTAATGCTTCTACCAGTCTCCCAAGATGAATGTGGTAGCTTTGAATAAAGTATATTGTTGGGACTCAGTATAAACTTATGTGCTGTTTACAGGAAATTTGCATGTGTTTTCTAAAAAGAAAAGCAAGGAAGTGCAAGGAAACAACTAGTCTCAAAGGTGCAAGTTCTTTTGAAAGAAAGAAAGAAAGAAAGAAAGAAAGAAAGAAAGAAAGAAAGAAAGAAGCCCAGGAGACAATGTGGGAATGTATCTGCTTTAAATTACCGTATAAATTTGGCAACTTGTTAAAACCAAATATAGGCTATGGGGAAGATGCATACTTTAGACTGCCTATAGTTAATTAAAAATGACTTATTTACTCTTTTTCAGTACACTAAAAGTCATTTACTATAGCAGCTGCCACATGAGAGGGTATTTCTGATATCTTTGAGATGGTTATGTTTGGGAGCAGGCAGCCTTTGTGAGTTGAATCTTCATTAAAGCTGTGATTAAATGGAGATGTTTAGCCAGGCTGCATGCAGGCCCAATTAGAAGTAAATTAAAGCTTTTACAACATCTCTTATGCTTTATCTTCCTAGAGAAACTTCTTAGATTTTTCATAATTACTGATAACATAATAGAAACTCCATTTAAAAGAAGATGTCCGTTATTAAATAATTTAACACTGCAAGGATTCCAGATCAAACTACAGTATTTTAAAAGAGAAGTAGAGGGAATGCTTTCTCTGGGATACTCATATTGCAATAAGAGATCAGAAAGAAATAATGTGACTGGAGACCTGCTCAAATAATAGCTCCCTGTACTTTGATATGTTCTGACGCTAACACATTGAGGCAATATGATGTAGCTTGATTTCTGACTATTCTGTACATTGGTGATAAATTATTTTCTTTTCAGCATGATGTGTCTTGTGAATCTGTGGAGCTTGTGGTTGTGGTATCAGGTATGAAATAATGGGAAACTGGAATTGTATCCAGGTACAGGTGGCTGGTGGCTGGATATAACTTGTGAAGAAGGTGATTCTAAGCAAGTGAAGTTAAAAAAAATCCCGAAAATATAGCACCTATTAACCAAAGTCAAATAATATAAACCAGCTGTTACAGATGCCTAGAGAGCCCAGAGGAATACATGGAAGTAAAACAGTATTTGCTGAAGCAATAGGCTGCTTTGTCACACAATTACATTATTGTGAAGACACTCCAGTGATATCTCTGGATAATGAGACATAACACAATCATGAGTGTTTTTAACAGTGATATTTGTGTCTAGGTGCATCACTGACGGGCTTGCTGCCCTGAGACAGGAGCCTATTGTAAAGAGTCTGACAAAGTGAACTTATGTATTATGTAAAATATTTTTAACTAAGGACAGAACTCAAGAACCATATAAATCTGATTATTGCAGTAAGTGTGGACCTCTTTCTGTATTTGACAGTTTCAATAAAATAATCTAATTTTCACATAACTAAATTAAACTAGAATTAAGAATGATTAAATATCTCAAGGGTAAAAAAACATTACAGGGAAGTTGTAATTATCCCCAAACAAACTGAGAAAATTAAGAGTTATGGTTAAATATAAAAGAAATCTAAAGATGTTATGGAATGGTAATGCACGTTTAAGTCACCCAAACAATCTTAATTCTGTCCTGTAATGACACCATGTAATGAATTATGATTAGTATATAATAGTAGTCCTAGACTAGAGCAAACTGATGTTGAATGAGGCATGAGAATTTTTGTGGCGTTTTTTTTTTCCATCATGGTGTCTTTAAGGATAGAATTAAGGTTATTTAGGTGCCATAATGGTGTATTTACATTACTGAACATATTTGGATTTCTTTCCAGTCAACGTTAAACTCCTAATTTCCTGGGTTGGTAATGATTGTGTAACCCGCACACCTCCTGGGTGTGGTGCTCTGTCCTCTCTAGTGGCACCGAGACCACTAAGAGATTAACGAGTCTGCTACAGTCTTAGCTAAGGGCTATGTGGCTTTTGGCTCATGCATGCAGCTCTAGAGGTCCCAGGTTCGATCCTGCCTTCCAATGACCAGGTTCTGTCAGTGTAACGCTTGTTTTGTAGATAATCTAAAACATCCCTGTAACATGTTTACTCTCAAATTGCCAATATGTACTCAACCTTAACTCCAATTTAAGACATTTTATCTGTGAATTTCCTTGTTTTTATTATTAACAATGTTATACGTGAAAAGTAAACAGCTCAGTTATTGATATGTGGTATTTGTAAGGATTTGAACATATGTAGTAACAATCTTAACTTTTTTATTATTGCTATTTTAGCATTTAGGGGCATATTCATACATAACCCAAGCGGCTTTGCCCTACCCTGTACCAGCACAAAGCAGCTAGAGCATTTTGGCCATCTTCTCCCAGCTCTTTATGTCCACATTGTGTGTAAGGATGCATATGTTTCTCCTTCCTCCGCTGAATACACCCCACAGTTTGCCCTCTCATGTTGTCCTTCACATTCTCTAGCATGCCTGCACAAATTCACATTTCATCTCTCTCCTGTGTCCCAGATTTAGCTGCATACCACCTTGAGGCTACAGAGATGCCATTGGGAAAAAGCTGCCTTTCAAAATGGCCACCACCTCCCCTTATTCCCAACGGTATTAAAGCCAAACTACCTGCAGGGAAGATGATGGTACACTACTCTGTCAGGGGTCACCTTCCCTGAAGTAATTTGTGTTCACTCATATCTTAAAGGAGCATATCTGGATAATTGCAGCCCTGTATTGCCTTTCTTGTCATTGAAAACAATCAGAAGATGGCAGTCATTTTGCAGTAGAACATTATCCATTCTGCCCTATTGAGGGGAAATCTTTCATTTATGAATAAGAAAAGCAAAAAATAACAAACAATCCTATAAAATGTTTTTTTTAATTTAGCCAATACATGAGATTTCACTGAGTTTTAACTGTCTGAATAGTTTGAAGAGCCTCTGTTGTTCCTTTATTAAGATAATTTAGTACATAAAAATGGTCTGACACAGAATATGGAATTTCTCAAAGGATGTATTTAAAAATTGATTTTAACTCATAACTTACAAGTAAATCCATTAGTTTATCAGAAAATAGTGTCCAAAGTAAGTGGTATAATTTTGAAAAGATATGTTGTATTCTTCTGATAAATAAAGTAGTTAAATTCCTACTTTAATTGCAAACTCAACTCATCCTTAACAATGGTACCATGATTGGTGGTTAGATAATAATGAGTAGCTGAATTCTCTCTCCACAGGATGCATGAAACTCTTGTTGTTAACAATGGAAGCTAGTCAAATCATCACGCAAAAATCCAGTCCCTGGAAATATCACAATGAGACAAAATATTCAATTTTAACTAGAGCCAAATCTAGGTGCACTATGTATTTCTCATACTCTGCAAACTGGAATGTAATAACCTGTCAATACTATCTCATTTAAATGAGTGAAAGATTTACATATCCTCAGGGCCGGCTCCAGGATTTTTGCCGCCCCAAGCGGCAAAAAAAAAAAAAGAAGCCGCGATTGCAATTGCGATCTGTGGCGGCAATTCAGCGGGAGGTCCTTCGCTCCGAGCCCGAGTGAGGGACTGTCCGCCGAATTGCCGCCGAACAGCTGGACCTGCCGCCCCTCTCCGGAGTGGCCGCCCCAAGCACCTGCTTGGCAAGCTGGTGCCTGGAGCCGGCCCTGATACTACTATACCATTAAGCAATATTACATTTTGGCACTGCTAAGAACAGTGCCAAAAAAAAAAAAAAAAAAAAAAGAGTAGTGATATGCAACCTCAGGAGGCTTGGAGACCCAATTTGGAGAAACGCCCAAAAGACTGAATACTTATTTAATTGTATCCAGTATTGGGCTGGATATCTGGTGAGGACAGGCCTCTCATGGGATTTCCCTGATGAGTGTGGGAAAAAAAACCTTTTCCTGGTTTCATGGCATTTCTGCTTCCAGCCTTGACAGAAGACATACAACATTGAAAAGTGTCGGGGGGAGTGCGGGGGGTGGGGTGGGGAGGGGGATGAGACTATCAAACTTGCCGAGGAAGTTGAATTTTGATTTGAACTTTGAACAGAGAGCCTGCAAACCGGTTTTTGTCATCTACAATTAAGTAGTCATTGGAGAGTCTGTACCACCTGAAAAGTAGATGTTAAGGAGTATCCTCACCACTGAGAGTTTGTGATTAAGTTATCATTTAACAAGAAGAGACTTATGTCCTTGGAGGATATAAGCCTTAAGGGGAAGCAGGGGTTTCAAAAGTCCAACAAAAAAAACAGATACATTTTCTCCAAACATGAGATTCAGGACTATATTTCAACTAGGAGTTATATTTTCTTGTGCTAGGAAAATAATTCATAATTAACCGTTTATCAGATTTTGCTTTTTCTGTTTGCAAACAGTCAATGAACACATTGTGATATTGATGCACTTCTGCCAATCAGTTGCAGATGCTGGGGCCTTGGGATTCACAGCAATGAACCTGAATGTTTTGGTGCCTGAATATTTTCTCAGGAAAAAATGAGGAAGTGCCAACCCCTTTATAAACTCTAGCCCAGTGGTTAGATCCCTCACCCAGGACATGGGGAGACCAGGGTTGAAATGTCCTCTTTGCGTGATGTAGAGGAGGGACCTGAATTTGACCCTCCCACTTCCCAGGACAGTGTCTTAACCATTGGGTATTGGCTATTCTTTGGCAGGTCTCTCTCTCAGTGTCTCCAGTTGGAGCTGTGGCATTTTATATAATTAAATATTCCCTCGGAATAGAGAGAGTGACAGTAACTCTATAGCCTGTGCAATTTTTCTATTACTAGTATTCACCAGCTGTAATATGTGTTCTTATAATTTGTTTTGTTTTGGTGTTTGTTTTGTTTTAACTTATGGGCCTGGTGGTCCAAAGCCCAATGAAATCAATAGGAAACTTCAATTAACTTCATTGGGCTTTGGATCAGGTCCAACACATCATTACATACAACAACCCATCACTGCGGTCTCTGGGTGTCTTATTTTGTAAAACAAACAAACAAAATAATATCACCACAGGATGGTCAATCGTCTTATTATTTTCCACAAAACTGAATTACATTAATGCACAAGAGCTGCCTTCCTGCCAGGGAAAGGATTCAATTAAACGCCTGCCAGAACAAATGTACCTGCACTGCATCCTAACGCCTGCCAAATTTGGCTCCAACAAAACACTACAGAGAACGACATCCACATGTGAGACTCTCTGCTTAAAATGGTTAACCACTAGTCTTACAAAGCTGTATCTCGAGAATCAATAGCAGAAGTCTCTTTATCTTAGCTGTCATGGTGGAACATAACTAACTTTTTCTCTGTCTATCTGGACACTCTTTTTAATGCACCCATCACCATATTTTGGCATGTTATAGAGATTTTTGACTAGGGAACAACAATCCTTCACTGTGCCAACACCATTTAAAATAATATACATGTGCCAGAAAGCTGCCCAACTTCTACGCACCAGCTCCTCCCATGTGCCAAACTCTCTCATACCCTGCGTGATCTTCCTCGTGCTAGACAGGATCAGAGTAGACACACTTTTTTTTTCTTTTGGCCAGTGTAAGCAAGTTTTAATTTTCAGCAACAACTCTGCAAATTAAAATTTCCCCTGCAGGCATGATGCTGTTTGCTCTGGCATTTTTTTCTTCTCACAGGAAAATAAAAGTATTTCTAGCAGTTTTCTATGCCCCTCTTTGGGAATACCTGATAAAGAAGTTAGCTAACATATTTTTACAGTATTTACTGCTGCTACTTTTAATAAGTTATCATTGAAATCTTGAGAAGCCCTTTTGATGACCTCTTTTCCCTTATGCCCTATACAATGATAAATATTTATGATTTCTTTTAAGATTGTGCATTTTTTCACCTTTTCTGTGTTTATAATGCTTTTTCACACTTTCTTAAGTTTGCCCTGTTATCTTCTGTGTCTTCTGTAGCTGACATTTTCCCACCTACTAGCTGTCATTTTTCTTACCCTTGACTGCCTTCTGCAATGTTTTATGTATTCAGGTGTGCCTATATTTAGTAGTATTTCTGTAAATCGCCAAAGTATATTAGTGGCCAGTCATAATGTGATCCAGAATTATTTTTATTATTATTGTATTTGGTGTTAGTATAATGTGGACTTATTTTAATTAATTTCTATTCCTAAGAATGGAATATTGTGGCTTGTTACAGGAATCTAGGTTTCTCATGAGGAAAGTGTATATGAGATGATACAGAGTTTGTCTAATTCATGGTGAATTTTCTGGGAAGGAAAGTACAGGCTTTTTCTTATGGTATATTGGAGGCAGTGAATGATAATGAATTTGTCTGGGTGAAGATCTTATCTGAAGTCTGTTGTAGCTGAAAGTGAACATCAAATAAAACGGCCCTTTCAGTGAAAATTTGCCTTTGCACTCTATCACTGCAAATTGACCATTGGCCTGCTATTTAAAAAGCAGGTGCCCGTAAAGCTCTGAATACCAGAGACTGAGACTTAGTGACAGAGGATGGATTACTCAATAATCGCCCTGTTCTGTTCATTCCCTCTGAAGCACCTGGCATTGGCCACTGTCAGAAGACAGGATACTGGACTAGATTGGCCAGTGGTCTGACCCAGTATGGTCATCCTTATGTTCTTATATTTTAAAGCATATCATGGTGCCCAAGAGCTTTGGGCAAAAACAACATAGGAGTCTGAGGTAGGTTATCCAAATCACCTGGTCACCATGCCACATGGATATCTTTGCATTTAAGCTTCCCTTCCTCGCACTTCGTGGGGATTCATGAAGATGTGGGTCAGCATCCCTGCTTCCTCCCCTTGCCCCAAACTCCTCTTTAGTTTAGGAAGAATTGGTGGTGTGTCTTATATAGATTCTTGGGTCCTCTTTTCCACTATCACAGCTTTTTCCACAGGGGTGCATGCATGAAATATTGCCTCTGGAAAGCAATGCTGATTTAGGGGTGATGCACTAATTGAAACTTAATAGCAGAGGTGATCTCATAGAAGTGAGGCTTCTAGCAATAACATCCGTTCCTAGTTGTTGATTAAAGCCTGTGTACACAGCATGTATTTTAGGAATACCTTGTGAGTCAACGATATTTGCCAGCTCCCCAAAGATGCATCAGATTCAGAGACCCAGTGGGCTGATAACTAGTTTGGTTCCAACAGGCCAATTTAAAATAATTTAACAATAACAAATATTTAAAAGTTTTGTGGATTTTGATGTAAAATAGAGCTATGCAATCCCTATCAAAAGATCCACCCAGTGTTCGTTACTCTCAGTTTTTTTAGATCATTGTGGTTAGAGAGAAAGTAATACAACAGAAACCTACTCAGTGACCATATGAAGGTAGATTATTTTGGCCCTAATACATAGCTAACGATTCTAACATTATTTCATTTTCCCATTGTGACAATACACAAGATTTTTGCAAGGATGACCCTTTGTAGCTGATCCAACAGAAAAACTGATCCTTGATCCAACAGAAAAACAAGTTCATATGCCATAATTTGTCCCCCACTGTCCTGTGAAAAAATGTTAACTAGAGCTGATTGAAGAACAACAATTATGTGTCATGGTAACTTTTGAGGTTTGAAACGTGATTTAGTTCCACATTGGAACAAAACCAAAACATTTTGAATGTTTTCACAACAGAATTTTTGACAACATGTCTATGCTTGGACCAAATCTGAGCTTTTTGAGAGTGTGTGTGTGAAAGTTGGAGACCCACGTTCAAGTCCTTGCTTCTCCTGACTCAAGAGTGTGTTTTTTCATTCCAGAACACTTTGAATGTGGGCCTCCCACATTCAAGGCTATAGCATGAGAGAGAGAGTCTTTCTCTTTCTCTCCCTGCCTGATGAAAACTTCATCAAAACCAATATGTCTCCAGGAAATGGTTCAGCTTCATCGAAACAGCATATTTTCATTTCACCACTTTACAAACACGGTTATAGAATAAAACTTGGCAAATGTAGAATTATTTTGGTCTTAGTCCAGTCCTGACTACAATACATCAGTTCCCCATTTTCTTTTCTAAAGGAAAAGGATTCTAAAAGTGTGTGTGTGGGAAATTATAGAACATGTAGGGGACCTGAAAAAGTTAATGCAGTAGGGCCTTTCTGCAGGATTGCCCCCTTCCCCTGTCAGCACAGTAAGGTTTCTCTGGAAAACAGAGTGCTGTATTTGATTTTCCTTCATCAGAAATCTCATGTATTGCTATAGGGTTTCTTTGCCAGTTATCTTAGAATCTGCCAACGGTTACAGAAACAAAAGCCCTTTCCAGTTCACTTCACCGAGAAACAGCCTGCTGTTTAAATTTCTTCATAACCCAGCTTTCTGCTTTCCCTCTTAACCCCCTCAA
The DNA here is from genome assembly GCF_013100865.1 of Trachemys scripta elegans. NCBI lineage: Eukaryota > Metazoa > Chordata > Testudines > Emydidae > Trachemys > Trachemys scripta. The sequence goes on along the minus strand of NC_048308.1, from coordinate 20,322,520 downwards.
GTTCTGTGGGGAGGGTCCTAAACCTAAAAGATATTTTGTTCCTGCAGATGTGGCATAGAGGATTCTGAGGATTCACATATAGGACTGTGGCAAGACTCCTTTTCAAGGAGTAGTGGCACAGAGACTTCTGTAGGAAAAGGTCAGATCACTTTATCTTAAGAGATCCAAGAGAAAAGTAGTTTCAGACATTCTCAAAGACAAAATCTCGCAAAGAATATCAAGGAAAAGGATATGTAACATGTACTTTCTATTTTAAAACTACCAGATAATAAAAATAATAATGAAAATCCTTTACAACTCTTTCCTGAGAACCAACTCCAAGCCAGAAAGAGGAAGAGAAAAAGACTGTCCTAACCATTTCTTAGTTAAAAGAATGATAGTACATAAATGACAGCACTCAGATTGCAAGATACCCAGAGATCAGTCAGTAGGGTAGAAGTTAGGTCAGAATTTTAGCTTTTTAATTTGTAGTTGACTAGATAAGAATTATTTTTGTGGCAGTGTACACACATACCTAAAATTGGTTTAATTTAAAAAGGTAATTTCAGATAATAAAAAAAACCTGCATGGAATACATACATCAAATAACAAAGGGATTTATTATCTTTGTGTGCTAGACAATGCTGTATGTCATGAGTCACATGCAGGTCCTGATACTATAACAGTACATACAACTCTTCATTCATAGTGCTGCCAAGTTGGCCCTAAATTACCAGTATAGTCCCTATTTCCTGTTTATGTTTAGTTGTATAATATAAGATGGGTTTTCATTGTGATGCAGGATGTGAGGTGTGTGATATAACATTAATGCAAAAAAGCATGATTTTAAGCAACAGAACTTTGCATCTTGGTACAAACCACAAACCAAGCTTGCAGTGCAACTAAATGTTAGTGTTAGCTGTTCATTGCAGCACTAGATTGGCTAGATATGAGAGAGAGGCTAGTATGTGTAGACTGCCCAAACTAACGTTCTTCCCAGTATGGGTTTATAGCTTGAAACATGGCTACATAAAATTGTCTGCTAAGGTGGAAGGGGCAAGAGTAGTCAAAATAGGCTGTTTCAGGTGGTGCTCCAGAAGCTTTTCTGGGACCAGAGAAGTGAAAAGCAAACTGTAAGAAGCCCTCACAAGGTGCACCACTGAATTCAAGTGCAGTAGAAGTTGTGGGGTAAAGAACTTTTTAAAAAGGTCAACAACATTCTAATTTCATGTACAGTGAATGGAGGCTGCCAGGAGAGATGTCACCTGTGCACTCCCAAAGTTTTAAGCCTAGCTACTATAATGAGAGAAGAATGGTCAATATTTTGTGGGACAGCTCCAACTTCACTTCAGCCTCTTGCTGTGTTTGATTGGAAGGAGAATGTTTAAAGACAGTCAGCACCCATGTTAAAATCTACATTTAATATACTCCTACTTAATCTTGAGCAATTGAAATGGAACTGCTGGAAATATTAATTCCATTAGAACAGACTCTATCTGGTAGAGAAGATATGTTTGCCTCAAAGTTCCTCTCTGTCATACAGTGCTAGGAAACATTGTAGGTGACCCTTGAAGGGTACAGGTGACACAATATTCCTGCTGGTTATATAAAAAATTTTGATTGCTTTAGAGACTCAGCTTAGGTTGCAAATCCTGGAAATCCATTTCAATCACACTTGAATTTAACTTTAAAATAAAAATATTTCATCCAAGAAATTGGATTGCTCGTTTTTTATTATAACTTTTAAAAAGATACAAGCCTGTATAGACTCTAGTCAGTATAGTATGACCAAGATGTTTTAAAAGCTCATCAAAGTAATTCCTCCCTTATCATGTGAATTTGCTTGCAAGTTTGACCTTACTCACTATATTTTCTAAGTTGAGTACAGGGCTTTAGCTGAATAATTTCCAGTAATTGTGCATGTTATAACTCTGCATATTGCTTAGAAAGTCAAATGGCTAATGGTAAATATTTCGGGTTTCTATTACATCACTTTTACTTGTTTTCCTTTACTATTTCTTAATATGGGAATTAAACATTACAACTACTTGGAGTTTAGAGAAGGGTTGGATCTTTAATTTCCACAAAGGAAAGTAGGTTTCTCTATACTTCATGCTTAAAAGCTATAGTGGAGTAAATGGATTTCAGTCAACCCTCTACAATGAAAGTAGGGGGACTACTCAAAGGAGGTCTTGATTTGTATAAGCCTAACTTTATTGTAAGGAATTGTGCATAGCTGTATATGTGATGGCTCTGAAGTCTCCCAAATTTGTGAAACAAGGCAAGCTGCTTTTCAATACACCCATAAAAACAGCAGGAGAGATCCAATTTGCTTGATTGGATTCCAGTGATAGATTGAGGCTAAACGGGGCCATGCTCATGTCTAACTATCTAGGCTCTTATATGGCACCTATAGTATCTGAGTATCCACCAACCAAATGGTCCCCCAAAAAACAAAAGTCCCACTACAAAAAAATCAAATCTATCTTTCATTGCACTATTCATGCCTTGCCCTCAAATGTTGCCTCCTGTCCTCTAGGCCATGTGCATGATTCCAGCACTCTGGTGGTCAGAATCCCTGGATGCGATCTTTGTGCATCTATTAATCCCTTCCCAGCCAAAGGCCTTGCTCTGTAAATACATGGATCCAGCCATAATCCACCTTCATGGGTGAGATGTAATCTCAACACAAAATAGTCAGAGTTGCTGGGCTTTCTCTTAGAAACCTATGTATACCAAACAGGTGAAGGATATACATAAGCCTATCAGGATGGCTAATTGCAAAGTAAAAGCAAACATCTTCATCTATCCCATAGCAGAGACTCTGTCTTCCTTATGTCTCTGTGAGGCCTAACACATTGTGTACAGCCCAGAAAGAAATAATAACCAAAAGGAGAAATTCAGAATAATGGCACCATTAGCTCCCTTTCAGTCACTTTCTCACAAGTGTGCATTGGGTCGTGTGTTTTTTTTTAGACAGAAGTCAGATATTAATTTTATCACTGAGTTTGTATATTCAATTAAGTCTCTCTTTATCAGGATCAAAGCTTACCAATAGCATAAACAGATCTAGCAATAAATCTGCTAGTTACAGTTTTCTGTGCACTCCATTTTTATTTAACATATGACTTTGGATGCTTAAGTAGCATTAAGTGTTATAATTACAGCTCTCTTGACTGCATTGTACTTAAGGCCCTTGCCCCTGAGTCATGTTACCTATGAACTGTACATTTACAAAGGCTCTGATCTCATTAGCTGGGCAAACCTGAGTGTGTCTGAGTCACAGCTCTGCTCTAGGGAAACCTTTCTCTCATTCCAATAAAATTAAGGGAGACTGTCATAGTGGTTCAATGTTGGGTGTCTTATGCTGGTTCAAGCTGCATCATAGGTGGAATGCTGAAGAGATATTGTATCAAGGTGTCTGGAGTGTTGTCTGTGACAACCACTGTTCTACAGAAAAAAACAGGGGAAGCTGATGTGATGTGCTCAATGTAATATAGTTCGGCTAAAACAGTTCCTTATATTTAAAGACTGTATGTTCTTATCACAGTATGTGCAGTGATGAATGGTTTAGAGTTTGTTAGTTTTGGGGCCCTTGTGCTGGAGATGGATAGAATGATCTTTAGCAAAGCCAAGGTCACTGGCATGGCCCAGAAGACAGGTAACTGGGATCTGCTAAATCAAGACAATGGATATTAGGAAACACTATTTCACTAGGAGGGTGGTGAAGCATTGGATTGCGTTACCTAGGGAGGTGGTGGAATCTCCTTCCTTGGAGGTTTTTAAGGCCCAGTTTGACAAAGCCCTGGCTGGGATGATTTAGTTGGGAATTGGTCCTGCTTTGAGCAGGGGGTTGGACTAGATGACCTCCTGAGGTCCCTTCCAACCCTGATATTCTGTGATTCTATGATTCTAATGTATAAACACTAGAAAACACACTAGAAAGATACTAGAAAATAGTTTTTCTTTCTGAAAGATTTTATTGAAAATACTGAGTTTTAGGCGGACTGAATGGTTCAGGGAATTGGTAATGGGATCTGGTGTGTTTCACCTCTAGGTCACTCATTCTTTTCTAGCACAGGTCAGTACTACCATTGCACATCATCACTATCTAATGGCTGTTCAGTGAGCTTTGTGAAATGAGTCAATTGTTTCAGTCCAGTTCCCTGTGCAAGTGTCCACATCTCATAAAATGCCATTACGACTGTCACTAATTGGCACCTTATTAATACTTTCAGCTGAAAGGTCAAGGGCTGAATAGGCACACAGACCAAACTACTGCACCTTCTCTTTGCAGGCCAGATTGCAGGGGAAGCTTGCACTGCAGCTGACTGTTGTACAGTAAAGTGCTGTACATCTCTAGGGTATCATCCTGGCACCTCTCACAAGGATTAGATTTATATTAAAAATAAGGAAAGAAACTGTGCTGCTATATTTTCTCCTTGAGATACAGGTTGATTGAACTTTTATGTGGCCTCTTCGGCAATGTGATGGAGATTTAAAAACAGGAGGGTTTCAAACACTTTCTACTATTTTTGAAAATCAAAACACATCTTTATCTGACAAAGAACAAAAATGACATCAGTGTTGTGAAGAGGATTATCTTTAAGGGCATTAAGGTGCCAGCCTGGTAATCTAGAGATATGGGTTCAATTCCCTGCTCCACTACACATTTCCTGTAAAACCTTGGACAAGTGACAGTCTCCACATGTCTCAGTTCCTCATGTATAAAATGAGATCGTAGTACCTACCTCATAGCGGTGTTCTGAGGATAAATAAAATACATTAAAGATGGTAATGCACTCAGACACTATGGTAATGGGGACATATAAGTATCTGACCTAGATAAATAATGGAGCTCTGTTCCTTCTGTTCCTTGAGAATCAGGAATATAGTGTACCCCTATGTTTTAATTGGACACTTCTAATGTCACATATAAAGGCCAATGTTATGTCAGTGTTATGTTGGAGTGATTCACTATATGTGTCTGCAATGTTTCTAGAAGGTTGATAAAGTAATTACTGTTTTTACTGAATCTTAGAATTATTATTCCCTCAGTACAAACCCTTGCAACTTGTCAGCTTTGGGGGAACATTTATCAAAGGCTTTCTTTTCAAGATGACAATATGAAAATGGCTAATGCAAGAACATTCAGCTTACGTGTTATTAGCTATTTTCAATTTGTACCTACCAACTGCTCTATTAATATTCAGAATAAGATGTGACACAAAATTATGTGATGTCCCTATTCTACAAAGTATAGAATGTTCTTTATTCTTACTTGTAATAATACAGAAAAGTAATCAATAATGTCCTGAATTTGTATTAGTGATAAACAGAGAAAAAGGAATCTGTAAAAGAAAAGGTGAATATTGGAAAAGTTTTAGACTTTATGGGTTAGCTATTGGAAGCTATTTTATTTAGATAACTGAGTTGTGTCAATAAAAAAAACATGGAATGCATTGAGTTATTATATATTGACTTTCCCATTATGTAAGTTAGAAGGTCAAATGATACTTTTCATATCTATTGACATTTAAATTTGTAATTTTGTCAGCCTTGCTCTTTCATAGTATTCCAAAATGGTTTACATAAAATTAATTGGTTGTAATAATCTACCCGTTTAACTGTAGAAGTATCATGCACAACTCAGTAGACCATGATAGTGTTCTTCGTAAACTTTTCAACTTCTCACAAAGAGTGAGGCTTTCAATGTTTTCAAATAAATGGAAACTGGGCATCTATATTCTATAGGCTATGATGCAAAAAGCATTTGCTTCTCAGGAAAGATCAGTAGACAAAATAATGACTGCACCACAAATAAAGGTGGAGCAGAATTTGTGTGGGCTTACCCAAAGAAGGACAGCTCTGCTTTTTTGGGTGGGGCTGGGGTGGGGTGGGGGGGAAGAAGGTCGGAAACTGCTGCAAAAGGTGCTCAGTGATTAACTTCGCAATGACTCACCAACTCACCAGCCCCCCCAGGAATGTTCATAAAGGCAGGAAACCTGGGTGGGGCAAGTCTCTATGTGAAAGCAGTGAGGAAGCCAGCAGAACAGGAACAGGCTGGGGCTCTAAGGCTTGCTGCATTGCCACATGGAAACAGCATGGCGCCAAGAAAGCATGGCACCAGAAAAGCAGCAAACAACATTGGAAACAGCATGGTTCCAGGGGCACGGATAAGGGTAAGCTTGGGAAAATGGGGGGGAGGGGCGTTACCCTCCTCCCCCAGCCCCAGAGACATGGAAGGGCAGGCACAGGCAAATTACACAGAAGGGGAACTAGCATCCCCTGCCCCAGGTACTTCCAGCCACAGGCAGGCTGTGTAAGCAGGATGGTTCCAGGTGCACAGAGAAGGGGGAGTTCAGGAAAACAGAGGGGCTGTTAACCACCATCCCCGGCCCCAGAGACAGGGAAGTGCGGGCACAGGCAAATTATACAGAAAGGGGACAGTGCAAAGAAGGGGAACTAGCGTCCACTGCCCAAGGTTCTTTCACCCCCAAGCAGGCTGGAACCAGGGAGGGTGAATTTGCAAGGGAGGTGAAGCAATCCCCTTTGCAAAGCAAACAAGCAAGCAAAGCAAGGAATTCAACCTGCATGGGGGGGATAGAGCAAGGCAAGGAAACTTTAACAAGAATGATGAAAGGTCTTGAGAACATGACCTATGAAGGAAGGCTGAAAGAATTGGGTTTGTTTAGTTTAGAAAAGAGAAGACTGAGAGGGGACATGATAACAGTTTTCAGGTATCTAAAAGGGTGTCATAAGGAGGAGGGAGAAAACTTGTTCACCTTAGCCTCTAAGGATAGAACAAGAAGCAATGGGCTTAAACTGCACCAAGGGAGGTTTAGGTTGGACATTAGGAAAAAGTTCCTGTCAGGGTGGTTAAACACTGGAATAAATTGCCTAGGGAGGTTGTGGAATCTCCATCTCTGGAGATATTTAAGAGTAGGTTAGATAAATGTCTATCAGGGATGGTCTAGACAGTATTTGGTCCTGCCATGAGGGCAGGGGATTGTACTCAATGACCTCTCAAGGTCCCTTCCAGTCCTAGAAAATCTATGAATCTATGTACCAGCCAACCCTGCACTTTAAGTGGGGGGAGGAGGGGTGTTTTCTGGCTGTCTGGGAGATATACAGCTGCTGGAAAAGCAGCTCACCTACTCAGTGCAACTAAATATAAAATCCTCACAGGCAATTTGTGCATGTAATAGCTGGGGGGTGAAAACATTATCCTTATGGCACAGGAAGGGACAGACAGTAAGCATGGACAAGGCAAAGAGGCCAAGGGTGCCTAGAATATGAAAAAATTAGGTGGGTGTCATCTAGGTGGGTGTTATGGTACAGGCCTACCCAGACAGCAGCCCGGCCTTCGTTAATTATACAAATATAATTAGGCGGTCACCCAATATGTTTGGGGCATGTCATAAGCAGTTTCCATTAAGGACAGCAACACAAACAGGAATAGGTGGCATCACACACTGTGGTTCAAGGGCATAAAACCAAGGGCGCCAGGGGTTTGTTCATACCGCAACAAGCCGGAAAAGGGCCCCGGGCACATAATAGTATTTGCTGGGCATTTAATAATGGTGGTTGTTTAAGACACCTACCACCAGCAATTTTATTTCAACAAGGCTATGCCCATAGGCTGTTCAGTATTCTGTGCAGCTTTTCAGAAATTAAGTACAATGTTGCAGTGGGGCAGTGGGGCAGTCAGTGGGACTAAACCAAATAGTGACTATTTGCCCAATTTTTGTTCGCAGGGTGAGCTTGGTCAAATGAGTGTTTTCACCTGTTGGACACATTTCAGGCCCTGGCTAAATAGTTGGGGAAACCCCTAGCATAGGACAAAACAGAAGGCCCCTTTCATGACATTAACCTACCTGAGCTTTGAGCTGAACTTGCTTGCAGGGTTGTTGCCCCGGGATGGGCTTTTTGTGCCTGGCTTGCAGCAGCACCGGCTGGCATAGCCAGACCACACAATTACATACGAGTCACTACACAGATGTAGTAAGACTTGTGGGTATGGTAAAGTTTTTAGGTCAATTTAAGGGGATATCATTGGGGAGGTACAAATGGTTATTAATTTGGTACAGTGTGTGCTGTTGGTGTGACAACATGGCAGTGGCACAGGTTATCAATCGCCAAACTTCCAGGTCGCACAGGATTGGAAAGTTGGTAAGGGCATTTGTTCTCCAATGCTTAACCTTCAACATCTGTTTTTTCTTCCAAGCACATGCTGGGCATGGATAATGGCATAGCAGACGCCTTGTCTCATTGCCAGTTTGTCGCGAGCTCTCTGGAACCTCGGAATGTCATGTGGTTGGCGAAATGCAGATTTTTTGGCTCCAGCTTACAAGTTGTTTATTTTGCTTTCTTTTAAGGAGTCTTGTCAATAAAAGGGTCCAGAGAATGGGTCGCCTTTGCGGCCCTCCATTAAGGGCAGTTGCTGCAGTACCAGGTCAAGGACTATGCAGCTCCTGGTGTCCTCATGTCCCTTGACGATCACATATGGGACAATGGGTTCTTTCTCCCCAGTAGGACTGCTAGCCAATAGGCCATTTGCAGATGTCTGGGAACCCAGTGGGGTTGAGGGGGAGGCAGCCAAGCAAATGGCTGGCGCCTACTTGTGGCGGATGTTCAGTGCAGGTACTCCATAGGGAGGGCAGCCAGTGACCAGATAAATAGCCTGGTAAAGGACTTAAAAGGAGGTACTGGATAAAGAAACAGAATGGGGGAGGGAGTTCGGGGACTCCCATGACCGGTACGGGAGGGAGCCAACATCCCCCCCCCCTCGTTCTCATAGCCCTCCTTAAACCTCTTGCGAGGCTGGTAGATGGTAAGGTCCAAGCCATGGGTCAGGCGGGGGACCTGAATGGAAACAAAGGGGGGCTGGTGGAAGCCCCCGAGAATAGATTTGAATAAGCGTGGATTTGCCTGCACTGTACACTTTATCTGCCGGGTAGTCCCAGACATCTATAATAAAGTATTATAAAGGTGAGGCCTGATTAAAACCCTTCTTGCGGACAACAAGAAATTTCAAAAACTATGTATCAAAAACCACCCTTTAACCACAGGTTCCAGCAAACTTCTGTTTTTTACATTTTCCTAAGTTAGGAACACTATCCTGCTGATGTGCAAATATTGAGATGTTTTTCCTAAGAGTCTTATTTAAGGAGAACGGTGTGTTTAGTAAAACCACAGACAAATTATTTGAACTTGGAAAAGGTTTTTTGACTTAAAAAAAAAATAACAGCAGTTCAAAATTTTATTATTTTTGTTGGGTTTTTTTATTTTATTTTTACACTGAACCCTTTGGCAGGCAAATCTTGAGGTGAAATAATTAATATCCAGTTTATGCACATATTGAATGTAACCCCAGCTAATTAAGTTAAGTTTTGCCTTGCTCAAATTTTCAGACATACACATCATTTCCTTTCAGTTTGATCAGGTGAGACTGACTATAACTACATAAGCACTCAAAGATTAAAGCAAGACTTTCCTGAGCAATGTGTAGTCCAGTAAATTTGTCTTAAGCTCTCAATGAGGTGAGGCACATCAGGAGATCAGCCCTATCTGAACAACATTAATCAAAAGCAGCAAGAAGGGATTTTAAAAACGAGAAATGAGCAGATAACAAAATTGCCTGGATTTGCAGGTGTTCAAAGTCATCAAAAGGAAATTCTTGATCAGTTTGCAACCTGATAATTATTATAGCAGTGCTTTGAAAACTTTTATTATACTTCAAAAGAGTAGCAGTAACACATAATATTAAACAATAAGACAAGCTAGATTTACCGGGTTTTAGTGCTGCTTAAATCTTCTTTTTCAAAGTTTTTAATACCATCGCATGATGCTTCCCAATTCATCAGTTTGCTTCAGGGCTTAAGCACAAGATTCTTGCACAAAGGCATTTATGGAAACACAACTGTGACCATTAGGATTATGGAGAAAAAATAACAATGATGATACCATGTTAAGTGCTAGTTCAAAATGGCTTACTGTCTTTCCAACTGGCCAGAATGGGGGAGAAGCATTGCAACAAAGAGAAGGAGGCTCATTTTAATGTATGAGTTACAATGTACATTGAATTTACAAAATAAATATTGTAAATACTTATGTGAGATTCAGCAGTTTTCTTCCTCAGGGTTTTATGCAAATGAGACCGTCCCCAGGTTTGTACTACCCGAGTTTTAGATCTATCTTGATTTGAGTCTTGCTTATTGAACCCTAAAATTTCAATAACAAAAACAAACTCTAACTAAAACTTTTTTTAAAAATTTATGAAACTGTATTTTGTACTCCAATTTCTCTTATAGCACTCTTCATCCAGAGATTTCAAAGCTCCTCACAAAAGAGGTCAGCATTTTATGGCTGGGGAAACGGAGGCAAAGTGACTTGCCCAATGTCACCCAGCAGGTCAAGGCAAAGCCAGGAATAGAACTGTTAGTTGAGCCTGTTTTGCTCTAGTAGTTCACAAACTTGTGCAAATCTGTTCCGGTGTCTGAGGTTGTAAAAGCTGAGTCCATGGTCCATGATGGTTTCTTTGAAGTCAGTGGCAAAACCTCAGCTAGCTTTACTGTGACCAGGTTCTGGCCCTGACACTTTACCCGTGTATCAACAAATCTCTGAAGTTCTATGTTTTTGAATAAACCACAAACAACATGGAACATTTACAACTGAAAATTGCAAGTGTAAGCTATGTAAGTCTTTTCTAGTGACATAATTCTATTTTTTTTTCAAACCAGAGCTGCTCTAATTTCAGATCATTCCTCTCCACTAAATAGTGAAAAAGTATTTTGAGTCCTTGTATTAAACAGGTATAAATAGCATGAATGAAGGGAATCAGTTTCTACCAGCAAACATTTTGTTTGGTCATATTGTACTAGCACTTGTCCATTTCCTTATCTTGTTTTTGCCTCCCTTTGAAGAAGCAGATACTTCTTAATTTGAGAAACTGTGCTCTAGGCACATGCATCTACATATGTCATAATGCTTTGCCCTTAAGTAGCACCTTTCATCCAAGGCTCTAAAAGTGCTTTACAATTAAGGCTTGTACATCCCTATTCTGCATACGGTTAATGTGAAAAAAATAAGGAAGAGGGGATGTTTCTAAAATACCTATCCTGAGACACCCAGTCAAAAAGCAAGGCACTCAAAATTTAATGGACAGTTTGTAAAATTTTGATCAGAACAACTTGCGTCCAAGGTCAGAATGAGTGACTAGTAGAAATGGAGTAGAACTCTGGAGATCCAACTCCCAGTGTTCTAATGTTCCCACTAGAAAACATTACCTCTCTGGAAGGAAATAATAGCTAGATTATGGGGTTAGTTTGGAGTATTATAGAGATGCAGTGTGGATTACGTCTGTTGCTCAACATTTGCATGTTTTTGCCACTTTTATGTGTAACTGATATCTTAAATTGTTCTCCATCTATTTCATATATTTTTTTTAAAGTTCGTAGTAATTCTGTCCTGGCATACATCAATGTAACCACACTATGTGCACTCAAATTGTGTAGTCTTTAAATCCAGTCAGAATTTGACCCAAAGAGCCTAGTTATCCTAAAGTTATCCAGCTCACAACATCCATTTAAACTTTCAGTGATTTTTCACAGATTAAAATATTTCAAAGCCTTAATTCATAGAGGAAAGAGTTGCATGGGGTACAATTTGGCCCAGTGTGGCAAATGGTTCCTGCAGAGTGCCATAGTATAGGTCAATGGTGATTTAACCTCCTTAACTATAAGCATGTGCTTAAGTGCTTTGTTGAACTGGGGCCTAAAAATCATGTACTCGTTTTTGCTTATGAAAAGTCAGAGGGAAGAAAGGACCTCCCTACCCCCCACACTCCTCACCCACATAAATAAGGACCTCCCTACCCCCCGCACTCCACTTTCCTACACATAAATAAGGTAACTGAACCACTAACATATGCTCATAGATTCCAAGGCCAAATTGTGATTATTGTGATTATCTAGTCTGACCTCCTGTCCTGTATAACACAGAACATAGAACTTCCCCAAAATAATTCTTGTTGCACTTCCTTTAGACCTAGTCTTCACACAAAGTTGCACCATGAAAGGTGTGGTTTTAAAACGATTTAATTAAACTGCTACAACTTTGTGTAGACACTCCAACATCAATTTAAATCTGACATATCAGTTTAGCTTTCACTTCTAAACTGGTTTAAAATTGGTTATATTGTTTAGCTTTCACCTGTAACCTTAAATGTGTGCACACAGAACACTGTTTTAACTAAATCAGTTTTATAGCGATTTAAGTTAAACTTGTTTCATTTCTGCATGTAGGCAACCTCCCATTGAGCAAAAATGGCATCTCTTGATACCTTTGCCCATCCTCTTTTCTTCCTTCCCCATTTGTTTCTCTGGCGTGTGATCTTCATTTGTGTTTTGCTGAATTTTGATTGCATGCTCTTAAGTCAGAGACTATGTCTTTATTGTTTATGTTTGTTTGTTTTGTTTTTTAAAAGGTGCCTAGTACATTTTTGGGAACCTAAAAATTATAAATATAAAATAGCACACCTTTCTTTCAGATGTAGTCATACAAGAGGATTAAAGATAGCACACTGAATTTTGTAGTTAATAGTGATAACATTAATTACACCATTAAATCTGAATACAAACTGGAAAATAACTGTCTAATCTTAGGTTTGAGAGTGGTAGCCTACTGTATTTTCCACTCCATGCATCTGATGAAGTTGATTTTAGCCCTCAAAAGCTTATGTTCAAATAAATGTGTTAGTCTCTAAGGTGCCACAAATATTCCTCATTATTTTTGTCTAATCTTATATTTTGACAGTGTATTGAATGTGCCCCAAAATGGACAATACTGAAAATATTGAAATGAGGTAGGAGCTGAGGCTAAAATAGGGAAAGAACAAGTTAAAAATTACTTAGACAAGTTAGTTGTCTTCAGTTCAGCAGGGAAATACATCCTAGAATGCTCAAGGAGCTGACTGAGGAGATATCTGAGCAATTAGTGATGATCTTTGAAAAGTCATAGAAGACAGAAGACATTCCAGAGGCCTGGGAGAGGGCAAATATAGTGCCAATATGTAAAAAGGGGAATAAGGAGAACCCAGGGAATTACAAACCAGTCATCTTAACTTCTTAAATCCTGGAAAGATAATGGAGCAAATAATCAAGCAATCAATTTGCCAATACCTAGAAGATAATAAGGTGATCAGTAACAGTCAGCATGGATGTGTTAAGAAAAAAATCATATCAATCCAACCTAATACCTTTCTTTGACAGAGTAACAAGCTTTGTGGATATGAGGAAGGAGTAGAAGTGGTATATCTTGACTTTAGCAAGGCTTTTGATACTGTCTTGCACGACCGTCTCATAAACAACCTAGGGAAATATAACATATGAAACTACTATAAGGTAGGTGCATAACTAGTTGGAAAACTGTTCCCAGAGAGTAGTTATCAGTGGTTCAGAGTCAATCTGGAGGTGCATATTGTGTGGGATTCTGCAGGGATCAGTCCTGGGTCCTGTTCTGGTCAACATCTTCATCAATGATTTAGATAATATCATAGAGCTTGTGGACAATACCAAGCTGGGAGGAGTTGCAAGGGCTTTGGAGGATAGAATTAAAATTCAAAATGATCTGGACAAACTGGAGAAATAGTCTGAATTAAATAGTTTGAAACTCAATAAGAACAAATGCAAAGTATTCCACTTAGTATGGAACAATCAATCACACACATATAGAATTGGAAATGACTTCCTAGTAGGGATCTGGAGGTTACAATGGATCATAAGCTAAATATGAGTCAACAGTGTAACACTGTCGCAAAACAAGCGAATGTCATTGTGGGATGTATCAGCAGGAGTGTTGCAAGCAAGACATGAGAAGTAATTTTTCTGCTCTACTCTGTGCTGATAAGGCCTCAGCTGGAGTACTGTGTCTAGTTCTGGGTGCCACATTTTAGAAAAGATGTGAACAACATGGAGAAAGTCCAGAGAAGAGCAACAAAAATGATTAATGGTCTAGAAACCATGACCTATGTGGAAAGATTGCAAAAATTGGGGATTTTTTAGTCTGGAGAAGAGACGACTGAGAGTGGAGATGATCACAGTTTTCAGATACATAAAAGATGGTTTCAAGGTGGAGGGTAAAAAATTGTTCTCCTTAACCTCTGAGGCTAGGACAAAGAGCAATGGGCTTAAATTGCAGCAAGGGTGGATTGGGTTGGATATTAGGAAAAACTTCCTAACTCTCTGGGTAGTTAAGCACTGGAACAAATTGCCTAGGGAGGTTGTGGGATCTCTGTCATTGGAGGTTTTAGATTAGACAAACACCTGTCAGGAATGGTCTAGTTATTATATAGGCCTGCCTTGAGTGCTGGGGACTGGACTAGATGACTTATTGAGGTCCTTTCCAGTCCTACATGGATATCGTTCATGAATACTTAATTCCTGTGGAAAATCTTTCCTTTAATTCAAGACCAAAAATTTAACCCCAAAATGCATAATTTTGAGAAATATTGTAAACAATACAGAAATGTGATGTAATCAAATGATAAAAAATATGAACCCCCTTCTGCCCGTGGTTAGACCAGTGCAAATCCCAGTGACTGCAATGGGAATTGCACCTGTCTTACTGAAGGCAGAAGTGGGTTTTCAATATTTTCATAAGTATATTACCTCATCTGTCTTTCATTATAGTTGATGACTGTGAACACCTATTCCAGTTGTTGCATAACAATTTATTTCAAGGTCAAAGTTAAATTAAACTCAGGTAGCTAGTCCATTACATCAGAATCAGTGATTGGCTATGTCAGCAGAATGGATTAGTCTAATCTGCATCATGCTGTCCATCCCTGTTTAAAATGAATTGGGGAACTTTGATTTTGGATTTGTCATGGTGTGGCAGCCCCACTGAGGTTGAGGGATTTAAACACAGAGGCACTTCTTATAGACTAAGTAGGATTAGCTCTCCAGGAAATGCTGAAAGAGTCAGTTCTAAAACAATCTAAATTTGGACTCTCTCTATATATGCTATTCAGAGCAGAGCCCTGCAGACTGGGTCCAGATAAAATGTAGTCTTTCCTTGGAGCAAGGAACCTAAAGTGATTCATTTTAAAGGCCTTCTTCTTAGAGAACACCAGCTGGGTTGCATTTTCCAGCAGGGCTGCAGCTTGGTTCATCCCTTTTGGAGTGTGCCAGCTGCTTTCCCTTCCTTCCAAAGAAAACAAATTAGTAGAGCATCGAGGAGGTGGGGTTGGCAAGGAAGGAAGTATTTTAGCAAAAATATTGTGAATTTTATTTGTTTATGGTTTGATGTATTCCCAAAGGATTATTTATCTAGGTTTTCAGTAAATAAAAATGTCAATCTTTTTTAGGTTTTCTGTTTAAATTTTGGATTTTTTTTGAGGAACATATTTTGTGGAAAAAAGAGATTTTAGTTTTGGGGGAAAAGAGCAACTAGTTCTACTTATTAGTCCATTTCTATACAAAACCTGGGGTCGTGTGCTCAGACAAAACAAAAAAGGAAATCTGCATCATTTGTGCAATTTCTGTATTTTAAAGGATGTAATAACAAAAGGAGAATATCTCTAGAATTGTTAGGAATAAACAAAACAGGGTTGGGTTATTTAATTGGCTATACATTAAAATATTGATCAGCCCTGTACACCAGGCAAGTGTATATAGTTCATTGCATTTTGCACACCAGGATATAACTAGCACATCAGGATAGCCCATAATCCCATTATCTAATATACTATAAGATTGTAAATGGCTTTCTAGTTGCAGTAGGTTATGCTGCAAAGTGGCACAAAATCAAAACTTCAACAGACTGACCTTTTCATAATCCTCTGAACAGGGCCGGCTCTAGGCACCAGCAAAACAAGCTGGTGCTTGGGGCGGCACATTTTTAGGGGCGGCATGGCCGTCACCATAATGCCGCCCCTAAAAATGTGCCCCGGCAGCCCTAGCGGAAACCTCCGCTGCTGGTGCCACGACGCGCAAAACAGCTGAATCGCGCGCCGCTACTCGCCCTCCCTCCCAGGCTCTCAAACCTGGGAGGGGGGGGAGACTCCGAGTGGCTGCGGCGCGGGCGCCGCTTCTCCCCCTCCCTCCTAGGCTTGAGAACCTGGGGGGAGGAGGCAGGGCTGGGGATTTGGGGAAGGGGCGGAGCTGAGGCGGGGCCGGGGGTGGGGTAATTAAAGAACGGGGGGGGAGCGGCAAAAATTGTTTTTGCTTTGGGTGGCAAAAATCCTAGAGCCGGCCCTGCCTCTGAAAACCAAATGCAAAAACAGACACTGGAAGACAGAGCAAAATATAAACTGTAAAAACAAAACAAACTTTAAGATGACCACAAAAATGCTCACAAAAATATTTTGGCAATGTCATGCCATTAGCTCATCTCTAGTAGAAATATTATTTGGGCCTAATTTGAATTTGTTGGGATTACTGTTCTTTTTATAAAGATGATATATTTTGATAATATTTTGCTGATATTTTCAGTGGCTCAGCAGTTAGTGTGTTATAGTGTGATCAACATGATGGGGCTTCAAGAATGAAGTTGGTGAAATAACAGTTAGTTATGGGAATGACTCAAATAATTTGTCTACCCCATCAGGCTCTCTTCTAACTTCAGATTTTAAGATTTTGCTATGATTTGAAACTCTTATTTTACTCCTAGGGAAGCTGCTTCATTCATTCAGTTTGTTATTCACTTAGCTTTCCTCTTCCTTTCAGCCAGCGATTTTCAACTTCTAGTCCCTGAGTCCCTGGGAATATATGGCCTAAGGGGCCAGGTTCAACTCACTGATTGCAGTAGCTCTGACTCTGCTACACACTCTGCACCCTGCGCTACACTGCTGAACTTTACTGACTCTTCCAGACTCCTCCCTGTATAGGGGAGGGTCAGCAACACATCATTACAGTATCTGGGGCTCATTCAGTTGCAGATTTTTCTTCCTAGGAGCATTGTGATAATGATGCTCTCAGACTGTGAGGAATGTGAGCATCCTAAAAGACCATTAGTAGAATACCATTGCAGCCTCCATAGAGCAGCATGTCCTTCCTGATGAAGGGTGAATGAAGGCTTATGGGATAACACTGAAATAAAGTGAAGGGGTGTACAAAACCCTTACAACTCTTCTTGACCCAGCCCTGATATCTAAGTCTTTGCCAATGGGAGGTGAAAGCCCTCTTGGCATGTGCCCTTGAAGGGTCAGGGCGAGACAGAGCCCATGCTCAGATGCTTAAAGCTTCCTTCACAAAAAAACAGAACTGAAAGGTTGCAGTTTAACCTAGAACTCATCCTTTTGACCATCATTGTTGGAAACTAGTGCGATGCCATAGTGCTGCATGTGAATACAAGGATAGATGCCCTTTTAAAAATCCCAGAAACACGCTTCCAGGAGAGTATAGAAATTCTTGGAGGACTTTAATAATTAGCAAAATATTTATAATGAAGTGCGAAGAATCAGTGATGATTTAAGAAGCAATTATTTTTAAGATCAGAGAGCTTATCATCACTTTTAAGATATGGCAATTTCTGAATAAGTAAATATAGCACAGTGACACACTAGCATACATATTTTTGTTTGCTTTTAAGTTATATTTAATAGTAAGAGTTAATTTTGCTTTTTTACTGTTCCTGTACTCATTTTAATGACTGGAGCCTTTCTAGGAGACTTCCCTTATTGGGCACCCTCCTATTTCAAAAGACCATCCTATGATATCTAAAAATGTACAGAGTACTATTCTGCTACCCCTTTAAGAGAAGGCCATCTCTCCAGACAGATGGTGACTGAAGACAGGTTAATTGAATTTGTTAAACTGCTGTTAATTATATTTCCTAAGGAATGGTTGCACATCTTTTTAATAAGAATAATACAACTACTTTCTTGGGACCTTTTATCCAAAGAGCTTGAAGCATTTTTACAAACATTATATGAGTGAGCGTCAAGTAGGTGCCACAAATATCACTTTTATGATTTTCCTAGGGTGACCAGACAGCAAATGTGAAAAATTGGGACAGGGGGTGGGAGGTAATAGGAGCCTATATAAGAAAAAGATTCAAAAATCGGGACTGTCCCTATAAAATCGGGACATCTGGTCACCCTAGATTTTCCAGATGGGAAAATGGAGGCACAGCAAAGTAACATGACTTCAAGTTATATAGTACTCCTAATACATTCCTTTGTTCTAACCCAGAGACTACGTCCCTGCTAACTTGCCTTTCTGCATGAGCACATCATGAATATTTGGTACTGTCAGATAACAGTTTTGTAGCATGCATTATTTTTTACTATTTGCTAATAGCCTTACAAAATTCCTGTCATGCAGCAAAATGCTGAATAAACTTCAGGAAGGGCTCACCGCTGCAACAAATGTGTCTTCAAAGCACTCCATCTCTAAGTCCATCTTCCATCTTAGTGAAAAGAAAATTGCATCATTATGTATTTTAGGATTTTGTACTGGTTCCCATCACTGATGAGTATATATTAAGGGCCTGATCAAAGCCCATTAAAGTCAATGGCAGCCTTTCAATTGACTTCATTGGGCTTTGAATCAGGGCTCTATAAAACAAACAATGCAAACTTTCTCCCAATGCTGATACAATTTTAACATACAGAAACATAAGCTTGTAAACTACAAAGCTGCATGACATTTCAACATATGTAACTTACTTTTTAAAACTCTGGTATTAAAGTAACAATTAGTTCAGTGACCATGCATCATTCTGTATTTTTGACTGTGTTCTAACTTACTTATACCCTGTACCCTTCAGATGGAATCCTTTTTGAACACCGGCCAGCTGTGCTTATTTTCAGCAACAATGCTTATTTTCAGCAACAATGTGTTTGGTTCTGTATAGCAAAGGTTCTCAAACTGTCAGTTGGGACCCCAAAATGGGTTGGGACCCCATTTTAATGGGGTCGCCAGGGTTGGCATTAGACTTGCCGGGGCCTGAGGCCGAAGCCTGAGCCCCACCAACTGGGGCTGAGGCCCTTGGGCTTGGGCCGGCGCCACGGAAGTCGGGGCTTGGACTTCGGCTTTGATCCCCTGGCCCTGTGCAGCAGGGCTCAGGCAGGCTTGGGCTTTGGTCCCCCCTCCTGGGGTCATGTAGTAATTTTTGTTGTCAGAATGAGCTGAAAAATCCATGTGTGATGATGACTTAACATTCTGGTTGGCTGTTCATTTTGAATGATACATGAACTTGGGGCCTGATCTTTCGGAGACTTATAAATAGTCTTAACTAGACAGACTCTGTAGTCCTGTTAGTCAATACCCAGTGCATAAAGTTAAGCATGTGTGTAAAGCTGTGCAGGATTGGAGCCCTACTATGAATCTTGCGGTACTGTTTGTATTATACTGTCTTTGCACCTTTTGTTAGTGCTAACTTTGCTACAGGGACCTGTTACTTGTTTATTTGTTTGTACTGTGTGTGTATTGCTGGCAGTATAAATAAGAAGCATATACATTCCCCACTAAGTTGAGCATAGTTGCACTCTTCATAGCATCAGCTGCATAAAAGCTTTTCCACATGCAGTTCACAAGTAAACTAGGCTCTCCTAGTCAAGCATTAGGAGAATTAGTCACAGAAACCTAATTGCCAGGTATTGTAACTCCTCTTGGAAAGGCCACTATGGTGAACAACAGCGGTTCACATTTCTTAACCTTGTTTACACTTCAATGAGACAAACAGTGACAATGATAGCTTAATAGGGTTACATAGTGCCTGATGAGTTACCTTCCTTCTTTATCACCATGTTTTCAAATACATTTAGGCCTTGGCTACACTTGCGAGTTACAGTGCTGTAAAGCCGCCCCCAGCGCTGTAACTCACTCCCCGTCCACACTGGCAGGGCACTTGCAGCGCTGTATCTCCCTGGGTACACCGCTGCAGGTACTCCACCTCCCCGAGAAGCATAAGAGATACAGCGGAGTGGCTACGACTCTCCCCTGTGAGTGTGTACCAGGAAACAACCTGCAGCGCTGTACTGATCACCTTGTCAAGTGGCCAATCCTCTCCATTGTTGCGACCGGCTGCAGGAATGCGGAAGTGCCAGTTTCAAAGCTCGTACCACAGAGAAAAAGCGAACAGTTTGCTGTTTGCTTTGAGTGAGTGAATGAATGAGCAGGGGGCCGGGAGTTCGGAACTTGCAAAATAGAGAGCTGACACGCTCCAAAAAGCACTCTCTCTCCCCCCACACTCTCTGTCACAGTCCCACCCCCACGCCCCATTTTGAAAAGCACGTTGCAGCCACATGAATGCTGGGATAGCTGCCCATAATGCACCGCTCCCAACACAGCTGCAAATGTTGCAAGTGTGGCCACACCACTGCGCTGTCAGCTGTCAGTGTGGACAGACTGCAGCGCTTTCCCTACTCAAATGTGCGAAGACAGGTTTACCTCACAGCGCTGTACAGCTGCAAGTGTAGCCAAGGCCTTAGAGTCCTTATTCAGCTAAAACTGCCACTGACTTTAGTGGGAACCTTGCCTACGTAAAGATTTAGATTTAGGACCCTTCTTTGCTGCTTTGGCAGTGTAACCAGTGACTTTCCTGCATTCTTGAACAAAGCTGTGAGGTTATTTTAGCTGTAAAACTTGATTAGTCTTGCAAAAGTTGTATGAAGATAGTGCCTTTTGGTTTGTGCAAACTCTCACTAAGGGCTGGATCCTGGTTCTTTGAAGTCAGTGGCCAAATGCAAAATAAAAATAAATATGATGTGACCAGGATCTGGCCCTTAAACTTCACCCATGTATCAACAAAGCTGTCTAACTAAACAACCACTCTGTTTCCATCAGCTTGAATAAGCTCAGACACAGAATTTTTGCACATTCAAAATTGAATATGTCTGTGCATGTGCTATTTATTTAGTGTTTTGTATGTGGCATAATTCTAATTTTCTTTTAAACCAGCGATTCTCCAACATTATACCATTCCTTCCCATTAAATAAAGGAAAGACATTCCAGTGCTTGCATTAAATATGTTTAAAAGGGAGGGAAGGAATCTCTGTCAGGCGTATTTTGGAAAAAAGTAAGAACAGGACAACTGTTTGATCTTCTTGTTGGGATTAGTTGTACGGCAGATAACTGACCTTAGGGAATCAGTGCTGAGCCAGATTTTTAAATGAACTCAGCACCCAGTTGCTCCCATTGTTGTGCTGATAAATTCTGAAAATCTGGGCACCTCACATAGATGCCTAAATAAGAACTTAGCTGTTTTCATAAATAAGAACTGGCCCTTAGCTGTTGCTGAGGTAGAACTGAGAACAACCCTGCAAGATAAGGAAAAAAGTTATCCCTGCCTCCCCCCACAATTAAGAATATGGGATTTCCCCCCTCTGAATTGTAAATATATAATCGCTCAAATCGATACTTCTTTCCCTTTTTGTAGGACTGCATTATTTTCGCTTGGGTACTCCTTTTTGTAATGACTAGTGCATGAGAGAAATCGGGGAAATTTCAGCAAAGTGGGGTTGGGATTTTGTAATTCTTTGAGTAGATGCAGTTGTGTGTCCCACTTAGGTGTGTGCATGTCCAGTGCACCAGAGACAGAGAATTTTGGCTAGTGGTAGCCGTAGAGGGGCGGCTCTTGCGCCTCGTGGCCATAGGCCTTCCCTTGGCTGTATGTGGTGGCACTGCCCTGACCCCCCATCAATTCCTCCTTACTGCCTGTAGAGTCAGAGCTCTGTGGTTTTCATCTCACATTCCATCTATTTTTAGTGACTTTTCTAGTTTTATGTAGTTAATTAGTACCCTGAGTACAGCGTTAGTAAGATTTACTGTTTGTTAGCTGTAGTTCAAGTATTCCCTGGAAATGCCCTCACCAGGGTTTAAACATTGTCTGTCATCTGTGGGAGCAATCACCAACAACGATCCCCACACGCAGAGCTTGTTGTGCCTAGGCAAAGCCGATATCAAGGAGCGATGTTCGATTTGTAGATCGTGGTGAAGGATCCATCTATGGAGATATACCTATCTCATAGAACTGGAAGGGACCTCAAAAGGTCATCGAGTCCAGCCCCCTGCCTTCACTAGCAGGATCAAGTACTGATTTTTCCCCAGATCCCTAAGTGGCCCCCTCAAGGATTGAATTCAGAACCCTGGGTTTAGCACGCCAATGCTCAAACCATTGAGCTATCCCTCCCCCCTTCAAATCTTCATCTGAAGCAGCTCTTGCTTGAATAGGCCATGTGGCCTGCTTCATCACCAAGACCTTTGTCAGATCAGAGGTGGCCTTTGGGTTCTTGTAAAGAGGTTAGCCAGGGCTCATCCCTCTCCGGGGCAGCGGCGAGCCACACCACCTCACTATACACTGTTGATGTCTTGGGGGAATTAGTCTGGCCGCTGTAGTCTCCCTCAGCGGCCCTTGTGGCAATTGAAA
Organism: Trachemys scripta elegans; assembly: GCF_013100865.1. Taxonomy (NCBI): domain Eukaryota; kingdom Metazoa; phylum Chordata; order Testudines; family Emydidae; genus Trachemys; species Trachemys scripta. The sequence continues at coordinate 20,300,166 of NC_048308.1, read as the reverse complement.
TAAGCACAGTAAGCCTGGGCCCTAGGTCAGGGCGGGGCAACAGTGAGTCAGGTGCTCAGGCCGTCAGGCAGGGATGGAGCAATAACAGTGCAAACACTAGCAATAAACCCAGGCCCTGGATCAGGGCAGGGCACAATGAGTCAGGCGCTCAGACCCTCAGGCAGGGGCTAAGCAGTAGTAATACAAACAGTAGCAATGAGCCCAGGCCTCCAAAGGGCCTGGGAGAGGGGGAGACTGCCACCCGCGAGTTGGGTGGCAGAGGGGACGCAGACCCTCCCACTCCACTGCATCTCAGACCAGGGCCCTAGCAGCAGCAGAAGACCCGCTGCTGCATCAGTGGGGATCCTGGCCACAACACACTGACATTGATTAGGGTTGGCTGCCCCCGGGCTACTTTCAGACTCCCCCTCTTGTGGTACCTGGGTCACAGTAGTGTCCTCTGGGGGGTCCAGCACCATGGGTTCCTCCGGGTAGTTGGCAAGAGAAAGATCCGGCAACTCCTCTGGTTGGCTGGCTTGGGGCAGGCCCAGCAATTCCTCTGGGTAGCGGGTGTGGGGCAGGCCCAGCCACACCTCTGGGTAGCGGGCAAGGGGCAGGTCAGGCCAGCCTTTGGGTGCACCTAGGGCTGAAAGGGCTTCCCAGTCGTGGGCCAGGCTGGAGGCAGCTGTCTCTCCAGTGAGTTCTGAGGTCGAGCCTTTGTACTTCTGGGATGGGAAGAGGCAGGGCAGGGCCTCATGGAAGAGGTGGAGTGGGGGGGGAGCGGGGGCAGAGGGGGGAGGTCGAGCACTCACGTTAAAGAGGAGAAGTCGGCGCTTATGTCCTTATCCATGCTCTCCATGGAATCTGTGGGATGCTTCTAGGTCATGGAGGTCCCACTCCTCGTCCTGCTCAAAGCAAGATCACTGACCATATATGTGGCAGTGACTGTCAATCCACCACAGGCCCAGGCACCAGCGAACCTTCCCCTTGAGTAGCCTACACAGTCTTCCTGTCCAGGCCCATCAGTCCTGGAGCAGGATATGGCTCTGGCACAATTAATTGCTTCATCTTCATCCCTGCCACAATGCCTGGCTCTTCCTCACCTTCATTACTGGATGTTTTCAAGGCATACCAGGACTTTTTGCGGTGCATGGCTGCTTCCCTGCAACATTCCCACAGGAGAACACCCATAAGTTAATGGATATCCTGCAGCTGTTTCCCCCTGGGAGAGTCATCTTTCCTATTAACAATGTCCTCCTTGAGCCAGCAAAGGGCTTCTGGAGCATGTTGGCTTTAGTACCATCTGCAGCAAAGTGCATGGAGTGTAACTTCATTCTGGTGCAGGGATTTGAGGGTTTTTTACTCCCACCAATCCCAAATTCTCTGTTTGTAACTATGCGGAATGACAGAGCCTGGCAGGGTGGGTTTAAATCTACTCCCAAGGGTAAGGACTGATTTCTTGGACCTTATGGGCAGAAAAATGTACACCTCCTCTTCCTTGCAGATGTGAATTGCTAACCAGCAGGCATTGCTGTCCAAATATGACTTTGTGAACTGGATGGGTCTACGTTTTCAGACCATCTGCTCGAACCCTTGAGAGGAATTTCAGGCATTTGTCACCAAAGGCTGCTTGGTGGCTAAGACATTACTGTAGTTGCATTGGAAGTATTGTACTCCAATGGTTCTAAACCAGGGTCCTGGAGCCCCCCGGGAGGCCGTGAACGGGTTTCACGGGGGTCCTCCAAGCATGGTCAGCTTTAGACTCGCTGAGGCTCAGGGCAGAAAGCCAAAGGCTCGCTGCATGGTGCTGAAGCGCGGGGCTCTGAACCCTGTCACTTGGGGCTGAAGCCGAAGCCTGAGCAATGTAGCTTCTGGGGGCCCCTGTGGCATGGGGCCCCAGGCAACTTCTCTGCTTGCAACCCCCTAACGCCTGCCCTGGCTTTTATATGCAGAAAACCAGTTATTGTGGAACAGGTGGGCCATGGAGTTTTTATAGAATATTGGGATATAGGGGGAGCTCAGAAAAAAAAAAAAAAAAAAGGTTGGGAACTCCTGTTGTACTCCACTTCTGTGTCTAGTGATGAATTGCTACGATCACTAGCAGTTACTCAGCTGCCCCATCATTACAAATAAAGACATGGGGTTTGCGTGAGAAACATGCCATGCGGGCAGGGGACTGGACTCGATGACCTTTCGAGGTCCCTTCCAGTCCTAGAATCTATGAATCTATGAACTCTTTGCTACCCTTTGAAAACTGAAATGAGAGGAATATGTGAGGTTTTTCACAGCTAAAATGTTTGCATGCTGAATTTGCATATTCTGTTCTATTCTAATTTCCCCTTCCTCATCTCATTCCTCAAAGGTACTAAACAAAACAACATAAAGACTTAGTGGTGCGATAATTAAAAACATGTTTTACACAACACTAACATATTTTAGAGTTTAAACAAGATGCAAGTTCCTAATTGAAAGAAATTAAAATAGTTTCTTTTTTTTGAATGTGGATGCTCAACTTATTAGTTTTATTTTCAAAAGCCTATTAAAAATGAATTAAGCCTCTTAAAAGGCAATCTAGCTTTTCGTAGCTATCTCCGCTAACCTCTCTTCATTTCTGACCACTGATTCATCAGCATCCACCATTGCAGAGGTCACATTCATCGGTCCTGCAATTCATTGCTAAACTCAGCTAACTGTTTTTATCAATCTGCCTAAGAACGCATAACCAAGCGTCTTCTGAATTTTTAGTATCAAATGGGTTTCCATAAACAATAAAATCCCAATATGCTTGTTCAGAAGAGGACCTAAATAGCAATCTTTAACTGATGCAATGATAACTGCTTGCTCTATCCATTTCTCTTTACACAGACAAACTTCCCATTCTCTTCAGTGCCTCATTTGAAGGCAGTGGGAGTTTTGTCTGAGTAAAGCTGTAGGACTGTGTGCTGTTTCAGTCAAAAGAATTGTCACATATTAGAAACTGTATACCTCTTACTTCGTATATTCTTCTCAGGTTTCAAACAATCACAAAACCAGGGCAGACTTATTCTTGTATCCTGAAAATGAGACTTCACAGCAGCTCCTGCTTGCCCAACACTATGTTTTTCATATTTTTATGTGTATATCTTTCTGTCCTGATCATTATTTCCCCTTTTCTTTTGCTTAGAAAAATGTAATTTTGCATGTAAAATTTACAGCCTAATAAAGCCATTAACTTCACTTAGAAAAGCACCACTGCAGATTTAAAATGCAGACGGTTTACTACTCATGTAAGTGAGAGCTAGTAAGGTTAAATTGCTTTCTTTCTCTTCCTGAAATGACATAATTCAAAACTTCCAAAAGGCTTAAGAAAGAAGTTACTATTTTAATTGCCTTGTATTTCTACAGGCAAGATTAATAGTGCTGTCAGCACAATAGGATGATAAGAAACTGAAGTACACATAGTGAAATATATTGCAGAAATATTAAGACAACATTGATTTAGGACCAAATTCTGCTTATGTTACTCACATGAGTTCTGTCAGAGGTTGAGTTATAAATTTTAAGGCCAGAAGGGTCTATTATTATCATGTAGTCTGACCACCTGCATAACAGAAGCCATAAAATTTTGCCAGCATTTCCCGTATAAAGCCCATAACTTCTATGTGATGAAGGGAAAACCCATGGGCTGAGCCCTGAGAAAGAGGAGAATCATCCTCATAGGTTTGTGCAGCAGCTGTGAAAGGCAGTACAGCTGTGAAACTGCTTCAGAGCAACAGCTGAAATAACCTTGTACGCTTGTAACATGCCTGCACACCCTCAGCCATACACACAATGTCACACAAGGAGTTCCTGCAGAGCTGGGCACCATGCCACATAGGGGAACATAACCCCATGTGATACATCCCCATATCCAGCTCCTTGACACACAAGAGTTGCGCTGGTTACACTGCCAAGGGGCCCTCAGGCTCATGGAGCTGCCCCTTAAGGAGAAGATAGTTACCCTAGGAGCAGCCCACACAAATCAAACATGAATTAATATTTGTAAAATGGTTTGTTATTTCAATGCCTAACCCTTCAATTTCTGATAATGAACGCAGTTTTTTTTCCTACTCCAAACCTTCTCTCAATAGTCTGATCACCCCACATTCCTTCCATGAGTCAGGCTTGGTCAACACCAGTGGTTCTCAACCAGGGTTACACGTACCTCCGAGGATACGAAGAAGTCTTCCATGGGATACATCCATTCATGTAGATATTTGCCTAGTTTTACAACAGGCTACATAAAAAGCACTATCGATGACACTACAAACTAAAAAATTCCATACAGACAAAGATTTGTTTATACTGCTCTATATACCATGCACTGAGATGTAAGTACAATATTTATATTCCAATTGATTCATGTTATAATTATATTGTAAAAATGAGAAAGTAAGCAATTTTTCAGTAATAATGCGCTGTGTATTTTTATGTCTGATTTTTGTAAGCAAGTAGTTTTTAAGTGACGTGAAACCTGGGGGTACATAAGACAAATCAGATTCCTGACAGGGGTACAATAGTCCGGAAAGGTTGAGAACCACTAGTCTAGGGTACCAACTTCTATCCATATAACTGTGTCGTTTCCCCTGTGGAAAATTCACACCCCTGAGCAACGTAGTTATACCAACTTAATCCCTGAGGTAGACAGCACTATGTCAACGCTTAATGTCTTCGCTATGCTCTATACTGGTGCAGGTGCAGCTGCGCTGCTGTTGCACTGTAAGTGTAGATAAGCTCCCAGTAGTATGGTAATCCCTCATTCCTCTCATCAATATGAGACACTTCACAACTAAATCTAAATACTTCAGATTAGTATTGCTTTCGGATGCTTCATTTTCTCTCCTTGAACTCCATTGAAGGAGCACACTAAAGACTTTTCAGAAGGCAATAGACATCAAACGAAAGAGAAACAAAACTTCAAAATGAGTTTCTGGTTATCTATGTTTCAGAGAAATGGAGAAATCAAGGTGGTGAGTTTAGTTAGTATACTACTCTGAAAGGAGACAGCCAGGTCTACATGCTTGATTTGCATATTGACAGTAATCTCTTTCTGTAGACTTATGGCTAGTCTACACTAGAAGCGCTACAGTGGCAGAAAATTGCACCACTGTATCACGTCTGGGGAAGACGCTCTATGCTGATGGGAGAAGGCTCTCCCATTGGCATAATTACTCCACCTCTGCGAGAGGTGATGGCTATGTCAGTAGGAGATTGGAGAAGGCAGTTTTTCAAAGAAACATTATTAAGGGCACAAGAGAAAACTATCCCACTATGTAGGAAAGATAGGAAGTATGGCAAGGGACTACCCTGGCTTAATCAGGAAATCTTCAATGATCTAAAAATCAGAAAAGAGAACTACAAAAAGTAGAAACCAGTCAGCTTAACTTCTGTACCCAGAAAGATAATGGAGCAAATAATAAAGCAATCAATTTTCAAACATCTAGAAGATCATAAGGTGATAAGTAACAGTCAGCATGGATTTTTCAAGAACAAATCATGTCAAACCAATCCGACAGCTTTCTTTGACAGGGTAACAAGCCTTGTGAATAGCGGGGAAGCAATAGATGTGGTATATCTTGACTTTAGTAAAGCTTTTGATACTGTCTCGCATGACCTTCTCATAAACAAACTAGGGAAATGCAACCTAGATGGAGCTACTATAAGGTGGGTGTAAATTTGGGTTCAAGATGGGATCTAACTCACCATAACATACATCTAAGAGGGTCGTATTTTTAATACAGAAATGTTCAAGGAAGTTTGGGACTTGTATTCCAATGAACAAATGAACCTAAAGACTGGGTGCGCACATGTAAATTCTGACAGTCCCCTATTTGAATTATTATCAACAAAAGATGTCTGTGTGTGCTTAAAAAAAAAGAGTAGTCGAACATAGCTTACTTTTCATATCAAATCTGGATCATTGTTCATTTAATTATGTTTTAAGGAAAACATTTGCAATTCCCTAAGTATAATGTATTTGGTATGATGAGTTATGAAGAAGTAGAACATTCTGCACTACTATAGGGCAATGGAAAATAGTTTTAAATTATGTCCCTACGTTATTATTTTTTGTAACTGTCTTATTTACCTGTTCTTATTTACCTGGCTTCACTCCTGTGGAGTCAGTGGACATGCTATTCATTTACACCAATATAAGATCTAAACAGGGATCTACCATTGCATTAATACAGCATTTCAGAGAATGCAGTTCCATTTTTAGTGGTAGGGTAAGTTTTCCTGAACAGTTTTTTCCAGAAAATACATTAACAAATCCATCACTCAAAAACACTAGATTTCATATATTTATTTTTACAGATGCTTAACCAGGCTATTTCAGCTGGGCAAAGAAATTCAGTTTATTTTATTGCAATACACAGTTTATCCTTTATAGCAGGTGAATTAACACACACAAAGAAAAAGTCTTCTCGCCTTCCAACCTGGCTGACACTAAGCAGACTTCAGCAGTCATCTTTTGTCAAGTAGGTCAATCCCAGACTGGATCTGTGAACCAATTTGACATTTACTGAAAGGTTGATTTCTTTTCTGAAATTATTCTTAGGATAAACATTTCTTTAAATGATCAAATATAATAGTGATAGAAAAGAAGTTTAGGACACCTTTCTAAATAATTCAACCTTAAATATTTGATGGTGAAATAGATGTGCCAAAATACTGACCATCCAATACTCTGTACAGTTGATTCCAATCTCTCAATTACTTTTTTGATCAGAGTGAAAAAAAAATCTGTTCTATGGAGCCATTATAGTCTCCATCTTTAAAACATTCTGAATTAAGAACACAATGGAAAACTTGATTAAAATCTCAAAAATGGGATACAGTGGGCAGGTTGGTTTGTAGTGCAAATTAAACTCTAGCAGATGTGTGTTGCAGGTGTAGATCATCAACACTTTACGACAATCCTGCTTCTAATTTCCCTCTAATGCTTTGATTGCTTATAAGTTAATCGTGTGTGGTGATAGAAAGATTTCAAAATGCTGCTTCATCAGTTGTTAATTAGGAATAAATCAACACATTTTAAAGAGGTGGTAAAATAATCCATTAGTCTTTTTTTTTAATTTCTGTTCTGATGAAATAGCAACTGGCTTTTTCGCCTCTCTTTGTTTTTGTTCTTCTAACCCAAGTGCTGTAAAATGATTGTAGTGGCATGTATGACTAGTGGTGGCCACCAGATTAAAAGTTAACTGATTTTTAACATTTTTCCTGCATGTTAAATGACACACTTTTTGACGGATTTAAAAATACAAAAGTGTCTCTTCAGCGCTTGCATGAAGAATACCAGTTCGTGACTGATGTTTTGGATGTAGTTCACTATGGAGTTTACATGAATATAATATAATTGCTCTTCTTTTTTGTGCCGATTGATTTTATTACTGTGTTTAATGGCTTGTTGCATAGTTTATAGGATAATGAATGTCATTTTCTTGTATTATTCTATAAATAACTTTGCAAATTTTTAATTAGGATAATCATTGTAGCTGTTTCCACTGCTCTACTCAAGCCTTGCTCTTTGCATCCAAGTATTAATGTGCATCTGTATCAAGTTAGACCAATTATGGTCTACATGGGTTTCTAATCGGTGCAACTTTTTCTATTTTAAATAACCCAGGGTTTCCCTCCTTAAACTGTGATACTGTTCCTGCTAACAAGTTAGATAAGATGGATGTTTTTTTATCTTAGTTTAACCATTTAATTAAAGGTGAATGAAAACTGGAAGTTCTGTTTTGTGAAGAATGTCAAAATTTGGCTTTGTTCCCAATTTGGAATGAAAACCAAAAAATTGAAATTATCTGAAGGTAAATTCTGGAAAAAAAATCAATTAGGGTTAATCAAAACTTTGTTTTGATATTGACTTTTTATTTTGAACTATATATAAGATAATTGAAACATCCATTTCAAAATGAAAACTTTTACTTCAAAAATGTCAAAACAGGACGTCTCAATGCTAATGGAACTTGTTTTTCCTGGTTTCCTTTGAAAATGAAATTCCAGAGAAATTCACTCAATTTTGCAATGCATTTTGATTTTGATGGAAATGCATATTCAATAATATCCAAGGGGAATGTTACCTAATAAGAATTACATATTTGATTTTGTAATGCTTTATTGGTGAAAGGCTGCCCTATTGTAGTAAATAGAAGCTCTGCCACTGTCTTCAGTGGGGCCAGGATTTTACCTGAAATCTTCGCTAGCATTGCTGCCAAACAGCAGATCTAAAGCATTTGTCTATAAAGCCAGTTGCCTGAAGCCTTGACAGTTTGGTAATGTGACATATGTCAATAAATGGTTAACATTTCACTGTAAGCTTTATTTTTACCTTGGTTGCTCCTGTTTCTATGGCTTTGAAGATCAAGGTAACTTGCAGCAAAAAAGGAAAGGAAAGTTTAGAAACCTCTTCAATGTCCTTGAAAGTATTGGATAGATTATATATAGATTATATTATTCCTCAACCAGCCTTACTAACAGCTGAAGACCCTCAAGAGAGTGTGTTGTGATGCAGAAGTGGTGAAATACACTGTACAATTGTAACCATTTATAATCTAGCTAAGGAACAGTCTTATGAGCAATACGTACAGTTACTGTTGTGTTCCCTTTCCTGCACCTCAGCTCAACCTGCTGCTGGAGCGTGAGACAGTATTCTGTCTTGTCTGGGTTTTTCAGAAAGAGTCACTGTATTTTCTGAATTTAGGTCTTATACCTCCTAGTAACAATTAGTTAAACTATACATATTTACAGTTAATATAACTAGCTAAGCATTTTAAACACATAAGTTTATGCATATAAATGACTTTTTAACAAAGGTATAAGCCACTGGACCCGGGGGACTGGAAACTGGGTCTCCTAAATCGCAAATGAGTGCTCTAACCCCTGAACTAAAAGCTCTAAGGGTGGGTGATGCACCCAAAACCTCCTCTAGTTGTTTTGTGTGGGTTTAGGCATGTTTCGAAAACACCTACTGGATCAGGACACAAGGCAAGACAGGTGGGGGAATGTCTAGTTTGAGGATCCCTCTGGGGCTTAGGAGTGAGATAGGTGCCCATACACCCAAATGGAGAGGGCTGTGCGCATGGTCAATGGCAGATTTTTAGGTACCTTGGAGACATGACGAGTGAAAACATAGGAGCCTACAGGGTTAGGCAGTATATGAACAGGTGTATTGAGGATCTCAGTGGCACATGAATGTTGCACTTAGTCATATAATGTGGCAAATAAGTACCTAAGTCCTTTTGTGGTTTTGGCATCAGTTGACTTCAGTGGACTTTGTATCTGGTCTTAGGTGACTAATACTGAGGATAGGTTTGAGCTTTTTAATTTTTTTCGTTATTTATTTTGAGCAAGAAACACTTCAGCACCACCCACTATATTTTATTTTACTTCATTTATTTTCTCTTTTTCCCCACACTGCTATATTTTCAGTTGGAAATGCCCTAGAAAGGATAAATGGCTGGATGGGGGAAAACACAGGCCCTCTGGGTAGAATTCAGTAGAATGTCTCCTCAATGCCCTTTAGAAAAATGGAAGGGCCTATACTAATCTTCAGGTTACATATGATGCTGTGCTTCCACTGTAGGGAATGGGAGAAATGCCCACTTCTTTGCAAAGCTTTGAAAATAGATAATGTAGTGTGGGTGTTCATTATGTTACAGAATATATCTTCAGCCTCATCACTACATATCATAACTAACATGCAGGGATGTTTTAACCACTTGCAATACTGTTCTTCAAACACAAGTGTAAATAACATATGGTCATTTTTGTCAAATACTAAGCCAGGAAAAGCTGGAGAGACCAGGTAATTGTCAATATCCGTATTGTACCTAGTTGATACTGCACAAGAATGCTGTCAACTTGTTATAGAGCCCAATGGATCTATCTATCTATCTATCTATCTATCTATCTGACAGAAGATCGTAATTCCTATAAGTACACTTAATGGCAACATCTGTAGGGTTCCACCTAATTTAGGAAAGAAATAAATTCTGTTCTCTTCAAATCAGAAGAATGCTGTGTATTCTTCAGGAAATTCTCATTATTTTAGGGTCATAGCCTTGAAAGTGGAGTATCAGAGATTCATTTAGATCTAATGTAGCATGGTACCATGTAACCTTACCTTCTCCGTCCAACTGCTAATTCTGAATGTGAATCAACTAGTGCCAGCTATTTTACCCTTTCTCAATACATTGTGAGGTCCTATTATGAATATTGAACTAGAGCTGTGCAAATAACTGACTGGTCAAACTTGAAACAGTCACTTCAAATTTAAAATATCAAATCATTTCATTATGAAAATGTCAAAAAAAGTATTTTTGGATTTTTTATCAACAAAATTCAGCAAAATTCAATACAAGCTTTCAGAATGTTTTGGTTCACCCAAATATGCATTTTTAACCAAAAATGATTGTCTGAAAGATTTTGCCCAGCTATAGGGTGCACATTTCAGCAAGTAACATGATGGAAATAGTGAATTTTTTTGGTCATTCCATGCATCAAATTAATTGGAATGTGACTGTTTTTACCCGTATTATGGTGTTCTTCAGATACAGGTTAGTATGTACAAAAGGCAATGAGCAAGAAGAGATTATATGACATGCTGGGCACAAATCAAGAGTGTGTCATACTGTAGCATAAGCATTAGCACAAAATATTAATATGCATAGAGTGACATTCAGTGCTTGGATACTGTGAAAAAGTGCTACAGAAAAACTGAAGTCTCACTGACAGATCTTGCTACAATAATGATATAATCATTAAATATCAAAGGAGAGAGAGAGAGAGAACTCCATATCACAAAAGCCCAATCTCAAGGATAACATATGTGTTTATACAGACTTTTCAGTCTATTTCAGTTACTTTGGAGAGGATGCAAGGGGGAACAAAGTGACAGCTCCTAACTGATCTATATATAGAAAAAGCTACACAGATTCTGGCTTTATGAAGGATGAGCGTTATTTTTTCTGAATGATCATACAATGGCATCCACACAGCTACATAACCAGTATATTTGTGCAGATTTATATTTTTAATCACAAGGTAAGGTTAAGTGGATGAACTGAATTTACTGCTTGAATTTTTACTGTTGTAACTAAGACAAGAATTCTTCAAATAAAAAGTGAATTAGAAGGATCTTAGACTGTGATCTGTATCTGCCAGATGATGCATTTTCATCACAAAATATAGAATCATAGAAGTGTAGGACTGGAAGGGACCTCAGGAGGTCTTCTAGACTAGTACCATGAATTCAAGGCGGGACTAAGTATTATCTAGACCATCCCTGACAGGTGTTTGTATAATCTGCTCTTAAAAATCTCCAGTGATGGAGATTCCACAACCTCCCTAAGCAATTTATTCCAGTGCTTAACCACCCTGACAAGAAGTTTTTCCTAATGTCCAACCTAAACCTCCCTTGCTGCAGTTTAAGTCCATTACTTCTTGTCCTATCCTCAGAGATTAAGAAGAACAATTTTTCTCCCTTCTTCTTGAATCAACTTTTTATCTACTTGAAAACTGTTATCATGTTGTTCTTCTCTGGGCTTTCTCCAATTTGTCCACATCTTTCCTGAAATGTGGCGCCCAGAACTGGACACAATACTCTAGTTGAGGCCTTATCAGCACAGAGTAAAGTATAAGAATTACTTCTCGTATCTTGCTTACTCCTGAGAATACATCCCAGAATGATGTTTGCTTATTTTGCAACAATTTTTCACTGTTGACGCATATCTAATTTACGATCCACTATACCCTCAGACTCCTTTCCGCAGTACTCCTTCTTAGACAGTCATTTCCCATTTATGTGTGCAATTGATAGTTCTTTCCTAAGTGGAGTACTTTGAATTTGTCCTTATTGAATTTCATCATATTTACTTCAGATCATTTCTCCAGTTTTCCCAGATCATTTTGAATTTTAATCCTATCCTCCAAAGCAGTTGCAATCCCTCCCACCTTGCTATCATCCACAAACTCTAAAAGTGTACTCTTTATGCCATTATCTAAAACATTAATGAAGATATTGAACAGAACCAGAACTAGGACCAATCCCTGTGGCACCTCTCTCGATATGCCTTTCCAGTTTGACTGTGAACCACTGATAACTATTCTCTGGGAATGGTTTTCCAACCAGCTAGGCACCCACCTTATAGTAGCTACATATAGGTTATATTTTCCTAGTTTGTTTATAATAAGGTTATGTGAGACAGGAGCAAAAGCCTTACTAAAGCCAAGATATATATTTTATATATATATAGTTTGCTTTGAATGACAGAAGCACGACCAGGCAGTAGAATATTGGCATAAGATTCATTTAATGCTGGAGTTTCTCTTCTATATCAGTAAATAGTACTACTATTAGTACACAGTACTAGCTATTAGTGAGTCTTTGATGAGAATAGCTAGTAACGTACATGTAGAAAAACATAAATAAAAGTTTAACAATAGCATCAGAACATTTGAATTAAATAAGAACAATAGTTGTTCATTTTGCTCAATTACTGAATATGGCTCTAGTGGTTAGATATCTAGAGAGATAATTTCTTCTAAGGCAAGTTTAGCACAGCATCAAAGGCTTCCTTCTGGCTCACTTCATCACAATGCTTACTATAGACACTCAGGGTTTCAGTTCAGTCTTTGTTCAGATGATGCACACTACCAGGCAAAGGCTGCTAACTGATCCACCACCAATAGCATATAGTTGCTTGTTTGTTTTTTCTTTCTTGTTCTTTCATTCTCTCAGTCTCTTTCCTCCCTCTCCTTCCACACTATCCCATGATCTTTCTCTACTCCTTACAGCCTCTCCCTGTTCTTCCTGTCTCAGCCTTTATTGCTATTTGTCTCTTTTTCTTCTTCAGCCTCAGGCAGATTGCCCAGCCTCTTCATTTCCTAGCCACACACAAGTTTGTATCCCTCTTTTTGGGTTCCTCAACCACAGCCAGATGACCACATCAGCTGTGAGACAGACTCCCCTCTTCTTACAGCAGTGTTTCTGGGAGGAGCACTATGTAATGTCACCTAGTGGAAGGTGAGGACTGGCAGCACAAATCACTGTGATTGGGGCAGAAGTATCTGAGGACCAGACATTGCATCTCTTGTATCTTACTAACTGAGGCCAGACCCAGCAGGGGGATGAATCCCTGAAAAACAACTCTCGTGCATTAATGCAGGAACCGTCCAGAAAAAGAATCAAAGTCCACATATACTGGGAAAATCTGTACTTTGGAGCAATATTCAGGAAGGTGGATTTGCAAAGCATTCACATGGGCAAAAAGTATTGAAGTGTCTGTTTTACCCACATCTACAAATGCACAAGTACATCTGCTGTATAAGGTCAAACTCTTCCAGAACTGCTGATAAAACACAGTGAATCTGTGTGTGGTTGAATGGCCCACTCCCCTCCCCACACACACTCTCACCAGAAAAAAAAAAGTGAACTATGAGAACACCTATCCTTTCTCACAGCTCAGAGTGCAATGCATGCTGCTCCCTTTTAGCTAAAATGAATTACACAGTGTGATAGCCTAGCAGAACAAAGTCAATGGGAAAGGAGAAGACGAAATATCAACCCTGCTGACCTGAATCTGAGGTGGGGGGCATGTAAAGTGCTATTCTCAGCTAGAACTCTATCAAAACATTAAAAAGAGATCAAAAGAAAAGGAGGTGATTGTGTTGGAAGCTTCAGACTATTACTGGTCCAAAACCAAGAACATTTTTATTATATGGCCAACAGCTGGATAAATTTAACAAAATAGTCTGATAATATAATAATATGATAGTGTGCACATTTACACCTTACCTTTTCTATCTTTACTATATGGACACAAATTATATGCACAGATTAGTGCAGAAAGAAAAAAAAAACAAAAAAACTCTGCACCTTGCTACTTGGGCCAGCTGGTTCCTAGTGTATTTGAAATAACTCATTCTTTGGAAGGATGAGAGAAGTTGGCACCCTGCTTTAGCAATTGCTTCTCAATGGCTGATTAAAACAAATTTACAATCTGATTGGAGACTGCCTGTGTTTCCATTTGATGACTTTGTGCAATAACCACAAATTCTAGGGAGCGGAAGGGATGATCTACCATTTGTGAACCTATCTTGCTTCTCAAATGAATCACTCTCTGCCTACACATTATATCCTTGACTAAATGTCATGTTTTATCCTCTCTGCTGTTATATTGTCTGTTCTTCTCTAACTACCGGCTTCAAGTTTCTAGATGTATAGATGCTTGGATCTTCCTTATAACATTTTTAAAATGTGACTGCAATGTCATCTTCTTTCCAGTTCCTTAAAAAATCTATTACCAATACATTTTTTAAATATTTGAGAGATTCTCCATTCTTTTAACGTGTTTCATAATTTGGTTTCCCTGATCCCCCATTTTCTCCTGGTGTTACAATAGTAATCCTAGATAATGCCTTTCTTCAGTTGTTAACTAGTGTGGTCATGAACCTTAGTTTTCAACCCAAAATAATATATTTTTTTCTCTTGGGCACTAATGTCCACCCTTCTCTTCTGAACCTAAACACATGATTCATTTACGAATTTATTGTGTTATGTTGTCATACTGTCAGTATAACCTCTTGGAAGACTTTCTGGTTCTTTCAGTATTTCTACTTGAAACATTTTTCACTATTCATCTTTGATGGCATTTTGCACTAGAAGGTTTAAACCTACCTGTAACTCTTTTTATTCCTCATGTGTTTGGTACCAGGCAGCATACTTTAGAGCGGGGGTTGGCAAACTACGGCCCGCAGGACCGTCCTGTCCGGCCCCCGAGCTCCTGACCCGGGAGGCTAGCCCCTGGCCCTTCCCCTGCTGCCCCCGCTCCTCCACAGCCTCAGCTCACTTGCTCCGCCGCTGGCACAATGCTCTGGGTGGTGGGGTTGTGAGTTCCTGGGGCAGATTCAATGTTTGTAATGGCTCAGCCATTCCCAGTCCTTATTCAATCCTGAGTTGATTGTATCTAGTTTGCATATCAATTCCAGCTCAGCAGTCGCTCCTTGGAGTCTGTTTTTGAAGTTTTGCTGTTGTATGATAGCCACCGGCAGGTCTGTCATTGAATGACCAGACAGGTTAAAGTGTTCTCCCACTGGTTTTTGAGTATTATGATTCCTGATGTCAGAATTGTGTCCATTAATTCTTTTGCGTAGAGACTGTCCGGTTTGGCCAATGTACATGGCAGAGGGGCATTGCTGGCACATGATGGCATATATCACATTGATCATTCAATGACAGACCTGTGGGTGGCTATCTTACAACAGAAAAACTTCAGAAACAGACTCCAATGAGAGACTGCTGAGCTGGAATTGATATGCAAACTAGATACAATCAACTTAGGATTGAATAAGGACTGGGAATGGCTGAGCCATTACAAACATTGAATCTATCTCCCCTTGTAAGAATTCTCACACTTCTTATCAAACTGTCTATACTGGGCTACCTTGATTATCACTTCAAAAGTTTTTTCATTTACTTAATTGGCCTCTCAGAGTTGGTAAGACAACTCCCACCTGTTCATGCCCTCTGTATGTGTGTATATATATCTCCTCAATATATGTTCCATTCTATATGCATCCGAAGAAGTGGGCTGTAAGCCCACGAAAGCTTATGTGCTAATAAATTTGTTAGTCTCTAAGGTGCCACAAGTACTCCTGTTCTTTTTGCGGATACAGACTAACACGGCTGCTACTCTGAAACCTGTAAATGGGGAGAGGGTTAGGTTCCCGGGAAACTTTTTTCACCAGACAAAAGACATTATATATACATACAGTATATATTTTAAACAAACAAACAATTTAATACTGTACTCAGCAATGATTATCGTGAAGCTTGGTTGAGGTGGTGGAGTCAGAGGGTGAAAGAG
This sequence comes from Trachemys scripta elegans, assembly GCF_013100865.1. Classification (NCBI taxonomy): domain Eukaryota; kingdom Metazoa; phylum Chordata; order Testudines; family Emydidae; genus Trachemys; species Trachemys scripta. The sequence continues at coordinate 20,284,297 of NC_048308.1, read as the reverse complement.
GGTGGATCATCCAGCTGCTCTTCTTGCTGTTCTCAACCCCCGGCTCTGCCCTTTCCCGAAGCCCCCACCCCTGCCCGACCTCTTCTCACCCCTGCTCCACAACCCCCCTGCCTCTTCCCGCCCCTGCTTCACCTCCTCCCCTTGAGCATGCTGTGTTCTTGCTCCTCCCCCGCCCCTCGCCAGCCTCCTGAACACCACAAAACAGCTGATTGCTGCAGGTGGGAGGCGCATGGAGGGATGGGGGAGTTGGTGATCCACAGGGCCGCTGGCGGGCAGGAGGTGCTGTGGGTGGTGGAGGAGAGCTGATATGGGGGCTGCCAGCCCACCCTGGTTCCAAGCCCCATCGCCAAACAATGTTATAAACAATCATTGCACAATTGTAAATGAGTATATTTTCTAATAGATCAGCAATGTAACAATTAAACAACATTAACCGGGACAACGTTAAGTGAGGAGTTACTGTGTATATCCATCTATAAAATTTAGCTTCACTGGAGTATATCTGGATTTAGAGCAGGGTAACTGAGGAGAATTTGATTTTCTATAAATTAAATCTTTCTATAATTAAATCTTTGTTTAAAACTTATCTGAAACACTTAATCTAAACAAAAACCATCAAACAAAAAAACCCCTAGGCTGGGACTGTCACAAAAGTAAGCTTTCTGGTACTTCTTGGTTCTAGTCTTCCTCCTAGCTGATTTATACTACTGCTATCAGCCACAGATGAAACTAGGAAGTGTAGATAAAGCAACTCTAATTAGTGAACAAGGACAAAACAAGAGGCTGCAGGATGGATAATTGAGACAAAACATTCACTGTGAGAAGTTAAAAGTAATGAAAACAACTATTTGGAGAGCTTACGTAATCACCTTCAGTGGAAATACTCAAGGCTGGATTTCTTACACATCAGACGTAATTCAATCAGTCCTGCAAAGATGAAGGGGGCTGGAATAGATCAACTAGAAGTTCCTTCCAACCTTAAGAGGCTAAAAATACAGTACAGTCGTTTGAAATTGTAATGCTTCTGCTGTTAAGTGCAGGATACCAATTTGATCCACATAACTTCAGTAGCAGGTCAGAAAGGACACCCACCACTATCTCTGATTAGTTCAATTAGGGAGCTGTGGTTCTACCATATTTCTGCAACAGCACAATATATGGAGAATAGAGCCACCTTTAAAAATGAGTGTACCCCCACTCACACATAAACACATTTCAGTGGTCCATTTCTATTCTTTTGGATAAAAGAGAGATTAGTGCTACCATTCAAAAGTAAGTATGCTTTCCATGGAATAGTGAGTGCTTCAAATCTACTTGAGCATCGTTATAGAAAAGACTCAGTTTAGACCTTAATTGAAATGAATAGAAATAATCTTCAAGGATGCGAGTCAGAAATTGCAGCAGTAGTTCTCAGGAGTAATGGCACTAACTAAGATAATTGTTTCTCCCTAGTTGATATATTTAGCTTATACAATCCAAATACAATCCATCAGTCTATCTTGAGGTTATATTTGCTTAGCAAAATATAGTAGGTGCCACTGAAAAGTTAACACTTAGTGACTACTGGCCATACCATAATATTTGAGATACTGAAGCTTTTTCTGTCCTAATTTTAGGGAACAGCTATGTATGTTCAATAGCATTTTGTGGTAAACATTGTTAAAAGATAAGTTTTTAACGGCAATTACTGTACATGGGGATTATTCACTAAAATAAAATAAAAATTCTCCTAAAATAAAAAAAATTTAACAAAATGGGCTGGTGGAATTAGCAACTGGATTGGTTTTTATGTCTGAAGGGCTGAATGAGGCCCCTGGGCCATAGTTTGCCCACCCCTGGTTTAAACAAAAGGTTTCAAGTGATAAGTAGCCACAAGTGTTCCCTTTTCCTAAGTTAATTCCACAGTCTGGCAGGAATGAGAACTCAGGGCCTGTTTCACAGCACTCCTCAGGAATTTGGACCACACTCCTTGAAGGTGCTTGAACACCTCTTATGAAACAGAGTGCTCTCTAATCTCCCATTATTAATACTGGAGTATAATGCACACTCCATAATGAGCTATATTTTTGGCTGCACTTCAGGAAAACTTGAGCGGGACTTTTAAGCACCTATTTAAATGCTGTCCTGAAAAGAGACGTTTTCCTGAACTAGGGCCTTCATCAACAGTAATATTTACTTCTATAGTAAATTGACTAATAATCAGGGATGCCCAGAGGATTCAGGGGGCCTGGGGCAAAGCAATTTTGGGGGCCCCTTCCATAAAAAAATGTTGCAATACGATAAAATACTATATTCTCATGGGGGCCCCCTGTGGGGCCTGGGGCAAATTATCCCACTTGCCCCCTGCTAATAATAGTAGTGTTGGTTAATAAGGTCCCTAGTCAATTTATTCTTATGAATTTGAAATTTCTCACCAATAATGGTGTATAGTTCCCAATATTACAAAGCTGACATATCCCCATGGTCACCACTCTACAGTATCTGAGAGTACAATAATTTCCTGATCTAAGTTTACAACCTGTGGTAACTCAGTTACAGTATTGGTTGGTGGTAACTGTTAGGGTGTGTGCTGAAACGGAGGCCATTCTGGGTTTCAAATAGATTCTGACACCATAAAGCAGCTGTTACCAAGTTAGAACAGGTGCACTAGAGCAGATGTACAAAGCATTTCCCTTCATAGTTAATGTGTGAGTTTTATTTCCCCCTAAACTAATATGGTACTAAACACCAAATTAAACATCTACATTGGGGATGCAAATATTTTAAAAGCTAAACTTCTGCCAAATAATGCATTTATTTACACTGTTCATTATGAGGAATGGGTCTTCCAGAATGAAGATCTGACATTCGTGAACAAGAGAGAGTCCCTCTTTCACTCACATCTTAAATTATACATTACTTCACTGCAGTATATTATACCATATACTGCATACAGTGTGAGTAATGTACATATATATAGACACACAGTGTGTATGTATTTATATGACATGTGTGTATAAACACACAAAGAGACTGAGATTCTGTATACCCCCCATGACTGTTATAGGTTAAAAAATGCACATATCCTTACTTCCTCCATGGCCCAGAAGAGCTCTGTTCAGGAAAACATGGTTCCAGTATACTGAAAGGAATTTCAATGTGAGTTCATCAAAGTAACACCCCAATAGCCCCTCACTGTGCAGCCATTTTTCCCACAGTGCAGCCCCATTTTCCCCATATTTACCCAACAATGCAGCCATTTCATGACTGGGAGATTAAAATGTTTTTGTTTTGTTTTGTAGGCACTGTGGCATGGTATTGCCTCCTTTTGACAAAAATATGGGGAGAGCTAATAGAGCATTGCTAATAGATCTTCTTTGTACTACACTCTGTCAGGATCAATGGACTATGTTATTATTGAATCCCCAGCTGGTGGACACTTTCACAATTTGGTGCTCTACCTAACAGAACAGAAGAAATGGACAAAAACAACTCAAAAGCACTATCAACACTGTAATCATAGACCAACCCACATCAGTTCTGTAGGGGTGGATGGGTGTGTGCAGAGCAAGTACAGGGGGAAAAAAGTCTCTTTTTGGTTTTGGGTAGGTCAGAGCTTTAGTTCCCAAAGTGTTCTATGGAGAAATGGATGCTTACAGGAACCTCGCTTGTCTTTTTTCTTCTTCTTTTTTTTTCATTCCAGCTGCTGAACTGTATTTCAATAATGCTAAAAACACAAACATGACAAGTATTTCCATGTAAGTATCTGTTTTAGTTGTTGTAGTGATGTTATTGTCTTGCCAAGAGAGTGAGGAAGTTGGTCAATGATGAATGGTAGAAAAGTTGTGTTCACAAGAGAAGTTTGGAGCTTGATCCAAAGCTCACTGAAGTCAGTGGGAAACATTATGACTTCAGTGGGATTAGGATCAGACACTTACAGTAACCTGGTGGAGTTGTTGTTCTTATTGGGAGCATTCAATACAAGAATAGGCATAGTGTGACCTTAACTATGAACTACCAGAAGGTTTATTAGTAGCCTATCAGGGTTCATGTTCCTCAGCACTGTGGAATTTATATTAGAACAAATGGGGATGTACTTAATTATTAAGCTTTTGCAGTACTGACATCCATACCTAATTGTGGATTAATCTCAGGGCATACTGAATCTGTTTAATAAATCTCAGCAGAAGGTAGCTCTGAATGGCTATGACAATGTTATCAAGAAAATGACAGTTTGCAAGGCTTTGTGTACTGTACAGAATATTGCATTTAATATGTGTGAGAGCATTGATGCTAGTCAATAATTAACACTGTTTGGTTCTTAAATAGCTCAAAGAGCTTTACACAGAAAGATAGTTATACTTTTCCTTATTTTGCAAGTGAAGAAACTGAGGCAAATAGGTGACATGAATTGACCAAAGTCACACAGCAAGCCACTAGCAGAAGGTCTCCTGAGTCTGTCTGAGTTTAGTGCCCTGTCCCATACACAGATAACAAACACAAAAAGTAATTCATTTAATGTTTTTACTGTTGCAGTTTAAAGCAGAATTCTGTTGTGTTCTGAGGTTGCTAATTGAGGAAATATTTTTATGGTTTTAATTTTATAGCTTGCTGATATTTCCTGAATTTCAGTCTTTTAAATTGTTTAGTTAAAATTTGTTTTTTCAGTAGTGGAAACATCTGAATTGTTGATCAATAATTTACTTTTTTAAAATCAGAGGGCTTTAGCCAGCTATAGAGCTGATCACGGTGCTTGGCAGCTCAAATTTGCATGGGGGCCAGGACTGGCCTTCAGAATAAAGGAGCCAGAGCCAGCTCCCTGGCACCCCTTTCCTCACTGTCCCCTTACCTCACTGTCCTCCTCACTGTTTCCTGGCACATTTGATATTGGGACTACTGGAGGTGCTCAGTTCTCTGTCTTCTTACTCAAGTCTCTCTCCATGCTATGTAGGCGGCAATACCTTGCATTCGTTCCTAGTAGCTTTTAGACAGATGTCTTTCCTGTCAGTCTCACATAAAAATGACATTGGGTATATTTGACCTGTAATTTATTCTTCACAGAATACTGTCTGCTCATGTCTATCATACAGTCTGAGGTACTGGGTGCCCTCAACTCCTACTTAAATCAGTGGGAATTGATTGTGTTCAGCATTTCACAAGAATGCTCAGCACCTTGCAGAATTGAATTCTGTATTTCTCTTTCAGAATAACTCCTCTGGTAGTGAGAAGTTATTAATAAGAGAAAGGTATTCCTCTTAACTTCATAAATAATCCAAGATTCTGGCCTATCTAGAGTGTTTTACTAATCTACTCACTTTGTTACATAATATTTATTTCACTCCTATATTATTTTCCCAAATAATTTTTGCTTCCTAACCAGAAGCAGATATTATTCTTATAGGGTGACTTTCAGGTGGAAGAATAAACACCATTAAAAACATATTAATGGAAGATATTGACCTGTTCTTCATGGAACATACAGTGCATAAAAAGCCCAACCCTGCAATCCATCTTTATGCAACTAGTCCTTATTCAAGTGAGTAGTCCCATTGACTTCAGGGGGACCAATCATCTGTATAAGGGTTGCAGGTTTGAATCCCAAAGTAATAGTACCTGATTCTTTCTTTCTTTCTATTACAAAAAATAGTGAACAGTTTTATCTACAAAGTTTTTTTTTTCTTAAGGATCACACTACAGAACACATTTGTGGTTTTACGGCACGTCAGAGTAGTGTATATTCAACTGTCAGAGACATATTTGGCATTACAAACTACATGCTTGAACTTTCTCATAACTAATTTTATATTTTACTTCATCTACAGTTATTTTAAAATTTAGAAAATTGATAGCATTTCTCACAGGCAGCTAAATGACAACAAGGTATCAATACAAATTTTTATTTTTGAATGATTCTTTAATCATAATTATCTTTACATTTTGTTAATAAGGTTACTGTTAAACTTTAACATGTAATATATTTGCACAGTGATTACTACTTGTTGTTCAGCTTGGAAAAGAGATGTTTTGGTGGGTGGGGGGGAATATGATAGAGGTCTAAAAAATCATGAATGGTGTGGAGACAGTGAATAAGGTATTGTTATTTACTGCTTCACATAACAGAAGAAACAGGGTCACCCAATGAAATTAATAGGCAGCAGGATTAAAATACATCAAAGGAAGTCCTTCTTACAATGTATAGTCAACCTGTGGAACTTTGTTCCAGGGGATGTTGTGAGGGCCAAAAGTATAATTAAGTTAAAAAAATAATAAGATAAGTTCATAGAGGATAGGTCCATTGTGGCTGTTAGCCAAGTTGGCCAGGGACAAACCCCATGCTCTGGGTAGCTCTAAACTGCCAGAAGCTGGGAGTGATGAAAGGGTATGGATCACTTGATAATTCCCCTATTCCATTCATTCCCTCTGAATCATCTGGCATTGGCCACTGTCGGACAACAGGATACCGTGCTCGCTTAATTATTGGTCTGATCTAGTATGGCTGTTCTTATGTTTGTGCATAATCCAATCAATTCAGTTGCTTGTATTTGATATTCTTTACATGTCTGTTGATCAAATTGTGTCCCAAAGACACCTTCATTGTGAGGGCTGCCCCAGGAGTACCCAGTTCCTTTCAAGAAATACAATCCTACCCCACTTTTTCCTGGCTTTAGGGATGAAGTGATTTTCTGCTGGTCTACATGGGAACCCACTCTATAACCCCTGGAACCCACTCTACTCTGCTTGCCAGCACACTGAGGAACAGCCAAGGCTCTACCCTGTCCCCCCATCACTTACTTCCAGTAGGGAGTAAGCAGGCACACAGGCTTCCTTAACCCCACATGCCTGTACCCAGGGAGCTCATGTAGCTCCTATTTATACCTGTAAATGTTAATGAGGTGCAATGAGTGCCTTAGTAAACAGCCTTTAAAACTTTCTGCTTGTAATTTTTATTGTTAAGTTAGAAAAGCTCACCTAATAAAACCAGCATTGCCATTGAGAGATTGGTGCATGAGACATATTGAGGGAACAGTTTATGTATATATATTGTCAGCTGTAAGTGTCAAGTATGAAAGTACTATAAATCTATTGATATATGAGCAACAAAATTGCACCATAGGCTATCGTTGCAGGACCTGATTTTTTCATAGAATGATCCACAGCTTTTATAAAGTGACACTTTAAATACTTTCTTGTGATGCTATAGAGCAATCACATCACATATAGTTTTGTAACAGGTATTTAATGCTTCTTACTTTGCTAATAGTATTTAAGAAAACATAGATTCTGGAATTTTAGGAAAAAAATAAGAAATAATAAGTATGAGTAACTGAGATGTTGTTCAGTCAGCCATGGGGCTTATCCTGGAATCTCTCCCTACACTCATCGACGCATGGGCTTGGTAACTCCTAAATTGCAATTGAATCTGCATGGGTGGACCCCAGCACTCACTGACTCAATTTTTACAATTAAATTACAACCGTTTGTTATGCCTACCTAATATGACATGCATTACTTCAATGGGACTCTGGAATCATTTGCAGACTCGGAGCCAATGTTTATTAAAATGACCTAGATAATATAATTTCCCTGCTGTAACATTAACAAAAAAACTGCATTCTATAAAATGTATTGTCATTTAAAGTTAACAAAAGTATAGCAGCCATGTTATGCAGTATCAAATTTGATCTGAATGGAATGTTGCATCTAAATCTGCTAATGAGATTCCTCTCTGTAGCTAGGCAAGTGATATTATATTTATGAAGGAGTGATGGCTTAGATATATCTTTCCTTTAATTCTCTCTTCTTTCTTAATCACCAGGTTCAGTATAAAGGATATACTACAGTCATTCACTCCATGTCCCCATCTAATTTCTCTGTAGATTAGTAAGCATTTGTTTTATATTAGAATAACAAACATATGTGTTTATGTGTATAATATTTGATTCTTTCATATGATTATATAAATCTTCTCTTCTGTTGCACAAAACAAAACCTTCATATTTGTCATTAAAATTGAATTATATAATCAAGCACTTGCATCTGCTATGAAAACCTGTTCATCATTATTTCATGTCATTTTAACTGGAATCATTCTGAGAGAAATGTACTGACTGCAGGCTTATCACTCATGACCATGAAAATATGGTAGAACTGGGTATGAATGCCTCCTTCCTATAGATTTTAGTATAAATGATATATGACATAAATATTTAAATATTAATAATATGCTAAAAGGATTTTCTTTAAAGTGTTCAACTCTTTCAGGATCTGCTATGTATACATCAGAACTACTCGCTATTCTTCCAATGGACAAGGGTCAAAAAGGGGTTTTTACAAGGGATTGAGGAATCAGGTTTCCTGGGCTCTTTTTCTAACTGACACTGACTCACTCTATTACCTTGGTCAAGTTGTTCAATGTTTCTCTCTCAGAGCTAGATTGAGATCTCATTAACTAATGACTTTGAAGTTCCTCCAATGAAAGGCGTTATCAACAAAAAGCAAACTTGCCAAGTGTTGCACATTTCATGTGGCACTCATTCATTTCACAGGTTTGTGAAGGATGCAGGCATCTCAGGGGAAATGTCACACATCTGAGAGACAGAGAGACCCTTTCCACCACACAATACCTTCAGGGCTTGGGGAATATGCCCAGAGCTGCAATCTGGGAGACCTGGGGTTGTAGTCTTAGTACTTTCACTGACTGCTGTTAATATTTCTGTGCACTTCACATCCCTGAAGGCCTCACATCTCTGCCTTAAGGAAGATAACTACTATTCTATCATGGATAGCATGGATGAAAATGTATTTTTAGCTTTTTTTGTCTTACGTCTGAATCTGAATTACTGTAACACTATGGAACAATTCAGATTTGGATAGACATATCTGATGACTTCTGAAGCTGTTAATGACTATAAGTTGAACTGGGGGTGAAAGGGGAAAAGAAGAAATGTCCTCCAGAGAATCACTATGAAATCATGAGATGTTTCCTGCAAAGAAATGGTACATTACTAAAAGATTTGTCAAATTATTGGATTTAGCTGCATGGTTAGGAGTTGATTATGTAATAATCTCTGGTAAAGGGAGCAGGGTTGGCAGTTGACCCAGCGTGTGGTTTGGTAGAAGGTCAGTCTGGTAATTACAACCTTTCTAATATGGTCTAGTCATTCTTTCTCCATGTAGAGTATTTGACTAATACCAGCAGTTACTATAATTGTAGACTTTTTAAAATTTCATTTTATTTCTCGTTATAGTAAGACATTATACCTGATAATTTTAGAGAACTGGAACAATGACTTTGAACATACTTATGGTATTATGCAATTATATTTTCTCTCTTTTGCAGTTATATAAATTAAACTTTTTTAAAAAGATCAGCATGCAGTTATTTTTAGTTAAATTGACAATAAAGAAATGCAGCAGACATGCTGCTGTGTCCCTAAAATGTTTTTCATCTCCAAATGTCATTAGCGTTCTAGTACATGCTTTTCCTTGTTTAGAAAAAATTAGTTCTGTAAAAATCTAGCTGGAAATATGAAAAGGAAATATCTTTATAATGTTTTTATGGAGATATAAGGTGCTGAATTAGAGAAATCAATGACACAGAAGGATAATAAAAAGATGTACCAATTTTATCTAAATTAATTATCCTCTATCATTATTTATAATGGTTAAAAACCTCAGCATGTAGAAACTCATAGAGATAGCACATCTGTTCAAAGGAGCACTATATCTTGTGAATGATATCGTAACTTAGCATAGTTTCATACATATATTCAGCTTCCAACAGACAGAGTGAATATAGTATATTACATGTAAATTATTTGTCTTAAGGGAGGATGAGACAATCCAGCAGGAACGTGTCATGTTTTTAACTCAGTGACATCACAGAAGATGGTGGAGTTTTGCAGAAAGCTGTATGTGTAACAAGCCATTGAATGGGACTGAAGTCTATTTAAGGTGCCAGTAGGCTTGTTTCCAGTCCTAGCCTTATTGCTCATCCTTGACACTCATTTGGAGGAAGCTGGGGGACTTTATTTCACAGGCGTTCTGTTGCATCTTAGCATGAACCTGAAAAAGTAAAGACTCTTTGTGGGGTCTATTCTTCTCTCCAGTATGCATTTTTGAGTGGGAGCAAGTATGTGTGAATGTATGCAAAATGAATCTATAGATCCCAGAAGGAAAGGATTAGAGGCATGCTTCCTATTGCCTCGAGTCACTGCTACATATGAACAATGATATTTTTGGTTCTTTGTATGTCAGAGTGCATAGCCAGTTGGATAGGTAAGTCACTGTTATAGGTGGTGGGCTCCCTGGGTTACCTGCATAGTACCTGGAAGAAAATCCCAGGGAAATTAATGCATTTCAGAGATGCAGTGACTTCTTATCTGTCACTTCTCTCCCCACGCTACCTTGAAAGAGGAGGTGGTTTGGAGATGCAGACCAAAATGCAAATGGTAGTCAGCTACTAAGCCATCCATTTTCCCAGAATCAAAGGAGTGCCTGGAAGGAGATGGAGGGTCTAGCACTCCATGTGCATGGCCCATCCTCCATTGTATTGAGACTAGGCTACCTGCAGATCCCATGGTTCTGTATTTTTATAAAGCTATAGCCCTGAATCTTCTGTATGTCTTGTAATGCTTCATCTGTGAGGGAAGAATGAGCTGGCTTTTCCCTATCATTTAGCTCCCGCAGTCCAATTAAGCCAGCATTAAAGACAGCATTACACCAGAGACTGTGGTCCTACATTTTTCACATAGGTCATACAAGAAGATCAGTCTGCAAAATTCTGTCTATCTTGTACTTACCTTGCTGGGGTTTTGACAACTTTTCTTTATATAAAAGACTTGGAGTATGGACTGGTAAATAATATGATTATAGGTAATATTTCTATATTACTAGAGTAGTTCTATTATGTCATGAGAGGACATTTGCAATCCTGAGGTATTTTTGTGTCATTAAAAGACATCGCTATCATGTAATTTCATATTTTACAGAGATTTGTATTGTGTGGCTCTCAACTGATTAGGTAAAAATGTCTCAGGAATATTTTGGTCTTTTGTCAGTATCCAGACATTTGCTTGATGATTTCTCAGGCCAGAGGACATACCAAATTAGGGACCAGGTCATTGTGTTGTATGGTAAAACCCACACAAGGAGCCTCGGATGCAGAAAATGTCTAGCAGGATCCCTTCAGTGAGACATTACAGTGTTAGATTAGGAGAGACCAGGGGAAGAGCAGAGTTTCACTCACTGCAAAAGCTCAAGGGTTCTCCCACAAACCTGGGGATTCTCTGTAAGTCAATAGTCATCTGTGCAGGTGTCTTCTCACAGACTTTGATGTCTGGCAGATTGTTTGCCCCACGTGGCCCCAATGATCACAGCCACTGCCATCCCAATAGGTCTCCATACAGAATCATTTTTTGTTTCCCCTCTATTAGACAAGCATAGAGATGATGTGCATCCCTCTCCAGCCCCACCCTGTTGTACCTCTCCCTGCGTAGACTGTGGACCTGTGTAGAACCCACTTTAGGACCTGTGAGGTGGCTGGGTGATGGTGGAGAGAATGGTGCTGGGCAATCAGCCAGGCCTCTTGCTCCATGGTAGGTGGGCAATCCAACTTTGGAGGGTTCCTTTCATGCACAGATTTGTGGGAGATGATCTGAGCACTGTAAATGAAGTTTTAACCCTTCCCATTAAGGACTCCGGGTGATACAACACTTTATTTAAGCAAGTCAGATAGAAACAATTACCAGAGCATTTTACTACTCATCAAGTGCAAAAGAATACTTACCATTTTATAAGGGACTGACAGCAAACAGATTTTTGCATAAATCTTCAGGGCTTCAACCGATCCCCAATGTATTCCAGAAGGAATACCCTTCCTCAGAAGGACCAGAGATGGCCATAACTGGAGATGAGACTTTGTTCGGGGTAGGCCAGTGCTCTGAAGTGGCAATAAGTATTTTCTCACATGCTTAGATAGCTTGTTCTTGTCCACATGCTCAGTGTCTAACAGATTGCCTTATGTGAGGATGGGAAGGAATTTTCCCCCCATGTCAGACTAGCAGTGACCTTTGGGGTTTTTGTCCTTCTACAGAATGGAGTAAGGGTCACTTTCTGGAATTGTCTAGGTATATCTCATGTAATCAATGCCCTGCCTATGCAGGGGCCTTGGTAAACCTTGTCTCGCCTCTTCTCTCTTTGTGGTACATAATAGTCTCCTGTAGGCTATACTATTTTGGTCTAATTTTGGTTGTTGGGTTTAGTGTGCAGGTGTTGGGTTGCATTGGGGGCCTGTGATACATGGGTGGCTAGACTACATCAGCATTTTTCAAAGTTCGGGTCATGACCCAGTACTGGGTTGCGACATGTAAGGCACTGGGTCGCTCTGGTCAGAATCGCCGACCGGGACGTTAAAAGTCCCGTCGGCAGTGCTGCCCAGCTAAGGCAGGCTAGTGCCTACCTGTTCTGACATTGCACTGTGCCCCAGAAGCAGCCAGCAGTGGGTCTGGCTTCTAGGCAGGGGGTCACGGGGCTCTGCGCACTTCCCCCGCCCCGAGCACTGGGAGCTGGGGGGGCAGTGACTGCAGGCAAGAGCCATGCGGAGTCACTTGTGTTCCTCCGCCTAGGAGCCGGACCTGCTGCTGGCCGCTTCAGGCACAGCGCGGTCCACGGTGCCAGGACTGCTGGGAAGCCTGCCTCTGCACACCAGCTGTGCCGCTGACCGGAAGCCACTGGAGGTAAGTCCGCGCCCCAACCCTATGCCCCAATCCCCTGTCCCAGCCCTGAGCCCCCCCAAATCCTGCACCTCAACCCCCTCATTCCTGGCCCAGCCCAGAGCCTGCACCCCCAGCCCAGAGCCCTGACCCCCTCCTGCACCCTGAACCCCTCATTCCCGGCCGCATCCCGCAGCCTCCACCCCCACACGCTAACCCTCTGCCCCAGCCCTGAGCCCCTCCCTCACCCTAAACCCCTCATCCCCAGCTCCACTGGGTTGTGGGCATCAAAAAATTTTCTTCAACTGGGTCCCCAGAAAAAAAAAGTTTGAAAACCACCGGACTAAATGATCTGGTGGTCCCTTCTTGCCTTAAACTCTCACTCTAAATTTCATTTTCCTGCAGCTGAATTATTACACTAAAATTGTGTGCTTTACAAATGTCACTCTAAGTCAAGAAGTGCTAATATGAGCTGTAGAATCACAAATAAAGCAGTCAAATAAGAACTAATGCACATGCTCTCTCCCCTTGCTTTCAGCTGTCATAATAAGTTTTAGCACATGACAACTCATAACATAAACTGTCACTGGAAAATACTATCCAGTTTTAAATAAATTTGGCAGAAATTAATCTGAAAACTCTTCCATGTTTCAGACTAAGATATCAAAGGAAATCCCACACAGAAAGCAAGCTTTAAAAGGAAAAAAAGTTCCCTTAGTTTGTTAGACAAACGTAATTAAGATAACTTAACTAAAATCAGAGCAAAACTAATTGAGAACTTAAAAGTGATAATTAATAGGCATATAATAGCTTTGAAATGTGATAGAACTGTCATTTATCATCAATGGAAGTTCCACATCCAAAATCATGGGTACATCAATACAGAAAACGTGAATACAAAGCTCAATAAATCAAAATGTGAAATGTTCAACTCAATTTTGAGTTTTGTGACCGATGCATCTTTTTCCTTTCCTCTTTCAGTCTCACTCTTCTGATGCTTTGGAAGAAAACAGATTGTTTATACAGACAAACCATTTGCTGACTTTCCTAGGAGTTTTGCTAATGTCGGGAGTCTGAGACCAGGTCTTGACAGTGCTTTTATGTAGGGTCTTTGTGCTAACCATGCATTGCCCTCTTTGGCTGTCACTTCTTGATCCAAATTCTCATTTCAAACTTGTGGTGTTTATCTGATTAGAAAATCTATGCCAGAGTTCTCTGACATTGATCTGATCTCATCATCCCTTTTCAAACACCAATTATGTTCACAAAGGGAGCTGGTAGAAATATGTTTGTAGGAACAGATTTGTATGCTTGCTTGTCCTACGCCCAACAAAAAAATAGTTCAACTGGCTTTTTCAGCTGAAATGAAAATGTTTCATAGAAAATGTTATATTGGGTCTATTTTTTTTTAGTTTTTTGAGGAAAAACTGCCAACCAAAAAATGTTCGCATTTGTTTTTTTGGGAGGAGATTCCTCCCGTCCCCCCCCCCCTTTATTTTGAAAGATGGGAGGGAGAAGGGGGGGAAGAAACTGAAAAATGTTGATTATTTTTATATATATATTTTTTCAAAATTAAAATGTCGATTTCATTTAATCAAACAACCCAAACATTTTGTGAGAAATTTTGAATGAAGCAAAATCTGTATTTCTGAGTTTAATTTTTCACTAAAACTACCTGCTAATTTGAAAAAGGTCTAGTCACAAATTATTTTGACCTCTTTCTAAATGTTGCCTGTTGTTTCAGTATCTTTTTTCATAGTTTCATACTTTCTTAGAGGTTAAAGTCTGGCATCCTGTATCCCACAGGCCATTTACATTTTAATTGTTACCCCTATATAAAGCCCAATAATTTGGGTGAGATTAAAGTATTCCAGTCTCCAGGAGATTAAACTGTTGTGTGCAACAGGCAGAAAACAGGAGACGCCACAGTGCCACCAATGCCTGAGGCCCCTACAAAGGCAAGGAATTGTGTAAGTGAGCTCTCTGGGTGATTCTAGCAAGTTATCTGTGCTCTATGCTTCAGAGGGAGGTGAAAACCCCCACAGATCCCACCCAACCTTATGGGGGACAATTCCTTCCCAACCCTGAATCTAGCAATCAGTTTGACCCTGAACATATGAGCAAAACACATGAGCCAAGCTTCTGAAGGTACACACAGTGCACCGAAGTAAGCCTCCCAGCTCTGGATAATAGACTAAGGCTAGCGGAACTCACGCTAGTGCTGTAAAAATATCTCTGTAGACAGTGCTTTGAAGTTATGGCTCGGGCTGGAGCTCGGGCTCTGCAGCTCACTCACTTCCCTAGATTTCAAAGCCTGAGCTCCACCCCAAGCTGCAACTTCAAAACACTGCTTATATAGCTATGTTTATAGCACTAGCGGAGCCTTGCTGCCCTGAGTCTATTAACAAGGGCTGGGAGGCTCACTCCTATGGGCTGTGTAAACATACCCTGATAAACAGGATGCTGTGAGACACTCAGGGCATTGTCCACCCAATCTGGTGCCCTGCTTCAGGAAAAAAAATACATCTCTTCTGGATCAAAGACTTTGAAACAGTTTGAATGTATCTTTAGAACTATTTTAAGCATGTGTTTGTTTTTTTGTTTTTTTCATTTTAGGCTGTCTATCAAGAGCTTAATGAGCACACTCCAGGTTATAATGAACCAAAAATCTACACGGCTATTTAAGTGTTTATTTTGCAAAGTGCTGCCATATGGGAGGTTTGATTTTTGGGGTCCCAGGTGCTCTGAGCAGATGGAGGCTGAGAGTACTCTGAAGACGGCACACAAGTACCTTGAGGGTACCTTGAAGGATGATAGAAGCACCTAAATGAGCACGATATAGGTCTTCTAGTTGAATGGAGTTTTTGCCACCATACCAGGCTCTTGAGGAGAAAGGGAAGTAAAAGAGGGAAAAGTAGAGCATTTTGGAAGCCCCCACCTTCAAAAAATTATACCAATAATCGTTCTAGAGAGAAATATAAACTCTTTCATAGAACAACAATGTACGGGTGGTTACTTAATGTAAGCGTCTTTCATGTTGATGGTGGAATTTACACTGTGTGTGTTCTCCTACTATGGCAGAGTTAACTAGATGTACAGAGATTCATTTACCTTCTCATGATATATATCTTCTAGAGAAGTACTTAATTTATATATTGTTCTATTTAAGAATCGTATTGGCCTTGTTTTCATAATTTGCATTCATCCAAATAAGAACAACCCAGATACCTATGACATCTAATGTGATCACAGAAAATGGACCTTTATCCCTTTGCATCGTTTAGGATTTAAATGCATGTCTACAAAGGGCAACTGTCTTATTAAAATTGCAGTTTTCCTCTTGCAAGCAGACATTGGTCACCACCTTGCATTCAAAGTATTTTTCTACTCATTTAGCAATGGCTGCTCTCTGTGGCTGTGAATATATGAATGTGATAACCTTTGGGAATTGTAAATAAGGGTATATATATAGTCTTAGTGGAATATTTGGCAGTCCAAAATAAGATTAATTGCATGACATTAATAATTTTGTTCATTAGAATATTTCCTATACAAACTTTCTAGAAACTAAGGGAGATTTTAAGTTTTCCCTTCTTAAACTGTAGGTCCGTCTTATACAGGGAGACATTTTTGGATCTAGAAATGTATTTACTTTAACACAAAGTCAGTTGTTTTGGTGAAACTTTAATTCTAAGAGGCACTGCCAGGTGCTTACAACACAGGATGGAGTACTATCCTTAGGGAGGTAGAGCTTTCATTGACCCACAGAGAGATGATTTCTAACCATCTGCTCTGAATCTCACACAAAGTATCAGTATGTTAAAAATATGTGAATTTTTCCTCCTCTGGGAGTCTTGCTGTGCAGCATACAGAGTGCAGATGAAAAAAGAATGGGAAGAAGTGTCAGTGAAAGAAACCATTTTCTTTGCAGTTAATAAGGAAGCATCTCTTGGGTGGTCAGTTTTTTTTTTTTTTTTAATTCCACATTAGTCCAGCATTTATAAGTAACTGTGCTGATTGATTTCAAAGGAGCTACAAACATGACAGACAAAAGAAAGACATACATCTGTAAGGGAAGCATAAAAGAAAACTGAATTGGAAAAAGGATAATTTAAATGCCAATAAAAATTGGATAGTATAATGGGCATCCTATTAAGCTGCTTTATGCCAATCAAAATCTCCCCTCAATGTATTTTGGCAAATTAAAAAGTAGGATTTTTGCTCTCAGTTTTCCTGATGATAAAAAGGGTAAGACAGCAAAAGGGTGAGATTTTTAACTTCCTACACCATTGAATAAAGAACCACCCAGAGGCTCATCAGTTTTAAAATGACCAAGGGCAAATATTTTCTCCTCTTAAAAGAAGCATGTTAAATATAATCTGAAATATTTACAGAGTTATAGTTCCTTTATACTGAACTGTTCTGACCTGCTCTGTGTAATTTTTGTTGTTGTTAGTTTTGGTAAGGAGGCTTTTTTGCAGGCATACATTCTATTTCGAGATTCAAAAAGACTTGGTGGTTTTGGTGTTTAATAGACATGGGAGGATTACAAATTCTGTAGTCAGTAAGATCTATTAAAAAAATTAATATCGTTGTTTCTGGGAAGATAGCAAACTGTTCTCTCCCCACCCTAAATTTTCTTCACGCAACAGAACAGGTTTTTTGTGTCACACTCGTTACCCTTGAAAATGATAAGACACTTGCCCCTTCATATATTTCCTAACCACTGGTGCCATTTACTTGGGCATTTATGGTGCTATTCAGAGGCTTCTGTCATGCGTTTCCGTTCATTACTGCTGGCATTAGAAGTGTTCTGATGCCTTTTGACTGGCAGTTGACATCAAGGAGGAAAAAGGTATTTTATTAAGAAAGATAAAGGTATAAACCATAATGGAATGTAGCAGAGGAGAAAGGTCTTTAAATTAATGATAGTACAGGCTCACAGCTTGTCTCCTGTCTGGTGTGTTATCACTTTCTCAGAAGTGCAGTGTCTAAGGACTGTGGAGGAATTGAACTCTATTCCTTTTTAAGAAGCCCATTTCCTACTAACAACTAACTTGTCTCCAATGTCAGTCCTAGTAGCTATGGATAATGCTAACTCAGCTCTAATATGGGTCTAATGCAGTAAAACAAACAAACAAAATGCCTAGGGCCCAGACTTGGAAAACTACCATTGACTTCAATGACCCTTAATTTGGGTTTTTCACAATGATTCCAATCTTAAATAATTGTGCTGGAATTGTTAATTGATTTAAAGTGTAATTTCCTTCAGTCATTGCTGGCTGCAGTATATAATTAGGCTCAGAGGATTACATTTCAATCAGTGAATGACAGTAAGTGTGGATTTCTCTCTCCACCCAAATTATTGCCAATCAGAATTTAAAGGGGGGAAAAAAAAACATTTATGCCTCACTCTGATAAACATTTATGCATGGGAGTAATTTTGAGTCCCATTGGGACTGCTCATGTGCATAGTTACTTATCTGCATATGTGTTCCCACAAATCACAGCTTTGTTGTACTTTTAGACAGCCATGGCCCCTTTAAGCTATAAGTTCTGACATTCAATAAGAAATTAATATTATCTAATATATTATTTAAAATATTTCAGTATCTCTTATGAATCTTAGCTTGTACATTTTAAAGGAATGAGCATTAGTATCTGGGTTTCTGAAATTTCCTAGTAGTGTAAAAATTTACATCGATATAACTTGAATAAAATATTATGAATCCCACTGAAACTTTATTTAATATTCCTAGCACAGCTGTGATACTAAATTGTACCAAAACCAGTATGTATGGTACATTATAAGAGTACCTCTTTATAAATGAGTAGTTCACTCTTGAG
Source organism: Trachemys scripta elegans (assembly GCF_013100865.1). Taxonomy (NCBI): domain Eukaryota; kingdom Metazoa; phylum Chordata; order Testudines; family Emydidae; genus Trachemys; species Trachemys scripta. Next base: position 20,265,758 of record NC_048308.1, on the reverse strand, counting down.
CTGTATTTAAATTATATAGATAAGTTGGCATGTTAGTTTACTGCTTTCTTGTAGTTTTTTGGTACTATAATTACAATTTATTTTTTTAAACATCTGCCTCTAAGTAGAACAGATGTGGCACTACATGAGGGTTATACTTTCAACCTAATGTATGGAAAGTTGCACATAAATCCTCTTGTGCTAAAAGGTTGATTTTTAGAAGTGCATTACTGTTGAAAGTAATAATAAATTGATATGTGTTGACACATATGGATTTCTGTATACAACTCCCCTTAAGAAAAGAGGATAACCTGTAAATGGCAAAACTTTTTCTCTCAGTTATGCTTCCCGTGCTATTTTTTAGGAAGTGGTACATATACTAAGAGTTTTGAACTTTTCCCCAAAGATCCTCTATGATCTCATAAGCCTATGTTTTTAATTATACAGTATTTTGGGGGGGTTTTTTAACAAAGAGAAGATTTTTTTTTAAAAGATTAGCTTGAACAGCTCAGCACTGTAGGCTGTTTTACTAAATATGATAAATGAAAAACATACAAAAAATGCTCATCCTTTTAAAGAGTAAAGAATTGTACAGTAGATAATTTTAAATAATGTAAAATGTCTATTTATATAATAGCTGGAAATTCACTTATTTAAATGTGTAATCATCAATAGCTTCAGAGGCTGACCTTGAAAATGGAATATCTGGGTACAAAATAAATAGGCTACTTGAAACAAGCTGCTATTTCCTAGAGGGATAATATATAACTGTCCCTAAAACTGTGCAACAATAAGAATTTTCTTTAAAGCCCTGAGACTGCTTTAGCAAGCACACTAGAGGCACATCTTGCCCTGATTAGACAATGCTATATATAACTATTGTCTAGGATGACAATTACATTGCTACAAAGTACATTGGATTTTGTCTTCATAAGACTATTTTACCATTAACACACATAACTAAGAATGGCACATAACCACCGATGGGCTCCTTGATAATTAGAAGCCTTTAATCACATGCTGTAGCAAAACAGCTCTCATGTAAGAGCCAGTCAGTTTCAGTCACTCAGAATAGCTATATATAAAAACAATGAAATGTAATAACAATTGGAAATCATAGCAACATCTATTAGCTTTCACTATGAACTGAGCTGATGTACTGATCTAGCAATGGAACGAGGGAGCAGGAGCCCTAAATCTCCTCATAATTATACCAATTTTACACTGTTGCAATACCAGTGACGTTAATAGAGTTATTGCTGGTCTTCAATGGTGTAACTGAGAGAAGAATTAGACGGGCTCTGTCCACTAATCTGCAGTGTGACCTTGGGAATGGCACTGCTGCAATTTGCACATCAGTAAAATGAATAGTATTTACTGCACAGAGGTGTTGTAGGTTCAATTAATTATTACCTACTCCTGCATTATTTCAACCCGAAACTTCAGTAAGGCAGGACTTGTTGATTGAAGCCAGCAGGTGTTTTTGGTGTGCAACACATGCAATGTTGGTCCCTTATGGCCAGGCCAGTGTTTTAAACTCAGTTTACAATTTTACAGCCATGATCAGCAAAATTACTGTTAAAAAAAAAACATGTATCTGATTTGCAAAAATAATTAAGTGGTTAAATACTAGCATTTGTGCCTGCAAACAATTAAGGCCTTTATTTTTTTTTAAAGTGGGCCTTTCATGTTTTTAAAGCACTGTAGAATCCATGAGTATTAATATTAGTAATACTTCTTTGAGTATTATTATTTTTTAACATGAGATGTGGTTTCGAGTTTAATGTCATCTGAGTAAACTCAGTATAAAAAAAATAGTTAAAACTATGAGAGCAGGGTCTTTGGCTATCACAGAAGACCTTTCCTGGAAAAAGCTTTTGATTTGGGTGCACAATTTGTTAAAGCTCTTTGAGAACAAAATAAGGAAATCATATCATCACTGAGTCCTTGCCTGTAAATAGACATTTCTGACAATAACCAGCCATTTCATGCAGGCAGATATTATAGACATAAAGCTTGTTGGATTCCATATAATGACCAAGATGATCTCATGATGATATGCTTGAAACTAAAAATTAGCAAAAAAAAAAAATGAAACTTCTATCTTATTTTTATAGGGACAGATTATGTTATCTTTACTCACATCTGGATGTACCTTAATCTCTTAATTTACTTCAATAGGACTTTGCAGAGGGTGATGCACTGCTCAGTCTAAATCATCATAATCTGGCTGCTAAAGATCTTGTTCAGCTTTCAACTCATAGTCATGTTCTTTTGTGTATTTGCTTTAATTTCCTATTTAATGATCATGCCATTTTGTCTCTTTATTTTCACTCATCTGTTAATCATTCCATGTAAAAACATTTTCCTTTTCAGAAGAACAGCTGTGTGACATAGGAGAGTTTCTTTGTGATGATCATGTGACTTGTGTGTCTCAAAATTGGCTATGTGATGGAGAACCCGACTGTCCAGATGATTCAGATGAGTCTTTAGATACCTGTAAGTAAAAAGTACTGCATGCTATCCTTATTTCCCTTTGAAGTGTACAGATAGCTGTACTGTCATAAGAGTCATAAGAGTGGATTTTGGTTTTAAAAAAACCCATCCCAAGTGAATCTTTGTACCATGGAGAATAGGTTACACTCAATATGCAGGTGTGAGATGAAAGAACTGGAAGGTGGTTTGTTCATCTGTCATTTTATAATGAACACTATCATCAGAGCATATGTTCCCATATTCTCTTACTGATTTAGTAGACTAGCTATAGTAGGCAGAAGCAATGGCAGACAAAGGAAGAAAAATAAGATTTCTTCAAAAAAGGGGAAAAAAATAGTAGTGCAACACAATGTCAGAGAGAGGAGCACTGATACCTCAAAGGAGGAAAAGGAAGATGGGAAGGCAAAACATGGTAATAAGACAAAAGAGGCAAAGTATTTAAAAACATCAGGGAAAGATTTAAAAGAAAATGCTTAATCTTAATAAAAAAAATTATTTTCTCTGTGACTGAGAGCGGCTGGAGACCAGAGCAGAACTCTTGCAGGCTTCTCAGATTTCTGGACTACTGATGAAGTGATATTAAATCTTAATGTTCCCTTGTTTCCTACATTATGAGGAAAATGAGGGAACTTCCTGGTCTATGTCCCCATGATAATCAGCTCATGTAAGAGAGGATACTGACAAAATGCACCGTTCTTTTTAGTGCAATATAAAAAGCTAGAGATTTGCTTTACCTGCTAAAGGTACAGAAAGTACCATGTATTAAATCAAATTAGGGACTATAATCCTAGTTTTTAAAATCTTGGACAGGGAATCTACACATGCGGGTTTGCTATCTGACACTGGACAAGCTACTTAACCTTTCTTGCTACAGTTTACTGATCTGTAAAATAGGTATAATAGTTAATTTCTGAGGTTGTTGTGAGGGTTCACTGAGTAATGGTTTGTAAAGCACTTTTAATCCTCAAGAGAAAAAAGCTGCGTATAAGTATGAAATATTTTTTCATAATTAGCTGTGACATGTTCCCTTCCCAATGCATCTTTTTTCATTTAAAGCTATGGTTCTTTGGCTGTATTTTAAACATAATTTTGTACTCACAAGGGAATATCAGTTGCGGAAATGGGCTACAAAAATGACATGCACAAAATAATTCTTTAGAATTTTCCAGTAAAAAGACCTCATGGTTTGGCAGTAAGAGATCAGTCTGGGTGACAGGCACCAAACATATTATGTTAGCAGTGTTGCCTCCTTCTCTCTGGTTTATTCACCTGCTGAGGACATCTTCCCTATAGATTTGTTCCCAAATCGTGGTATTAGTATTAATGGGTCCTCATTTTTCTGTTGAGCATAGTTTGGCATTTTGAAATGGAGTGCCTTGCTCCTTCACACTGTCCATGCCAAACTCATTCTACTGCATATAAATGTGCATAAATCCCTACTTACTTCTGTTTCCTGACAGTAATTGGCATCAGGAGAAAATCACTCAACTGGTAATAACCGCACATCATTTCTTCTCTTGGGCCCAATCCTCAGCTGATATAAATTGTCATAGCTTTATTGAAGTCAATGGAGCTACACCAATTTACACCGGTTGAGGATTAAACCCTTTCTGTTTCATTAGCATCTTGAAGTGTGAAACAGAATTTTTCCTGTTCTTTGCCTGAACCTACTCTGTACTTGATCATGATTTTCTGCTTAGCTGATGCACATAAAGAGAAACATCTTTAAAAAGGCTGTGTGAGCCATCTCCAAATTCTCAGTGCAAATATCAGTGCTTAAAATGAAATATTTGGGTTGGTTAAACTAGAGTACACGCCAAGAGGTTTCCACAAAATATAACCTTATCTATACATATAACATTATAGTTCACTTTTCTAAATAGAACTTATATTGTGGTGTTTGTTTAAGACATAATAAATCTACATACCAAATGTTTATGAAGCATATGAGGACTTGAGGGATGGGTAATAAGGATACAAAGCATTTCACTTTGAGTGCACCAGATCACATGTTCTTCTGTTCGGTTGTGGCTGAAAGTTGTTACGATTTGGCAATCTTTAGGGACTTATGCAAGATGAGTTGGTAGAATCAGACAGATACCACTCAAAATTGATACCGACTAGTCCTCTTGTTAGCAAATTCAATAAGGGATCTAGGATTAAATAGGAATGGAGAACCAACTATGTACTCTCTCATTTAATGCTTAAACCAGCACCTGTTGACTTCATTTGGTGTTGGATCAGGACCAGTGTTTTCCCCAGAAATTGAAATTAGAGGGGATGTTCCAATTTAAAGGAGGGGTTGGAAAATGACTAAATTGGCAACAGTGGGATGAAACTAGCTGACCACTGGAAGGTGGGGAGAAGGGAGTTCAGGAGGAGGGCCCTCCATAACGATAGCAAAGGAATGTTACAGAGCTGTCCTGTCACTGCCTAAGCTGTTCCCAGTCTGTGGATATGGGGCTTTCATCACCAAGCTGTCAGTTTGGTACTTTTCACTAGTGCTAAATGTACTCACAAATAGTTTCAAAAAAGCAAAATCAGATGCTTAGAGCAAATCCCCTTTTACCCTGTTGTGTTATTTTAGCAATGATTATTCTGTTCCCAGAAGAGTTGTTGCTCTGTATTGTACCAAAAAAAAAAAAAAAAAGCTGGTCCAGTAATTCATAATGAATAATTTATTGAACAAATTTTGTTTCTTATCTGTTAGTGAATTATCCATGAGAGAATTGTATTTTTTTCTAATATATTCTTTCTTTGAAATTATTAACCAAATAATTTCTGCGACTATTTTTGGGCTGTGGAAGGCAATGGATTGATATCAATCTACTTCAGCCCATTGCATGTTTCTCTTTTACTGATAGATGGACTTAAGCCATTACATCAAGATTCTGGTGTGAATGCTCACAGAATTTTTGAAATATTTGCTTAAAATTCATTGTTTCTACAAACATTCTTGTTTATAAACTCGTTTGCTGGACTATTTGTAGGAAGTAAATCTGGTTGAAGAAAATTAATTTTAAAAAATCAGGTCAATACACATTAAAGGTTTTCTGTCACATTTGTCCAGCCCTACAAATGACCTTGAGTAATAATGTCTAAATACGACAAAAGCTATGCTGTCACCTGTTTGAAGCATGTAGTAAGAATACAAAACCCCAGCAATACGGAGCACATATGTGTCCAGTTTTAGTATATTTGTCACCTGATAACTGTACAATATTTGTATGTATTAGCCTCTGATAACTGTATATATATGCGTCTCTGAGCAGTTGCTGCCTGATTTGAGATGGAAAATTCACTAATTATGTCTTGAAATGCCAACTCCCTGTACAATGTTATCATTTCCAGCCACAGATTTATGTCCAGCTTGTCCTGTTCACTTGTTGGGTCTCTGCCCAAAATACTCCTCATACATAGAAGACGTGCATCCACCAACAAGTGCCAATGGCTTTCCAAACCAAATCCAGAGCCTTAGATCATGCATCCTATTTCGGAATATTATTTTTTTCTCAGTGATAGTGTCAAAGATACAAAACACTAACATCCAAATGACAAATGTCTTTACTATTTAGACACTTTTTGTGTTAGCAACTTCAAGATTTATTTCTGGCTTGCTTGCACATCTCTCGTTCTCTCTCTCTTTCTTCATTCTCAGACTCCTTTCTGCCAAAGAGCACCATGCTGAGGAGGGGAAAAAAAGAAATGGAATAGAACCTGATTTCTCTGTAAAACTGCAGGCACCAGGTTCGAAAACAAAACACCCTTCTCCCTCACAAAATTGTTCAGGCAGCTCAGCAGTAGTTCCAGCATAGGGCACTGTCATCCTCAGGACTCACCGCTGTCCTCTGGCCATGAGGTGGGGGCCTTCACTCCTAAAATGTGGTGTGCAAAGGGGGATTGACGTATGGTGCAAGATACACAGAACTCTCTCAGCATGTGGCTGCAGACTTTGTTACCTGTCAGAACTGGCCCTGACTCCAAGCATTGTTCTTACTTCATGAATATCTTATAGAGCCAAATACACAGTACAGGATCTATACTTGTTTTTCTGACAATGTGCAATAACTCTGCCAATTTTCAATCCATTGTCTTAGCAGCATAAACATTTAGGAGAACAATTTCATTTATCCCAGCAGAACACAAAGCAGAATCATAGTAGGCCTGAGACAGACAGACTGGACAGACAGTCTTCCTATCTTTCACATTCTTTATAGTTTGTTATGCCTTCTCTTCTACCCTAGCATTGTAGATCTTCTTTAAATGACATTGGAATCACTTTCACTAGAAAACAACCAGCTCCATCCGCTTTATTTGGGGTGAACAGGTCCTGGTGAGTTAGGATATTGTAAGGATCCAGACTATGTGGTAAACGGCCTGTAGATCTGTCCCAAAGTACTACTTGACCTTTTTAAGATCCATTTTCTCATGAAAAAACAGAGGCAGAAATACATCAATATGCCATTGCATGTAAACCCAATTCCATCTTTTCAATAATATGTAGCAATATTGGCTCTTGAGATATCATATTTTAAAATAGCATCATTTGCCTTTTCTCCATGCTTCAGTTCTGACTTGATTTTGGTGGCCCCTATCACTAGAATTTGGAGTACTTGAACCTATACTATGTATCTTCTAAGAGTTGGTTAAAACAGTAATTTCTCTAGGATCTTGAGAGTGTATTAGCTTCTAAAATCCATCCTGAAATTGAAGTTTGTGAGGGGGGCAAGAGTTAGCTAATTTTAAAGATTGAATCTCACCTAATTTACTATGTTAGTCTTTTCAATACATTTGTTGTTATTGGAGGTTAAATAAGTGAGGCTTCTCAGTAGAGTCACAAAGCTTAAAGAAATATCAATATTGTACCTAATTTGGACTCTTTCTCCCAGCAAAAGTTAAGAAGCTATTTGAGTTTTTGCTGCTGCTGAGGTCCTAAACTATAATGGTGAGAATTTCAAAAATCACCAAGTGACTTAAGAGACAAAATTCCATTGAAAGTCCCATTGACCTCCTAAGTCACTTAATGAGCTTTTGAAAATACCACCCTAAATTAAAAAAAAAGGTTCTGTTTCCAATTCACGATGAGCTACCATATAACTGCCCAGTGAATGTAAAAGGAGAAAATATTGGACATATCAGGTGATGAAAAGATAGCCTTATATTTTCTTCCCTTAACATCACCATGTTGTGTAGCTACTCTTGAATTAAGAAACTTATAACATTAAGGAACTATTTATGCTGTAGTTTAGCAGGGTTCTTAAGCACATGCATAACTTTAAATACATAAGTAGTCCTTCATTTGACATTTGATGTCAGCTGTATTGTATTTAAACAGTCTCTCTGACATTAGTAGGAAAAGAACCAAAATGGAGTGTCAAATATGAACATTTAGTTAAATTTTATGAAATTGCTGATAGTCTATGGAACATTCAGTAACAAAAAGAATGAAAAGAATAATTTAGTATTAGTACCACACTATAATGTTTGCTTATTTGCCAGGGTAGGGAAAGGCTTTTGGCAGATTAGGACAAGTGCTTTGAGGAACAATGAACTTTTCCAAGTCTTGGTCTGCCCTAGGAATTTATGTGAGTATAACTTCATCTCTCAGAAACACAGTTATACCGACCTAACTCCTAGACAGCACTGTGTCGATGGGAGGGTTTCTTCTGTTGACATAGCTACTGCCTCTCGGGGAGGTGAAGTACCTATGCTGATGAAAGAAGCCATCCCGTTGGCATAGGTAGCATCTTCAATGAAGTGCTACAGTGGCACAGCTGCAGCATTTTAAGTGTAGACCAGCCCTAAGTACTGGTCCTGTTACACTATCAGAAAGACAATATGCTTCATTCCTGAGCTCCAACAGCAGCAGAGGTAGAAGAGGACGTCTGTTTGCTAATATTAGAGACAACTTTGCATTTCAATCTTTCGTAAAGATGTTAAACTGTTTTTTAGACACAGGAATGTTCTTGCATTAGTGAAACAGCTCTCTTTGGAAAACTTAAGTGGTGTATTGGCTTCCTGTCTAAGTGGCACATCAGAAAAGGTAGCTGATCTCTTTTTCTTCTAACTTGTCGGAAACTGTTACATCAGCTGTAAAGGCTGGAGGAATCCAGACATTACTGCTGTCACCACTTGTTTCGCAGTGTGCTGCAATATAAGTTTTGGAATTAAATATCTCAATTTTGAATAATATAATTCTGTCATGATCGAAAGAAAATGACAAGTAAGTTGTGGTCAGGTAAGCAACATTAATTTTCTATGATAGGGAAATCACATGGGTTCCAACATAAAAATCCTATCTGAACAAAAAAATAACAACAAAAACAAAAACGTGCTGGAGAGTCTGTCTTTACTTTTGCACAGTTTTATTTTTAAACTTCTTTGTTTCTAAAACCTACTTTATAATAGTTTTTTCTTACTTTATTGGGTATAACAAGTGACTTTTGTTTGTTCCTTTTTACACATTCTGGGACTTGAGCACAACTTCAGTGATGCTTTATTGAGAAAAATACATAACTAAACATCCTAATTAACTGTAGATCTGCACATACTATCTTTAATCATAGGGAAGTATCAAATTTTAAAGATAAATCCGTGCATCCACTGGACAAGTTATATTATTTTGTCTGCTATCTACTAACTGATAAATCCAGTCTCTGGTTGTTTCAGCAAAAGTAGTTGGGTGAAGATTCAAAGGCCAGTTTGAAAATCTGCATATGATTTAGGCCATGTTTACAACATCATTTGCTATTATTAATTATACATGTAGATATATAAACAGGTCTTTAAAATGTTCAGCTGAGAGACATCAGTGTACTGTATTGGTTAAACATGTATTAAGAGGTGACAGGGTCTCAGCAGGTTGGCTCATTAATCATAATTCACCACTTGCAGATGTACAGCAGAGAATCCGTCCCCCATTTCAGCCTTTCTGAAACCAAATGGCACCCTAAAGGGGGTATGGCAAAAGCTAAATTTATTTATGTTTGTGAAACATTTTGAGATCATTACATGAAATGCACTCTGCATAAAATTCATCTCTTTTCTGTGGGAACACCAGTAGGTTTATGCCCTACTTAAATCCCACACATTTAAACACTAGATTTCTGCTGACATCCTGCATGGCAGTGGATCTTACCAAGAATGTCTTTCATGCTGTGATTGCAAAGTGCTTTATAAACATGCGTAAGTGAAGCTTTGCCACATCTCACTGGAGAAGATAAGAGCTATAAGAGATCATCCCTTCCACCACTTTCGTCTATCCACTCAGCTCTAACACAATACAGTCCAGGGTTATGCAGCTCTGGCTTCTGTAGTTCATCAGATACATGTATCCCCTAGAACTTATCAGTCATGAGAGTAAAAAATGAAGCAAAATATGGCCATGGGGAACATCAGCTTTTCTTCTTTTTTGGATGATTATCTTGTACATACGTTTTTTTAGAGCAGATTTTGAGCATGGGGGGAGGGAGAGATCATAATTTAAATGAATGCTTTTGACAGTGGTCTCTTACTACAGTACCTAACTACAGTACAAGGGCAGAGTGCGGCCCCTGGAGAATGGTGGCAAATACCAAAATTTCAGAATCAATTAAATAACTTTATGGATTAATTGCTTGCTAAATTGACTTCTCTTACACTGAAGCGATTGTAAATTTAGACACTCAAAAAGAATTTAACCTGATATATACTTGTACATCTGTTTGTTTTTTTAAAAAAATGAGCAAATCAATCTTTTGGAAAACTTATAAAAATAATTCTTACCTAGACTGAGCCTTGGTCATATTTTTAGCCCAAAACAATTTTATTTTCATGACTAAGCTATAAATCACCAAACAACAAGATTTGTGATGGAAATGCTGGCATAACCTGAATTCTAGCTGTGCTGCCGCGCATTAGGACATGTTTCTTCCATTCTTGTCCACAATATGCCTCCACCAAGATGCTAGTGAAAAGTTCATTTAGCTCAGTGGTCAGGTTCTCTTCCTATCTAAACTTTCTGCTCTATTTCCCCAACCCTTTATTTCCTTCACCTTTGTTTCATCGATGAACTGAAGGGGCTCATGCTAGCCCCAAGTTATTAGACATTGGTAAGGGCAGAGAATAGGGCAGAGCAGGGAGAATACGGGTGACAGCACAGCAAAAGGCATTCCCCTCTCTCACATTCTGGGGACCTCCTCCAATACATATAGGAGCAGTTAGTCTCTTGAAGAAATTAGGAGATGCACAGGAATAGAGCTGTCCCTGAAAAAAGTGCATGTCTTCCCCGGACAGCCTTAGAAAACAAATTGAGAGGCTCTTGGGACCCCCATTAGTTTTTGGAGGCTCATGATTTGCTCACCGATGCCTACCTTTCAGGGAACCAACCAACCAACCAATCTTCCTCTCTCCCCCCCACCCAAAGCCTTAAAATATTTGTTTGACACTGATTAAGCTTTAATTGAACCACCAGCCATGCAATAAACCTATTTTATTTTAACTTTTTTTCTTCTAAATTAATTAGATTTCAAGTCCTTTTAAGTTTTAAGTTTATCCTAAAGAATCATCTTGATTAAATTCTCCATATAGAATTATAGACATGTAGGGCTGGGAGAGACCTCGAGAAGTCCCTGTGGAGAATTGGTCTGGACTCAACAAGATTAATTTCAATAATGACAAGTGCAAAGTACTACACTTTGAAAACAATCAAATGTCCAACCTGTTCTTGAATCCCCATCAGTGGAGATTTTTCACAACCTCCAGAGCCTATAGTTAGCATCTAACCTAACTCTCCTTTGTGCTGATTAGTACTTGTCTTTTCTCCAGTAGACATGGAGAATTATTGATCACAGTCGACTTTATAGAACCCCTTAACATATTTGAAAACTATTATCCGGTTCCCCCTCAGTCTTCTGTTCTCAAGACTAAACATGTCCAGTTTTTTAACCTTTCCTCAGAGAGCAGGCTTTCTAAATCTTTTATCATTTTTTCTCTCTCCTCTCTCTAGTTTGTCCACATCTTTCTTAAAATGTGGTGCCCAGAGCTGGACACATTACTCCAGCTGAGGCCTCACCAGTTCTGAGTAGAATTATCTGCCATGTTTTACATATGACATTCCTGTCAATACATCATCAGAATATTAGCCTCTTTTACAACTGTGTCACACTGTTGACTCATGCAATTTGTGATCCATTATGACACCCGGTCCCTTTGGAGCAGTACTTCCACCTAACCAGTTATTCCCCATTTTGTAGTTGTGCATTTGATTGTTTTCAAAGTGTAGTACTTTGCACTTGTCTTTATCGAAATTCATCTTGTTGAGTTTAGACCAATTCTCCAATTTTTCATGGCCATTTTGAATCCTAGCCCTATCCCTCAAAAGTGTGTACAACCTCTACCATCTGCAAATTTTATAAACATATTCTCCATTCAGTTATTCAAGACATTTAATGACAATATTGAATACTACTGAACCCAGAACTGACCCTTGTGTGACCTCATTAGATAAGTCCTCCCAGTTTGACAACAAATCACTGATAACTATTATTTTTGAGTACAGTATCTCAACCAGTTGTGCACCCAACTTACTGTAATGTCATCTAGACCACATTTCTCTAAGGCTGATCTATGCACTGTGTTGCAATAATAATAGATAGGATTGGGTTATGCTGTGGGAGAGAGTGGGCATACCCACCCAAAAAATGCAACTGCTTCTTCTGCTTCTTCTAGTGTTCATCTCTCTCTGAAGCTAGGAATACGCTTGCTGGTTGTCAAGCAGCTGTTGCTGTGTGCGGTTCTTGCCATCTGTGTGGCTGTAACATCTGTTACATAAGGAATACTTGTGTGATTGCTAATAGTAGAGGTGATTGTCCTATATAGCCTGAATGTCTCTGTCAGTGCCTGCCTGCCCAGCCCAATCCAAAGTTTGCAGTGCTGGTACTGGAAGGGAGCTTTTTCATGCTTGTTCTTTTCTGATTCCTATGCCATGTCCATCACTGTAGTACCTGAGCCTTGATCCTCATCTCTCTTCCAACCCACCACTACCACTCCACCACACAAGGGACATTTGCTCCTGCCCCATCCTGGGAATAACCAGTCCCTGACTTAATCACTTTCCCCCGCCCCTCCCCCCCCCACACACACACTCAAGCTGGGGGAGACCCAAACCCTTCAGGAACCAAAGGGTTTCCCATCACCAGAAGGGACTGGTTTCCTTCCTAACCAACTAGCCCATATCCAGAGTCTACAGGCTGGATCTAACTGATACCATTGTTGCCGCTATAGGGAACAGTGCCTCAAGATGTACTGGGGAGGAGAATGCATGCTGAGTTGAAAGGGTGGGACTATAAGGATTGAGGGATTAGGCAATTGATAGTGAGAAAAGTGTGGTACTGATGGATGCTTTTGTAGTTTGAAGAGTATTGGACTAGAATTTTTTTATAAGGCAAAGTATTTTGCACAGCGAATTTAACCTGTATGACTGACTGATGTGCAATATTTTTGTGAGAGCTCCTTATTATAAGTTTGGCAGCATCTCTCCTTCCCCATTTCTTCTCTTGCCTCCCTCTCCTTTCATTATTAACGTGTCCAATTTAATCTGTCCCTGGTGTTTTTTTCTCTCTATTTCTATTCCTTCTGCTCTCCTCCCATTCCCCACTTCTTTCTACCTCTTCCAGCCCTTCCCGTGCCTTCCTCCTACTCTGTCTGTCCCCTTTGCTTTTGCTTTGCGCTCCAGCCCTCACTTTTGCTTTCTGTCCTCCCTTTGTCACTACTTTCCCCCCCTCCATTTTAGCTTGTCATCTTCTCTCCCTTTTATTTCTCCTTCATATTCTACTCCTCTTCCTCCTAGGTTTTTCCCTCTCAGTGGTTCTTCTCTTAGCTTATTCCCTATCATCCCCACATTTTATCCTTTCCTTCTGTACACGTCCTCATTCTTATTCCTAATTCTATCACCTCTCCCTTAACAATCATTGGTCCCTTGCTAGCCATCCCTCATTTGGGAGTATTGCAAATGGTTCTGCCCTACTGCTGGGTTTGAACAGTCTTCATCAAGAGAAGAGATTTGAGGAGACTGAGGGAGAAGATTTCAACCTAATCTAGAGGATAATCCATCCAGATTTCTCAGAATTGTGTGATAGTGGTGATTATTTGGGTGCACGCACACTTTTCCTAGCAGGCACTGTTTTGGTAAAATTGCTTTTTTGGGAGGGGAGTGGGGATGGAGAAAACTATTGCACAACATTGTCTATTATTTAGATATTATTAAAAATTTAAAACATTTTTAAAAAGTTACAATTAGGTAACACTGGCAAAGCCCTTTTGACTTTGCTGGTCCAAACTGATGATTATAGCTTTTGCAACACGTGGATTTACAAAATTACAATAATCCTATAGAGTAAACTTCTTGTTGAAAGGCTGTTGCCTGAGATGATGCCACTTTACCTTGGGCTCCAGTTGCACTGAAACCCATTGCAAATGCTCTTATCATAATAATGGCATGTTTAGCCTTTAGACACTGTGCTAAAAAGATGCAGTATATTTAAATAGTGGCTGGGTATTCTTTATTTGGCACTTGAAAATATGTTGAACTATAATAACTTGGTTTTCCTCTCAAAATTACTGATGAAAACCATTGTCATTCACAAGCAGGTGGCTTTCTGGAAGAAGTGTGAAATTGCTCTTTTTAAAAGCAGAGTTGTGATTTAAAATAAGGATTCAGATGTTTTATTAGCCATACAAAGCGCAAAGCCATTTTAGTCAGCAAAAGAGCACTTTACTATGGACTGAGAAATAATGCAAGACAAAAGCACTTATTCGGTGTATAACATATAACTATGAAAAAGTACTTAACTCGCTATATCATCAGTCTGGATTCAACTGAAATACAGTTTAGCCCTTTTAGCAAGGCAGCTGAAGTGTATCTAAAGGAAATGTAAACAGAACTTCTTTCTAAATATATCCTGTAAGGATTTAGTTCTTAATTGTTAACTTGTGGATATATGGGCCTGATCCTGAAACCTTTACATACATTAGCACTAGTACTTAGCCATGTGTGAGTAGGTGAAATGTAGAGGTGAAATGTCACAATGGTCACAATGTTAAGGTCTACTATTGCATCCGATGAAGTGGGCTGTAGCCCACGAAAGCTTATGCTCAAATAAATTTGTTAGTCTCTAAGATGCCACAAGTACTCCTGTTCTTTTTACAAGATCTGCAGTTCACTTAAGACACTGTTCTAGCAGTGTATGACATGAGGGTACAGCAGTCTGCCAATGCATTGTACATTGCAGCATTGGGGCCAAACACCCAGATCCTCAAAGGTAGTTAGGAACCTAGCTCTCATTAATCTCAATGGGAATTGGGGAGCTGGGCCTAGATCCTCAAAGCCTTGGGCTGGCCTTCTGCCCAATCTGAATTTAATTTTATTTGTAATGAGTAAAGTGTACACATGCAATTAAATGTGTACAGGATTGGGCCCAAGATATGGTGTATAAATTGGCCTTACTGATTCTTTTAGCATCCTTGGCTTTCTGGATTCTCATAAGAGGTAAATCCACTTCAAATATGCTTCATAATCCAAAGAAACAGGTAACATCAACTATAAAAAGCAGGTTCCTATAGTACAGTGGCATGGCTACATATATTAGCAGTGAGAAGTAACATGCTGATTGTTTTACTTATTCTGTATTATAATAAAATTGGAAAATAATCAGTCTGAAGGTCCTGATCCAAAGCACATTGAATTCAATGGGACTAGTCAGTGAAGGAGGCTAATAAGGACAGATTTGTAACTATTATGACATGTTTAAATTAATAGTAGAATTTACTAGGAGGTTGGATTTAACAAACACTGAGGTTCAACAATATGTACTTCCTCCCTGAAAATAAGGTAATTTACTTTAACAGATTTATTTTCACATTTGCATCTTAATCCAATAACACAGAGCTTGGCCTCTGCATCAAAATCAGTTTCTCTAGATTGTGTGTGTGCGCGCGTGCATGTGTACACGTGCGTGTGTGTGCGTGTGCATTAGTTAAGTTCCTGTAGGGCCAAATCTCACTCCCCTTTCTCATGCTAGCAGTCCCACGGATTTCAAGGGGTCTACTTTGGCGAGTATAGGCAGTATAATTTGCCATGTATGTATTGACAAAATTTGATTAGTCTTACATTATTCATAAAACTTTTTTGGGGATAGGAAAATCCAACAAGCCCTCATCCCCAACACATTATTCTGGATATTGATAGAACTTATGTGACAATACAAGAAGATTCTTAAAGTGTGAAATTAAATTCATAAAGAAGATGAAATCTCTAAAATAGCTAAAACATTACCCCAAAAACAAACAGTGCAATTGATCCTACTTAATTACATGCTTAATAAGTTTATACCATTGTAAAGCACTCTGACGATGTATTAATCCATTTCATATTCACAGACTTCCTCCTTGTTATTTGCTTTGCATCTCATCATTACCATGAACATAAAATTAGTATTCTTAGAATTTTTATAGTATTATTTCCATATAAAATGAGGAAAGGACTAATATATGAATGCTAAGCAGCTCATTAATGTGGTTTGTAATACATCTATTCATGATAAAAGCAGCTGAGAAGTGCAGATATAAAATAGTACTTCAGTGCTAGAGTATATCTAAGATTAGAAGAATCATGCTTTGGATAATAAATACTTTGGGGAAAACAGTCTTAAATACAAATAAAATCAAAGCAAGTACTTTGTATGCTTAATTAAATACACTAACAGACAACATTCATTTCATCTAAATAATTACTATATTATTGCCATTGACCACCTGTAATTTTTCATGATAAAAACTATCATGGAGATTAATGGGGTGGTTTCATTTTAAGAGACAAAAATTACATTTAAATGGTATTAAGGACCTGTTCCTTTTTTTCTGGCATTAGCATAAAAATTCAGTTAGTGACTGAATCCCTGAGCATAGAATTTGATATGGAAGTAGAAAGCTGTGTATTGGGCCAAGCCCCCCTATCTGCAATGAGCTCTGCACAGGCTGGCCAGTGAGCCTGTACAGAACCCTAGTGAGGTCAGTGTGACTTGCTGTGGGTGCAAGATTCTACCTACACAGAGAACATTGCAGGACTGAGGCCCATATTTGGGAAGATACGTTGCTAACTGAAATTTAGTTCTTTGGGTTAAATTCATCCTAACTTTGATTCATATTTTGATATAGTTTTGGTTTGTTTTTTCTTTAACTAATCCATGTGTTTCTTTTTCTGGTATTACTGTACTAAAATACAGTAGCTGGACTATAATTTAGTTGTAGTTAAACTAAGTTTCCCATTAAGTTATGTGAGTTTCAGTTTCAATCTTATGAACCTATTCATCTAAAAGGTATGAAGAGTCTCATTTCACCAGTTTTCTCTGATAGTTATATGAGGCTCAGATCTGGCTCTTGTGCTTTGCTTAGTTACTACATTGAAGGGGAGACATATAGATAAAAAGACAGATCAGTTCTACAGGTAATTATACTTTGATGTCAATAAATAAAATTTTGATCATTTCAAATATTATATGAATCGATGCTTTGCATGCACAACACTGAATCTGGATTTTAATGTTTTATTTAATATTTTCTTATGTAAAAAAAATACGTGTTCCATTCACGGTGAAACACAGCACCATACACAATCTGTAGGGCTTGGTACTACCACTTTCACTGATGAAAGAAGTGTAGATAGGCACAATGCTGACCTGGAGCATGTGGACTGAAATCCTGGTTCTGTTAAAGTCATTGGCAGGATTTCACCCTCAGCTTTTGCAGGCAGGCTTGAGGAGAAATGTTCATAGTTGTACAACAACATGAATAAACTTCTACATGCACAGGGAGAAATATACACCTATGTAGAGGATCAGTATAAGGCTTATGCACAACGTTTTTTGTCTTATGCCGATGCTCTAAGCTGGACTTAATTGGTGAATAGCCATTGCACTGGCCTGCTGCAGGGGGATGAATTATATCCCTGGTGAAAGGAATACCAGTGAGTCATTGTGTCTGGGGCTGAAGATACTACCTGGTCAGTAAACAGTGGCCCTCCATCATTTGCCATAGTAAAAATACAGATGAGCAAGAACGTCAGGCAAAGGGACCTAAGTTCTTGATGTAAACTTTCTGAAATAACTATATATTTTAATCTGTCTCCATACCTAGGGAGGAAAGGATTACTAGTATAAAATTATTATAGAACTGGCAATATTTGTATAAAATATATCTTACATGACCTGGAGCTAAACACAATTTAATAATAATAATAATAATAATAATATTTCAGAGTCTCCCCTTTCCAATTTTGAACAGCAGAGAACATGGGAATGCAAAACTATAAACTTTTATGTCTCCAACCATAACAAGATTTATTTTGAATGAGTTCAGTTAAAAAAAATTCTGTGGGCAGATGATAGATTAAAATGATGCATGTAGTGTTCCTTGACCTTTGAGACTGGGCCTCTTTATTTGTTGGTTGATGCTGTCAGGCACAATACCCAGAAAGATGAGAGCACACAAGAGTTCAGACAGCTCATATCTGTATTGCAGACACAAGTTAGTAAAATCAGTAATACATATAATAATGCAGCAAACAATAGAGCAGTCTATTTAATAACTTAAATGAGGGTTCTGGAAGAAGAATAGCTAAAGAACATTTACTGACCTCAGGAAGGAAGCTGCAGAGGAAAGGGTGACAGGATCTGATCTGATCCTGTGTCCAATAGCAGCACACAAAAGTTTGACAAAAGCCACGTAGCCTCTACACTTCCAGCTTTTTCCAAATCACCAAATTTCTGCCAGATATTGACATATACAACCCCTAGAGCTGTGATCTACCTACACATAACTAACCAGCGAGATTTCTGCTTGGGGAGAGCTTACAAACAGTTCAGCTGCTGGAGTCATGGCCATGTCATCACATACTTTGCTTGACACTGAGGCTAGAAAATAGACACATGCTTTGGCTCCAGACCTCATCTCCAAAGTTCAGATCCACATCTTTCACATAAGCTGTCTTCGTACATCAAATTATTTTGCTCTGGGCTCTCTAATGAACATAGGACCAAACTTGCAAAGGGCTGTGCACTTCCTGTGAGAGGAAAGCATCCTAACCTCCCTTTGAATTCAGTGGGAGATGACATCACCCAGTATGTGGCAGGAGAGGGTGTGTCAAAAAAGATGAGCCTCTAGTTAATGTGTGGCTTTCGTGACAGTATTTCAATTAGCTCAAAGCATAGCAAGCTGTTGGTTTTATATAATCTTTTCTGTGGCTTTTTCCTTGGTTGGAGACACTAGGTCTCACATTCACTTACAGTAGGGACTTTTTACATTGTACTGGATTACATTTACACCCACTTTACGGCCTCTTTCTGCTGGCAGAGGAGTGTTAAAAGCCAGTGGTATAAATGAGATTCAGACCTTTGTTTTATTCTGCTCTGCTTCCTAGATGCTCCTTTTAAATTTAATATTCTTTGTAAAGATGGAGACTATGGCACAAAAGCCTCATACGCTATTCTGTAATGACCCTGCATTTGTAAACTGCATATAGTGCCCAGTTTTCAAACATGGGCCCTTTTAAAGGACAGCCATATGATAGATGTGGACATTCTAATAAGGATCTCCATGTTTGATGTCTGAGCCCTTATATGAAGCTGGAATTATATTTATCAGATCCTTACATGCCTACTGGAATAGATATATGATAAACTCTAATTAAGGGAGGAAAGCCGCCGCATGAAACCATGCTACAGATCATACCTAATCACCACTACCACATTAAACATTCAGCAATTGTATTACAATATGTGTCCATTTTACTGTCACTTGCTATAATGATAAATTCACTATAGCAGAATGTTTTCAGCTGCATGAAACTTGCACTCGATAATCTGCAACCAACAACAATATTTAGACAGTGGCTCGTGCCTGTCCCTAATAAACTGCGACCCGGTTGGTGTAAGTCTCTGTGCCTGCTGGTGTGTGCTTGGACTCATTAAAATGTCTCGTCAGACTAGAAGACACCAACTATATTATGTACTGAGCTACGGAAGGAAAAACACAAATTCAGCCTGTCAGGGAAATACCTGAACATCCATCTAATTCACTATAAGATCACCTGTGCAGTGAAAGAAAAAGAAAAAAAAAAAAGCAGTGGAAGTGTATTAAACTGTGAGTCAGTACCTGCCCAGCTAAAGACAGTGGGAATCCTTCATTGGCTTCAGGTTCAGGTCCTGTAGCTGAATTTGCCATGATTTTTTTGAAAGGAATAGAACTTTTATTATTGAAATGATAAATAAATATAAAAATAAACACAAAGTAGAAAACTAAGGTTAACTAAGATTCTTTAGAGTGAAATTGTGTATTATTCATAGGTGTTTAGCACAACAACAACCTTAAAACAAATGGAAGCGGCCAGCAGGGGCTTCCGTTGGTAGTAGAAAGCCAGGATAAAGCAGGATGGCCTGCTTCATGACACTCACTATACGAAGTATGTACTGGATGAAAGGGGGTGCTGCCAGAGTAACCTGTGTCCCAGCAAGCCCTCGCTACTATAATAGCCCTTTTGCAGTCTGAGACAGCCTCCATAAGTGAGAGCAGCCCTGAGAATTCCAGGGACTAGGGTAGGACAAAGCTAACCTAACACCACTTTTGTACTCCTTCTTTAAGAAGGTCTCTGGCCACAGATTCTGTATTGTTATGTCACTATAGCATAATGCTCAACAATAGCGGGCTCTAGTTCTTCTCCTTTGCAGAACAATATACAAGGTCTGGAGTAATTATAATTGTTAGTAGATTACTATGTGAAGGATGTGAAGAATATAGAAGAAATTCAGAGAAAAGCTAAAAGGTTTGAAGGACATGGTGTGGTAGGATGGAGTAAGGAATTTAGGTGGGTGCAGTAAAGGCTTGGTTCCGGCAAATAAAAAATTAGATATAAAAAAGAGAGACATAAAGAGATGCGGAGAAGGGATAGATTTTTTTTCAGTAGTTGGCAATGGTAAGAGTAGGAAGAATAGATTCAAATTAAAACAAAATGGTTCCTGCTGAATTGTCTTTAATAGTAAACTCAATTAGAGAATACAACCAATTTGTGCAGGGAAAGGTGGTATAATCACAATAACTTAAACTTCAAGTTATTGCTTGATAAGCTCCTACGGGAGAAGATCTAGATCGGGGTAGGCAATCTATGGCATGCGTGCCAAAGGCGGCACGCGAGCTGATTTTCAGTGGCACTCACACTGCCCGTGTCCTGGCCACCGGTCTGGGGGGCTCTACATTTTAATTTAATTTTAAATTAAGCTTCTTAAATATTTTAAAAAACTTATTTACTTCATATAAAACAATAGTTTTGTTATGTATTATAGACTTATAGAAAGAGACCTTCTAAAAACATTAAAATGTATTACAGGGATGCAAAACCTTAAATTAGAGTGAATAAATGAAGACTCGGCACACCATTTCTGAAAGGTTGCCGACCCCTAGTCTAGATATATTAAAAGGATCCTGCCAGAAGAAGGGGCGAACCAGATAACCTACTGTGGGTCCCTTCAAGCCCTAACAATTCTAGGATACTATAAATATCACTATATCTAGACTGGGTTGTGAGAGAAAGCCAAAAACCTATGTATCTTTAGCCACCCTGGGTGAGGTGATAATTAGACAATATACCACACAGAGTGTCTCCTATTATCATTAAATTACTCAGAGGAAAGTTTCCACAGTGAACACTGTGTGAATGAGGTACAAGAGAAACTACTATGGGGAGAGATACAAAGACTGCTTCAGACAACTCTGTTAGAATTCATTCATCAAGAAATCCTCCTACTAGATCAAGAGAGAAAAATCAGAGTGCGAAACCTTTGGTAAAGAGACTGTATTGCTGTCTTAAGGGAATTAGAGAAGTTGAATCATTGCTGCCCATGAGAGACTCTGAATCCTGTTGTGAATCAATTGAGGAAAAACTTCAAGCCCCATCTTTTAGGACATTTAAAAACACAATTTTCCTGGTATTTATTCTGCAGGTCAATCAATCTTTTCTGTGAATATATTCAGTATTTGGGG
Organism: Trachemys scripta elegans; assembly: GCF_013100865.1. Lineage (NCBI taxonomy): Eukaryota > Metazoa > Chordata > Testudines > Emydidae > Trachemys > Trachemys scripta. Next base: position 20,244,215 of record NC_048308.1, on the reverse strand, counting down.
ACTTTAAGCAACACATGATTCGATTGCCATGCACGTGCCCTAAAACTATTACTATGAGGTTTTAGCTGGGAAAAAAAAATTAAACATATGCAGTGAACTGTTTTGTAAATCAAATTTTCCAAGTAACCATTTTTTCCTTTTCCTAATAAGTTAAAATGCACAAATATATATATTTATATAATTATATATTATAAATATATATATTTATATAATTATAGTGGACTAGCCTATAAAGATGTATAAAATTAATTTAAAAAAAAGCAAATGGAATCAATAGCTTCCATATTTTCACTTTTAGAATGTTAATATATCCAAAATATTAACATTTGTGAACAAAATATTTCATGGGATGAAACTATGATGTGTGTTTGAATTTCAGACAGTAGTGAGTATTTACAGTCAAGTTCAATCCTTTGAAGAGAGTTATATGCCAGAAAGGCAGATATAAACTCCTTGATAGCATGCAAATTGTGCCCTTATAACCCATTCTACATAGGTACCTGCTTCACATATATTTGTTTAGTGTAACCTTGAATCCTGTTACGCAGAGCATGGGTTGTTTCTCTACATTTCAAATCTCCGTCCATCCCAAAGCATTTTATTTTTGTTGGATGGTGGCTTTGCAACAATTGCCAAGTTTATGTCATACAGTTATGATAATTAAACTACTGATCCCATTGGGAATTCTGTCACCTCACCATTTAGTGAGCTGCACTCACTAAGATTCCAGTCAACACAATTCTTGTTTTCAAGTAATCATTTCTACACTTCAAGATTCATTCAGCAGTTCTTGGGGCATATGATCATTCCGATTGTCAGTTAAGAACCTCTGCATTAATGAGATGGTTAGAGAACAGTGGCAGCCTACAATATATAAAGAAGTAAATTAATCCGCCTACTAATTCAGCTAACTCTCAGCTGTTTAGTACAATCAAAAGGTGCCTTATGAGTAGAGTTGACAGAGTGGATATTTTTTGAATGTTGCAAAATTACTTTTTCTTTCATGATCTGTGAAACACATGGGGCATGAGGATATTTAGTGGTAATGGTTATTACATCTATTTATTGATTATAAATCACCTGACAGGGACAGTGTTAAGATTTTCCAAGCTTTTTAGTAAGCCACTTACCTTCGATGACATTTTCTTATGTAGATATTAAAATGAGGATTCTCTTGTTGTTCTTTTATATTGGTCACTGCAATATGGAATTATTAACAGAAAAGACTGCAACATTATGGATGACCTGTGCGTAAACAGATTATTTACTGCATATTATCACTATTAAAGATGTACATTGTTATTTTTATCATACTGAATTCAGATAGATCTGATAACAAAGTTACTTGTTTATGATTTTATTTTAATAATTCTATGCTGCAGTGATCTAGCAAAAGAGAATGTGAGCTATGTCCTCATTTTGAAATCTGAAAATAAACAGCATTTGATGCATGTAATTTTGGGGGGGTGGTCTGAAATTTTGTTGGTGTCTTTTTAATCTAATAGCCAGATTCTTGGTGTTTGTCTGAGCATAAAGCACATTAAAGCAAATAGTGAAGTGTTGTTCAGAACATATTGAATTGGTTTACTGGTGCACTCACAAATTTGTCTTAATTTCCTCTTCGTCATGACAACACAGGATTTTTTCCTTGATGTGATAGACTGCTACAGTAGTTCGCTAATATGTGCGTTTCTCAAACATTCAGGATCTATAAAAACATGTATTTCAGAAAGAAGACAGAAAGGTCATAGTTTATAACATATTTGTTCAGCAATCATAACAACAACATTGAACTACATCCAAATTGATTTATTAAAGCCTACAAAGTATCTCTTTCATTGTAACATCTTGTTCTGCCATTCCTAACACAAGTTGAACATGACTTTAATTATGTTACACATTTCAGGCCCAACTATTTTTCTCTCTGTAATAATGTTGTGTTCAGCCATCTTAAAAAAAATCACTAATGAATATGATCCCCTAATCAGAATCCCTTATAGTCATGAAATCCCAGTAGGAAAGATGCATAGCAGATAGTTGTAAGTCTCAGGTTTGCCCTGTCACATTTAGTAAGCTTGAGACAAATTGAGTTTGCTGCACTAGTAACTAGAAGTCCTCCTTTCTTTTCTTTGCAAAAACAAATGAAGCATAGATCTCTTCTCATTTTTGCAAGACACAATAGGTTGATAGTAGCTTAAAATGCCTGTAAATTCTCAGTAGATGCTGGAGAAAAATGAAAACATTATGCTTTTGTTGTTTTTACTAAATATTTATATTGCCTAAACATGTTATGAAAAGGATATTTATTTAATTTTTTCTTCAGTATGATTTCCTTAACAAGTGCTGTCAGGAAATGACTCCTCTTATTAGGTCATTTTAAACACTTTGTGTTACTTCCTAAATATACTTATCTAAGCAATTCATTTAAACTTAATGGGATAGTTATTGTATATTAAATACTAATTTATGATAAAGGACTTATTTACTAAGATTGACATTTGTTCAATACATTAATTGTGTTTTATAGCAATTTAACCTTAAAGGTTATTGTGAATTGATTGGTACAGAATTTATTTAACAAAAACCGTTACCATAATATAGGTGTAATGATGCATCACCTGAAGTTTCAGTGTTCTATTAATCAAATATTAATTGTAAAGTATCTATGAAGATTCAACGGCTAGTTGTAATAGCCATTACTTACACAATTTTGATTCCTACAAGACAAAGTACTATAGCTCTTAAAGGACATGGGGGTAAGCAGAGGCTACTTGCATCTTGCCAAAGAGAGGCCTGATCCAGAGTCCATTGAAAACAATGAAACTCTACTCCTCCATCTGTCATGTTTATGCCCAAGTCTTTTGGGCATACCTGCAACAAAACTCAGGTAATGGAGCTTCTGCTGCAGTCATCATTGAAACAACTATAAACTATTGGCATACAAGAGACTTTCCTTTCCCATGTGATAGCAAATGGACATGAAAGCAAAACTCTCTGTAGAGGACCTTGATTGGATAGTGTCCTACCCACCATTTCCCTTTCTAACAGGAGTGTTGCATACTTACAAGAGGAAGGGACGCTGGCAAACAAGGTATTCTTCTGCCCACCTTCTTTCCCAACCAGATGCTGAAGTATTATGAAAAAAACTGAGGTCACTGCGGGCACTCTGATCATAGAATCATATGACTGGAAGGGAGGTTGAGATGTCATCTAGTCCAGTCTCCTGCACTCAAGACAGGCCTAAGTATTATCTAGACCATCCCTGAAAAGGTGTTTGTCTAACTTCCTCTTAAAAAAAATCCTCCAATGATGGAGATTCCACAACCTGTCCAAGGCAATTTATTCCAGTGCTTAACTACCCTGACAGGAATTTTTTTCTAATATCCAAACTAAGCTGCCCCTGCTGCAATGTAAGCCCATTGCTTCTTGCTCTATCCTCAGAGGTTAAGGAGAACAATTTTTCACCCTCCTCCTTGTAACATGTTAATCTTGTCATTGTTGAAAATTATTATAATTCCCTTCTCAGTCTTCTCTTCTACAGATTAAACAAACTCAATTTTTTCTATTTTCCCTTATAGGTCATGTTTTCTAGGCTTTTAATAATTTTTCTTGCCTTGTCTCCAGACTTTCTCCAATTTGTCCACATCTTTCTTGAAATGTGGTGCCCAGAACAGGACACAACACTAATTTCCCATTTTGTATGTGTGTAACTGATCGTTTCTTCCTAAGTGGAGTACTTTGAATTTGTCCTTTGTGACAAAATGGCTGATGTTGGTATGATGGGTACTGCGTTTTTGCTGGTGGGGGGGCTAAGATGCCACTACTTGCCCATGCTCTTGGGTGCTGAGGGCCCTGCTAGTGGCCTGGGAAGGTGGTAGAGGAGGGAAGCGGGGGACATAGGTGCCAAATTCCCTTCTGCTCGTGGGTGCTTGACCCCCCCCCGGCCCTGCTCCTGCACCACTCTTGCCCCACCCCAATTCCATCCCTTCTCTCACATCCCCACCCCTGCCCGCCTCTTTACCGCCTCCTCCCCTGAGTGCGCCACATCCCCATTCCTCTCTCTCCCTCCGGGAAAGTCCTAAGTGCCACCAAAAGCTGTTAAGTGGCAAGCAGGAAGCGCTAGGAGGGGGAGGACTGGGGACATCGTGCTCAGGAGAGGAGGAGGGGGTGGAGCATTCCTGATATCTGATTTGTGTCCATTTATCCTCTTGTGTAGTGATTGTCCAGTTTGGCCAATGTACATAGCAGAGGGGCATTGCTGGCACATGATGGCATATATAACATTGGTGGACGTGCAGGTGAATGAGCTGGTGATGTTGTAGCTGATCTGGTTAGGTCCTGTGATGGTGTTGCTGGTGTAGATATGTGGGCAAAGTTGGCATCGAGGTTTGTTGCATGGGTTGGTTCCTGAGTTAGAGTTGTTATGGTGTGATGCGTGGTTGCTGGTGAGAATATGCTTAAGGTTGGCGGGTTGTCTGTGGGCGAGGACTGGCCTGCCTCCCAAGGTCTGTGAAAGTGAGGGATCATTGTCCAGGATGGGTTGTAGATCACTGATGATGCGTTGGAGCTGTTTAAGCTGAGGACTGTAGGTGATGGCCAGTGGAGTTTTGTTGGTTTCTTTTGGGGGCGTGTCTTGTAGCAGGAGATTTCTAGGTACATGTCTGGCTCTGTTGATTTGTTTCTTTATTTCCTTGTGTGGGTTTCGTATTTTTGAGAATGCTTGGTGAAGATTTTGTAGGTGTTGGTCCCTGTCTGAGGGGTTGGAGTAGATGCGGTTGTACTTCAGCGCTTGGCTGTAGACAATGGATCGTGTGGTGTGTCCGGGGTGGAAGCTGGAGGCATGAAGGTAGGCATAGCGGTCGGTGGGTTTTCAGTATAGGGTGGGGTTAACGTGGCCATCGCTTATTTGTACTGTGGTGTCTAGGAAGTGGACCTCCCGTGTAGATTGGTCCAGGCTGAGGTTGATGGTGGGGTGGAAGCTGTTGAAATCGTGGTGGAATTCTTCCAGGGTCTCCTTCCCATGGGTCCAGATGATGAAGATGACATCAATGTAGCGTAGGTAGAGAAGGGGCGTGAGTGGACGAGAGCTGAGGAAGCATTGTTCCAGGTCAGCCATAAAAATATGCCAACATTTTTTTGCGCTGAGGTACAACCACACAAGGAAATAAAGAAACAAATCAACAGAGCAAGACATGTACCCAGAAGCCTCCTGCTACAAGACAGGCCCAAAAAAGAAACCAACAGAACTCCACTGGCCATCACCTACAGTCCTCAGCTTAAACCTCTCCAACGCATCATCAGTGGTCTACAACCCATCCTGGACAATGATCCCTCACTTTCACAGACCTTGGGAGGCAGGCCAGTCCTCGCCCACAGACAACCCGCCAACCTTAAGCATATTCTCACCAGCAACCACGCATCACACCATAACAACTCTAACTCAGGAACCAACCCATGCAACAAACCTCGATGCCAACTTTGCCCACATATCTATACTAGCAACACCATCACAGGACCTAACCAGATCAGCTACAACATCACCGACTTATTCACCTGCATGTCCACCAATGTTATGTATGCCATCATTTGCCAGCAATACCCCTCTGCTATGTACATTGGCCAAACTGGACAGTCACTACGCAAGAGGATAAATGGACACAAGTCAGATACCAGAAATGGCAATATACAAAAACCTGTAGGAGAACACTTCAACCTCCCTGGCCCCACAATTGCAAATGTAAAGGTAGCCATCTTAACAGCAAAAAAACTTCAGAACCAGACTCCAAAGAGAAACTGCTGAGCTCCAGTTCATTTGCAAATTTGACACCATCAGATCAGGATTAAACAAAGACTGTGAATGGCTATCCAACTACAGAAGCAGTTTCTCCTCCCTTGGTGTTCACACCTCAACTGCTAGCAGAGCACCTCACCCTCCCTGATTGAACTAATCTCGTTATCTCCATACTGATTTATACCTGCCTCTGGAAATTTCCATTACTTGCCTCTGATGAAGGGGGCATTCACCCACGAAAGCTTATGCTCCAATACTTCTGTTAGTCTTAAAGGTGCCACAGGACCCTCTGTTGCTTCTCTGGGAATGGTTTTCCAAACATTATGCATCCATCTTATGGTAGTTCCATCTAGATGGTGTTTCACTAGTTTGTTTATGAGAAAGTCATGTGTGACAGTATCAAAAGCCTTACTAAAGTCAAGATAGTAGATAGCTTCTCGGCAATCTGTGAGCTGAGGGGTGAAAACATTATCTATTATCTTGACTTTAGTAAGGCTTTTGATGCTGTCATACATGACTTTCTCATAAACAAACTAGTGAAATACCATCTAGATGGAACTACCATAAGATGGGTGCATAATGTTTGGAAATGTCAAGATATACTACATCTACCACTTCCCCTGAATCCACAAGGTTTGTTACCCTGTCAAAAAAAGGCATTAGGTTTGTTTTACCCCATTTATCCTTGAAAAATCCATGCTGACTCTTACTTATCATCTTATTATCTTGTAGGTGTTTGGAAACTGATTGCTTGATTATTTGCTCCATTATCTTTCCAGATACTGAAGTTAAGCTGACTGGTCAGTAATTCTCCAGCTTGTCCTTATTTCCCTTTTTATGGACTATATTTGCCCTTTTCTTTTCCTCTCGAATCTCTCTCGTCTTCCATGTCTTTTCAAAGATAATCGCTAATGTTTGAGATATCCTTTCAGTCAGCTCTTTGAGTATTCTAGGATATATTTCATCAGCCCCTGATGACTTGAAAACATCTAACTTGCCTAAGTAATTTTTAATTTGTTCTCTCTGTATTTTAGCCTCTCATCCTACCTCATCTTCACTAGCATTCACTATGTGCTAGAGCCATTAGCCATTATTTTTGAAAACTCATGGCGATCGGGGGAGGTCCCAGATGACTGGAAAAAGGCTAATGTAGTGCCCATCTTTAAAAAAGGGAAGAAGGAGGATCCGGGGAACTACAGGCCAGTCAGCCTCACCTCAGTCCCTGGAAAAATTATGGAGCAGGTCCTCAAGGAATCAATTATGAAACATTTAGAGGAGAGGAAAGTGATCAGGAACAGTCAGCATGGATTCACGAAGGGGAAGTCGTGCCTGACTAACCTAATTGCCTTCTATGATGAGATAACTGGCTCTGTGGATGAGGGGAAAGCAGTGGATGTGTTATTTCTTGACTTTAGCAAAGCTTTTGATACGGTCTCCCACAGTATTCTTGCCACCAAGTTAAAGAAGTATGGGCTGGATGAATGGACTGTAAGGTGGATAGAAAGCTGGCTAGATCGTCGGGCTCAACGGGTAGTGATCAATGGCTCCATGTCTAGTTGGCAGCCGGTTTCAAGTGGAGTGCCCCAAGGGTCGGTCCTGGGGCCGGTTTTGTTTAATATCTTTATTAATGATCTGGAGGATGGTGTGGACTGCACTCTCAGCAAGTTTGCAGATGACACTAAACTAGGAGGCGTGGTAGATACACTAGAGGGTAGGGATCGGATACAGAGGGACCTAGACAAATTAGAGGATTGGGCAGAAAAAAACCTGATGAGGTTCAACAAGGACAAGTGCAGAGTCCTGCACTTAGGACGGAAGAATCCCATGCACTGCTACAGACTAGGGACCGAATGGCTAGGTAGCAGTTCTGCTGAAAAGGACCTAGGGGTCACAGTGGACGAGAAGCTGGATATGAGTCAACAGTGTGCTCTTGTTGCCAAGAAGGCTAACGGCATTTTGGGCTGTATAAGTAGGGGCATTGCCAGCAGATCGAGGAACGTGATCGTTCCCCTTTATTCGACATTGGTGAGGCCTCATCTGGAATACTGTGTCCAGTTTTGGGCCCCACACTACAAGAAGGATGTGGAAAAATTGGAAAGAGTCCAGCGGAGGGCAACAAAAATGATTAGGGGTCTGGAGCACATGACTTATGAGGAGAGGCTGAGAGAACTGGGATTGTTTAGTCTCCAGAAGAGAAGAATGAGGGGGGATTTGATAGCAGCCTTCAACTACCTGAAGGGGGGTTCCAAAGAGGATGGAGCTCGGCTGTTCTCAGTGGTGGCAGATGACAGAACAAGGAGCAATGGTCTCAAGTTGCAGTGGGGGAGGTCCAGGTTGGATATCAGGAAAAACTATTTCACTAGGAGGGTGGTGAAACACTGGAATGCGTTACCTAGGGAGGTGGTGGAGTCTCCTTCCTTGGAGGTTTTTAAGGCCCGGCTTGACAAAGCCCTGGCTGGGATGATTTAGCTGGGAATTGGTCCTGCTTTGAGCAGGGGGTTGGACTAGATGACCTCTTGAGGTCCCTTCCAACTCTGATATTCTATGATTCTATGATTCTATGTTAGATGTCCAATAGCTAGTAATCTTTGTAGTGAAAACTAAAACAAAAAAGTCAATTTAGCACTTCTACCATTTTCACATTTTCTGTTATTGTTTTTTCTCTGTCATTGAGTAATGGGACTACCCTGTCCTTGGTTTTCCTCTTGTTTCTAATGTATTTGTAGAGTCAGAGATTGCCATGATACACCCAGTTTAAAATAGCCAATTGTTTTGTTTCTAATGTGCACAAGGCTAATCCCTGACAGAAAGGAGATAAAATTTAAAGATATTCAGTGTGGCTTCTTCTAAGGAAAATAGATTGTTTAGAATTCAAGCAGAAATCAGGTAAATGAGATAATCATACTGAATCTCAACTCGGATGTTGAAAATGTATAAGAATGCCAGTCCTGAAGTGATGGTTCAAACATATTGCTAGTTTACCAGTGGGTGGGCAGACACCTCATTTCAGATTGCTGGCACTAATAAAGCCCTCCCTAGATTCTCCTGATTGGCTAACCTTCTTGGGAATTAAGAAATCTGTGGTCCCCCTCTAAGTCTATTGGGAAACAAACAAAAGGCCAGTTCTTGGCCCTGGAGAGAACTTTCCTTTTCAGTACACCTGTTGCATCTCCAGGAAAGACAATCCCTCCATTACAACGTGGTGACAGAAATGAGCTATTTTCTGTTACTGACTTACATTCTGAAATATCTGGGGGACTAAAGTTCCTTTAGAAATGGTGCAAGGGGAGGATATGCTCCCTAATGGTTGTGAAGTGCGTTACTTAGGCCTGGGCATTGCCATCCAGTTCTAAAGCTCAAATCCATAAAATAGTTCATAAAAGCCCTTCCTTCCACAAGGACAGTCTGAAAAACTTAAAAATGCAAGTTAACAAAAGATGTCATTAATAAAGTAGACCAAAGTGAAGACCTCTTGCCATTCCATGCATCCAAACAACAAAAATTTCAAACATTCTCCTGGTAAAAAGTTTTGTAGTAATGGAAAGTTATAGTTTTTGGCCCTCGCATTGTTTTAAGGGCATTTGTTCTGAATGTAATTAATTCACTAGTTTAATCTCTGGAAGGGAAAATGATTACCTAGTTAGAAAACATCTTGACTGCAGCAGAGTCGGTAGCATATATCAGCTACAGTATATCTTTTAAAGGCCTTGGAGATTTTGGTAAATTCATTATAGAGAAGAAATGTAACCTATTACTTCAACATACTGTGATTTATGTACTTTGTAAAATGTATCAAACCATTTTTTGCCTTTCAGTTAAATAGATTCTCACTCTTTATTGCACAGTTACATAAGGCATAAAAATTGAAATTCCAAAAAAAAGGGAATAGATTTTTTTTTTTAAATTATAAAGGATTATGACTGGGGCTGGCAAATTGGTTCCAATATAAGCACTGGCCTGAAACTTCACTTCAAACTAAAATTTTACTGAACTTTCAAAACGTTTAGTCAACTTCCTTTCCCCCCATTTTTCACCTTTGTGCTTCTGCATTATCTGATTCTAATCTGAAACTAAAGTGTCAGGTTATGTCACAACTGAAACTATTCTCATTTTATTTCCAAGCCAGTGGGGCAGAACTTGATAAAGTTCATATAATCATTTTAAAGGCAGGTGCTTCTGGTAAACTGAGCCCAGGAGTCAAACCTGCCTCACCAAACCTAAAAGTAAGTGCATTCACTCAAAACCCTGAGTCTTTAATAGTGCCCCAATGGAGCTGCATATTTGACTGCAGGATCAGGACCCTATAAAGGTAGGTACCAAGCTCTACCGCTGCTGTTCTGGCCCCTCATTGCGAATGAGTGAGAACCAAATTCCATGGGGCAGAACCAAGCTCACAGCCTTTCCTGAAGATAACAAATACTCCCCAGCCTCCTTGATCAGTCGTTGACCATCACAAGTTTAATATCCCTGCTTCCCCTGCTGGTGTACATCACACAGTTCCAAGACTCCCCTCTGCCCCAGTGCCCCGACATAACCCAGGCATTAGCTCGCTGATTCCGAAAGCACCAAAATTTCCTTAAGAATGCTGCTCTGAGCCAGGCCACTTAGATCCCTGAGAATGTTAACTGTGATGTGCCCACATGACTGCTGCATGGGGCCATTGGAATACAACCACACTGCCAGAAACCTTTGAGTGAAGATTGCTGTGTGGATATCGATAACCATTTAGCCCACTGACAAGCTGGGAGGCGATTCCGAGATTGTTGAAGACGTGAGTTGACAGGTTGCCCATGACCCCATGTACAGCAGCACCCCCATAAAGCACTGTTCCCTTCATTCAGCCAGCCAGTCAGATATACTCCCACACTTAAAGGTGCAGGGAGGTCATTCACCATTTTGCAGTCAAACTTCACCGGTGTAAATGCAGACCCAACATTGACCTAGAATATCTGTCTCTCTCAGAGCGAACTCATTCCTAAAATACATTTTATTTTATTTTGTTTTATTCATATTGTAGCCCACCTAAATTGCCTGCATTCTTGTCTACTCTATTGCTCAGTCTTTACACAAAGCATCCTATTAGTACATCAGTCGTTCACAGTCAAATTCCCTAGAGGTATCGTACACCTTTCTGCACTTCCTACACTTTTTATTCATAGCACATAGATGTCAGTATTCAAAGATCCAAAAATCTAAAGAGTCATCATCAGAACTGACAGAGCAAAGCCTGGCTGTGCTTTGCTTCTGGAAGGTGTCAGTCCTGAAGCCCTGACTCTTACAATATTCCCACTTGACTTCAGTAGGAATTTTGCCTGAGTAAGTATTGCAGAATCAGGCATATAAGAGAAATTCTCCTCCATTTTTATCAATTGATCCATTCCATGTATTTAATAAACACAAAGGTTAGCCACTAGTTCACACTATTGAAAAGGAAGTTATTAAAAACCAAGGTTCTCTATTCTGCATCCAAGATTCTAGTAGATAGAGATGGAAACAAATCTCCAGGGTAGGGTTGTTGGGTATGAGCAATGGGCCCTAGCCAATACTAGGGCTCTGAACACTCATGAACTTTGAGCTTTAGCACTAGATTGAATTTTTGGGTCTCTTGCCTATTTTTATTTCCTAAGCTTTATTAATTAGTACTTTACCTATTCTCACTATACAGAAAAATAGAGAAAATACCATATCCATAGGAACTACTGTTTATCTAGGCCTTTTTTTATTACAATTGTAGGTGGAGATATTAACTGTGCTTATGATAAAGATTGTTTAGCACTTTCTATCATACTGTCCTATTCTCTGATTTTTATGATTTTGCCAAACTTTAATCTTCCAGATAGAAATTTTCCTTGCTGAGGCTTTGTCTACCCTAGCACTTTCACTGGTAAAACCTTTCTCGTTCAGGGCTGTGAAGAAGTGCTGACGAAAGTGCTGGTGTGAGCAGCGCTATGTTGGCAGGAAAGGTTCTTCTGCTGACATAGCTAATGCTGCTCATTGCAGGTGGTTTAATTATACCGGCAGGAGAGCTGTCTCCTGCCGGCAAAGAGTAGCTACATGGGAGGCCTTACTGCTGTAAGGTCCATAGTGTAGCCATAGCCTAAGTGTCTGCCTAAGTCTTTTTGTTTTGTTTTGTTTTGTTTTGTTTTAAGTTTTCAGCAAAAATAGTTCAGCCATTTCCAAGAATGTGGTTGGGAGAAAATAGCTATTGTGCCCAAGTTAAAAATTCTCACATCTCTTTCATTAGGAAGGTCTAGAACCATGATTCTTTGGATCAGGGACTTGAAATTTGGCAGAAGGCCATTGCTCAAGTGTCAGGAGGATATGCCTTTTGCTGTCCACATCATAATCCACCCAAAATTGACTGAATTATAATCTCTGTTTCCCCACACTCAGTAGAGGTTGGGGAGAAGGTGGCAGCTAAATTCTCCAAACATTTATCTGTATTGAGCATGCTCTATTCCCACAGACCTCATTGAGAATGCTCCAGTTCAGGGAGGAACAGGAATTTTCATGCAATTGTTCTTCCTGTCTGCTAGTTGCAGCTGTCACAACAGGCACTGGAATCAAGAAGACTAATAATAAAGGAGCAATCTGGACTAGAAGGAGAGAAAGGGACATGAGCAAAGAAGGACAAGAGCAGAGGGGGAATGGGACAGGAGCAAAGGGGGACAGAGGCAGAAAGTGGGTAGGATGAAGAGAATAACAGAATTATCTGTAACTACTTGAGACCATTTCCCCAATAGAACAGAATTCAGGTTTCCTGAATCTCATGACTCCTGTATTGTCACCAAATATCTGTGAAGTCCCCTGAAAAAGTACATGTATCTCCCCTTAGAGACTGGCACACAAAGAGGATGTATGCAGTATAGTTGTAGCCATGTCACCTTTTCTCACACAAACAGGATAATAGACACCTATTATTACCAGCTACTCCATCAGCTCAAGTGGTAGGAGTCTGTGCTGTGGATATAAAAATACATCTAGGTTTGTATTTAGCCATGTGGAGGAGGGGTGGTGGGAAATAAAGTGCTATCTGTTTAGTAAGTTTCTCCATCCTGCCAGTTGGCTAAACCTAGGGTTGAGAGTTCAATCCTTGAGGGGGGCATTTAGGGATCTGGGACAAAAATCTGTATGGGGATTGGTCCTGCTTTGAGCAGGGGGTTGGACTAGATGACCTCCTGAGGTCCCTTCCAACCCTGATATTCTAGTCTATGAAAAAAACTTTAAAGTTGCAAATTCAACATACACAGGCAAACTTATTTACGGCATTTCTGAATTTTTGAGTTCCTGACACTTAATCTGCTTGACCCCCTCAATTTTTTTTAATATATATATATATAGTTGTTTTTAGTGGAATGTAAAATTTAGTTCCCCCAAAATGAGCTGCTTAGAAATTAAATCTCTGAATGAAAACTGAAGCTTAGTAAATGGTGAATTCTTAGATAGAAGAAAACAATCACAGTTTCTTTCTCTCTCCCCATCGACCCTCTGCAGTGAAATATCTTCGTTCAAATTAATAATTACATTATAATTCTTTGTAACAATGTAAGGGTTAATGGAGCAAAAATATGTGCTTTATGGAGGAATTCTTTTCACAGCAAAATTGCTTTTCAAAAAAAGCTTTCAAGTAGAATAGTACTCACTGACTAATTTTTCAGTTCAATGAATTCCTCTTCAGTGGGAATTGTAAATGATTCAGTCAAAATATAGTCTTCTAATATAACCAGGATGGTATTTTTAAATTTTATTTCTTTTTTTTTTTTAAATAAGGGTTTCAGTACCTGAATTGTGGTGAAAGCCTAGACCAGGGGTTGGCAACCTTTCAGAAGTGGTGTGCCGAGTCTTCATTTATTCACTCTAATTTAAGGTTTCGTGTGCCAGTCATACATTTGAACGTTTTTAGAAGGTCTCTTTCTATAAGTCTATAATATATAACTAAACTATTGTTGTATGTAATGTAAATAAGATTTTTAAAATGTGTAAGAAGCTTCATTTAAAATTAAATTAAAATACAGAGCCCCCACCGGGCAGTGTGAGTGTCACTGAAAATCAAAATCAGCTCGCGTGCTGCCTTTGGCACGTGTGCCATAGGTTGCCTACCTCTGGCCTAGACCATAGGTAGTATTGCCATTCTCAAACTACTCCTTGCTACCAGTTGAACAAAGGAAATTAATGTTGATTTAGGATGACCAGATGTCCCGATTTTATAGGGACAGTTCTGATTTTTGAGTCTTTTTCTTATATAGGCTCCTATTACCACCCTCCCCCCGTCCTGATTTTTCACACTTGCTGTCTGGTCACTCTATGTTGATTTAAAGTTGAAAAAGACAAACTTTGCTGAGAGACGGTCATGCCATTTTTTTTTCCAAATCAAAGATTATGATTTGGAATCAAGTCACTAATAATTTTCAAATTAGACTGCTATTTAATTCTGTTACTTACAGGATTTGGGGGACGAGGCACTCTTGTTTTAGAGTTTCCCCACAATTTACATAATAACCGTTGGAATTATATGGGACCTATATATGGCAATTTTTAGATCTTACCTACCTTTTGGATAAAGTTCTCTCTAACAAGTTTTTATTATTTCTTTTATCAAAAGTGCTTGTACTAAAAATTGAGTGGGGGAAAAGATAAATAAAAATGAATGTGGACTGATATCCACCTATGAAATGAATGTAGAGCCCTGTAACAACTTTAAAGACAAGGTAATCCTGACATGATCTATTGTCTAAAAATGTGGGGCTGTTAAAGGACAGTGTAAAATGGGGCATGCCATGGAATATCTCCTATGAGGGCTAAAAGTAACTTCAAAGATACTGATGATTCTCTATGAACAGTAGATCTAACTTTGTAATACATTCAGCATTTAGGATTTACTGAGGAGGAAAAGCTCTTGGAGGCAATGGGAATCCTAACAAAGGGATGGAGTTTTAGATAATATGTAACTGTAGTGAGCAAATGTTATTGTTGTTTCTGGAAAAAGCTTTACTTACTATTCATGCAGGAGGAGAGGAAATAAAGTGCTACCTGTTTAGTAAGGATTGACAGCATGCTGCTTTGCTTCAGGAGCTTCTCCATCCTGCCAGTTGGCAAATTGGACATTTGTCTGAAAATCATTCATGAAATTATGGAGTAAAATTGTTTCGCCAACGGAATGTCCTAGATGTAATTGTAATTAAGAGTATCCTACAAGTGGCATGTTATTTTAGCAGCTCACGCATTTATGTAACCAGTTCTCTCTAGACATGATTAATCTCTTGGAGGTAGGCAGTGAACTAAAGCTTCACATAAACTTTACATCCATGCTTGGTGTGCCAGCCTACCATCTGAGCTTGCCATGACCATCTAGAAGAGACATCTTGAAAATGTTTGCAAATCTGTAGTTCGTTTTTAAAGAAATGGATCAAAAGGATATATTGGGTAGATGATTTTCCACCTGAAGTCTTGTATACAATAGGCTTGTTTTTTTGCAAAAAGTTCTCCATTCTTGTTACCACCAGTTCTGAGACAGGGATTAAGGGATTGCCCACATTTTCCATCTGGTCAGAAGATAACTAGGAATAAAAGTACTCTGGAGCTGCACTGAGACCAGATAGGCAACACAGTAGTAAATCCACTAACAGCCATAAATGCCTTGTCTGCATTGGCACTCCCATCATTGCCAGCACTGGTGGAATTGAACCAATGGTACTAACGGTGAAAACTTTTTGAAAAAATGCATCATATACAAAGCCAAACAATATTATCTCAGGCATGAAGTCTATGAAACTCTTTGTCACTAGTGTTCATTGTAGGCAATTTCGGTATCCCAGGATTCAGACTTAAGGGAAACTGCAGGAGAGAGAGAAACAGAAACAGTCCCAACTATCCTGGGGTAAATGTTTTCCCAGGAGAAAGATTAATAAGAAGAGAGAACTGAAAAGCATTTGTAAACCCACAAAATAGAAAAGAAAGACAATAATTTGCAGAACTCATGTAAATAGCTTACATACAGAATCTGGCCAATTTACTCACCTTGTTCATGTGGGGGGTGGGGGCGAATCACCTTGCTCACTTTTGAATGAAATCATTGAGATTGCTCATTGATTTGTAAGTAAGATGAGCAGGATTTGCCTTCCACCCACTTGTTACTAATTTGGGTTTCTAAGGCTTTTTTTTAAATAGGGACACATTAGACAGCCCTGGAGGTGTTCTATCTTGTTCCAGGGGCTGGTTCAGTTCTTGAGAGTCCCTGATAATCCTCTTATGCACACTTTCTTCCCCCCATGCGCACTGAGTGCTGCTCTAGTGCAACTGGGGATCTAGCCAAAATGTTCTCCTTTTAAATACACATTTTCTTGTTCTGAATGTGGATCCAAGATAGTGGTTGTTAACCTATTTTTGCAGCCAGAAAACCTCCACAAAAATTCAGAACCCTATTAAGCCTCAACTGATCCATTGAGAATTCATGTCAATAGTTGGAGCATTGATAGATGCAGAACACCACAGTCATGACTTAACAATTTCTAGAGGTCACTGCATGCAACAGAGAATTAATTTTTAGTCCTAGGCAGAAGGAGCTTCAGCTGTTTAATTTTCAGTGGGCAGATTCCTGGAAGTCTGTGCATGTGTTTCCCTATGGAGTTTGAACTCCTGAGTCGTTCTTCTTTATAATGATAATGGCAGACAATCCTGTCGTGATGGCTCAATACATTTCCAACTGTTCCACAAATTGTCACCACAAATGAAGTAGGAGAATAAAACTAACACACTGAGAGAGGCAACTGAAGCATCTGAGTCATCCTTAATATGTGATTTCAATTCAGTGGCATGCATGTGGTCAGAAAATTACTAGGACTAGGAGTTGTGGTCAAATGTGCACTTGCCAAATTTGCCAGAAGAAAGGAGCAAGACACATAGAGCATTCTTATTAAGGTGAAGAAAAATGTAGCATGTAGGGTAAGGATATTGTGTGAAAGAAGAAAAAAAAGAAAAATTATTTTACAGTGTGATGAAGTACCATTTGTAGGTACCTCCATACATAGGAGTTCTGCACTGTGGACTACTCCCAAATCTTTCTCTGTATATCAGGGCAATATCTTATCCCTCATGATGTTGTATAATTTTCTTTACTTATGTTAATAGAAATCTGTTCTAACTAATGCTGGAAAAACAATTTTTTTCATATTCTGTGAGGTTTTAATTTTCAAAAAAATTAATAAAAGAATCCTGAGCAAAATATAATGGCCTATATTTACAAGGTGTTTGCAGCTCCTGGTGTGAGGAAAGATGCTTTGTTATCTCTAGGGCAGGAGAGATGTGTTGTCTACAACTGCCATTGCTTACTGTTTCTACCAGGGAAGCAGCTTTACAATATCTTGTGGGCTTTATAAAAACCCTGGCAGCAGAAGTTGCACCAGTTGTTACTAATTTGGGTTTCTACAGCTTTTTTTAAAAAAATAGGGACACATCAGACAGCCCTGGAGGTGTTCTGACTTGTTCCAGGGGCTGGTTCAGTTCTTGACAACCCCTGGATAATCCACTTATGCCTTTCTTCCCCCATAAGCACTGAGTGCTTCTCTAGTTCAGAGATTATTCCTCCTCGCACAGAAGTCAATGGTAAAATGTTCACTGACTTCAGTGGACCAGAATTGAGTCTGTGACCTATGGTCTCTCTTCCCAGCCAGCATCACCCATTTTGGGGTTTATTTTTCATCTTTGATAGTCTCCCTGGGGAAGGGAAAAGATGTATACCACCACAACCCCAATCTGAAGCATTTCTGCATCTGATGATCTACGCTATTTCTCTTGGTAGACATGTTCTACATTTATTTCATGTCCACAAAAGTGCTTCCTTTTTATCTAATAAATAGATTGTTCTGCATTTTTCTATTATCCCTCTTTTTTCTTTTTTTTAATTTAGAAATTATAGCTTTGTTTCATTAGCTTTTTTAACCTTGTTATAAATGCTATAGTTACTCTAAAAACATCCATAAGTGAAATACACCAGTTGTTAATCACATGAACTTCATTCATGTATAACTTTTCAAGAAACAGGAACACACATTTCCTTAAACATGTTGTATATGTCAGCTAATTGGTATGTGATCTTTTCTAAATGTGCTGAGTCACTGAAGTCTGAGTACCATTCAGTGATGTACATACTGTTTGCTGATTTCTAATCATTAGTGGTTATTCTCTTGGTGATCATAGTAGCCTTGAGTACAAATACTTCATAGATCCCATGAATATCTGTAAAAGTCTATGGAGTTTCTGCTTAGAGATCCATGTGAGGTTCATGCATAGTTTGAGTTTTATATGTGTTTCTACCTCTTCACAAAAGTGAGAAACTGTGCTAATAGCACAGCATATGCATTGTCTGCACTAATTTCTCTTCCATTGCAACATCTATTCACTGTTTTGCCTGTGCATCTTTCCAAGGGTCCAGCATGTTGTTAAAGGGGCTTTCTGTTGACTGACCTTTAATTGGTGGTAGATACAAATATTTGGTAAGTCTATATAGCCTTTCAGGCTTTTCTGATCTGCTGATATTTTAGTAGATGCTACTCCATACTCTAAAACACTTAAACGTCCCCATTTCTCTATGCAGCAGAGTCTATGTGTGAAAATAGTTCCCTTGTTTTCAATAATACAGAATTTTTCTAGGCTTTTATCCTTAAGCCTGCATCAGCTGTGAATTGCTAGTATCATGACAGTACTTACAAATGTTACCACTCCTTAGGGCTTTAAGTAAGGGGTTGAAATTGCTTTGACATTCATGCCTGTTTTTCTTCTCTGGAGTTAGGATTGCATTATAAGGTGTTTTTAAGCTCCAAGAGGGCTGCTGACTGTGATGGCATGTGTCACATTAGGTGAGGCCTAATGTTTCTCTTTTTGTATTTTTCATTTTGTCGTGGATATGGGGTTCTAACCACTGACAGGTTAAACTTTCACTTTTACAAGGTACAACATTATGTTATCCAATTATAGATAAGGTTATTTTGGAGGTTACACGATCAACAGCAAATATTCTTGTTCTTTAAATTGGGAACAAGGGATTCGAATTCCACTCCCCAAACTGGAAAAGTCACAGAAATATATGACATGTAGGGAAGCAATGTATGTAGGGGAATGGGTTCACTTGTGAGGATCATGGAAAAAATGTGTTGAAGCTTGGAAGAGGAAAGTGGGGACAGGGGCTCTATCCACATTTTTCAGAGTTTGGAGATTCACTTCAGGTTCATGTTAGGGAAAGTGCAGAAGTTTTGGTTGGTTATTGTTTCAGTTGAACCAGTTGAGATGCCTCTCCAGTTATCTGAGGATTGCAAAGCAATTTGCATACTTTAATTAATTAGTCTACACAGCAGTCTGTAAGGTAGATAAATATTTAGTATCCTTGTTTTGCAGAAAGATAAATTGAGGCACAAAAAGGTTATGTGGCTTGTCCAAGGTCCCATGGTGAATTAGAGGCAGATCTCAGAATAGAACACAGAAGTCCTAACCTGCAGACCTCTAACCAATAAATGCTCTCTCCACGGTCTTGTAAAGCAAGTATATTTGGGATTTTTAAATTAAGCCCCTCTCTGTCAAATATTGCTGAGACAAAGCAGGACATTTGTATTTGCCTTCAATATGGCACTTAGATGTCATACAGCTATACTGAAAATTCATCCTTCAATTGACAGTGTTCTATACTGGATTATCATAGTTCCTCTTGATAAGCTACCCCAATCACAGTTTTACTGACAAGTACAGTAGTGGAAGGTCCTGCAAAGTACTAACATACCTCAGCAAAGTTTCATATAAAGCTAATTTATTTAATAGAAGAAAACTGAAATTTATATAAATCTTTGGGTCATACAGTATATTCCCCTGAATGTTTCCCTCTGAAACAGCCCCCATGCCAACAAAATTTAAGAAAAATGTAAAGCATCACTACAGGATTAAATTCCTGAGCTAAACTCAACATACAGCTCTAATTCCAGCCCTGACACTGACTCACTTTGGCCCTAGATAAAATAGGTCAGTCACTATTAAAAAGCTAACTTTTGACTGCTGATAACAAGCTGTTACTCACAAATGCTGTCAAGTTTCAGAGGGGTAGCCGTGTTAGTCTGGATCTGTAAAAGCAGCAGAGGGTCCTGTGGCACCTTATAGACTAACAGACATATTGGAGCATGAACTTTCATGGGTGAATAACCACTTCGTCGGATGCAATGCAGCTGTGTGCAGGATCCCAGCTCTGGAATTTCTTGCCAGGAGAGGTCAGACGGCATTTAGATTGTAATGTAAAGGACACCTTTGTAAGAAAAGCACCTATAAATAGCGGCAACAATGTTCATACACTTAAAATTCTCAATTCACGTGCTCTTGTTCTCAAGACAATTGAAAAGACATATTTTTTTATTTGGGGTTCTGCTTATCCTGTTTTGGATTTTGATAAGGTTTAATTTTGTATGTCACTCAAATACTTTAAGAGGAGCCACCACAGAAACTCCCTACATTACATGGATAAAATAGTGGCAAGTGCTGGCAAATGGGGATTATTTAATAGTGATCACTATTCAGAACTCTCTGAGTTTGGCTATTTGAAAAATTAGGATAAGAATATTGAGAGTGTTTGTTGTAAGGATTGATTAGTTACTGTTATGTTGCAGTTAATGGAGTCATGCGTAGCTGTGGCTCTGGGAGTCACAATTCTTTTCCTGCTTCCCTTGTCACTATACCAGTAGATTACATCCATCTCTGGGCCACCTCAGCTGAGCTGGTAAGGGTGTTGAGGGTGGCAGAGTCCAGGCTCCACCACTCCCTGCTCTCCAACTGTGAGATATGGGGAATGTAGCCCACACAGGGGAGCAAGGGATTGCTTTATGCCTCCATACTTCCCCATGCAGGTGCATGTAAGGTAAACAACAAACTTGCCTTTTAATGTATATATGGTATGATGAAGATGAAAAGGTGTATGGTATTACCATTGCCTCCAAACATGGTGATCGTTGCTTTATGAATATCATACTAAGTATGCGGAAGCACCCCAACAGCAGAACAGTACTGGGAATTTAAGCAGCTATTAGAAAAACACGTACAAACCTAGTACAAGATGAGACCATCTAAGCATAGCTCCTATGAGCATTGCCTGACCTGTGAATCACAAGGAACTCAGCTACAAAAGCAATGTACAGGATGAATACAGAATGAGTTCAGCCAATACTGGTGAGTGAAATGGTTTGGATAAAATAAGAACCGAACCAAACCTTTGCTCAAATATGAAGTCAAATGTCATGTCATATCTAACTTGGTCCTATTTTCATACACCTCTAAATTTCTGGCAGGGACCAGTAGTAGAAGTCAAAGGCAGTTACTATGTTAAAAGCCTGTTTGAATGAGATTTTTGGCCCAACTTTCTAGACCCAAGAAGTTTCAGTAAGCATCTATAGAGATCATCCTAAGGCCTTGTCATCTTAGGGCTAAATTCTCCCAGAACTTGGCCGATATATCAGAACTGAACATAGATCATCAAGGTAAAAAAATCAAGCACTTCAACAGCTACATCTCCTATTTTTATTATTTTACCCTCTACTTCCTCTTCTGCAAGTAGGAACACTATCTTTGAAAGGAACTTATTACTTTGTTCAAAGGCATTACTGTATTAATGTGCAGTTCTATAACATCATTCTAGAGATTGAGATGACATATGTACATAGATCTGGGAGGGGGAGTATCAAAATTACTGTACTTTCACATCTTTCTTGTACTGTACACAGTAAATTTTAATTAATAACATTCCTTACATTTCAAAGATACTATAGCCTAAAGCCTTTAAATTCAGTACATCTTTAGGCCTATCCATGCTACTAGGCAGGTGTGTGATTGCATATTGCATGGTTGTTATGATAACCATTTATAGAAGCACCATGTCTTCATATTGCACTTCAGCTGAGGGAATGCTGAATTAATGATGTGGTTGTACTTTTGGAAATACCAGCTATCAAAACCCTATTTGATTACATGTAAAAGTGAAGCTTAGTGATATTGATTTTTTTTTCAAATCTGTTTTTAATAAAATTAAAGGGAGTCAATCTTTTTTATGTATTATAGATTTTCCATTTTTACAAATATTACTCATACATTTCTTGAAAATACGGACACTACATCAGGGATTAGGTAAGCTGCTGGGCTGCATATTTACAAGCAATAGACATAATTGTTTAGAAGAATGAACTATCATTTATGCACATTCGTAGCCATAAATTATTGTTTGTATTTTTGCCAGCTACCAAAATGCGAAGTAGCTGTTTGAACTCAGAATAATGCTTATGTTTATTTAAAGATATTTTCAAATTAGAGACTCAACAAATTTCTTTGTTTCTTCCTCAATAAAAGAAAAGAAAAAGAAAGAGAAATACAAGAATATAGAAATGTATATTGTTCAAAGTTTAATTTTTATTGACATTTATATCTTATCTCTCACGGTTAGGAAAACGGAATTAAATCAGGTCAGACAAGTCCAAATGAGAAGATAATGCTTAGTGCTGCAAGATCACCAAAATACCTAAATCCAAATTAAACAAACCTACGCTTGGTGTGCAATCCATCATGTGAGTCATATAGGAAAAAACAGTGCAGGCTTTATTTAGAGTCTCTTGGCAGTTTGAAAGTCTTAAAAAATGTCAAAATTTCTAATAATTTATTTTAATAAAAAGATCATCAATAATAGTTGTACATACATTGTTCAGTCTGTCTCCCATAATGCAGTTCAGAATCAATGTGCAAAACCAGAATAGAAGTTAGTCTAGAATCTTAATGCTGTAGGTTTTAGTCACCACGTGTAGCATAACATGATATCACTGGCATTTTATTCTGTAAAAGCTGGCTGTCTTTAGGGCATTTTAACATTTAGATGGGACAAACACTCTGTATAAACAGATGATAACTTTGCCTGGAAGTTTAACACTTGATATTCTTGACATTAAATTGCAGTTAAAAGAAAAAAGAAACTTTCACAGTTCTAACAACAAATATACTGTATCATCTGTCTTGTTTGTATTGCACTTATTTCTTCATTTTTATCTAAGCAATTATTTACATTCTGCTCAGAATATGAAATTTCGCTTAGCAGGCAAGACTGTGATACCTTTTTTTGTGCAGCAGCAGCAGCAGCAACTTTTGTCCTGAATAGATCTATCAGGTCTTCTGTGTTTGAGAGGGATTTCTTTTTCCGTTTTTGTACTAGTATTTGTGATACTTTAAAAAAAATGAAACGTAACATTTTCTAAAATGTAACATTACACATCCCCCAAATTATGGAGTGGCAATACTGCAATTTTGCTGCTGCGGATGTTGAGTATTTTACAGAGTCTTTCTAATCCCCTGTATAGCTCTATGCTGAATACAGAAACGCTTTCTCCAGTGACAATGTTTGCTTAGAAGTGTTTTTAAAAAAGTGCTGGTTGACTTTTCACATGGCTATGTAGAGAGTTTTTTGAACCCTGCCTTTTATTAGCTATCTTTTTTTCTCAAAGCCTCGTATTTCTAAGAGGTTTTGGCTTGTCTAATTGAAGTTTGCAGGTCACACCCATATGCCGTTCGAAGATGAACATTTTGCAATGTCCACAACTGATCTAGATGGTAATTTAAATGCAGTAAATCTGCTGTTAACGAATAATGGCTGCACTCTGGCACTATGCTATGCCATGACATCATTATCAATGGCGTAATTATTTGTTACTTGTTGATCACCAGTGGTGTAACTGATGCTGTATAAAACAGAGAAGTAGTTCCTAACCTATGATTTCCATGGCTTAAGTTTGATGTAGATGCCATGGTCCAGATAATTCTATACGTTCAATCTTTATACAATTAGTTAGGGCTTGGTTGGTATTTTGCTTGTTTCATTTGTTTATTTAATAATCATGATGATCAAAGCAAAGTTAATGATAGGCAATCATTGATAGATCTTGTGGTCAAAGTATGTTTTGAGGAAGGACTTGCATGGAGAAAGACCTTTGGAAGGTAATATATCTAGCAAGGCATTCATCTGAATTTGTTCTGTTATTCTGCTTGGAAGACCATCAAAGCATCCTAAATTCACCATGGTTCATGCATGTTTATTTCAGGTATAATAGGAGAGGTATATATCACCTTGGAACAAAAGGATGTTCGCTATATCTTTCCTATAGTATGTTTTCATAGAGCTGTGTTGTGTTTGTTTGTTTTTTCTGACAAGCAAGTGCATTTTCTTTGCACGTACATTTTTCAAGACGCACAGACTTGTATGGTGTATACCCATATACCCTCTACTGGATAGAATGTTGGTCCTCCTATGTGTGTGTATAAATTCCATCCAGTGACTGAGATGTTAGAGCAGATGCTTTAATTCCTGGGTAGTAGACCCGTTTTAGGAACTGATGACCATGAGTCAGTGCTGTATGTTTACAACTATCTAATGAGTTTCGATGGCCATGTATTTTTCACTGCAGTACTAATGTTCATCTTCTTATTAATTAATTGCAATTGTTGTCATTGATTTATTTGAGAAAAATGTTAGGCTGAATATCAGGGGACAGTCTTTTCTATCTCTTCTCCTATGATGCTATGCTTATTAATTATTTATTGAGCTTCAATTGTGTGGTATTCAAAACAACTGTAATGCAATTCCCATATTACCAGTAATTGTTCTTTTCATTTTGACACTTGCAATACAACAATATACATATTTCAGTTTTAGGGCATTTATTCTTTTTTAGTTAGAATTTAAATAGCATCTCAAATGAATAAAACACCAGGTCAATGATATGCTCTTCATCACACTTGGTACTTATGCAGACAGATAGACATAAGATGCAGTTTTTAAGACTATTTATTCTATGTAAACCCACAAAATACCAATACAAACCATTGCCTCTTTTAAAAGCTTGTGCTCTCATTTTAAAATATATGTGCCTATTTATATATTACTGATTATGTGAGGGTTTTTATATCTCATATAAACACAATAAGTATAAAGCAAGACAATATACTATATAAATATGCTATACTTGGCTATATAGGGAATCTTCTCATTGAATTTATTTGGCTTTGGATGAGGCACATAGACTCAGGCCTTGGTCCTTCAGTGGGACTGCTCTAATTCTTAAATTTGAGCATGTGCTAGTGCTTTTGCTGGAGCAGGAACTATATGTACAATCTGACTAATCCCAAATAGGTAATTAAAGAATTCAGGGAAGTCCCAAGAGGAAAATATATGCAAAGCAGTTTCTGGCAGTAAATGTGAGATGAAAACCCAACCCCTTGAGTCAGCTGCTTTAGCAGGAGGCTAGCTTTAGTAAATGCTGCATTTGAGATTGCCAAGCACTCATTCCACACTCCATTGATCAGTGCAGGGAGAGCACAACCAATGAGCTGCTAGTTGCCGACTTATTCCACTATGCTGCAGTTGACTAGATAAAGAATTGGTTTCCCTTATCCTCATGAGTTCTGGGAGCGAATCATTTGTGCTTCACTTGACACTGATCCCCAAACAGTGACAAGAGCAAGGCAGCCAAGAAGTATTCAAGATAGTTGCAAGTAATTGAAAGAAGAATCTGGACAGAGACAAAGAAAACCCATAGAAGAGAAGACAGTAGGAAAAGGAACAGACAGAATGCAACAGAAGAGCATCAACAGGGATTTAATGAAATAAACAAATTCAGGACCATTTTAAAATGAAAAATGGGAAATTTGGAGAGAAGGATTGAAATTATTAAAACAATAGAGACACCATGAATTGTCTAGAAAGCGATGAGAGGGAGAACAACCCCATATGTTGTGTGCTCCTGAACAGCAATAGTGACACATAATCACAAGCTTCCCAGGGTAGATTGTTCTGAAGACATACCTAATTCTGAGTTGCCATTAAGAAGGTCTTGCTGAGGTTGAAAAGCTGTTGCAGGTTACAATTGGAAGCAGTGACCTTTTGACAAGTTTGGCATCAACATTATTTTATTGGGTATTTTGTTTTAATGAAGACCTGATCACTTGTTGATTAAATGGAGACTGCTATAGGAGCCAGTTTAAATTGGGATTTATTTTTTTCATTTTGTTCTCTTGTTGTGACATACCTCATTCTGTTACAATTTAAATGTAAATATATTTGGGTTGTTTTATGCTAGTAATTTAACAATTTAGTGTTGTAATAAAAGGAGTTCAATGTAACCGTGAACTGCTCCCAAAGAGTTTCTGTCAGAATGACACATTTTACTGAGTTTGAACTTCAGTAAAAGACCAGGGGAAGGATGGTCTTTCTTTAAGATGTTGAGTTCTGGGTTCTGTTCCTGTCTTTTCTACAGATCGCCTGTACAGTTTTGGAATGTCACTAAATCATATTCATTTACCTGATCACACAGAGGAAACAGTGGTATTAAGTTGGAGTCAAGGATGCAAAAAGACAAGTGAATTTACAAGCTGGTGCCCTTGCTTAAAGAAGTTTAATATGATCTCAAATTATTTAGAAGATTTTTAAGGTTTCATCACTGTCATATCTAAACACCTCACATTAGCTTCATAATAGTCCTTCCCATTTTCAGATAAAGAACTGATGCACAAAGAGATGAGGTGACTTGCCCAAGGTCACGTAGGAAGTGTGCCAGTTACTGAACTCAGACATTTTAAGTCCCAGTCCATTTTCTTAGCCACAAGGGAACAGCATAGACAAAGTGGTCCCAGGGTAATTTGTCATATCCTGATAATGCAAAGTTTTAATACATTTTCCTTTTGGTAAAATATATATAGACTCTGGACTTGGAAGTCTCAAACTTATATTGGCTACAACGAAGTCCCAAATTTTCTGTTGTTTCGTACCGTATTTTACATATTCTCTTTCATAACTAGCAATAGTAGGCAGATAGCAATACAAACTAAACTGAGCTGGTGTAGAACCCTGAATATCCATGAGTAAAAAGAGAAAGAAAATAGGTTGATTGTGATAAATATATAGCAGAACAATAAAACAATTTTTTTCAATCTGGATATACATAGTTAAAAATTAAAGATATAGTGAAGCATATTAGCTGTAGTTAATGTTTAAAATTCAGATAAGTAAGCCAAGCAAAAAGCAGAGTATAAGAAATAAATTGTAACAAAAAAGAATATCTGTAATTCTGCAAAAGTTGCTATATTTAAGCAAAATAAATAAAAGCAGTCAGGTGGGCCTGTCGATCTGCTACTTTTTGTAAGACAGCTCTGCAATTGCTTCATGTCCTTTAGGAAGGAAGGATTCCCCTCCCTCTGCACGTACTTTACACCCCAGCACACATCCCCATTATTTGTTTTCAATTGGTAGACCTGTCCACTGATCCACGTGCAGACTCCCATTGATATAAATGGGGAGGTGCTGTGTAAAAATTGATGGCAAGGTTATGTCTTCATGATGAATGGCAAATGTACAAGAAAATAGAGTAAGAAAGATGGGCTTTATTCCAATGTACATCTTGTAATGGAAGAATTTTATAGAAAGGCACGTAAAGAAGACTAAGGAAGAAAGCAAGCTAAAGCAATCAATTATATTCACAGCCGGCTCATTTGCAAATCAGCATGGCAAGTTGGGAAACTTATAAGACTCCCCCTCCCCCTGCACCTCCTCCGTGCCTGTTAAGGATACTCTCTGAATACTAAGCATGGGCTCCATGATTAGAACAAAAATTACTCACGTTGATTTTGATGATGTTGGGCTTCATTTCAAAACTCAAGACATGGCTCTAGTGTGGGAGCTGAATAAAAGGACTGCAAAATTAAAAATAAAAATCCCTGTAAAACTCCAGGAATAAGCTGGCAATCAGAAAAGTGCTGGCACTTTTCCATGATTCTGTCATCCTCTTGGAAAAAATGCAAAGCATCTTTTGGCTTAAAGTTGTATGTGTGAAAGCTTTTAATTTTGTTAAAATTAATTATCTGTCATTATCTTCTGGTTAATACCTAAATGCAAACTAGTAAAAAACATGTATTTAATAATCATTGCTTTTACCATTAAGCAAAGCAACAAAACAGATAACACTCTCATTTTACCACACAAAATATGGTACAAATTTCACAAGTAGTTTGCTTCCCTTTGTTATGTACACTAATAAAAATAAGCAGCCTAATACTATACAGTATACAGGTTTAAAGTAATCTCTATATGTTGACACACCTTGCATGTAGTTATTTCTTATAGAACCAAAAGTGAGCTAG
The DNA here is from genome assembly GCF_013100865.1 of Trachemys scripta elegans. Taxonomy (NCBI): domain Eukaryota; kingdom Metazoa; phylum Chordata; order Testudines; family Emydidae; genus Trachemys; species Trachemys scripta. Next base: position 20,216,236 of record NC_048308.1, on the reverse strand, counting down.
GTGCTTTACAAACAAGTAAAGTCTTTGAGTAAAGATAGAAGGGGGTGAAAATAGGGGTGACATCATGGTAGAAGAAGGGAAGGTGGATGAGCATTTCTAGAATAAATAACAGAAATATGCAAAACACAAGACTGAAAAGAAATGGGAGAATTTAAGTACTCAGGCATCCATTGGTAAAGTAATATGGCAAAATACAAATTTTCCAATATGTTTTGGGGTGGTATTGGGGGCAACTTTATGTTTGAGAAAGTGATTCTCACCAAGAGGGAGGAATTGGTAGTGAATGTGAAGATGAAAGGCAATTTGGGTGGAAGTGATCATGAAGTGATACATTTCACAATTGTAAGGAAAAAAAGAAGTGAGAGTAGAAGAATAAGGACAATGGACTTTGGGAGAGCTGTCGGTTTCTCAAGGAGACAATATTAAAGGAACAACTGCAAATTATTCCAGTGTGACGGAAAGATAGGAAGAATAGTAAGAAGACAATATGACTCAGTTCTTTAAGTACATTACGAGCAATAGAAAGACAAAGGAAAGTGTAGACCTGCTACTTAGGAGGGAAGAAGAACTAATAACTGATGACATCAAGTAGGCTGAAGTTTTAATGTCCATTTTGCTTCAGTCTTCGCTAAAAAAGTTAATGGTAATCAGTCACTCAACACAATTAATACTAACAACAAGAGGGAAGGAACACAAACCAAGAGTAGAATAAAGAATACTTCAATAAATTAGATCTATTCAAGTCAGCAGAGCCTGATGAAATTCGTCTTTGGGTCCTTAAGGAACTAGCTAAAGCAATCTTGGAACTGTTATCACTTATCTTTGAGAAGTCATGGAGGATGGGTGATGTCCCAGAGCACTGGAGTAGGGCAGTGATAGTACCTATCATTAAAAGGGGGAGCAAAGGGGACCAGGTGAATTATAGAACAGTCAGCCTAACTTTGATACCTGGAAAGAATCTGGAACAAATTATTCTTTTTGTCAATTTCTAAGTACCTAGAAGATAACAGGATTATAAGGAATAGCTGGCTTGGATTTGTCAAGAAGGTCTCATGCAAAGCAGAGGGTTACTGGCCTAGTGGATAGTGGGGCCATGACATATTTTGATTTATTAAGGCTTGTGACACAGTCCCACATGACATTCTTATAAGCAAACTAGGGAAATATGGTCTAGAGGAAATTACTCCATGCTGGGTGCACAACTATACTCCAAGAATAGTTATCAATGGTTTGCTGTCAAATTGGGAGAGTTTATCTAGCTGGGTCTCACACAGGTCAGTCCTGTATCTGGTACTATTCAATATTTTCACTAATGACTTTGATAATGCAGTGGACGCTGTTCTTATAAAATTTGCAGATGAGACAGAGTTGGGAGGGGTTGCAAGCACTTTGGAGGACAGAATTAGAAAACTGAATTACCTTGACAAGTTAGAAAATTGATCTGAAATCAACAAGATGAAATTCAGTAAAGACAAGTGCAAAGTACAGTACTACACTTAGGAAGGAAAAATCAAATGCAAATATACAAAACTGGGAACAAGTGGCTAGGTAGTAGTACTTCCGAAAAGGATCTGAGAGTTATAGAGAATCAGAAATTGAATATGAGCCAACAATGTGGTGCAGTTGCAAAAAAGGTATATATTGTGGGATGTATTAACAGGAGTGGTGTATATAAGACACAGTAGGTAATTGTTCCAGTCTACTGGGCACTGGTGAGGCCCCAGATGGAGTATTGTGCCCAGTTTTGGGCACCAGACTTTTAAAAAAGATGTGGAGAAATTGGAGAGGGTTCAGAAGAGAGCAACAAAAATGAGGAAAGGTTTAAAAACCCAATCTATGAGGAAAGGTTAAAAAACTGGACATGTGTAGTCTTGAGAAAAGAAAACTATGGGGAGACTGGATGAGTTTTCAAATATGTAAAGGGATGCTGTAAAGTGAATGGAGATCAACTGCCTCCTTGTCCACTGAAGATAGGACAAGAAGTAACGGGCATAATCTGCAGCAAGGGAGATCTGGGTAAGATATTAAGCAAAACTTTCTAACTATAACAGTAGTGAAGCTCTGGAACGGGCTTCCAGTAGAGGTTGTGGAGTCTCCTTCACAGAAGGTTTTTAAGAAGAGGTTGGACAAAAACCTGTCAAGGTCAGTTGGTCTAGGTTTACTTGGTCCTGCCTCAATGCAGGGGGATGGACTTGATGACTTCTCAAATCCCTTCCAGCCTTACATTTCTATGATAAGTACAAAGACAGAGATGTGACCTCAAGAAGCCCTCAACAGCAAGGCTGGAGCAAAACAGCCACTTAACTTGGAGTGCTGCTGCTCCAGCATGCAGAATCTCTCCTTGGCATGCTCCGTGTTCATAGGAAATATTCAGTCTGCTTTGTCACTAGGCTGGCATGGTGTGCTTGGGCCAGTGTGCAGAGGAGCAGGGCCACAATCCCTTGTCTGTAAAATGGGAAGCCTTCTGCCTGCCTTTTGTTGTCCTGCACCCAGATGAGAGAGAACCAAGAGCAAACAGTCCCTGTGCTCCCTAGAGCACAGAGATTGTTATTGTGTGTCCCTTGTAGAGCGGTACAAAATGGTCATTCTCCTACACCCATGCATGGCTGTTCCAGGACCACACATGGTCTGGCCCTAAATTCTAATTGTCCTATAACTTGTTTACCTTTTTCTCATAGGTTCATTATTTAGGTATTCTGGATTTGCTCCTTTATCATCTTGAAGCAGTATAGAACATATTCAGGGTTAATCAGCACAGATGTTTAAAATGTTCTGTTTATTTTACTATGTATAATCAGATTAACCTTTATTTTGGGCCATAATTATTACATGGAAGGGTGAAGTTCAGCTGCTAAAGGGTGACTTCATTCTAATGAGCAAACATCTGTAAATGGCATGCACCTCATTCTCTTGCTTTATGGCAAAATTAGACAAAGAACTATGTCAAAGATTAGCATTGCCAGAGATACAACAGAAAAATATCACTCTTCTTTGAAAAAGCAAAACCTTGGAAAGAGCTACAGTAGATTTGAACTTGAGATAACCTTTAATGTGAGTGTGCCTGGGGAATATTTTCCCTACCTGTCCCACTTGCATCTGTGTTTCTGTAAATCCCCGGATTATCAAACCTCCACAAAGACAATCCAGGGGACTACATATGTGCTTGAAGTTAGGAATGTGCTTAAGTATTTTGCTGAATCAAAATGAAATCAGAATCAGCACAAATATGATCACAAGTGTTTACTTTCAGCACATACACACCCTTTAGCATCATAGGCAAATTTAATGAACAACATGGTTTAAACATGGTTAAATAATCTTCTAGATTATGAATGAAGATGTGGAATAAGAGTAGGGATAACATTTTTAAAAAGCACCTCACTGACTTAGGCTCCAAAGTTACTACGTAACTTTTGAAAATGAGGACTTAGACTCCTAAGTCGCATGGTTTTTGTAAATTTTACCCTAGACGTACTGCCATAGTAGCTATTAGCCACCCATCTAGATGCTTAATACATTGCCATAGAGCGTTAATCTTTATGTGTCCCCAAACAAGTGGCTAGAAGGTTTTTTGTGCTTAATAATAATTATTATTAATAATAAATAATGAATTGATTGTGATCTCCCTCATCTAGTTTTCTGTAAAAGTGCACATATCCAAGCTAATATGAGTTAATTTTTCAAGTGAGCGTTACAAATTTTTGTCTATGATTAATCCTGGCTGCTTCTCTAGTCCTTGGGCACTAGTCTGTGTGTTATTTTAAAAGCAAAAAAGGTAGAACATAATGTTTTCATCTCATAATGTATAGGGACATTTCATAAGTCAATTCTCATACACACATGCATATCCTAAATGGACAAACCAAGGAACTGAGCTAAACAATACAATAATATTCATGTCTATGCATATTATTTGGTTTGCATTTTAAGATTTTTAATAAACAAACTATATGATCTCTTACAGGATGGTTATAAACAATCACCTCAATTACAGTTATTTAAAAAATAATGGATTTATATTTGTTTTAGTCACCATTAACATAGTGTATGTAGGTGCAGTTTTCAAATGTGCTTATTATTGCCCTGTGTTCCTATTTAAGTTAATAGTAAAATTCCCATTGACTTCAATGAGAGCACTTAGGCCAGGTCTACACTACACCCCTAATTCGAACTAAGGTACGCAACTTCAGCTACGTGAATAACGTAGCTGAAGTTCGAAGTACCTTAGTTCGAATTAGTTCGAACTTACCTTGGTCCACACGCGGCAGGCAGGCTCCCCCGTCGACTCCGCGGTACTCCTCTCGGCGAGCTGGAGTACCGCAGTCGACGGCGAGCACTTCCGGGTTCGACTTATCGCGTCCAGACTAGACGCGATAAGTCGAACCCAGAAGTTCGATTTCCAGCTGTCGAACTAGCGGGTAAGTGTAGCCAAGGCCTTAGGCCCAGTGATAAGACCTTTTGAAAATCTCACTCTGTAACTTTTACTGTAAAATTAAATGTGGAAGAGTGAAAAAATGTATGTGTTGAGCTGCCTCTATAAATGGAGTGACATTGTTCAGTGTAGGCATCCAGGGCCACTGAGACATTACAGATTGCATTCACACTGGTGAATATTTATTAATGGTATGACTACGAATTGATCCATTTATAGGCACCAGTATGAGTTAAACACTGGCCATGTTTACCAGAAGCATGGATATAGAAGGCCAGTCATCAGCTAGTTACATACAAAGACACAGAGCCTTATAAATAGAGCTGGTCAAAAGTCAGAATCTGCATTCTGAAATTTTGGGGGGAAAATGTTCCTTTTTAGAACAAAAATTTGGAATTTAGAAATGTTGTGTGGAAGGGAAATTCTGAAGCAAACATTTTGAAATAGAAATATTTGTTTCAAACATTTCTAAATGAAATTCGGCCTCGGAGCAGCCAGAGCCCAAGTTCTGCAGCAGAGCCCCTAGAGCCCCTATGTTTTCCAGGTCCCCTGCTCTTGAGCTGGGAGACTAGATGGTGAGGGTAGGTCTATGCAGTAATTAAACACCTTCAGCTGGCCCGGGTCAGCAGACTCAAGCTCACAGGGCTCAGGCTGTAAGACGGTAAAATTGCTGAATAGACATTCAGACTCAGGCTGGAGCTCAAGCTCTGGGACTCCATGAGTGGGGAGGGTCCAAGAGCCTGGGCTCCAGCCCAAACTCAAACACAGTAATTTTTAGCTCCACAGCTGACTGTGGGCACGAGTCAGCTGACCCAGGCTAGCCGCAGCCATGCCACAGGTCTTTTATTCCAGTGTAAACATACCCTGAGAGACCCTACTATATTATTTTCCAACTGAAAAATATTTTGTTGGAAAATTTCTGACCTGTTCTATATAAATATAGGAATTCTTCCTGTCTTTATAGGAAGAAAGGGCGCATTTATTTTTTCTATCATGTTAACTCAATTGAGTTAAGTACAATGAAAAAGCCCTTTCAAGGTGTAGGCTTATGTGTCTGAAGCTGTGTTAGCTGGCCGTATTTTAGCTGGAGAAGGAAGAGCCTAACACAATTGAAAAACACATGTAGTATAAACCGATTGGTCTGCCTAACATGTATTATTTACTGCTAGCTATTCTCTCTCTCTGCAAACAAAGTTCAAAATTGAATCCTGAAGGGTTCTTCCTATCCTCTTCCAAGAAAACTGAAACCTTGGAAGGGAAACATGTGAAACACACCCAAGTAAAGTTATAAGGAACTAAGAGTCTGTCTTTATTTATTTTCCAGTTGGGGTGGCCCTTCTGTTTTTACTCTTCCACATGCAGCTTTTTTTTTCTCTTGACTTAGCATATTTCCACTTATAAAAATATAATTAACTAGAACATATGGGTCACTTGTACCGCAGCATGGTCTATAAAAATTCAAAGGGACTTAATTAATTGGAATACCAAGAAACAGCATGTTTCTACAAGCACAGTAAAATTGAAGATAGTGATTTTAACCTAATTTATGTTCTAAATGTTTGAAAGATGAAGATGATTGTAGGAGCAGCTGGATCTCAAACTTTTGCCTTTAAGGCAATATTTTGAGGACTTCATTGAGGAAAAAAAACCAATATGAAAAGTATAAATCAGTTCTACAACAGACCAGCAGGGAAATATGTAACCAAAACCTAAAAGCATTAGGATTGTTTGGTTTATTTTTCCATTGTACGTTCTGCCTGCCTTGTTGAAAAGCAATTTTATTCATATTTTCTAAGAAGTCAGCCTTGCATCAGTTCTACTTGCATCAGTTCTGAATGACTTTAAGCACCACTATAATTTTTATTATTTATTGTGGCACTCAGAAATGTTAAATAAAATTTACATTTCAATTGGGTTTTATACATATATGGAGGAGGGGATACATCTACACCATGAACTTTTATTGCCCATTTTAAAATAGATTAGCGTGGTGATGTCCATTTTATGTTTGAATTACAAATTTAATGGTTGGTGACTACACACTATTCATAGGTATCAGAACTACGCATAGGGTAAACTGGCTGAGAGTTTTGAACCTTGTTCATTTTGCTGCTCATAAGTAAAGTGAATATTTTCCATTTAGTGAAGCACCTACTGGCTTATTCCGTTGAGTGAGACATTCACATGAATAGTCTAAACCAGTCGTTCTTGCACTTTTCCATACTGTTATACCATAGTATATCAGAAAAATGTGTCCCTTGGTTTCAGGATCCTCCTCCCACTGAGTCACAACCTCTGTGGTCTCTAAACCATCCCTCCAATACTGCCCACAAACAGGAGACATTCCATAATAATACTCTTGCCTCAGAAAATGTGCCTTCAATTACCTCATCTCACTGTCACATCCTTGTTGCCACTGATGACCAGTCTGGAGTATGACCAAATATGTTTATTACTTGTTTTTTCACCCTTTATACTGTGGCAGTGATGCTGATAAAACAATAATCTTTGCTCTGATATGGGCTAGTTCTTTTGTGGTACGAAACACCAAAGCCACATGTAGCTAACAGTTTAGCTCCACGTTTTCAGTTGAGGTCCTTCATACTAGATACACTTTTTAATCATATCAGGAACAGTTTAAAAAGAAAAGAAAGGTTAATTTATCATGTCATAGTCTAAAAACAGTCTCAAACTCTATTCAATCTATTAAATTCTGTAGAACTTTTCCATACTGGATCTTTTTCTAGTCTTCTAGACTACCCCATTATGAGTGTTGTGATATCAGCATATGATATGCTGTAGCAAATGGAAAGGATTATCTCTGAAAGTATTTGACCAGATACGTTTAAAAATATTATTTAAAAAAAAAAAATCTTTAATGGATTTTTTTTAAAATGGCCTGCTCCTTGACCAGATAAGAATTTCTGTAGTATGGCAGACCTCTCAGCTGGTATAAACTTGGTTCTGACTCCCACTGGCATCCTATCCCTAGTCCAGGGGCATGCAAAGGGAAGAAAGGGGTATAGAGAGATGGGGAGGAGCTATTCTACACTACTCAAATTCTCCACTGAGACCATTTACTAATAGAAAAACATATGTTCTCATGTCATGGCGAATGCAAATTGGCCCTCAGAATGACGGATTATAAAAAGATCCCAGTAGAGAATATAGCCCATAAAACTGGACTGTCTCCTGGAAACTAAGTGTAGAAACTGACTATATAACTTTTCAATCACTCTGCAGAATGTAGCGGTCCGTGGATGATACATTCATTAGATTATAACAAAAATAAATATTGTTGCCCCATTTCAACCTGAGTGACTAACCAAAGTTTGGGTTCCTGTGGGTGTTCCCCTTTGGAATAGAAATTGGCGATAGTCAGGTATTTTTTTCATGCAGTCTTGTTTGTTTACAAAAAAATGTGCAAAATCCTGTGTCACTGAACTCAGAAGGAATACAACTTCATGAAACAGTTTCTTTTCCTCAGAGCACCAAAAACACTCTTTTCAGCCTGTGCCCCGATCCAAAAACCTCTTCCCAAGTTTCTTCCAGGATCAGCCACCCTGCTTTCAACTGCTCCGTTCAGTCTCTTCTTAGTTTGTGTGTTCTCTCATACAACCACACCAACATGGACACAATACCCAGAGGAACTTCCCCCACACACGGTGCTAGTTTCTGGGCAGACTCTAATAGGCCTTGTTTTAAGTGTGACCTCCTAAACTTCTCTGACAAGTATCTTAAACAAAGGTTGCATTCCCAGAGCAGTTTGAATGAGATTTTAACTCAACCTATAACAAGGTTTCATCCAGCTCATAATAATATGATAGTTCCTCATTCTAGGGGAAAAAATGGAAAGATGTCAATTAACCACAGCCTGTTGGAAATCTGACATGACTGTTGGCATATCTCAGTTGAATATTTCTATTTTCTTCTTATGATGATGCTACAAGTATAAAGGAGTTTCCCAAAGAACACTTTTATTGATTGATTGGTTGGTTGGTATTACTAGACTCAGCACTAGAAATGCTGAGTTGCCCCCAAAATGAACATGGCAGATGGTCCCATTGAATCAGTGCTGAAAACAGTTCAAGAGTTAGTGTAGATGGGAGGAAACTATTTTTAGGAGCATTAAAGAAGTTATTCTTGAGAACTGAGCCTCATTCATACTATGGAATTTTAGCCCCCAACAAAATTCCTACGGGGGCTAACACTAACTCAGTCTGGGATAAACAAGGCTCCTGCAGCCAGACCTGTTTACTTTAGATTTAGCTGACATGATACGTTAAGCTGTAAGTGCTTTGTTGACACTAGAGCTACCATTTATGCTGAAATTGGTTCAGCTGAAATGAATTTTGTTTTGTTTTATTGATTGATTGGTTGATCGATTGTTAAGCTTCCTCACGTGGCATTTGTGGGAGCAAGTCTTCAAGAATGCTTTGTGTAATGGTGCTGAAAATTATTTTATTTGTCCCATCTACACAAGCAATTAAAATGTTTTTTGCGTGACCAGTCAAGCAACCATTTTTGGCTGTACTTCATACTGGAGGAGTAAAACCATGCCCCCACAAACAAAATAAACATAAAGCTTAAAGTGTAGTTTTGTTGGAATAGCTGTGCCTACACTATAAAGTTCTGCTGGCACAGTTGTGTTGATAAAAATTGCACCTCTTCATACCCCGGTGCTAGCATAAGTCTGTAGTGTAGAGATGGCCTGTGTAAGCATGGGTCCTATGGGCCTTCCTTTGGTTTGTCCCTAACTCCCCTTACCTATTTCTCTGTGCAGAGTCTCCTTCTTCCTCTTAGCAGAACACAGGATGTACAGAGAGCCTTAGGACTGGCCCATGAAGTCACACTGTGGGTTTGAAGATTTGGATGATGTTTCAGTGGCCACCTGTGCCTGTGTAAATTTCACTGTTTGTGAATATCTCATAAGTTTTTATTAAAATAATTACTATATGTGAATAAATAAGTGAGCGAATACACAAGGCCCACCAATGGTATAAAATTATCTTTCCCAGAGATATATGTTACAAAGAGATAAGCAGTTTCTCATCTCTGGGATGTGCAATAAAGTGGGTTATCGAATCATCTAAATTACATAAGAAATTTTCCAATCCTAAATTCCTCCGGCATGTGGTATTAATTTGTACTTACCATTTTAAAAAGATGTTTATATTTGACAGGTATCCCGAGCATTTACAGTGCTTGTATTTTGACATACAGCCTTGTTATGTAGAGGCTGATGAAAAGCTGTTCCAGCTAAGAAGGCTTAGTAAAGGTATGCAAAATTTTGGGAAAAAAACCAAAAACATTATTAGAGATGAACCAATGTGCAACTGTTCACCTTCTACCAAAAATGTTCTCCTTCTCTCAGCTTAACTAAAGTGCTGAAATTAGGTCAGGGATGCAGAATTGAGAGATGTTTTGCAGTTTTTCTATATACCTGTTGTGTGTGTGTGTGTATATATACATATATACATATATACACACAGGTATAATTGAAAAGACATTCTGCTGCATACCATATAGTACTACTTTCTTTTTAAAATGTGCATTCAGTGGTGTACATTCTGTTTTGTTTTGTTATTTAAATAGATTTTGGAGCTAAGAAAAAACAGACAGACATTATGAATCTCCACAGCATTCAGTTGGGCAAAGACTAAAGATGTCACTAGTTCATTAATTTGTACCTGCCCGGAATCACATAAACACCTGTGCAGAGTCCCACATACTATCAGTTTGATACAGTGCTTTACAAACAGAGCTCAGTCACAGATGGGTATGTAGTTTGGCACCCATACCACTTCTTCTGTTGTTTTGTGTTCATTTAAAATTAAACCACTCAAAACATACAAGGCACTTCTGAAATGTGTAGAACAAGGGGTCAGCAGGTTCGGCTGATTGCGGCCCCCACTGGCCGCGGTTCGCCGTCCCGGGCCAATGGGGGCGGCGGAAAGCCGTGGCCAGCACATCGCTCACCCGCGCCGCTTCTCGCCGCCCCCATTGGCCCGGGACGGCGAACCGTGGCCAGTGGGGGCCGCGATCGGCCGAACCTGCCACATCAGCAGGTAAATAAAACTGGCCCGGCCCGCCAGGGTGCTTACCCAGGCGAGCCGCATGCCAACGTTGCCGACCCCTGGTGTAGAAAGAGACAGCTCTGTCCCCGAAGAATTTACAGTCTAAAACAAACAAAAAAGACTAAGGATGTGGAGGGGAGGAATGCACATACAAGCAAGTGGTCATGGTGATGACTTGCATCATTGGTTAGTTCCATTTTTATTTAATTGATTTTTTTAAAATAAATAATAAATAAATAATATTCCCTCTCACAGGATCAATTGAAGGGTCAGAATTGTGTGAAAATTCTGAAAAATAAGTTTAGTTATCAGGTGTTTAGTGGTGTATTCTCCCCTGGATAAATGCATCTGTGTTGGGGACAGGGGCTCTGGATTCTCTTATACGTGGGAAGCATCTAGCATATGAAGTAAACAAAATAATAAAAATAACAATAATCATAACGATTGTAATTGAAAATTGAACATGTGTATCAGCAGGACAATAGACACGAAGAACAAGTCTGTCACTTTGGGATGGTGATGGGAAAATACATCCCTGTCTTTGCTAGATCTCCAAAGTTCCCAATTTTTCCCAGCACTTGCAGGTAACTAAATTATTGTGAAATCTTTTTAACTTCTCGTATGTCCTAGGTTTATTACATAGACTAAGCATTTTTCCTCAAACCTCCTGTTTCCAATAGACATAAACACACCTCTCGCTAAGCTTGCAGCAAACTATTAACTTCCCTCAAAGAGAAATAGGTCTGAAAGGAAAGATAAGCAGTTAAGGCAGCTGTAATTGGGAGCGTGCACTCCAACACTTAGCAGCACTTTCCGGTAGCCACTTGAGAAATGCTGCATTATGTTACATTACTTTCCCCCATTATATAGAAAAAAGAGAATGTGTATGGTTGTCTCCATAATCCCAGCAACCCAAAGCAGGCCAGTCACCGATCATCAGGTCATTACACATTTCTTTTCAAATTCCAATAGCCAAGAAAGGTTCAAGACTTTCAGTGGATCAAATTATTATGTAAGGAAAAATGGCTGAACTTTGTTGTGACTGTTTGCCCTCATTTCTCCTTCAATCTTCTCTTTCCTCTACCCTCACTGACTGAATGGTTCACAGCAAGCCAGATGTTGGGTATATCAAATAACCAATATATAAACCACTCTGTACCAAAGACACACTGCATAAAGCTAGGTTTCACTTTCATTCTGGAATTGTATTAAATCAAGGAAAGTGAGCTGCCATCTATGTTATAATTTCCCAAGTCTGTGTGAATGAATTCCAGTGAAAGCCTCTGCCATTTCTTTATCTGTTGTGATGTGGATATGTCATTCAAATGTCACTGACCCGTAGAAGCGCACAGAGGTTTTTTATTTGGAATTGGTTTCAGAATTCAAGGCCAGACATGTTATCTAACAGCTACCCTGCATTCAGAACTTGAGGAGCAAAAAATTAAATAAACTCTGATACTACAGTTTCACCGGTTGTTCATAGGGCAATAAATGCGATGCCACAATCTCTCAGTGAGCTGTATGTGGGTAGCAGCAGGAGGGGAACTGAGAATGTTTTCTCTGATTTCAAGATTCCATATGTTAATTACATTTTTATGGCTACCAAAAAATAAACATAATTGAGCAAATCATGCCCAGGGTTATAGCCCATACTGTCCCACTAAGTTCTTCTGATTTTAATTGATGATTGGCTTATACATTTCTCCTCCAAGAACTATCTTACCCAAAACTCAGTTACAAACTTAATAAATGATATGATGAGATACCTGACTCCAAAATCAGCTTCCTGAAACAGAAAGAAAAACACAATAGATTAGTAACATACAAGAACTTGGTAAAGTTAACTGACTAAAATATTCACTCCCTTTGCTCCAGGGCATGGATGAACAGGTGGGAATCTTGCTGGGATGAGGGGGGAAAAAAGAGTCTGACTTCCATTCAACTGTCTCTTAAATAGGAGGAATTGCCTAGCCCCCTCTTGCCAAACTAGGGTCTTCATAGAGCCCTGAAAGACATCCAGTAACATGGCAAAACACCAAGCTCAGGCTGAAGGGAGCCTGAGACCTTGCTGTACATCTTAGGTAGCCCCAAGACCACACTATCCACCACCATATTGAGTTGGTTTGATCCGGGTGGAATCTTATAAAAAAACTGCAACAAATAATTGAACCTACTGAATCCGGATCTCAGAGGACATCCGCAGAGCAGATATATATATTGCCTTTTGCTCTAAATGTGAAGAGAGGTCTGTATAGCTAATTCCAGTTTCATCTTCCATGGTGGCAAATTCTGGAATAATTTCTGTAACTGAAATATTTTCTGCACCTGCATATTTTTTACTGTATACATAATATGCTACACTTTCAAACATTAGTAATTAGAAATTTTCTAGGGCTAGCTTATTGATTTATCTACATGGTATTATGCACAATAGATGCACTATGCTATTACATAATTTTCTTATAATATTATTAACATTTAGTCATTTATTACATAAGACTGTCCAGTAATTCAAAATGTTTAGCTGATAACATAATAGTGTTGGGTCTCTTATTATAATGTTATCGTGTTTATAGGAAATTAAATGTAGTTTATATAGAATAAATAACAGGCAAGTGTGAATTACAGGCCATACTTCAATCAACGAGTCCTGGTGACATCATAAACCAGAAGAGCAGATCCTGAATGGCTTGTGTAATCACCAGAAATCTGTGAAATATAGCCCCATAACATGATTGGGTAAAAAATAAAAAGGAAAAATTAAAACAATGGAGAAAAGAGCTGATAGAATAAACAAACACCCTACTGTTCTATGTGTGGCATCACCCCTGTGAATTACTGGGGTTAGGTTACATCAGTCAAAGACGTAATAATCTAGTGTTATACAGTACAAAAATAATAAATAGTGTGAAGAAATCGAACTGCTGTTAGAAATACTTAATATGATCATTTCTTTATATTCATTTTTTCTCATAGAGGATGTTGCCCTTTAATTAAGAAGAAGTTTTTGCTGATTACTGCAGTGTTCTATCTATTAATACATTTAATTTAAGGAGTCTATCACCATAGTATCTGAATGCTGTTTAATAGAAGATTAACAATTCTGTGCACAAGGAAGAGGTGTGCTAATGAAGCCACTTTAGATTTAATAAATATGCACTCAAAAGTTCAGTGCTAATTTTTATTACTAATCAGAGCAGTTCCTGAATTGAGGTATTCTGCAGTAATCAATGTGTTAAATTTCTATGTTAAATTTCAGTACAAAATAATGAGGTTTAATTATTGAAGAGAGGGGATTATTATTGGAGAGCCCCTGCACAACACAACGTATTGCTTTATTTATTTCCCCGTTGTTTTATCTGTGTACTGTTCATTTATGCCTTAATCATTCTGCATATACTTCAGTTCCCTGACCACATCAACCTCCCAATCATTGTCATCCATTTTTTTGGGGTGACACATACTTTATAGCCACCAAGGGCAAAAGGAACTGTTCTTTCTGTGTGACTTTCTACCACCAGGATAATCACGAAAGGTCACAAAATCTGGGTGAATCTAGCCCAGCATGAATACAATTTACAGGAAAGTAAAAAGTTTTCCTCAAGTAAGTCAGGAGTATGATGTATATGATGGATTTTATGTTGCATGCCCTAGATTTTGTATATTCAGCAAATGGAGGATTTCTAACTTTCTCATTAGGATTCCTGAGATCATGAAATAGATGCATTTTTAAGAAGTAATAGAGTACATTGAGGAATAAAACATCATCCCTTTTGTCCACTTTATTTTACTTTAATTTTAATGAAAGATAAAATCAGTAAGCCTTTAGGAAATCTGTTTTTGTTTGTTTAAATGGAATAAAAAACCTTAACTTAGAGAGAGCCATGGACATATTACCTGGGGATATCAAATTTAGCCTGCATTTTAATGAAAGTCATAAATGGGTCAATTTAGAACCAGTATGCCATAAATCGTGTTTCCTTCCCACATTTGTTTATAAATATAGAAAGAGGTATACCTAGGGGGAAATTGTTGCATGTAGGAGGGAAAAATTCCAGCCAAGGATCCACAGTTTTCATAAGGCCCTATAAGTAAACATCCTGGTGTCAAGCATAGTTATCATTAATCTCTGAGCCACTGTGCTCCTTGTCATCATTGTTAATAAGGCCTAGAGGAAACTGATATGTGTTACTATGTTTATCCATAGTTTGCTCTGAGCTAGTCAATCATAACTCTTGCCTAGCAAACTATAGTATCAAAACAGAGACTGGGAAGAGCCAGCCTTCTCTTATTTACTGGAAATTTGTTCAAGTTTCCCAGTCTGACCCTGGCAGACCAGGTGCCAGCTCATGCCAGAGCCCCAGGCCAATTCATTTGTGTATTAGTATAGATCAAAGTGATTGTTAAATGTATAAGAGTGTTTCTGGTGTTTAAACTTCATGAAAACTAGTGGGATGTTACTTGCATTGTTTTTACTTATCTGTATGTCATTATAATGTAATAGCAAACATTTAAATTGTGTATGCTCTTGTGACTAAATAACCCATCACAGGAGAAAGAAGCCCAGTGAAATGCAAATGAAGTACTTTAACAGAAAAGTGCTAATTTCAAAGCAAGTGTGTGATGATCAGAGGTCAAAGACTCAAAATGCATTCCTCAACCTCTGACATCAAAGGAAAAGCCTATGTGGATAGTGACACTATCATTTTGTTTTCTGGGGGAGAAGCTATAAGTATAGATTCAAGGAAAGGTCCTTTATCTCTGGGCTGTTTGGACTCTTACAGGGAAGTGTACCAGATGCAAAGCAGAGATCCCAGATATAATCTGGGTACTCTGAAAAGACTTTTGGGAAACTGACAGTTTATTACATCTTTGCCACCATTTGGAATTATAAACTTTGACTCACCTGTGCATATATTTTACCTGCTTTAACCTCTTAAAAACTCTCATTTCCTTTTCTTAACTAATAAATCTTTAGTTAGTTTTTGTCTTTGGTGTAAGATCTAGAGTACCAATTGATCTGGGGTAAATGACTGGTCTCTTGGGACTGGAAGCAACCTAAATGTGTTGTGATTTTTGGTATAAGTCACATTTTATCACAAAGTCCAGTTTGTCCTGGTGGCAAGATAGACTGGAGAGTCTAAGGTGTTTGTCCGTAACTTCATGGTGAGACTGGTTTAGTGATCCAGGTGTTCACATTTGTCACTGGCTTGGTGAAATCTAATTATAGAACACACCACCAGTTTGGGGTGTCTGCCCTGTTTTCTAACAATCTGCCCTGAGATAGACACTCACAGTCGTGAGCCGCTCCAGACAGCATGACACATGGCTGTTGCAGTTGAGTAGCAACTTTATCTTGACCAAACCTGAGTAATGCAGTGCTTCGTAATTGTATCTATTTACATA
Source organism: Trachemys scripta elegans (assembly GCF_013100865.1). Taxonomy (NCBI): domain Eukaryota; kingdom Metazoa; phylum Chordata; order Testudines; family Emydidae; genus Trachemys; species Trachemys scripta. The sequence goes on along the minus strand of NC_048308.1, from coordinate 20,200,321 downwards.
TTTTAAATAAATTATTTATTTTAAAGTCTTTTAAGGACATTTTGAAAATTTTAAAATTTAAAATGCTGATCCTACTGAGGAGATAATAAATTAGCACTGGCATAGTTATGATTTTTGTTGTTGTTGTTAAAGTCAACAAAATTATGCTGAATTGCATTCTTTTTAAAATTATTTTAAAGAGAATATATATTGGTTGACTTACTGTCTGAGAAAATTGAGACTTTGTTGGTTGCATTTAATATAGCAGTTGCCCTTTGTTACTACATATAATGGTACCTGAAATTGTCAGTTTCCCCCATATTTACAATACGGAGTAACTGTTGTAATGATTGGAAAATGATCATATTTTTAATGGTTTCTACTGTAACAGCACTAATCTACTGTAACATTAGTCACAGTTATTGTAGATATATAGAAGAAGTCGCTACATGGCTACTCTTAGATTTTTCCCTGGCTCTTTGAGGTACCTCAGTTAGACAATACTATTCTTATTCATAGCCTATTATTAAATTTCTCATGAATTTCTCAAGTCAGATGGCTTTTTAATGCAATGTAAAATGTAATACTATCTAGTTCAAAGGGGTGTAATGAGTCCTGAGGATTAGCCTGCAAACCACTTACTCAGACTGGTGAACAGTTGCATACACAAGTAGTCCCATTGACTTCAGTTCAACTAGACATGAGAATAACTGCTCAACAGTTTGAGTAAGAGGTTTGCAATCTACTCCTAAATAAATAGGTGATGTCTATACAGTCCTTGCACTTGTAAACCCCTTTCTAAGTACTAATTATTATTATCAGTATTTATTTAGGATTGTATGCTGTAATGTATCACTGGCGGATTTGCTGTTGATATTGCCGGTAGTACAAAAACAACAAGGAGTCTGGTGGCACCTTAAAGACTAACAGATTTATTTGGGTATAAGCTTTTGTGAGTAAAAACCTCACTTCTTCGGAATTTCAATAGTGTATGGCCCTTTGCAGTATCCTCCAGGAAAGCTCTGATTTTGAGAGGTTTGTATTTTTCTAGTTGTTGGAGGGAAGATTTAAAATAACCAATTCAGATTTGAAATCAACAGGACAGTGTCATTAGTTGAGAGCTATTCTGATGAGTATCTCTGCCTAAGGACCAAAGGAAGATATTTAGAAGAAATGTGTCTGCTTTTAAAAATTGTACAAAATGTGAAATAATGTGTGTAATCTGATTATCTCGAGGAGAATGGATTTTAAAATAATTGTTCTTATAAAAGGCTTTATTTTCTTTGATATCAACATTATGTTGGCTTGTCTTATCAGGCTAGTGTATCTGTTTTTGCAAATGTCTTGGAATGCTTTAACTCATATTATGATTTTTTTTTTTTTTTTTTTTGTAAAATTCCTGCTTAAATTGGATGCAAGGCAATACAGTACTGGAATAAGACTTTAGAGTTCTTTTATTTCTTATCTGATTCTTATCAATGGGACCATAGGTCCTGATTCTTCAACAGGGCTATAATAGGTGAACAGTTTTGCTTGCATAGAGCTTTGATTTGGGGTTATAGTTTGTAAATCTGGTGAAGTTCATAGTAATCTTTGGGTGTTCCTGAATGAAAACTGTCATCCAAATTAGATTGTAAGTTATTTGGAAGAGAAGCTACTTATCTACATGTTTATATAACAGGTGGCTCAATGGAGCCCTTGCTGATACTGACTGAGGTATTTGGAAGCACCAAAATATGAATAATGATATTGTGAAATGATTATCATGAATGTGATTTCCCTACAGGAAAACTTTAAACATTGATATTTTTAAAGAAAAAAGTGTTCATCATGATTTAATTCCCCTTTATTCACATTTCCCTGTGTCTCCCAGCCACTTTTAATATTTTATTATATTAATTTTCTTTTATTGTGTATATGTGCTATGTATAACATCTGAAAATAAAACACATTTCAGGAACTGGTCTTACATGTTAAATAGCACTTATGCAACAACAACAACAAATTCCTGTTTTATAGCTTCCAGACCAAATTCACCTTCAGTGTGACTTCACTGAAACTAGTGCAGTTATACCAGGGAAGAGTTTAACCTTCTGGGTATAATTGCTAAAAACAATGTTTAATTTAATAGTTCAAATTTTAGGAACTTCTAATATGGGTCTGGATTAATAATATGTATCTCTCAAGGATCAAATTTAATAAAGGTTACACATTAAAGAAAACACTCACACAATGGAATTACTCACTTACATAAGGAGTTGCAGGATCAAGCCCTATTATACAGATGCTGTAATTACACTATAGTTATACTGCAACTGTAAACTTAATATTTCTTGAAAGTGTTTGGGATTTGGCAGTGAGTGGGGGAATGACTGATGGAAAGAAGGAGCGGAGGAGGCATATTTAGACTTCAGAGTGTGATCTAAACATAGATTACATGTTTTATAGGTTCCATTTTTGCCTATCACTTCAGTGGTAGAGCTTGCATGTCTGTCAAGGTAAATATGGGGAACTTGTTTGTCCAATACTGTTCCTATTTTTTCTCTTTCATTTTCTTGTCCTTCCACGTTCTGCACACGTATCTATTTATATGGCAACATGTTCGTGATATGAGAGTAGACAGGGAGTGTTAAATGTGAGAGACCATTTGCACTGGTCTTCCCGCTATCTTAAATAAAAATCTCCCTGGCATCTGAGGTCAGAGCAAAGCCCTCTGTGCATATGTAATAGCTTTGGGAGACACCCCTGCAGCCGACACTGGGGTATCTCCTTCTGTAGATATTTACCCCTTCTTGTCAACCATTGGGAATGGACCACATCCACCCTATTGAATTGGCCTCATTAGCACTGACCTCCCCATGGTAAGGCAACTCCCATCTTTTCATGTGCTGTATATTTATACCTGCTTACTGTATTTTTCACTCCATGGATCTGATGAAGTGGGTTATAGCCCACGAAAGCTTATGCCCAAATAAATTTGTTAGTCTCTAAGGTGCCACAAGGACTCCTTGTTGTTCTTCCCAAAATATAGGTATCTGTTGTCCATAAGTAGAGACGATTATTTTATCCCTGCAATTTAATTGGCCCATGAAGGCGGCTCCATGTTTCTCACAATCATCATCAGGGCTGGCTTTAGGCACCAGCATTCACATGTGCTTGGGGTGGCACCCCGGCTTTTTTTTTCTTTTTTTCTTTTTTTTTTTTTGCTTGGGGTGGCAAAAAACCTGGAGCTGGCCCTGATCATTGTATAACATCACAATTATCATATATTCATTTTAGGAGATCAGTCATCTGAAAAGCTGATTCATTGTCTCCACAATGTCATGTCTTAGCACCATTTGTAGTGCAGTGGACTGGTGCTTATGTAAGTATTAAAGAGATACTTCCAGGAACATTTATTTTGACAAGTGCCTATTCCTAATTCTGGTAAATTAATACTTTTCCATTATTTCTTATTTTCTGTATTCATTCCGTTAGGTATGTTCACTCACAATATTTTAACAGCTTTTCTTTCATAGTGACACCCCTGTCTGAGGTGAAAGTTGCAGTCTCCTCAATCTCTAATTAATTGTGCCAGCAGCCATAACATTTTATTACGTGATTCGGATAGCTTTTATTTGGCATGAAATAAAGTTGAATTAGCTTTGGGGTAAGGAGCTGGTACAAGAATGGAACCTTTTATTTTAGGCTCTTTAAAAACAAATTTCTTAGAAGATATTTTATAGATGCTTTTTAGCTTAGCTAGTTTACTTCAGGGATCTGGTTTTTGCCTTCGTAAGTTAGTAGCTGACAGCTCAAAGACAAGGGTAATCAAATCTTCTCTTGCCATCTTATTACTGCTTTTCTTTTCTTTTCTCTCTCTATGTACCATTGGTATCTTAGCCATTTTCTATCCTATTTATTCATTGTTGAAGGGTGGCATTATGACATCTTCACCATTGGAGGGACATGAGATAAATTGGTATATTGTCCAGTCATCATTTTCTCTTCCTCTGCTCTCATCTCCCCTAAGTATATTGCAATTACAGTGGTTAGGGCCAGATTGTGAATCTTGCATGGGAAGGGGAGCAACTCTGCAAGGCCACTAAAGGAACAGGGGAAAGGGTGTGTTCTTGTTGTAGGTTTGGTGTAAATTACTCTTCCCTGACTTGACCCGTCAAGAAAAGGGGAGAACCAGGGACCAGACTGTGACTCTGGGTCATAATCTGTTTCTAGTCTGTTCCTGGGAATGCAGTGCAACTAAACAATACCCTTGCTAAAAGAATGTGATAAAGTCACGATTTAGTCTTAAATTATCATAATATTCTTAACTCTTTTGTGGATCCTTCCATCCTAACTATACCCTGGACCAGAAATGAAAAGGAAAGATTAATCTCCACCTCCTTGTGACATTTATACCTTTATCCAAAAAAATAATTTTACAAGAGGATAGTTACTATTCATCCCTGTGGCCTTTACACGGATACTTAGCATAAGATCAAAATGCTGTAACCATGCTCTTGCTTCTGATTCACACCCACTATCTATGGTTGATTTGCTGTTATTATCAGAGAATCTGTAGGTGACAATTGCCTCTGGGAAACAAGCCTTCGAAGTACTGCATTCAAATGGTATCTGGATAAGAAGATGCTTAATTCTCATGGGTTTTCTATTTATAGACCTGCATTTAGGATCTGAGGTTATCTGCCTAACGATGCTTTTTGGTGCATCTGTGCTTTAAGATGGCTTTATTTTACTAAAATACATTTTACAGCCTATTATTATTCCATAATGTAGATTAGATTTTTTCCATTTTAAAATAAAATGAATAGAATTCATAGGTGAATGGGATGAGATAAAATCACCATACAAGTTAATTATGAATATTTTTCAATTTTTATTCTCTAAAAATGAATCCAAAATATTAAAATATCAGCTCAGTAAGAGATGGTCTGAATCAAAACCCCATATCTGAATTTACCTGAACTTCTGCTCAATCTAATCTCTATTTTCTGTGCATGCAATTCTTGATACCCCAGTTAGGTTGAGTAAAGAACTCCAAAAATTCAAAGTCAACCCTATCTGAAACTTCTAAGTTTCACACAGTTCCAGGTCGTCTCTATCATTCCACGATTTGGATGGTGCCATTCAAAAACATTAGCTGGATCTTGCATCTATTTCTCTCTTTCACAAAAAGCTTCCTGTTACAGTTTGCTAGCTGTTACATAGATCCTAGTGGTCTTTATTCTTCCAACTGCAACATCTGAGGTGGTTGTCCAACAGCTTCCCCTTGTATTCAGCTTGTATTCAGTCTTTGGGCAGGCACATGTGCACACACACACAGAGACAACTCCTGTAGGAAATTTAAGTTGCAGATGAGCTACTCACTTTAAGTTCTGCAGCATCAGCAATGGGTCATACTGCTGCTCTTGCACTGTTGTTTGACCTTACTCAGCGGAAGGAGATGCAGTAGAGTGCACTACATTAATAAAAAAAAAATACTGAATTTATCAGAGGTGCCAGTGGAGGACATTCAGCTGTTTTCCTCTACATGTCTTTGTCTTTATAGTTTATTTTAATTTGTTCAAATTTAGCAAAGCTATTAATTCACAAGGGAGCAGTTTTGACACCTAATAGAAGGAAGATCGTTCACAGGTAGGAAAATGATCTTAAGTGTTTTGTAGGCCATTTCCTTGCTTTTGAGGGTCAAGCTGATGCTGATCTAAGCCCTGATTTCACAAAGCATGTAAGCATATTTGGGATTTTTAAGCTGGTAGAGGTGCAGTGCAAATTATCGATTAACAAAGTGTCAGATAACTCAGCTCCCTCAGTTTATTAAACACAGATAAATCAGCACAAGCAAAGAGGTTCACAAATTACCAATCTGTAGAACAGTTTTGCAGCAGTTATATTTCAGTGTGTCCCAAATTGTGAGCTCAATTCTGCTCATATTTATATTCCTCTTGTTTATGACATTTTTCAGGATACAAGACATCTGTATCAACCATCCCTAGCTGATTGTACCAGCCGTATCTAGAACAATGTTCAGATTTGGCAAGCATCAACAGAACACACATCTTGTTTATGACAGATTCTACAAATGCAAAGAGCAGAGATTTTATACTAGTTTAACTACAAGTAACTTTCTGCAGTAGTGGTTAGCATGAATACAAGGCATTCTGAGAATACATTTCAAAGTTATACAGTTTAGCATAAATACAAAGCATTGTGGTTTACATGATATTGGCTAACAGTACATACTTAAAGTTAAACACATTCTTAATTGCTTTGCTGAATCAGGGTCTGAGCACTGTGTGGAAGGGATAGACTTAAGTACATGCTTAAAGTAAAGCACTCACTTACGTAATTTTCTGAATTGGTGCCATAGATCGCTAAATATTATTTATCCTTAAGGAAAGACTGCTGTGACAATGAATTGGAAGTGTTGTCATTCCCAATGGTATAAATGCTGTCCATAGGACTTTATAATGCTATATCCACACATACGTGTTCACTTCTGACAGAACATTTACCTCTGTCTCTTTGACAATCTAAATGTGGATGGAATACATAACTAATCATACAACACCTCCAGCAACATTTTGCACAGATGCAAAATAACAGAGAGAAGCTTGACAAGAACTTTGCGTGTTGTTGGGTGAACAGAGATTCCCTCTTACAGTTCATTTCCTATATGAACAGTAGGGATGATAACCCAAAATGTTCTGGCGGTAGCAAATTGAGATTCACATTTTAACACTGTCTCCATCATCAGCCAGGTATTTAAAGATTTTTGTAGTAACACCCTGAAGAATAGGCTAGCCAGTGGTGGAAATGGACAGGGACTGGAGAAGCCACAAAGACTGCTGAAAGAGCACTGTAAATGCAGCACCTGAATATCTACTGCCTTGAACCCTGTGTAGTCATTTACATCTATATAAAGTGGTGTAATGAGATAGGTAGCAGTTTATACACCTAGGTGTAAAATTACAAAAGGAGCATGGCAGTAAAATATTTGGCCCAGAGAATAGTGAGTCAGAGGATGGGTGCAGTTGATGTAAAAAGCACAGTTCTTGTGAGTGAATTAGAGGCTGGAGATGCAGTAAGGAACCAGAGGCCATAATCATACCTTGTGTATCTCCATTAAATGAAGTGGATAAATATAGCCCCAAGTGAGAAACAGAGTATTGCATTACCATTGGATGGCATTGGGTGGGAATATTTCAGTATCATCAGAAGTGCAAGAAGCTTTTATTGCCTCAAAGGACTTGAGAACTGAAGTGCACAGTGAAGTTCGGAGAGTAGCAGAAGGGTGTTGAAGATGTGCACAGGATTCACTTCTTACCAGTTCTGTAAGTCTGGGGATCAGCAGAAAGAAAAGGTAGAGAAAGAAGAATTGAGAGATTATGAAAACGGGCTTAAGAGCGACAGGAAAAAAATTGTTAATATACAAAATATATAAATATAATCAAAATGACCTAATCACTAGTGTTTTAGAAATACTGATCTCAAACTCTGATCTTGCAATGAATTTTAGGCATAACGATATCCAGACTATGAACTGCCTGGGTTGCCTTTTTTATTACTGCAGAATCATGTGGCACAGCTCTAATTAGTGCATTGAAGGCTTTATCGGAAGACAATATCTTGAACAATATGCCGACTGGACGGAAAATGCAATACTGTATGTGGGATTGTACTGGACATTACAGGAAAAAATACAGAAATATATTTAATACAGAAATATTATTTTCTAGAAATCATAGAATCATAGGACTGGAAGGGACCTAGAGAGGTCATCTAATTTGGTCTCCTGCACTCATGGCAGGACTACTTATTATCTAGACCATTCCTGACAGGTGTTTGTCTAACCTGCTCTTAAAAATCTCCAATGATGGAGATTCCATATTTCATCAAGGCCTGGTGACTTGAAGACATCTAATTTGTCTATGTAATTTTTAACTTGTTCTTTCCCTCTTTTAGCCTCTGATCGTACTTCATTTTCACTGGCATTCACTATGTTAGTAATCCAATCACCACCAATCTTCTTGGTGAAAACCAAAACAAAGAAGGCATTTAACATTTCTGCCATTTCCTCATTTTCTCTTATTATTTCTCCCCACCCCTCCATTGAGTAACGGGCCTACCCTGTCCTTGGTCTTCCTCTTGCTTCTAACGTATTTGTAGAATGGTTTCCTGTTATCTTTATGCTATTTACCATGTTTTCTCTTTATCTTATTTACTATGTTTTCAATTTAAAATGTGATCATATCTTTTTCAGACATTTTACCATGTACAGAGCATTCTGTTATGTTACAGACTAAAAGGCTGACACTCCAACACTTACTTTTGATTACCCAAATTCAACTTGTCCACCAAGAATGATAGTCCATTTAGATAAGGCACTTTGGGACACATTCATTACAGCTGATACAGAAATGTGCAAATTATACCATGAGGCCCATTACATCCCAGAGCAATTAATCCCCAGGAAGGTTTCTATCACCACTACTTTTACAGTGGGGATGGACAGTTTTAAAGTACTTTGGAGTATTACTGTTGTAATTTGGTAACTCTCTCCTGAACTCAGACAAGCTTCCGCCCTGCCATACCCAGCTTATGTTAATGACAAACAACAAAGCAGATGCTGAAGACAACTATGGTGTGTGTGCGTGTGTGCATGCGGTCTTTCATAAACAGTAAGCACCATGGTTGTGATCAGAGTTATATAGAAAACTGCTGAAAATTTTTCAGAGGATGCACCGCATGGCTTTCCTTGGATTGCTCTGTCCACTCCATGTCCAAAGCTTGAATGGCCCTTGTCCCCTGAGGTGTCCCTGGCAAAGAGAAGGTTGTTTCTACTTTTTACTGCCACACATTCTACTCCAACCGTTTTAACATTTCTGGGTGTCCTATGTCCCAGATTCCAATTTTAACCAGGACTGACTCCTGGCACCTCTGCCACAGCTTTACAAAAGAGACATGTGCCATTTAAAAATGTCACAAATGTGAAGCACCAGCTACTTGAACAAATAGTTTAACTGTTGATAATAGTAAAATTGTCAACTTTGTATGACATGCATCAGATTCCTTCAAAATAGATCTAACAACCGGAAAAGGCCCAGTGTTGGAAAGTTGCAGTCTTTCCGTCGAATAGTGCTTTCAAATTTGCAGTGTACCTTTTCTTCAGAAAAAAATGTTGATGTCCTTTATTTCCAGACATTTAATTGAAAACAATGGAAACAAAGAAAGCTTTGAGGAAGTATTATAGATTCATAGATTCATAGATTCTAGGACTGGAAGGGACCTCGAGAGGTCATCGAGTCCAGTCCCCTGCCCGCATGGCAGGACCAAATACTGTCTAGACCATCCCTGAGGTGTATCTAAACTTACAATTCATAGCAGTGCAATGTCCCCTAGCTACTAGCTTCAATGGTCTTTTGAGGTGATCTCACCTTTGTAGCCTGTAAATGTGTCTGCGTATTCTGCAGACTTAAAGGGTAACCTAATGACAAGCTCATATGGGGGCTATGCTATGTTAATCACTGTCACTAGATCTGAACCACTGCCATCTCTTTTATTCCGTGACCTTGTTGTTATAAAGTGTGTGAGATATTCTGGCAGAGAGTCTGAAACCAACAAGGCTCATAGTGCAGCAATCAGTCTGTCTTGGATGTAAAGTTCAACCTGTGTTCCATGTAAAGTGCCAGAGCACAGCAGGAGGAATGCCAATAAAAATTAAACCGTTCAATGACACCTTTACAGCCTGAAAGCAGGACACTCGACAAATTCTAACATCACTTTTCTTATAAATAGTGATTATAAATCTTGAAAGTGTATTTCTTTTTAACTCTGCTATTGGTCAGCAAATAAGCACAATAGAACATTTCCAGTGATAGGGTGGTGTTTTAATAAAGGAGTGTGTCATTGCTCATTGTTTCTTTGCACAGACACAGATTTGCTAATGCAGGAGTTTACACTCTGATTCATAACACAGATGATGCTGTACCAGTCGTTCTTCAAATTAAAGAGGATTTCCAAAATGGAAATGTTCACTGGTAAAAAAAAAAAAAAAAAAGGGAAACCCCACACTGACTACCAATGAACAAGTGCTAACAAGTGAATTAAGTGTGAAATTACCATACCCAAGAAAACTGGAAATTAATATGAGCAAGAAATTTTTGTTAGTAGAAAGGACACATTGTCTTTAATAAAATTTCACTGAAATATTTGAAGATAATTAGAGTAAGTTCAGTAAAACCAAATATTATATATCCCCCCCAATCAACATAACCATTCTTTAATTTTGTATGCTACATTTTATTTCAAGGTAGAGATTTCCTGGGAGTCTGGGTGAAAGTCCAAAATCTGTTTTGTTATTTCACTTTCACTGGGATGGGGCAGGAGATTGGGGTGCGGGAGCTGGGGAGGGCTCTAACTGGGGGTGCAGGCTCTGGGCTGGGGCTGGGGATGAGGGGTTCAGGGTGTGGGAGGGTCTGCAAGTTGAGGCAGGGGGGGCGGGGTGCAGTTGGGTGAGGGCTCCGTCTGGGAGTGTGGGCTCTGGAGTCGGGCTGGGGATGAGAGGCTTGGGGTGCAAGAGGAGGCTCCAGGCTTGGGGATGGGGCAGAGGGGTTCAGGGTGTGGCAGGTGGCTCTGGGCTTGGGAAGGGGGTTGGGATGCAGAGGGGGTAAGGGCTCAGGGTTGGGACATGGGTTTACCTCAGGCAGCAGCTCAGTGGGGTGATAAGGCAGGCTTCCTACCTGTCCTGGCACTGTGCTGCGCCCCAGAAGCAGACAGCAGGTCCAGCTCATAGGTGGAGGCACACGCGGCAGGCAGCTCTTCGTGCTGCTCACGCCTGTGGGCACCGCCCCCACAGCTCCCATTGGCTGTGGTTTCCAGCCAATGGGAGTGTGGAACCGGTGCTTGGGTCGGGGGTAGCGCGCGGAGCCCCAGGGCCCCCCTGCCTAGAAGCTGGACCTACTGGCTGCTTCCGGGGTGCAGCGTGGAGCCAGGACAGGTAGGTACTAGCCTGCCTTAGCTCTGCAGCACCGCCAACCAGACTTTTAATAGCCCGGTTGGCTGTGCTGAATGGAGTTATCAGGATACTTTTTCGACCAGGTGTCCCGGTCGAAATCCAGACACCCTACCTCCTTCTGACTCCAAACTGTGAAATATCTATTGCTGTGCTGAGCACCAGGGGTGAGGCATGGATTGTAGTGAGAGACGGGGGAATATGGCAGGACAGGAGTCCAAGAGGTAGGGTGACCAGATAGCAAGTGTGAAAAATTGGCACACTTTGTCTCTTTGGGGTGGGGGGGGAGTATAGTTACCTACAAAAGACAAAGCCCCAAATATTGGGATGTCTGGCCACTCTACCAAGAGGTGGCTTGGAGTGAATCATGGGTATGGGGCAGGTGGCTAAGAGCTACACTGACTTGGGCTTGAGGACAGTGGAGGCATGTAGAAGAGTAGCATGGAGTGACATCTCTCTCTCTCTCTCTGAGAGGAAAGACTCTTGGGGAAGCAATAGGAAAGGACCATGGACTCTGCTACCATTACAGCAAAGGTCAAAATAGTGAATTATTAGATAATTAGAAATGGATCCTTCAGATAGGAAATGTAATTTTATAATCCCCTAATCATTTATTGTTTTGATCTTTGCATATATATTTTAAAAATTTTAAGGAGAGAAATTAAGGTAGCGTGGGTGCCATGATTTCAGTCAGGTGGTGGTGACTGATGAATATTTACATGGCCAAGTGTAGCTCTCAGGTATTTATTTCCAGGCACTGTTGCATTTTTTATGCTTAAGAGGTTGGGGGCTGGGGGGGGGGGGAGGGAGGCAGTTAGAGAACAGAGGAGGTTGTTTTGAAAAAGATACAATCTTTATAAAGAAACTATTGTTCTGGGTTGTTTGCTGAATGTCACTGAAGCACACTTTCATCTTTGATGCTCTTCCAGCTTTTCATTTAGGAATGGAAAAAATAAACAATAAAATGTACAATGTTGTTAAGCCTGTATAGCCATAAGTTTTCATGCTAACCAGCAAAGGAAACTATGAAAATTTTGTTTTTCTTATTCCAAGTAATGGGTAGTCATCAAAAGGTCCAGAGGTTCATATAAGCCTCTAAACATTTTGATTCTTACTGAAACTTTATTTGAACTATCAATCTGCTGGGGCCCTTTGGAGGAGCAGGGTCTCCCTCAAACCCCCTGCAAACCCCACTGCCAGTCATTTATACTGTCTTTTCCCACAGCTCATAGCACATCAGAGATTCTCTGAGTCAAACAAATAGACAAAAGAAAGGCCCTCTCCCTTCTCTTCTTCTAATGGGAGAGTGAGGACTCTGAAGGAAAACATAGAAAGGCAAAGTAGCCTGTATCTCAAGAAGGCTTTCTGGATTCAGCTCTGAGCTTGGTTTATCAGGGTCTATTACCCCGTTGTAGAACCTATCTTCAAACCCTCCTCTTGGGCATACAGCTTCAGGAGCAGGAAGGCCTGTGACTATCTCCTTCTCAGCTGACCTGTTTCTATTTTTAACATCCACTGAGGTGGAACCACCCACCACCTGTCCACTGCTCCTTCCTGTGGCAGGTTTCCCCCTTTTAAGCACCTCCCCCACTAGGCAGAACAAGTCTTGCAAGTGCACTTCATTAGAGCTGAACAGGCCTAGAAGAGCTTGTTAGTCTCCTCTCCACCAGAGAGAGAGACTGTCCCTTCATTGTCTCCAGAATATTCCTTGAAAGAGAGTGAAAGCCAGATTACTCATGGGCAACCACACATACTTCCTGCTTCTGAATAGAACAGTCACACCAAGAAAACAGTCTCTTTCATGATATTTTGGCACTTTCTGACACTGGCTCCAGCAAGAAACAAGAACACAAAGTTGTGAGAAAACAGTAGATGGGGTAGGAAGTGTGTTAACCATAGTAATGAAACTCAAAGTTTCAGTTTGGGTTGGATTTCAGATTTGGTGAAAGGCTCCAATTGTCTTTTATACCAACATGATTTTGTTTAATTACTGATTCTATACAATATATGTGAAATCTCCACCTCTTGCCAAAGAAAACAGGTTCCCATGTCTCTGTAACTCCCACTTGGAGTTCACCAGCTCTTGGAGCTCCAGACTGCCTTACTAAAAGGACTGTAACTAAGATGGCTGCCAAACCCCTCTGACTCTATTTCAAGCATCTTGGAGTTAGAGGTGGGGACAGAAGGAGCGAGAAACTCCCAATAGGGAGGCTTCTGCAGGGGGTATTCTGGACAAGCAGTCCACTAGACCAATAGCAAGCCAGGGCCATACATCTATCAGAGAGGGGACAGCCTGATTTTATACAAACAGAAAAGAAAAAAAGAAAGTGTAGTTTCAGGTTGGAAGCTAGGAGAGAGACAGCACAGCTCAGGAAGTACTTGCTAAACTTCCACTCCTTCTACTCTCACTACTGTGAGATTCTAGTTGCATGGATTAGGCAGTTCTAGCACTACAACAAACAACATCAGGGGGAAAAAAAAGGCAACCTAGCTCTGCAATGGCTACCAATAGCCAGCTGAAACCACAGGAAGATTCCAAACCAGAAGAACCAGCAGGCCCTGTTGGAAGCATGAAAGGACCCTGTTCTAGCCAAAGATGAAGAAAAAGTAAGGTAACTGTTGTTAAATTGCCAGTGCTGCAACTCTTCAGCTGAGTACACACAATCTTGGATGCACACCTCAGAAAGGTGGCCAGGAGGGAGCTTAGGTTTCGGGCAGTAAATGGGTAGTAGGAATTGAGGAAATTGTTTATTTATAGATGCTTATTAATTAACAACTTAACCTATTCCTTCCCCAAATCCTATTTCCTCTGTTATGCTGCTGTTTTGGGAGTGGTACTCCTTTGTTGGTGTTTGTTTTATTCACTTTTTTATCCCCTCGTGTACAGGGCTTTACGCTCCTTGTCAGCTAATAGTGGTGTTAATTTTCCTCAATGGACAGCACTCCCATGTATAAGGCACATAGGAGTTCTCTTGGGTGAAGGTACCTAGGTGCCAGAGAGAGAGAGAGGGAGGAAAAAAAAAACCCTAAAAGCCAGGACCCTACCCATATAAGAAAAGGGAAGAAGCTGTTCCAAACACTGCTAATAGAAAGCACCAGGGAGAGAAAAAGTAGTAAGGGCTACAACCTCTTGCTGGGCATTCTCTTTATTGTTCTCGTATTCTGTTGGTGGAAGGGAGCAAAGTTTGTTCCCCATAACCCATCTCCTTGTGCAGCATGGGCAACAGAGTTGGCCTCTAATACCTACAGGTATAATAAGATTCGCTGGAAGCACAAAGCTGTCTTCTCAGTGTTCTCTTCTCACCATGCTGCTTCTAGACCCCTCCCCTGCTGTTTTTCTAAGTTCACTGTCAGTCATGCTTCCTCTCCCAGTCATTGTTCAAAGAACTCCCTTGAAATGGGGTTTCCACAGCACAGTAGGGTGACCAGATGTCCTGATTTTATAGGGACTGCCCAGATATTTGGGGCTATATCTTATGTAGGTGCCTATTACCCCCCACATCCTGATTTTTCACACTTGCTATCTGGTCACCCTACAGCCCTGAAAGAACTTATCGAAGAATACCCCCCTGGCTGCATTAACTCCACCAGTTTGATAAAGGGATTATATGGATCTGCCCCTGTCTTTTACCCTCCCCACTTGTTGGTTCTGGACCCTGCTGAAAGTCAGGGCAGAGGGGAAGTGCGGTGGAAGCATATGACTTCCAGTCTGGATGGGACTGGGGAGATCCATAAGCCTAGGTACCCCTTTGTGCATGGATCCCCAAGAATGATTCGGGTGCATATGCTGGCTCTGAACAGACTCCTGCCATAACTACGAAGTAAAAGGGCTAATGGCAAAAAAATTGTGCTGATGATAGTCTATTCTTCCTGAGAAGATAGCTACTCTATGAATCTGCTTTTTATTAGAACATACTTATTTCAAAGGGTTTGTTTACATCTAATTCACAGCAAGCTGGGATGTAAATCTACCTTGTACTAGCTTGTCACAGACTGTCCATGTCAGTGGTAGCAGGGGCCACATGCGGTAATCAGGTTGCAGGCCGTGAAACATTTTGCTGACGTTGACCATCTGCAGACGCGGCCCCCCACAGCTCCCAGTGGCTGCGGTTCGCCATTCCCGGCCAACAGGAGCTGCGGAAAGCGGCGGGCCACTCAGAGTTGCGGGGGGCCGTGCCTGCAGACGATGAGCATCAGCAAAATGTCTCGCGGCCTGCAATCAGATTACCCTAATGGGCTGTATGCAGCCTGCAGGCCACAGATTGCCACCACTGGTCCATGTGGACCCTATTGCTGCACATTAACAGTGAGTTAAAGTTTTTTTTTTTTTTTTATCTAGACCTCATTGAAATGGGACTATATCAAGGCACGTTAATGAATTCTTGCTGCATGTCAGCAGAGTTCCCAGGGACATTTGGTCTGTGGTAGGCTAGTGCGGGGAAGAATCTGTGGCAAGCTCGGGTGTGACTAATTGTTCACGTTGAAAAGTAAATGAACTGCCAAATGCTGAACTTGGTATTTCTCTTTAGTGTCCAATTTTTCCATTGTTGATTTCGAACGAGCTGTTGAAAAAGGCAAAATATAATTTGTTTTGCTGCAACCTAAGAATGTCATTACTATTTTTGTTGTTTTATGGGAACATTTTAAAGTTATATTTATACATATTTTAGAAGAACCCTGACCACCTTTTCTCAAGAACGGAAAAATAGGAGAATCAATTTAAATCATCCATTTATTTCTCCAAAAGATCATCATTCTTACCCATATTTAATGCTTCTGCTATCACTTCAGAAATACGACTTCACCTCTGCATGCAGAAGAGAAATATATCAGGTTTTATCATTATATTTGCTATATTGCACTGCCATTTTGTGTTAGAACAGAATGAAAATCACTTTCAGAGACATGTGCATGGTAAAAAACCTACAGTCTCTAACCTCTTATTACTGGTAAGAAATTATCTTGTTTGACTCTTTTCAATGTTACCTTGTTTGATCTGTTAACAAGACATTTGTGGACTCAACGTCTTAGGTCAGATTACTTTCATCTAAGCAAAATATTGCCAGGTGTTTTTATTCCAAGAGATAAACCAAGAGCTGTGCTTCTGTTTTTTTCCCCCTCTTTGTTCTGCAGTGAAATATCTACTTATTCACTTTTTCTCAAAAGTACTTAACCCTTCATCTTATCTTGTATATGTGCTGAGAACCTTCTGCAATCTACTGTAATAGAAGTGATATAATCTAGCTATTTGAATTCATTCATTCACACAAGCAATATTTTTAATTATTAATGTAAAAATAAATTCTCGGCAATTAAGGTTTTCCTAGTAACAGATTATAGTACTTACTGGCATAGATTTATCTTTTAACTAATATATATTAAAAATGATTTTGGTTTAATAGCATATATTAGTACAACCCGATTTTATCTAGGGTTGACTATACTTCTTGGGAAGTATGCCTGTAGAAAGTTCATCTCCTGCAAAGCTCTTAAAATCCCCAAGACTAAAATTTTGTTTCCTAAACCCCAGGGACTGAAGATCTGTCATGGTATGCCCTTCATTCTCTTCTGCTAAACCACTTGGCTCTCTCTGCACCTGGCATTTTCTTCCTCTCTTTCCTCTATCCACAGAGGACAGAGGGGTAGCACACACACAGTAACAGTGTAAGCTTCCCCATAACAGTCCAACAATGTGCCTCAAACCTCTCATGAAGCTGTCATATTAAATCCAGAGTCTTCTGATGCTCTCCCAACGTTACTATTTTACGCTATTATGATTCCTATATGATGCCCATCACCATGGTATCAGTGTGTCTTCCAGTAGGTACTGCCTGCTGTATATCCTATCCTTCTTTGTTAATTTTACATGGTGCTTTGAAAAACTGATCAACCTTGACATCATTATGGGATTCTTTTTCTGAGTAGAATTTGGGATTATTATTTATGGGCAATAGGACATAATCTTTATTGGTTTACTTAGATCACAAGTGCCCATTTCCAGCAGTGACTGACTCCAGACCCATATTAAGCAATGTGTCTGGCAGATAATCTTGCAAATAATACAAAATTCTTCTCTGTAAAATATACAAATTTGGAGAGTCCGAATTTTTTGTCAATATTACACTTATTTTTAAATGTTTCATATTTTAAAGGATTTTGTGTAGTTGGCACTGACTACATACATGAAAATTTCAAAAGGGTGGCCAACAAAAAAGTGATCAAGATGTAGCACCTGGAAATACTTTTATGGTCACCTGGAATTTATAATTAGGTACAGCTTCTAACAACTTTCGGTGGTGGCATTAATATCTCAAGTAGTATCCAGTAATCTAGTGAGGTGGCATTTCTGGGATACAGAAACGCATTCAAGTGAAATCTCAAACTTGCGTTGAAGTAATGTATGCCTTATTAGTGGAGAAATGTATGAATGCAGTTACATATTTAAAAAAAAAATCCTTGACTAGCGTACAGTTCCTGCAGAATATAATTTTCAACAGAGGTAGACAAATTTCAAAACCAACACAGATTAGGCCCATTCACTCACAAACAACTACCTGTTTTCTGGACAGTGGTGGCAGCAGAGGCAGTATAGTAGCTATGCTATGGTTGGCTGCCATTTTATGGTTGCACCATGTCACCTGTCTGATGGGTACCACAAAGCAATCTGGCATGCTTCTTTAAGTAGCATTTACTTTCTGTAACATGGTTCAGCAGCAATTCCTGTGTGGAGAGCAGCCAACTTTTGTGGAGGACAAAGACTGTTATTTGGAATGGGAGAGCAAGCATTATAGCTAGGGTGACCAGATGTCCCGATTTTATAGGGACAGTCCCGATTTTTGGATCTTTTTCTTATATAGGCTCCTATTACCCCCCCCCACCCCCGTCCCGATTTTTCACATTTGCTCTCTGGTCACCTTAATCATAGCACTTGTATTGTCTACAAACCCCCTTCATGGCTTTGCACATCGCCTGGCTACTCAGCAGGAGAAAGCAAAGGAGTGTAAATATTCAGCTTTTTGTAAAAAAAAAAAAAATATTGTGTTGAAACACAGTACATTTCTCATACTATGGAATCAATATTTAAAACATTTCATTATAAAGTTTTGTTGATCTGTGGATTAAGAAACTATCAATTCCTTCAATATTATTTGAAGGAAAGAAGATGCCAGGTATGAGTATATATTTTTAGTTCATCTATCCAGGGATATTTTTAAACACATGAATCCTGTGGATCTGGAAATGCAGTAGGCTGATTCTTATTTGAAAAAAATTATTAATATGGGATATTTCATAATGAAATAGTGAATGTTTTTTTTCCTCTCTCTTTATTTTTTGGAAGTTTTTTTTTTTTTAAAGACAAGAAATACCGTATCTTTTAAACAGTCTCTAATAAACCAAATGAGTAAGGTATAGAAAACTAGGGGCTTCTAGGTATCAGTAAATGAATAATTAAGGACATTACTTTGTCTAATATTATATACATTGAGATATCATAGGTGACATTTTGTGTTCTATCTCTAAGATGAGCAGCACAAAACTCACAGCAAAGGGAGTGGCACTAAGGTGGTTCTAAGACGTCTTTGTTCCTCTAGGATTTCTGGGCTACTGGGGGACTAGTACAGTTCCTAGAGTAATGTAGACAGTACTAAATAATAGCTTAGACTCGCATGCTGTGGTCCCACCCTTGACACCCACTGCCACACCAAGTTGTCTGGCAGGCCCTTGTTGGGCAATGTGAACTGCCTTGCACAAAACCTGCGCCAGAATGGCCAAATTCAGGTGTCTAATGTCTCTCTTGCGCTGTAACACCATTAAAGGTAAAGAGGAGAATCCCTTCCCATTTGTACTTGTAAAGTATTAGGTAAGAGGATAGGAAGGGAAAGCCCAGAGGCTGCTCTAACTTCTGCTGACATCCAAGCCGGCTTATGGTTGGCATCAAGATCACACAGGCGTGTATAAAGATGCTGTATTGCACCAATATTCTTTCAGCTAGACCTGAGGATTAGGACTCAAATAAAAACAAAGAAAGGTAGTTATTTTAAAATTCAACATCAGTTATAAAATAAATATAATTTGTAAATTATTATTTGTGCAACTTTGGCTATTCTACAAATTATTGTGATAAATCATCTGAAGTTTATGGGCCAAATAAGTCCCTGGGGGTAGTTCTAGCATTACTGTATCCACACGGAGATACAGCGCTGTATGAAAAATTCATACCATTCTGTACTTAACAGAACAAGGGATAATGTTTTAAACTGGGTTTCCCACTGTTTGATAACATTTCACATGCCCTGAAAATGGTGCTCTTCTCTAATTGTTGAACTCTTTTAGTTTTGATAGGCACTGAAGTTTAATATACAGTATGTACAACTAGAAAACAGCTTGAAATATCCCTTATGCATACAATAGGGAATATCTGTATAGTTGGTAGATATCTCTCAAACTGGTAGGAATTTTTAAAATGCTTGCAGTGTTGTACTGTGGCTTAACAACAAAAATAATATTTTATTCATATAGCATCATTCCTCACAAAGGATCACTTTAAACATTTATGAACTGTATTTGAGAGATGGGCTCAAACCACAAAAATGTATACTTGGATTTAGACTTTTATTTTTGAAAGTTTAGGGATGTTCAGATCTGAGATTTTGGTTTAGGCCCATCTCTGCAAAAGTGCAATGTAAACATGTGTGCAACCAGTAAGAGTGAATCTGCTCCAAGGTGTTTAGTTTTCGAAGGCCTGACAACATTCTGGCATTAGAAAAAAAAGCCTATAGTGTTAAAATGCTTGCCAGCCTATAACAAATGAGGTAAACACATTATATTTATAGTATTAATGTGAGGTTTTTAGGGTCTTTTATTAAATTGCATTGGAAGGGGACTCCCCATGTTTGGAGTCCAAATGTCAGAGCAACTATGATTTGATATTCATATATGTGAATTAAAGTACTATCCCAACAGAATATAGTACCATAAACTATTATCATATTAGTCATGGAATACGTCTAATATTCTATTGAAAAATAAATATGAATGTAGTGCAATTTGAAATTAGTTAAACTAATTCATCTTGTAACAGTAATTAAAATGTATAGTAAAAGTAACAAAAACAGTTTTATTTATATAGTACCATAAATGTACACGATACTCTTCAAACACATGGGCAAAATCTCACAACTAAATGAGATTTTCAAAAATTGGTTCCTAATGTCAAGCTCCTTTTTAAATTAAAAAAACAAACAAACCCCACAAAGCAGCCTGATGTTCAAAAATTCATCCAGCAGCTCCCATCAGAAGCAAGGAGCCAGGTAGCTTTAGGCAAAAAAACAAACAAACAAAATGAATAAATTGATATAGTCTAAGTATTTGTGACTCCCTCCATACCTTTGGCACCTCCCTGTCATGGTGCAGAGATAATTCAGGATTACATAATTAACTATGGAGAAGTGTCAAGAGAAAAGCTGTTGCAAGCATAGAGGTTGACATGGAAAGAGACAAGAAGTCAAGATCTTTTATCTTCCATTTTCCAGCAAGCGTAGGGATCTTTGGAATACTTTTTGACTGGAAAAGGTACCTGCATCTTCAGTTTTATCCATATAGTCCAAGAGTAGCAGATGCTTGAGAGGGCTTACGAAAGATGTGACTCATACTGTCTGCTGGATTTTTCCTGGCATTTTTCCCTTGGTTTGTCAAAACATTGCATGAAAGACTGTTCATTTATAAGATTACAAAATAAAACCTACATTTAGAAATTCTGTCGTAAATGCCTGAATGCAGTCTGGCTGTCTTTCCTGCCAAAGGCTGTTAATGCTTAAATTAGCCACCTGATGGTGTGGTGCCTTGTTGTTCACAAATGTCAACTACACATGAAAGAAATCACTGTTTTTTCCATCAATTTACAGAATAACATTCAAACTGAGCTCATATCCCAACTAGTCGTTGGCTAAAATTAATGTTTTCTGTTATTTTGCAGTATTTAGTACTCTAACATGGAAGCAGCTTTAACAACCTCACCTTACGCTGTAGGCATGATTTCTCAGACCTGATTATTTTTGAAGTAAAAATAGATA
Source organism: Trachemys scripta elegans (assembly GCF_013100865.1). Taxonomy (NCBI): domain Eukaryota; kingdom Metazoa; phylum Chordata; order Testudines; family Emydidae; genus Trachemys; species Trachemys scripta. The sequence continues at coordinate 20,179,258 of NC_048308.1, read as the reverse complement.
AGATGACAGAGGTTGGGCCATGTTTATTTCTCCCAATGCTGTTTTTCCATTTTGTGTTACATTTCTTATAAACATGACCCATGTTTTGCATGTTGTTTCTCCGTATAATTTTACCTTATAACTAGGATAAAGAGCCAATTCAAATTAAATAATAACCTATACACACAGGTTTTTTTTTAAGCTGTTTGTTTGGGTAAAAGGTGCATAATTTGCCATATTTTTCCATTGCTGAAGTGTAAATAAGAATTAAGACTGTTGTTGGAGTTTTTACTTCCTTTTCACCTCAACGCCCATCTTCTCCCCAAAAATCTGAGGACTCTATTTCAAATGTTCTAACTTTTCTGCGTATCTTTTTAAAAGAGGTCAAATTAATGTAATGTCCTGTGTAGTTTTGTGTAGTTTGACTAAGAAATTATATATTTTAAAAGCTGTCTTCCTAAATTGTGGGAGGGAAAAAAAGAAATGAAACTATTTTTCTGATGCTGTTATTTTTTTTCTAAAATTGGATGTTTGCAAAACAGTTTTTAAATTGTAGCTGTGAAGTCATTCAAGTTTAGAAAAATCACCTACCAGCATAATCTTAAGAAAATGTTATTTTAAAGAAAAAATATTTTATATTACATAGAATCCCTTTGATGCAACAAACTCTGAAGAACCAAAAGACAGACAATATGATATCCTTATTCTATGTAGTCTTTTCAGCTTTCTACCAACCTGTAATGGGAACATATTTTGATAAATGTCTAAAATTCCCAGGACCATTTAGTTTTTTTCAATGTCAACAAAACAAAAAAGGGGTTTTAAAAGGAACAGTGTTCCATGAGGTTCAGCTGGAAAAATCACTACCAAGAGGGAAAATTTTAATGATACATATCACACATGAAGAATAAATATATACATGTAAATCCCTGGAAAGTGAGAGAGCTGTCTTTTAAAAGTTCTCTTTTAAAGCTCTGGCTAGTCATAATACCACCAAAAATATTCACTGCCTCCTAAAATCCATTGGTTAAAATTTTATAATTTGTATGGCTAAAATTTAGCCAGCCATATCCATATTTCAGCACTTAAATAATCAGGGAACATAGTGTTTTTAGGAAATCAGGTTATGTATTTAGCAAAACATGCTTGGATGAGTGACCTGTGTTTAAGCTAATGATGGAGTAATGTCCTGTGTTATAGAATTTCACAGCTCAGGGCAGCTGTACAGTGAAATATCTACCATTACTTCACTGACTGAGATGTAGCAACTTCAGCCTCCCTCAGACAGTGTTTTGGCAACTGAATCCACAGTTTGATATCCAGTGGCCACTTCTGCATCCTGGTCATAACTCCCCCTATATGTTACTATGGAGAGAGCCACCCTGCTGAGGGTGCAGTGTTCCCTTACAGGTCCTTTCTGGCTCCCCCCTCCCTCCTTTTATACAAAACCTGTGCAGTGGAACTGTTTTTCTGGCATTGCCTGTCTAAGCAAGGTGATGGAGTGGAGGGAAGATGAAATGAGCAACTGCTTTCTTGATATTCCTTAGATCCTCTCAGATCTCAAAACATATTCAATTTCTTCCAACCTTTCAGTCTCTCTTCACTAAAGCTCCCAGTTGTGGGGTATCACAAGGCTGCCTTGTCACATCAACATCTATATGAAGCCACTGGAGCAGACCACAAAGGAGTGTGTGTGTGTCTGTCTGTCTGTGTGTATTCTTTGTCCATCACCAAGATACAGCCAACTATGGGGTATCTCATGATGATTCGCCAACCCTATTATCACACTATGATAGTTTATTTGAAGAGAAAATGGAAATATTTTCTCTAATTGAAACTTCAAGGGAGTATTAGGTAGGCAGTATTTAATTACCCAAAGCAAATGTGACCAGCCTCATGCTTTGAAAGGACCTTGGGATCTTTAAGCACAGGTGATTAGTATCACCTCAGTTTTATCTTTTAAATAAAACATGGTACCTCCAAGTTACCTATAAATGTTAAAAGCTTCAAGGAATTCTGTATTCCCTACAATAGTCATATTTCATATATTAAGCAAATTAGTAGGTATACAAGATAGAGTTAAAAATTAAGGTGTTATGCCAAAAAGAAAAATGTGAAGGTATTAAGGGATTGGTTTTCACAGCAGGAATTTTCAACTCCACTTACGTCAGGCATGCACTATTTACTTCAGATGGCTTGTGCTCTGAAAATCTGTTTAAAAAACTCATTATGCTAGTGGAAAACAAGTAATTGTTTGTTTTGGACCATGGGTTAGTGGGGTAGCTTCCTGACTACACTTCTACTAAAAATAACCTTACATTTGAACACTTACAAACAAAGTAGGTTACAGATAAAAACTGGCGTTTATAAACTACTTCATTCCAAAACAAGCATGTGTATGAAATCAAAATAACAGCCAAAGTGGCAGTATTCTGTGTGTAAACTACTTGTATGGCTCAGCAAAATTTATTATCAGTGCAGACTATGCAGGTTTAGATATATATCAAACATTCTGTCTATTCATTTCACTAATGTGTTAGACATAGCAACCTGCATGGATCATTAGTTATAACTGTAGTAACAGAGGATAAGAATCCTCTGATTCTTTCTATCAGTCTTCAGGACTATGTTTATGTATAGATAATATACAGTTTAAACAGTATATTATTAGGGATGGGTTAACACGTTTGGTTAAAATAAGACATCTGTTTTGGGGATGAGCCAGTATGGTCCATAGGTGACCACACAGGAATTTATGCATTTTAATCCTTAATGAATCTGCCACTGATTCATTGCAATATTGGACAAGCCAACTTCTCTTTGCTGCCCCATTGTAAAATTGGGATAACCCTTAGTAGCTTATAGGGATGAGATGAATTAGTTAATATTTACAACATGTTTTGAGGGTGAAAAACAAAGCAGCACCATAGAAGGATACTGGCTTTTTTCATGCTGTATACCATGTCTGGAAAATAATGTTATAATTCTCCCCATTCAAATCTGTCCTTCACCCATTCCTCAAACCAAATGCAAATTTTCTTCTAAATTTTGGGAAGTCTAGATAAGAATATGTCCTAGCGCTTGCATGGCACCACAAAAATCTCCCTCCATTGAGATAATCATCTATGGCTTGACTTGCTGTGAAAATCTTCCCTAGTCAGCTGCAGTACATTGCTTTCATTTTGTTTCAATAAGCTACAGTATTTCAGTGGTATGAAAGAAGCACTGGCAAAGTGCTTCATGAGAAATTGGCCTTCCTGCTCCACATTAAGAATTTATATTAAAAAAAAATAGATAACATGGTGTTTTCTGTGGACAGTCTTGATAGTGTGATCTTTTATTATACATGATTTATGTATGTTTGTTATCCTGGTGAAAGGAAGATAGTCTTTTGACATTTTAGCACTGTGACAAAGGATCCATGTAGTGTACTCTAAAGTGGAAAAGAATGTGGATATATCTGAGTTTCATCTGTAGTATACATTCATCCAAGTACAAAATGCCTCATTATTATTAGCTGCATTATTAATGAGTTCATTAAGTTACAGTAAGTGAAAGATGAAGACAGGATATTTTCTTTGCTGATGGATAACAAAGGAAACATTCCGGAGCATATACATGTGAGAGACTTCTCTTTGTACTGTCTCAGTGCATCTCAACTCTCAACCTACCGAAACCCTTTCAATTTAATCTGGTGCTTTTGAGTCTTTTTTTTTTTTTTTGTCCTCCCATCAGGATAGTGCATGGTTGTCTAGGACAAGGGTTCTCTTTTTCTTTCTGAGCCCTCCCCTAACATACTATAAAAACTGCAGGGCGCAGTGCGGAGCTCAGTGCTCCTGGCTTTAGGCAGCAGGCTTGAGGCGTTAGGGGCTTCAGCTGCAGGGGAACGGCTCAGGACTCTGGACTTCAGCCATAGGTGGGGGCTGGGCTAGGCTTCAGCCCCACGAAATGCCAGGGTGGGAGCTTGGAGCTTCAGCCTGTGGGGTGCTGAGGTTCAGGGCCTTCGACCTGAGGGGAGTGCCTGGGCTTGGGGCTCCCCGTTGCTCTGCTCCTGGCTTCAGCCCCATGGAGGTGCTGGGGCTCGGAGCCCTGGTGGAGAACTGCTGGTCTAGGAGAGTCCATCCCATCCTGCTGGATGAAGACTAAGCTTCATTTATTCATGCCTTCACCACCTCTGCTAGATTACAGCAGTGCAATATACCTGAGCATGAATACTTCAACACTTAGTAAACTCTGACTAGGTCAAAATGCTGCACAGCTTCTCCTCAGTAGCACAGGTTACTGTGAGCCATCACATCTCATGAGCACATCACCTCAGTCCTGCCCTCTCTACATTGGCTTTCCATTGAAATTTGAATCTAGTTAGAGCTCAGTCCTTGACTTCAAAGAGCTCCATTGCATGGGCCTAGGATGCTTAAGACTGTTTAAAATTGAATGATGAAGACCATGATTGACAACTTTGCTTCTCAGCATACTGGAACTCCCACAATAAGAGTAAAGCTCATCTTTGCAGGAGACAGTAGTCTGATACTGTAGAATGAACTGCTTTAGGATCTCAGGATTCTCACAAACGTCACCATTTTCCATTCCAAGGACAAGGCACATTTCTTTGACCCTGTCTTCTCTAATGTAAACACATAGCAATAAGCATATTTAACAAAAAGGAAACGAACACCCAAAAAAAAGAACACCCAAGATATTCCACTCCAGAAATTTCTCTCTCTGGATAGAGGATAAGAGAACAAATACGTGTGGTCACACTGATTAATACACTACAGAAAGATGATGAATGTGGTATTAAAACCTATATAGAATAAACAGATTGCATTTGTATGGGATTATGGATCTGATGAACATAGTGACTGCTATAATGGCTCCAGTTCTAGTATTTTCTATATATGAAGTGCCATTTTATATGCTTTTAGGAGTCATTTTGGCCTAGATTTCAGAAGTCTAGGGGTTTCAGAAGTTTAGGGGACATACTATTCTTAGAACTTTTGAAACTTCTTCCTGTTTGAAACTTCTTCCTATTTGTTTCAGAAGTCTAGGGGAGCTACCGTTCTTAGAAATAAGTTTCAAAAGTTCTATTTGTTTTTGTTTGAAATTTCAACAGAAAATATTTGACTGCTTGGACTAATTTTGATTTTTGCAAAACGTTTTTTTTTATTTGTTTAAATGTAGCTTTTCCTAAATACTTTTTGATTTATTTGGTTAGGGAATTTTTGGTTTAACTGTAGAAATGTAATAGATGAAGCGGAGGAAGCTAGAATACAAGGGAGTTTGCATACAACTCACTTGACTTTCTAAAATCTTAGGAATACAAATTCAGAGGGCCAAATTTTGCCATCTTCAGTTCTTAATCACACACAACTCCATTTCATTGGGTGTTCTGTCCAGGTAATGATGATAATATCTTACCCTTATGCATATGGCCTGGTTTTTAACATTTTAATTCTTCCCCCTCCCCCCAAATTTGAAGTGTCAAAACTGGTTGAAGTCAATGGAGATGATAATGACAGATACTTACATTTACATAATGTTATTGACAAGTTTCAGAGTAACAGCCGTGTTAGTCTGTATCCGCAAAAAGAAGAACAGGAGTACTTGTGGCACCTTAGAGACTAACAAATTTATTAGAGCATAAGCTTTCGTGGACTACAGCCCACTTCTTCGGATGCATAAGTGGGCTGTNAAGAGCAACTTTCAAGGGCATGGGAGATCAAGGTAACATTATGGGACCTTAACGTAATTAGAAATTATTTTTCATACACTGTCCCAGCAACAAATATTTTCAAACACTGTCATTGTTAACTTCTACAGCAAAAACAGCATTTTTTAAAAAAAAACTCATTCTCTTCCTGTGCTGCTATTGCATGTTATGTGATTTAAAATTAAAACGGGAGCAACAGAAAACTGGGTGAAACAATGGGAGCAATTAAAATATAAGAGCTATGTAGAATACTGTGGCCAACATTTTGAAAAGCAGCCAGTTATTCTGAAGACATTGAGCACCCACAATTGAGACACCATATCTAGGCTTGGCAAAACCCAATAACATTATAGAAGAACAGGAGTACTTGTGGCACCTTAGAGACTAACAAATTTATTAGAGCATAAGCTTTCGTGGATTACAGCCCACTTATGCATCCGAAGAAGTGGGCTGTAGTCCACGAAAGCTTATGCTCTAATAAATTTGTTAGTCTCTAAGGTGCCACAAGTACTCCTGTTCTTCTATAATGTTATTGGGTTTTGCCAAGCCTAGATATGGTGTCTCAATTGTGGGTGCTCAATGTCTTCAGAATAACTGGCTGCTTTTCAAAATGTTGGCCACAGTATTCTACATAGCTCTTATATTTTAATTGCTCCCATTGTTTCACCCAGTTTTCTGTTGCTCCCGTTTTAATTTTAAATCACATAACATGCAATAGCAGCACAGGAAGAGAATGAGTTTTTTTTTAAAAAATGCTGTTTTTGCTGTAGAAGTTAACAATGACAGTGTTTGAAAATATTTGTTGCTGGGACAGTGTATGAAAAATAATTTCTAATTACGTTAAGGTCCCATAATGTTACCTTGATCTCCCATGCCCTTGAAAGTTGCTCTTGCTTAAAACATACTAAGTGATGACATCCACTGAAAAGAAAGCTCAAGTCCTACTAGTTAACCCTTAGAACTCTGGCATTTTCCAGACTGCCACCCATAGGAAGGTTTAGCGTAGGAGGAGACATGTGGATAAAAGTAAAACTGTTATTCTAGAGGCTGGTACACTTAGCATAGCTTTAAGAAATAAATATAATTAAACTATTTTTAAATATTAAGATTGTAAATGAACCGAAGGCAGAATGTTTAATTGATAAAGCTGCAGATAACTGACCATATAGGGCATTGAAAAGCACAGTGGCAGGAGGCAGAATGTGTTATCCAACTGCACAGATTCTCAAAGGTTCTGAGTCTACACTGAATTAGTTGCAATTAGTTCAGTAGTAGTCCCCCAACTATATGCTAAGGTCCCCAAACAGACAGACAAGGGTCAAATTTTGTTCCCCCTGTGAAACCAAGCAACAGCTCATTTTGTCCCCTGAACTCCATTCCCAACGCAATGAGCCAACACTTCTCTTCTGGTTGAGGAAGTTTTGTGCATACCAATTTCTCTGACCATCATCCTTAACCAGATAAATTACTGTGAGATTAGGGCCCCAGTCCAGCAAAGCACTTAGGTACACAGGTGCTTACATGCCTTGCTTAATCAGGGCCTCAATCTTTATTCAAGTGAAAACCTCCACTGAAGTTTTTGCTGGGGAAAAGTATGAGTAAATATATAAGGGCCCTCACGGTTGTGTGGACATCTTTTATTTTAACAGCCAATGAGTGAAATCTGCTGACAGATATAGAATTGTTAAAGTAATTGATGAATAGGCAGATTGTCACTGTGTTAGTGATGTCCATAAGTGGAGAAGAAAGATTTGTCAGATGAAGAATCAGCAGTTAGAGAGAGAGGGAGGGAGAGGGCAAGAATCATACTGAGAAACAGGGTATTTCAGCTGGGAGATCTCAAGACAGGAGCAACACTGAAGATGATTGTAGAATGTGAGAGAAAGTAACCAAGGTAGACAGAAGAAATAACAGAAAACAGAAGAAATAACAGAATTAGGCAGGACAAAATGCCAGTCAAGGCATTTAAGTGAAAAGTTACTGAAATAATATAGCACATGAAGAAATTAGTAAGGGGAGAGAGTCCTTCCATGACATATTAAAAGTAAATCCTATTATTATTGTAAGACACTAAGTAAGGAGGATGAGATAATACAGAGAAGATTCCAGAAGATCTTTAGGAATTTTCATCTCCAAGAGCACAGAAGCTTCAACCATCATGCTTTAATACCATCATGGAGGTCATATCCATCCACTTCATAAAACATACTGTAAATTTCACATGAGATCCTGACCTTGTAGAATTTCAAAACTTATTTTATAGGAGGTTTGGGTAGTTTGTATAAACTCCCCCAGTTGAAGCACAGAAGCTTCAACCATCATGCTTTAATACCATCATGGAGGTCATATCCATCCACTTCATAAAACATACTGTAAATTTCACATGAGATCCTGACCTGGTAGAATTTCAAAACTTGTTTTATAGGAGGTTTGGGTAGTTTGTATAAACTCCCCCAGCCTTTGAGATGCTCATCATAATAAAACCCTTGACTCAATAAGGTTTGTCCATAACTAATACTGAATAAATGTTTCTGGAAACAACATTTAAAAAAAAAAAAAAAAGCATTTCCACTTTGTCTACAATGCTTTGTAAAAGGCTTAAATCATTCCTAAACTTTCTATTTATTGAGTAAAGTCCAAATCTCCCTCCTGGTGTCTCACCAATGTGGTTTAATATATCATTTGTGTGCTTAAACATAAAAACACCTTCCTCCTTCCTAGGCCTAAGATCACTGTAAAGCATTGATCTGGGCTGCTATGTGAGCAAAAAGAGGATCAATTAAATCATTACACAAATTCCCTTTGGAGAAGTTGACTAAAATTCAATGAACAGAGTATGCAAATCTGAATGGATATCCAAGGAAATCCACAAGGCTAATAAATTGGAAAAGAAATTCAAAAGCTTAGCTATTTTAAGTACTATACCTTTGAGATAGGATTGTTTTTAAAGGTATCAAAGCGTTTCCAAAGAGTCCTTGTGGTTTTTGTTTTGTTACCCAGTTGGTTTTGTTATGAGGTAATTAGAGAGTGTGTGTGTGTGTTAAAATGCATTGTAATCTTGACTGAATACATATCTATAGAGGGCAAAACTGTTAAGCAACTAAATATTCCTCTTACACTGCCGTATATCATGCAGAGCTGTCAGGACAGCAGTTTGTAGCATTCCCGTTTCTAACATCATACAGTATATTGATTTCTTTCTCTTGTGCAAATATATGGTGGGGTTAAGGGGAGGAAGAAAGTGGTGGTGTTTTCCTGACCCTATCTGGAGTGTTAAAAAACTGGAGAATTACCTGTAGAGCTGGCTGGTACATTTTCAACTCAATAAAATGTAATCAAAGACAAAAGATTTTGTGGAGATGTAATAGTTTCAAAAAACCTTTAGTCAGGAAGGGTTGGTTTTGTTTTGTTTTAAGAGTAGGGGTGGGAAGAGGCGATAGGGTGATTTTGACACTAGGTATAGCACTGGCCTGTGAAATGGGAGACCAACATGCATGCTTCCTGAATCACCAGTCCATTGCCCTACCAGCCTACACCCATACTTCCTAAATCACAATGCTCAGGTTTCTATCTGAAGAAACACTGTGAAACAAGTCTGCTTCTGCTGAAACATCTAAATGCTTTTGGTTTTTTTCCCAATACAGATTGAAAAACAAATGTCTAAACCTCAAAATTTGTCTCAAAATAGAATTGTCATCCGCTGATCAGTTCTAATTATCTGCCTGTCAGTGTGGTTTTCTGTCTACCATTAGTAAAAAAAATATTTTTAGAGGAATATGTTTATGGATATTGTAAGCTCCTAGAAAACGGTCACAATACTTCATTTTGCAATAGCTAGATTAATAACCTATTCCACCATGTTTTGGAATAACCTTTTGGTTATGATTATATTGGACTACCCTGTCATTTGAATTTCAGGATTGATTTCCACTTTGCAAACTGATAATGACATCTGACCCCTAAGAAGGTGGGTTAAAATGCATCAAGATCAATAATGTTACATCATATTCAGCTGTGTCATGTCAGCTTCTGATGTGATATTCCTTAACAAGACATGGTACTATAATAATATGACATAAAATGACATCTCCAAAGATTTTTAACAATAGCACTTTCATTTGGCTCAGATATCTACTATCAGTTCTGATAATGGACATGTGGTGGGAGCAATTATTCATTGACCAGCCCAATTACTTTTATGTAGGTGGGCACATTGCTAATCTAATCAATCATGAACTATTGAGAGATTTTTATTCATGTTTGAGGCTGAAGGCATTTTAAACTGCTCCTTATGTCTTTATGGAAATAATTAATTAGTCTTTTATCCTCAAACAGAAAAAAGAAGAGAAAATGTTGGGATTGCTTCTTCCCATTATGTTGTTGATTTTTTTGATGGATCATGTGGGGTTTAATGTATTAGAATGTTGCAAGAATAAGTCTTCAATGCAAAAGTAATCTCAAATGCGTGGGGAAGGGGCTGAACTGTCAGTGTCTTCTAAATTTGACATATCTTAATCTTAGGAGGAATTTAGTGAATTGCTGGATTAGTTCATGTATTAGAAAATGATCCTAGCCAATATTGTTCAGCCCTCTACCAGATAGAGCAGCATCTGTTTCTCTAGATACCAATTCTTGACCTTTACCTTTAAGTTCTGTTGTCTAGTATCTTTGCAATATTGCATTGATTTATAAATCCGACTCTAAAATCTGATAACTTTTCAAGAGCATCTTCACCTGGATGCAACAAAATATAGGCCATTATCCTGCAGCTGCCTCCATGCAGATTCATGGGTCCATCCATGCAGAGTCAGTTGCAAGACGAGCGGTGTAGTGAAGGACTGATTCTTTCAGTTACATGACATAGAAAGACAAGAGTAAAGAACTTAAATAGAAGGCTATATAACTGCATACCCAAAACAAATACAGTTTAAGGCAAAGCTCTTCGTCAGTGGTCTTATCTCAAACCCAGAAAAAAGCAAATCAGAACCAAAAAAAAAAAAAAGCCAATTAAACTCAGATAAATCACAAATTAAGGCAATATTAACATGAATGCCACATATTTATACCAATGTATCTATGCACCTTTCAGTAGTTCAGATGATGTGATAGACATCTCCCCCTCAGAGGGAGACGCATGTTCAGTGAAGTGTTCTGTTTTGGTAGGGGGTTTTGTGGGGAGATCATATACGTGTTGCTATATATTTATGTTGGAGAAGGAAAAGTCAAAGAAACTGATGCCTCAAGTTACATACTTCATCACTGCACATCATTTAAATCTCTGAACTATAGTTTCACCCCCCCACACACACACCTCCTTCAGTGTTCTGCAGGGCCTGTGGGAGGTCCCAGTGGTAGGTAATTATCTATAGTACATATTGTGTACACAGAGGACTCTGATTCTTAACACACCTTCAACAAATTCCCCTTCAAGTTCCAGTATATAGCCAGTTAATGGTCTGTTGTATTGGGAGTCCCACTGCTGAAGAATATCAAAATGCAGAGATTCTGGGAACCATCAAGGGTTTTGGGAGGGAGGCACAGAGCAGTAACTAGGAGAAGGGTCAGTAGGACTGTGGCCAGAAACCAGGAAGAGAAACAGAACAGGATCTCTAAGGAACTGGGGAGACAGCATCAGATAAATCTGGGCAGGTTTGTAAGCTTTATGGTGCCATGTTATAGTGAATAAGGAGATATAATTTTACAACTAAAAAGAATTAACAGTGGCTTATGTTATAAGAATGTGTGTGTTTTAGAACTTGTGGTGACTGTAATTTATCTACAAAGAGGCCAAAAATAGGGTCTGATTAGGCATTTTCCAAAAAATAGCTCTTACTCACTTTTACAGAGAAAATGTTAGAATCGTACGAAACAAATATTCTGAAAAATTCACTTTCCCTGTGAAGAGTTGTTCTGTGTATTTGGAGGCTCACTTTAGCCACTGAAGTGTGAAACACAGAGATTTTAATCCTGTTTTAAGTGCATATCTCAATGCAACCCTAACTATGGAGTTGTTAATGAAGCTGCCATAATCCTCATATAAAATGCTGAAAATTCTTCAATATTTTAAATATCATATTCAAAGCCAAGCCATAGAAATTAGAGATGGAAAAGCCTTAGTCTGTATTTTTCTGTTTATATATTCTCTTGATCTATATGATTTAGTTTTAAAAGTTGGTTTCAACCAATTTGGGTTGTAGTAAAGAGATGCTTTTCCTGCATGTGGAATAGCTAAATGGAAGACCTGACAGAAGAAACCTTTGAAGATATTGATATCTGCAAGTATGAAATATTTGTCAGTTTAAAGTTAGACTGTAGTTTTTGGTGCCTTTTTGTCTTCTCAAGCCACATTTGCGAAGTCATTCCCCTGATCAAGCAATCAGAGTGCTCTCAAAGTGCTGATTCATTGTCACTGATATATTCTAAAACAGAGTCAGCAGGTATTCATGGGCTGTTCACGGAAAGATGTGAGGTGTGGAAATTTAATAACCTAAACCACTATTGAAAAGAGTCAAGTTAATTTTTCTCATCTTCTGCACTTCAAGTAAATTCTGGTGTGAAACAAAACTGGGGCTGATTTTAATATTGTTCCTAACTTTCTGAATTAATAACATTTAGAAGATATGGTAAAGCTCAGACTTATGCAGTTCTACTCATCATCAGCCTTAAGAGTTGTAATAAACTCAAAGTTAATTAACACTTACAGAGCATCTTTTAACTGAAGAGTTCAAAATATTGTATAAACAAAATTAATTAAGCTTTAGAAGACCCACTATTATTATTATTTTATTTTATAAAAAATCAAAATGTGACCAGGAAAGGTAACATCTTGCCACAAGGTCACCTGTGATTCAGAGCCAGGATGGGGAACAGAACTCAGGAGTCCTGACTCCCAGTCCCTTGGTAAGCCACTGGGCACACTAACTTTGTAATATTAGGAAATAATTATATGGAATATATCATAAAAGGCCACGTTGCAATTTTGATCCCATTCAAATCAATTTTCTATTAAGTGCTGTGAGACCAGGATCTGGTCTTTATAGAATTCCATTTTAAATAGTATAATAGATTTGATCTGCAGGCTTGATTCTCTCCTGTGTCAGAGCTCCTTCATGTTATGTCACACAAAACATAGGCTTCTTGGCCTTAATTGACTTAAACGGGAGACATAGGGTTAAAATCATTTACAAGTTACTGTTTTGTAACTTTCAGGGAATTTATGTTGTTGTATATATGGTAAGGAAAATGTGTGCAACTGACAGCATAAATGCTCCTTCCTAAAGCAGGAGACAAGTGTAGGAAAAAAACTGTAAAATGCAAAATAGTTACTGTCAAATGTTTTATTGGATTTAAAAATCCTGTGCATTTAATTTACATTAATTATTTTGTTGCATGTAATTATGTGGGAGAACCCACCCCCCCACGTGGTAAAACACATAGGCATGCTGAGGGAGAAGGAAAACTGAGGTCCCAATTCAGGAAAGTATCCCTAATCTGGATAACACTTAAGATCTTTCTTGAATCAGAATTCAGTGATGTTCCCCTTAGAGTTTCCCCCAGATCAGTCCATTATGTGAGTGGGGTAGGGATCCCCTTATTCATGGAACAAGCAATGGAAAATTGGGAGGTACAGAGTCATTTGCATAGAAGCCATATATCTCTGCACAAGCTCTGGAGCATCCTATCCACTTCCTCTACCAGAACAGCTCTGGCAGACGCTCCCAAAATGTCCCCCTCCAAGGGAGATTCCCCAGCATGGAGAGGCATCCTACAAAATCTAATGGAATCGTTATGGGATTTATTTACTGCTGATGTCCAGGAGTAAGAACATGAAGTGGACCTGCCCCCAGCTCTCTCATCCCTCCCTTCCTAAGGAACCCCAGAGTCAGGGTGAGTCTGAGATGGCACTGTAGAATAAGATGACAAGCAAAGTCTTTGCTCTGGAGAGGGGAAATTCTTGGATCTTATTTTTCAAATGGCTGAAAATTGGGATAAATTACAAAAACATGAACTATTTCATACGCATACTTCTATATTTTACAGTTATTCAGAGGGAGCTTCCATTACTATTGCATTGTGTACTTTGTCAGACCCCCTACAATTACCTTGGGCCACTCTCCCCTCTGGCCACAGTGAAAACAGACAGAGCTTTAGGGACAGGAGCAATGGAGAGAGAGTTCTGCTGGAACTGAGACTCTGTTCTCCTTCTATAAGAGTTTAGTTAGCGTGCAGGGAAGTAGATGAGTGTAACCTTCACCAGAATGGTCTCCATGGCTCAGTTCCAGGAGGATGTTGGCAGCCGCAAAGATCTCCCTGAACTCAGATTTGTAATCCCTTTAGAAATATCTTCCATAGTTTCTATTCAGTGAACCAGGAATGACTGTATCACTACCTCCTCCACTTCTGCCCTTCCTGAGACTCACTAATGTTCATTGCTTTGTTCTCTTGAGCCAAGTGGCAATATATGGCAATTAAGCTGGAGAGGACTGGCTGCAGGTGGGCTATGTGGTGTGGTATTAGCAAAGGGATACCTTCCACATCTACTCTTTCTGAGTCCGAGTAAACCTCTGTAGGCGTAGAACTCCAGTGCCTTTCAGAGGCTGCTAGGGGATGCTGGGTTTTGCTCAGATGGGACTCTCTGAATGAGACACTGTATTTTCTATATAGAATGTGTTAAATGCTGTAATGCTAAAGGGGAAAAATACTTTTTTAATGATTTTTTAAAAATAATTTGAAGTACATTAGTTACTATGGAAACAATGCTCTCATTGTAGCATGGTTGAAGCTAGTGACATTCATGAGTGCAGAAAATAGTCAATTTATGCAAGTATTTACAATATAGCCAGCGGTTTATCAAATAAAGTTATTTTGTTGTTTCTGATGGCCTCTTTTGGGTCTAAATTATCACATACTTGGTGGGTTTACAATAGCAGCAAAATTGGTCAGGTAGGTTATGCTCTTTTAAACGTATTTTACACATTAAGCAGTATATTTTGAAATCCATTTTCTGCACTATACAATACAACATGTTTTAGAAAAATATATTACTTTGACACATGGGGCTATTGTTCCTCCAGGGCTTGCTCCATTGTTAAATAAAAATTTAAGTGCCTCTCTCTGAAGGAATCATCACTTTCAACCAGGGACAATTCACCATGCCAATATTAGGGTTGTGTACAATTTAAAAGAAACAACACAAATGTTGTTCTTGGCTCAAATTAGTTTTGCTGATATATAAAGTAATACTTTTTCAGAAAGAAACAAATGATAGTGCCACAGCTATCTTGACATAATAAGCCTCCTAAAGAATTACTGAATTTAGATGAAAAATACATACAGTACTTGGAACTCTGTATTAAAACTTCACTTTGTGATTACTCACAATTATTGCTAACCATATTTGTAGATGGAAGAAAAACTTATCACAGTGAGTCAAGGTATGAGCTATTCGTTCTGTAAATGTTTTTAAAATAAACAGTATTCATGATTTACAAATATTCAGGAAAACTGGCTCAGAAGACAACTAGTTCCCTTAAGCTTTCCCAACCCGGAACAGATTTACTGGTGGGTTGGATAAGCATTTTATGACCACAGTGACATGTAAGAACCATCAATGGACTTGTCTTCACAGATGTATTCCAACACAATCAAACTTTGTAGTGAAGAGTCAAGTTAGACTGTGAAGTCATTATCATCACATTGGTTATGTATAAAAGGGCAAGTCCTGGTGAGCATCATGTGAGGTACTAGATTCAACACTACTGGGTTTAGTCATGACTAGCTGAAGTGAATACAATTTGACCTTGTCTATATCATGGTCAGCATCATGGTAACAAACTCCGTAGCCAACATAATGACATTTTGTAATGAAGACAAGGTTCATAGGTTTGGTAGACCCAACCTCAGAGTAAACTAGCCCTGGTGGAGTTGATTAAGGACTTTGAATTAACGAATGAAAACAGTAGGTATGTGTTGCAGCAGCAGATTTACATATGATTCTCATCATAATGTAAATTCCAGCAGATTTTAGGTCTACCAGGCTCCAAAACTGAGGTGGAAATGTTGAAAGAGGAATAAGGGCAAGGATGGGTTAAAATTGTTACAATATGATAAAGTAAAAATAAAACAATTACAAAGTATGCTCCTCTGTATGCAAGATTGTATATACCTGGTACTGGCAAAAGACCATAACATAATTATGAACATTTTTTCTCACAGCAATGCCAACACTGTACATGCAGTAAGGGACTGAGACTTTGAACAATGATTAAACCTGCTCATCAATGAATTCCTAATTGAGATACAGAACACAAGTGGTGGAATTACATTTCTACTCAATGAAGACATAGTTCCCTAAAAGGATATTGCCACAATAAATGACAAGGGGCTGGCCATGTCATCCTTCTATACTACTTAGCTGATAAATATTCATTGTCTTCTCATTGCTCTCTTTTGGTCTTCTCCTCTTCCTGTTTCTTATTTGAGGATGGAAGAATAAGAAGTTTCATTTCTAGTGTGTCCGTCATGATGCTGATGAGTAAATAATTGGTTTAATCTCAGAGTCTCTTGAAGGGTATTTTTTTGAGGCTGTTGAACATATTACCCTTCTTTTGTCAGGCATTGGATGACTCTTGGTTTCTCAGTTGTCAAAAATATACCTGGGCAGATTGAATTGTATTTCAATTCTGACAGACAACTACTGAATAATAAATTATGAAGAGAGTGCCAAAGTGCTACTCAGCTACAAATTGATTTAGTCTTTTTCTAAACACCCATTTCTAAACACCCAGTGTCCTTTCAGCTATTGAAGGAGGTAATAAAATAATGAATAAAATATTGTTCAAAAATCTGACCTTGAAAAGATATAGAATTATATAAAGAAGAACAGAAATTGAAGTCATATTGCAGAAGCTTTCCTAATAACTTACACACCATATTGAAATAAAGTTTCTTAACTCTTTTATTATTTCCCATGATGGAAAACCTGTATGTTTGTGCAGTGTAGACTTGATACTCTATTGCACTGGCATAGAAAATCATGCTGGCTTCAGATAACAAAACCCAAGGTCTGTAGTGAGTCATTGTCTGCAAATGATTGACGAGGAGGACATAGTCCAAAGGCAGAACAGTCTGCAGGAATAAGTGAGCACAGGTTTAGGAATAGGAATTATTATCCTGGGTATGTCACAGTCTCATTGTGGGTATGTCTAAACTGCAATGAATAACCCACGGCTGGCCCATGCCAACTGACTTGAGCTTGTGGGGCATTGGCTAAGGGGTTGTTTAATTTAATCCGCAAAACGCCCCTATGCAGAAGGTAAGTATTATCCCTGATACATAAAGGTGAAGTGATTTGCCCAAGACACAGGGTATGTCTACACTACAATTAGACACCCATAGCACTTCTAGCCTGAGCCCTAGGACCCTGCGAGGGGGGAATGCCCCAGAGATTGGGCTGCAGCCTGAGAATCTACACCACAATTAGTCAATATTTGTACAGTACTTTGTATACAGCAGGGGTCAGCAACCTTTCAGAAGTGGTGTGTCGAGTCTTCATTTATTCACTCTAATTTAAGGTTTCGCATGCCAGTAATACATTTTAACGATTTTAGAAAGTCTCTTTCTATAGGTCTATAATATATATAACTAAACTATTATTGTATGTAAAGTAAATAAGGTTTTTAAAATGTTTAAGAAGCTTCATTTAAAATTAAATTAAAATGCAGAGTCCCCCGGACCGGTGGCCAAGACCCGGGCAGTGTGAGTATCACTGAAAATCAGCTCACGTGCTGCCTTTGGCACATGTGCCATAGGTTGCCTACCCCGGTATACAGCATTATAAAAATTCTCAAGCGTTAAAGCTTGTTTCTTTTTAAATAGATTTGCACACTAGATATGGATACGTTTTTATGTAAAAAGTAGAATAGGTTCATGACAAGGTAGATATGGCATATACAAAATCCATTACTATTAAATTTTATCTGCACATTTTCAGTAGTGTTTAAAACCTCATCATTATGATAATGCTAGAGTGGATCACCTCCTCTTTAAATAAGTGAGTACTTTTTTAAATTGTGCGTAAATACCTATTCACTTTCCTCCTGTATTCCGTTTTTTTCTTGAATTTATTCCCAATCAAAAATGCTTTGCTACTGCTTAGTCAGTGCTACAAAATGGGCAGACTCACCTCTTGTGGCAGTCAGTATAATATTGTTTATTGTACATTTGAGCCTTTATTTTATGAGTACAATAGATTACATGGGCAGAATTTCAATAATGCTCATCTGAAATATGAGGAGAAAGCGTTAATTGTTAAATTAGATGAAAACAGTATTAAAAGTTTGATTTTTTTTTTTGCAGTGTTTAATTTAAAAAAGCATTTTTATATATAGACAACATGATACTGATTAGTCCATAAATATCAGGTGTCTGCCAATCCGGCGAGGTATGATGGCGTGATGTCCCTGTGTTGTAGCTGAAAGAAACCCAAAGTTGAGGTATTGGAAATATTAATTATTTACACTGTATTGAGTCCACAGGAAGAGCTGCTTTTCTGTGCCTATGTAATTTACTTTCTATAATCTGGCTATTTACTGTTACAGGTTTACTAGACACAAAATGTACTTTGTCTAGGTTCTCCATCTAAAATTAAGAAAAGCAAACAGAAAGAACAAATATATTGTGGGGAGAGTGAGTGTGTGCGCTTAGTGTTTTACTGACTCTTTAACAGCCATCTTTAATTGACTCCCTGCATTGTCCCTGTCCACTCCAACCCCACAAAACCTAGTGCACAAACACCAGAATCATAACGTCTCTTCAATATTTCCATCAATACATACACCACACTTACACAATTCTTAGACAATTCAGGGTTTCAAATCAAACCCCGGAATGGATTTTTTGTAATTGACTATATTTGGATTTCATAAACTCTAGTGATTGCTTTACTGGATTCACTACATTATCAGTTGCATTTTGCTATGAGTGTTAATTATTATTTCACCATATTGCTCACCACTTCCAGACATACATCTCAGATACAATACTTCTTTAAATTAATGTGTATATAACACCAAACCTATAAGTTTGGTGGTGCCAGGGTTTCTGCCTTCTGGAGTTGTTTTCAGAAATTGTTTCAGTACATTAAGTGAATGGGTAAAATAAGCAATACTCATGAATAGGTGTGGGTACTATAAATCATTTCATATCTTTAAAAATCGTACATAATCTCATAGGCACATTTGACATAAATTTATCATAGGTCAGTCATTAGGTGTTGCTAGGTCAAATGTCAATTTGGAAAATGAGAGATGAAGGCTTTTTTAATTGAGCAACATGTCCACTGTAAAGTATTGTCAATAAATAAAAATCATCACCCACTGATATTACAGAAACCACCATCCCAGGAAGAGTACGGCGTGGCTTGATACATACATACTTACATACAGAAATTGACAGGACCTCATTCTTTTTTTATATATATAATATATAACATTTAAAATGATTATATTATAAGTGAGACATTCCTGTTGATTTGTATATTATGAATATTTCAAGCCATTCTATCATGCCGTTCTTTGGTGATTGCTGCACCATTCTCCCACTAAGAAAAATAGCTTATTTAATTACAGAGGATGGTGCAGTTACAAATTGCATGCAATTACACACAAACAGGCAAACAAAACAAAAACCTGCAGTAAGCTAAGGAAGAGCTAAAAGCCTTTTAATGAAGATTCCAAAGAAGAGTTTTTGTAGCTCTACAATTTACCAGTCAAACTGTTGTCATTTAGAGGGACTTGGCAGCAGAAGTTCACAGAAGTGTAAGTGACTGGCAAATAGGCTTTCCAAATTATTCTATACTGTTCTAATTGTTTTCCGCTGTTACTCTTTAATAAAATCTCAGACCTTCTCAAAGATACACACTTGTACACTTTTTTTCTTCAAAAATTGTAATTTGAATCTTCCTTATTTATGTACAGTTTTAGCACACTGCAGCACTCAAGAATATTTTGAAAGGCTGGATCCAATAGAAGGCTGTATGGATTTGTCAATAGGTTCCAGAAAGAAGGCTAAAATGTCATGGCTACATGGACCAGAAAATTTGTTTCTGTAAGTCACTATAATATATTGTAGTGACAGACTAGAAAGAAGCTACAGAGGTAGAGTGAGAATTTCACTTACAATCAGGTTCCTTTGTGACATTCTGGCATCACATAGGAACTATATTCAGGTTGTAAATGGTTGGCAGATAATTTTCTTGGTGGGATAGGCAGCTGTCAGTTGGCATAAAGCTACCAGAGCAGGTTCCTCAACCAACCTATCCAGATACCCTCAGGTAGGGAGCATATCAAAGTAGGGAGAAGGTGTTTGAAAAAAAGGGGTACAGAGGGGCAGAGCTTTGCTTCATGGATCCTCAGTTAGTGTATGGTCCTCTGGAACTATTTGCTGTCCCTAGGCTGTTCTAAGTCTCAGTCAGGCCAGGTCCAGCACAGACTAGCACACCCAGAGTCTGGAAGCCATAACCAACTCCTGAATAGCCCCTTGGCTCTCCTGCAGTAAGCTCATCTCAGATGGAGAAGAAAATCTGCCCCAAAATCTGGATATCCATGTAAAATCCAATTCCGCTGAAAAAAGGAGACATCTGACACTACTGATTACAAAATGTGTTTTTCACGGGTGCTTTACCATTGTTTCCTGAAGTATTAATTTATGTAGGATGCCTTTCTGGGTGGAAATGGACCTTTCAAATTATAGTTAGCATTTTATGTGCTAAATATTAGAGTTCTCAGCTAGCACCAGATTTCAGAAGGGGTTGCATCCACTACAGACTATTTCACAGAACAGGAATTGGAATGTGAAGAGGTGCAATTCTTGTTTCTCAGCCTTTCAGGAAGGGCTTGGAAATATATTTTGATATGATAAAAATAAGAAAAAAAATTTGAGGGCCAGATTCTAATACCATCTACGCAGATTCCATTTCATTTACTTCAAAGGTGTTACTCCTAGTTTATGCTGGAGTACTTACTTTTTGCAGTTGTCCCCAGTTGGCTCACTTGGTTAATCTATTGAAACTCTTCTACAGTATACACCTGCCACATACAATGTAGTAGAACTATTTAACTCTTTATACTGTTGGCCATCACCATGGTATCTGAGCACTTTCCATATAAAATTGATAGCAATAGGAGAGTCTCTAGTGGCTATTGGAGTCTGTGGCACTTCTATATTTTCAGGAGAAAACTTCTGCTTGGGGTAGGATTTTTGATATTTTATTTTTAGAGGGAGAGTGGAGGTTGTCACTAATGTAGGAGGTTGGTTTGGGGTTAGGGGTGGATGTTAGGCAGTGTCAATGTTGTGAATGACCTCCTTGCTATGGTGGAAAGCCCTTTCTGAAGTGGAAGGTTTTGCACTGTTTCCTAAAGATGATCAGTTCTAGGTGCACCTAAGGTCCTCTGGAAGTTCATTCCATAGCTGGATCCCCTTGATTGAGAATGCTTTGTCACCTCCTCCCCTCTCTCCCCCCCATCACACACTTCATGAGAGAACCAGGTGAACTATTCATAGCAGATAATTTGACAAATTTTAGCCCTCTTTTCTTTGCAAAGAATCAATGAAGTGATTGATCCTTATGAAATCGTAAACTCTCTTGATTTTTCTGCTGCCCAAGTGGATGATCAAAGTATTTTTCCAAAAGGAGGGAAATCTGATTCCTCAAGATAACTGAACAAACAGTTATTTCCCAAAACATTGCATGAAGCACATATGCATGAATAATGAGTAACTTTCTCTTTCCACAAACATTTGTGCAAACAAATGTCAGTCATATTAATGTTTAAGGAAAATTAGTAAAATGAGTCATGAATACCATCAAAGCAAATTGGTGGCTTTTGTTTAAGCAAACGTTTGCAAATACTTATTTGCAGTACTCACCCATCTCTGTTTAACAGCAAGGTGGTTGACCAGGTTAAGTTCTAGTTATTACCTAACTCTATTGAAGAATTTTTATTTCTTTTAATTCTTGTGTCTCTAAACTAGTTAGCAATAGTGTTTAATACAGAAATAAATTGAACAGAGTATACAGGTGTCTTTCTATTTGGAGACTAGTAGTTTGGAAAGCCACTGATTATGTTGAAGGTCTTTCAATTAAAACTGAGTTGCCTAAAACCCATAATAACTATATTGGGTAAATATTTGTCCTACATTTGTACTATAACTACATTCTACATCAGTACTGTGAATGCTCAACCTCTCCCAATCCACAGTACATATCCACCACTCTATCAATGTTCAACTTCTAGAATGCTAGTAAAGGAAACCCTTTGGAATGGAATATCTTAAAAGGATTCTCTCATTCTAGTTCATTCCCAAATTTTGTCTTTATGCCCCTTTCTTAACAGATGACCAACTACTGTAGCAAAGGAATTTAGAAGTAGAATCGTATATTCTGAGAAGAATGGGAAAGGTTGTTACAAGACATATATTTAAAAAATAAAAGCCATAGATTTGCATGCTCAACCCCATGTTCTGAAATAACCTGAGAGGAGGACAGAAAATGTCCTGTTTTGAAATCAGATGGAAATTAAAATGCATTACAGCATCCTCAGTTCTTGTTTTTAGTTTGAAGCTGTTGGACAGCTGCCAGGTCTCAGTAAAAAGCTCCCTATGTCAGTGCATATAATTTTGCTTAGGGAAAGTCAGCATGTACAAATGAGACCTTGATGGGACTTTATATACGCAATTCTATAGTTACTTTCTGTGTAATGTATCTAGAAGACATAATTGTATTTAGATCTTAGTAGTCAGGATTTGTTCTACACCAGAGATGGTTTAGAATTGAAATCACATACTGCGTATGAGTATTGCCATAAAGATTTCAAGAGGCCTGCTTCAAATGCTACTTCAGCTAGAGAAAAAAGCCTACATTTTTTTAAATGATTGATGATCTTAGATAATACAATTGTGGGTGATCAACGTGAGAAACCTTCAATGGGCCTGATTCGCAGCAGCCAGGGGCTCACCATTTTCTGGCAATCAGTTCCCATCAAACTTTTTCACCAAAATCACTACTCACTTTTGAAAGTGTAGGTCATAGTGACAAATGCATTTGACAAATTTAGCCTCTTTCTCAATTGATTGAGTAATTAGGAGATGAATTTCCAATAAAAGAGAAATGACTAGGTAGGGAAATCACTTGAACACTAAATGGGGGGAGACTTTTTAATATGTGAATAACGATTTCAATCAGTTTTAATATAATTCTTTATAATGTCCAGATTGCAACCAGGGTCCAAGCATGCCATATTGTTTGCACCCCAGTAACTTTGTATAGCAAAATTCATTTGCCCTGAATATTTCCAGGTTTTCCTCGGAAAGATAAGCGTGTTTTGTTTTCTTTTTTTGGTTGGTTTGTTGTGGGGATGTATGTATGTTCAAAGTTTAAAGAATAGCAAACAAATTGTTTTTGCATTATAGAATTAGAGGTCACTTTAAGAATGAACCTGATTTTAAGTTTTGATTTGTCTTATGTTTCATTGTCCCTCTTGTTTAAAACTGGCACTTCAGACTTACCATGTAACTCAGACTTGGTTTACATTGGGGGGGGGGGGGGAGAAATCGATCGAAGTTACGCAACTTCAGCTACGTGAATAATGTAGCTAAAGTCAATGTACTTAGACTTACTCACCGCAGTGAGTCGACTGCTGCTGCTCCCACGTTGACTCCGCCTGCGCCTCTTGTGGCGGTGGAGTACAGGAGTGGACAGGAGAGCGCTCGGGGGTCGATTTACCACGGCTAGACCCCTGCTGGATCGATTGCTGCCCGCTGATCCGGCGGGTATATAGATATACCCTAAATCTTTTTGAAAACACACAACTTACAATATGACACATTTATTTGAGAGATTATGATAAATATATTTGAAAATTTTCCTGTTCTCTCAACTTTTCACTTCCATACATTTGGATGATTAAGGATTTGTTTTTAGTTGTTTTTATCGATGTAATTTTCTTTAGTGCACATACATAAGTAATGTAGTAACAACCTTAATTTAAAGTTATTTTTGTCAATTAATAAATAATTGTATTGAACTACTACATAGCTCTCACACTCTTCTAGATTCTTTGGAAACTTTCATATCTTATTTGAAATAAAGCAGTCTAGAGATTGTGTACTAAGATGCAATAACAGACTTGGTTCAGTGCAAGACTTACGGATTCTGGTTTAGGAGATTTTCAATAGCATTTAGTTTTTTCTCTGGAAAACCTATGCACTCTTCCTTTACAAATGTGCATTTATCTTGCACTGTATTTATATTTAGCACGTTTAAAGAGTAGAAGCTGTTTTTTAAGATACTGATGAAACTACTGATACATTGTAAGAGCATGCAGAAATTATATATAACATTTTTTGCAAAACTACAACAGAATTCTTCCACTTTACTATTTTTTTATTTGAATTATAGTTTGACTTACTGAGACTATGAAGAGTTCTGCAATGTTAATACCAAACTATATACATAGCGGTGCTTAGGACAATATGAGGCAAAAACCGAAAAGTCAGGGAAATTTGAAAGCCAATTCATCCATCAACAGAATCTTTATTTCACCTAGCCAGTATCCTGTTAATTAAATTTGAATTACTAGTGACCTTGATTTCATTCTTATTTTAAATAAAAGTAGCATTAAACATCAGCAATTAGAGCCAGGCAAATAACGGAAGAAAAAAGTATTTGCCCATATCAATTCTAGTGAATCCTATTAATTGACTTTGGTATTCATGAGGCCTTTTATTTTCTTTCTGCAAACATTCATGAAGGCAGATTTTTATTCACAAAATTGTTTGCAGAACCAAAGCAATGTGTATATCTGTATGCATTTCTATTTGTGAGCGTGTTTGTGTCGCTATTGTGCAAGCTCTTTGGGGAATTGAGAGTGGGCCAAACTTGAGGCCAAAAAAGGACATGTCACTTAGATGGTCAATCAGACAGCACCGAGATAAATAGCAAACTGTTATGGTAAAGTGTTTGTGGAAACCCATGGGGTAAAATATTTTACATAAGCTATTCATTTGAACATTTAGAATAATGAACAAGTTGACTAAGTTGAAGTCTGTTCATGGATAATTCATTATCAGATACAAGGTCTAGATTTCTTGTTCATTATGAATATGTCAGCTATCATCAATCAGCTCTCCTCCCTTCCCCAAAACCAGGCACAATATAAAAGATAAAACCAAAGGCAGGGAGATTATATTCTGGCTGATTTTGGATTTATACTGGTATAACTCCATTGACTTCAGTAGAGTTATTCATGATTGATGTTAGTGTAAGTTTAAAGAAAATCAGACCCAACAAATACAGTGAATGATACAAAGCTATAGTACCCCAAAAGCCCCTGAACAATTAAGCACATTTTATTTACGTTAGCCGGTTATCACTTTACACATAACTTGAACATCTGAAAAATACAGTAAACTTCCACATATACAAACATTCAGGAACCTCAACGCTGCCTAACTGAAGGGAGACAAGGCAAATTTCAACTGTGAAGACCTAGTAGACAAAGTAGCTGGCTACCTTTTGTTAGTTGGTGTGTGTGTGTGTGTGTGTGTGTGTTCTCTCTGTGTGCCACCCCAGGTCTGTGAAGATATCTGACCCAGCAGATCTCTATCGAACTGCCCAAGATGACCACAAACATGGTTCAGTAGCGAAGGCCAGGTTTATTGTCAACGAAACCTGGCAGACTCTACAGGGATAAGACATGTATGCCTGTTACCAAGGTCTTGGATCAGTGAATGGCAGGACTTTCCATTTCCCCAGGGGTGGCTCTATGTATTTTGCCGCCCGAAGCACGGCAGTCAGGAGGCCTTTGGCGGCTTTTCTGCAGGTGATCTGCTGGTCCCGCGCCTTCAGCATGCCTGCCGTCGAAGTTGTGGGACTGGTGGACCTCCCACAGGCCTGCCGCTGAAGGCTGCCTGACTTCCGGTCTCATGGTGACTGGCACACTGCCCCCCGCGGCTTGCTGCCCCAGGCACACGCTTGCTGCGCTGGTGCCTGGAGCCACCCCTGCATTTCCTCCCTCTGCTGATCATAGACACCCCCTCTGTGACTCCTCTTTTATACACTGATACAAACAAGTTACATATTGCCCCTGTGGAGTGGTTAGTTACCACCCTTTACCTTGTACATGTTGGTTTGATTAAAACATCTTTATCCATCACCCTGTCATCGTGACCTTATCTTTAAAAGGGGTCAGTGTATCCTTGTATCATCTTTGGGGAGTGTGTTTACACCCTAACCTTAGAACACTCTGATATGGTATGATCCTTCTGGAATGTGTTTATGCAAGTGTCCTGTGCCTAGAATGTCTTAGAAATATTTGCATTCTTTGCAATACCAGCCCTGTTCTTGACAGGTTCTGTGAACTTACAAGCAGGTGTCTTTTGTAACAGGGCCTGACTTCTGCTCGCAGCCTGGCTTTTGCTAATTCTGCTTTATATTAGCAGGACTTGACTCTGTTTAGATCTTAGCTAGGGCTCGGCAACCTTTCAGAAGTGGTGTGCTGAGTCTTCATTTATTCACTCTAATTTAAGGTTTCGCATGCCAGTAATACATTTCAATGTTTTTAGAAGGTCTCTTTCTAAAAGTCTATAATATAGAACTAAACTATTGTTATATGTAAAGTAAATAAGGTTTTTAAAATGTTAAGGAGCTTCATTTAAAATTAAATTAAAATGCAGAGCCCCCAGACCGATGGCCAGGACCCGGGCAGTGTGAGTGTGAAAATCAGCTCAAGTGCCACCTTCGGCAAGCGTGCCTTAGGTTGCCTACTCCTACTTTAGGCCTTACACTAGGCCTTTTATACCTGGCCTCATGTCTCAGGCTCTCTCTTTCTACTGCAGTTACATACATCATGCATGTGTATGTACTATTTGACCAGTTAATAATGGCATTGCATGGATTTTGTTTAGTCATGTAAAGAGATTGCTCTAACTGGAATTCGTTGTCTGAAGTATGCCTATCCCTGATCTTTCACTTGATAAAATGGGACCGAAATCTGAACAACTCTTGCTTCACAAGAGTAAAACTCCATTTTACAAAACAAAACCCCCAGCCAACAAGGTTTTGCAAAACTAAAAGTATTCTCCCTCAGTTGTCCTTTATTTCATTTAGATTCATAGACCTAAAGGCCAAAAGGGACCATTGTACTCCTCTGGTCTGACCTCCTGCACATCACAGGTCATAAAACCTCATCCACCTATTCCTATAATAGAGCCATAACCTCTGGCTGTGTTACTGAAATCCTCAAATAATGATTTAAATAATTTAAGTTACAGAGACTCCACCATTTAATGTAGTTTAAACCAGCAAGTGACTTGTTCCCCATACTGCAGAGGAAGGCAAAATCCCTCCTCCCCCCAGGATCTTTGCCAGTCTGACCTGAGAAAAAAATCTTTCCCTTTCCCGACCCAAATATGGCAGTTAGACCCTGAGCATGTCAGCAAGATCCGCCAGCCAGATACCTGGGAAAGAATTCACTGTAGTAACTCGGAGCCTTTCCCATCTTATGTCCCATCTCTGGCCATTAGGGATATTTGCTATTCACAGTCACAGATGAGCCACATGCCACTGTAGGCAATCTCATCTTACTATGTTCCCATAAACTTATCGAGCTCAGTCTTGAAACTAGTTAGGTTTTTGGTCCTCTTGGAAGGCTTTTCCAGAACTTCGCTCCTCTGATGGTTAGAAATCTTCATCTAATTTCAAGCTTACACTTGTGTTGGCCAGTTAATATACATTTGTTGTTGTGCCAACCCTCTCCATTCCTGGTATTTATCCCTTTAATATATTTATAGAGAACAATCATATCACCCCTCAGCCTTCCTTTGATTAGGCTAAACAAGCCAAGCTCCTTGAGTCTCCTCTCTTAAGATAGGTTTTCCATTCTTCTGATCATCCTAGTAGCCCTTCTCTGCACCTGTTGCAGTTTGAATTCATCTTAAACATGGGAGACCAGAATTGCACACTGTTTTCCAGATGAAATCAGTTTTTCAGAACTATGCATCAACTCCCCCATCCCTCACTGGAATTTAGAGATTCAGAGGAAAACATTTTTTGAAATTCTGATCCAAATCACCTACTGTTAGATATTTGAAAATTCAATGTGTGATTGATGAAGTTCTGTGAAACAAAAATCACCCATGTTTTGGTCCATCTTTAGTTTTCCACCCATATTTCACGATGAGATGCATCTGCTGGGTATACAGGTACTTTTGTGCTACGGTAGCACAATGGCCACACTTTAAAGTTGACATTTGCTCACAATTGTAGTGCCATAATGGTACGTTGGATATCTCTTTACCCAAGTATATGGAAAAACTATCTTGTCAGACATCAGTGAATGGTAGCTGTAAGCAAATGGTGACTAACAAAGTAATCGCTATAGCAAAACATCTGGTAAAGTTCTGGCTTTGTGTGTGAGGCTGGTCTCTAGTTGCTGGCCCACAAACAGCTATGTTCTCCATTATTATTTCCATCTAGGGGAGATCTGCTTTAATTCACATGGAAAAGGGTTGTGGTTTTGCCACTGAAGTAACACATTCTTGTCCAAGGTGCATGTGAATAATTTAACTAGTAATGGTATGTGGTGCCTCCTGAACATGAATTTGTTAAAATTTTCTTTTCTTAACTTTTATTTGCTTTAATGATCTCCAATAAGCAGAATCATTAATGATATTGTCATATTATTTTGATGCACAGAATCACTGGGGTTGGAAGTTACCTCTGATTTATTTAGTTTATCATCCTTGTATCATGACAGAACTAATTTGCAAAAGTATTTAGTTGGACTAAGTAGTCACGGTCCTATCTAAGGACTTTGGTGTACTCTTCTAACAATGGTGATGTTCATGGACAACAGTATATTATATTGTATTGTTGCACCAGCTGAAGCAAATCAGTTACTCATACCTATAATGCAATATTATTATGCAGGCACAACATAATCTATTTTATGAAGCTCTTAGCATTTGTATGAGTCCTGTTTAATCTGTAGTAATATAATCTGGGCACTAGATATTGACCTAGGAATGCTAACAGTAATGCTGAAAGAGATCAATAGAACAGTGCATGATACGTATACCTGTAACTTACTGCATTCTGGTCTGGAGGTAATTTTTTTATGAAATAACCGAAATAGCACAAAATAGCAGACTTTTAAATAGCCATTGAGACATTTTCAACTTTACCAAGCTATCTTTTTGGTATCACTGTGTGTCTGGAAGACATTAGTGCTTAACCAATGCTGATAAATATTATACTTAGCATAGTAATTTGAAATTGCATCAGTTAAAAGATCTTAAGAGTTACTGTATAATCTCGCACTGGCTATTTTTGTGATTGTCGCAATGATTTTCCTACGCATTATTAAAAGATTTTTTTCATAAATGGCATAAGATCTTACCCTAAAAAAGTAAAATTACTGCTTACAGTCACCACTCTATTCAGCTATCTCAAACACTGTGTAGTTTGCAGAGTATATCATTTTTCTTGTTTATATTCAGCAAGCTCTGTGCTAAACACTAACACCAGCTGTTTAAAAAAATGACAGTAGTATTTTATCTCTGACTACTGAAATCCTTTATGGTGAGAGAGAGATTTTTTTAAACAGTATGTGTTTCTGTCTAATGACTCTGGCTGATATGATGAATTATAGTATATTTTTCAGTGTTCTTTTGTAATGTAAAATAGATTATATATAAAAATTGAGATGGAAGTCTTTATACTTAGCAAAGTCAGATCCTAAATTTGAACTTCTTCCCGTTTTGTTACTAAGCTACCTGATCCTGAAATATTGATATTGCAGGAAGCCTCTGGGATAGTTTAGGGCATAACTAGTAAAGCAAACCTGCATTCTGTCTGGTGCTTAAGTATCCATCTTGACCTGATTCTCAAAAAATAAAGGTACTCCAGGGTATTACATGAGTTTTCAGTACCCAACAGCAATAAAAAAAGTACTGCTTTAACTTCCGTGAGTGTAAATCAGTCTAAGATGCACAGCCCAGCAGTGAGAACACTTTGATGAAAATATAGTTCAAGGAAAAATGGAAATGAAAATTGCCACATTGTTTCACTTTCTAGCCAGCTTTACTTATTAGTTATGAGAGCATGGTTTCTAGGTTAATTAATATTCTCATAATCCAGAAAAGCAGAATTTTCTCTCCGCAGAGATACTATGGTCAATACTAGCTTGTGCTATTTTCTCTGGTTTTGAAGTTAACAGGGCTAAGTCCTGCTCCCTGATGTGCACTAGAATAGTGGAAAGCAGATTGTGGCCCAAAGCAATTTGATAAATTCACAATTGGTCAAAATACTTTATAAAGAATGAAAGAGATTTCTTCTGAACAACCTAGAGAAGCTGTGGTTTGGGGTGAGCAGTCAGTAGGGAAAAACTTCTGGATGACTGACTTTTGAAAATGACTCATTTTACTGAATGTAACAAATGCTGTTCCATTGAAGTCAATGGGAGTCTTGCATTGAATTGAATGGGAGCAGATTCAAGTTCGAAGTGCACAGGAAATCCAGTCAAACTGGTAGGAAGCAATCTTGTTTTTCTAATTCATGCCCAAAATACTCATGCCCTATTCAAAGGTATGGCATTTCAATATATTTCTTCCCAATCCAAATGTTGCCCCAACTGTCACTTCTTCTGCCAGATAATCTAAGATGGTAAAGATAAAAACTAATACACCAGTATTTTATTTTACAGTTTTCTATCAGTTTGGCAAAACATATGCCACATTTGCTCTCTTAACTACTTATTGCCCAGGCAAGATAGCTGGAGCTGTTAAGTGCAGCAGTGGTGCCATGGGATTCATGCTTAGAGGATTCCTTTTATCACATTGACATTACAAGCTACTTATCACTGTCGGTGTCAAAAGCTATTTCAGCCTCTTTCCAGTGAATTAGAAGCACTATGTCTCTTTTCTCACAAAGTTCCTTTGAAAGCTATTGATGTAATTCCACTGTTGTCCTCATATTATGCTTGGGAATATATGCTATTTTTAGTAAACTCATGGTGCTGGATTGCTGGCACTGGAGATTGAAGCCTTTTGTTTATTCACAGAGCAGGTCTAGTTTGGTCAGGAACAGTGCAAATTTCCTCACGCAATCAGGCCAGTCTTCTGCAAACCTGACCAGGTGAGCCTGTAGCTAGTAGGTAATTCAGTCATAATGTCCTTTAAATCCTTTGTCTTTCTGCTGGGCCTTCCAATCAGGTGCTGGACTGATAGACCACTGCTCTCTCATCAGGATTTGTCTGCTAAATTATGCAGTCTCCTGGGAATATCTTTATTTCTGCTCCTGTGGTACTGGTTGTTCTTCAATTTATCCTCTGTCCTTTTGTTGCTTTGCTTCTTTTTTCTCTCTCTTTGGATATCCTGGCTGATTGCTAACACTTCTTTGTCCATGTCCAATAATGTTCATCTTCTCTGCATCCTTATCTCTTGGTTTGTTTACTCAGGCTCAGGGTCTCACTTAAATTCAGGGTCTTGCCTGCCTTTGGCACTAGAGGACCAGGTGTTTCCAGGCAAAGGGATAAAAAGTGAATTGTAAATTGATCAAGATTGGCTCCTACTGACCACTTCTAGACTCCAAAGGAAATCCTAAAGAAATTGTTCCTTGGCTAAAGGTTGGTGGCTGTTGCATTGGTTTCTTATTAGAGAGTTCAAAAGGGGGTGAAAATTGCTGTGGTCCTTCTAAGTTTCATCTCAAGAGCAGAGGGTCTGATTAAGGGGATATGCTTCTTCCCCATGTGCTCTCCAAAGGTGCCCTTCTTTCTCAAATAGTTACAGATATAATTGCTCCCTCTCTGTGCCTCATGCTATTAAAATGACCTTAAAGGTGTTATTTTGGGTTCACTTCATTTTCTGATGTTTTCCTCTTGAAGTCTCTCCCTGGCACTCAGAAGTGTTTATTTTCTTTTTTTCTCTCTGCTTCCCTTTCCTTCTCTGACACATAAGGGAAAAATGTGAAAAGTATGTTTCCATGTTCGTTCCATCCTCCCCTTCCTTTCAGTATCTCCGACACAAACTAATGAAGAGTCATGTTCAAAATGGGCAAGGTTTGCCTCCTGTGTAGAGGGCCAACACAAGACCAAAATGTCACTGAAGTCCCACTCAAGTCTTCTTTTTAGTGCTTTAGTGGCCTTGAAATAGTGGTCTCATGCTGGTGAATTTTACTCAGTGAGATTGATACTGTGATCTCTATGTGAATCAGATCTGATGATTCCATTTGTAGAGCATTTGAGTTACTGAGAAGCTTGGTAGCACACAATTTGAGGTGGGTGGTGTTTTTGTTTATTTGTTTTGGTTTGGTTTTTTTTGGAGGGGACTTGCTTTCTGTTTTGTTTCCCCCGTCTTTGTATTTTTTTTGTTTTGTTCTTTTATTTTGTAATAAGAACAGATTCAGGCTGCAGAGCTGGCCTAAAGGATAAATGTCAGTGTGCTCATGTGCATTGAGGGACTTGTTCTCTAGAGATTGCATCTCTGTTGAACAGCTCACTGGAGCTCTACAAAATACCGATTACAGTCAAATCTGACAATCATTTGAATCTCTGTGCATGTCAACAATTGTCCTTAGATCAGGGGTGACAGAAAGATCTCTAGCTATGTGGAAACAGATGTCAAGTCGTTCAAGCAGTCTTCCCAGTTGTTGAACACAGATAAATTTTAAATCACTTTAGGTCAGGGAAAAGAACACTTGCAAGAAGGCAGGATGACAACTAGGTGAAAAAATGAGATAGCTAAAAAAGCTGCTTGCAAAAGCTTCTGTTCCTTCAAAGCATCAATAACTATAAAAGTATTTGGCTTTCCTACCTTAATTAATGCAGCTGCTTGTGACAATACAACCTTCTAGCAAGCAGCCTGGCTTTAGAAATTTTCATCTGAGAGATTGAAGCACTGGTTACAGCATTGTTACCAGCAAAAATGAGTTTTGAAGGAAGAATTGAATGCTTGAATAAATTGAAGACATGTACAGGTATCAGCAGTGATAATCCATTTCTTGAATGTGCGCTGCACTGTAGTATTCCAGGATGAACATGATCAAAGTTTGCAATGGTCAAGGGCTGTTTGAGATTATGTTGTCTTCCTGGCATCATAACAGGGCTGAAATAAGGTCCTATTGAGACCTTGTAAAATAAAACAAAACAGCCTTCATACCTCGAACAAGATTGTAAGAATGGCATATTTGCATAATGTTTTGCTTTTACTGAAGGTCTCTGAGAGCTGGTGGGGACGCCTGGAGGCCTATGATTGCAGAGTCTACAGATGCATACAGAGGACTATGCATATTACTTTTAAAAATTTTTGAATAGTTAGAAATGTTTATAAAAAAAATTGGACTTACAGGGAGATACTAAAGGAAAAAAAGTGTTTTCCCCCCCCCAACCATTTTCAAAACTTGGGGGAGAGGGGAACAAACCTTCCCTTATGAGGCAGTTTGCTGAGTTCAACACAGGCCCAAAATCTACTTTTCCCTACTGAAAACTGCTTTTCATTTCACCAAATGGTAATGTGTGCATGACCCGGGAGGTGGAGCAGCCTGTCGAAAATGAAATAACTCTTGCTGCATCACTTCTTCTTTTCCTGAAAGTTATCTACCTGATCACAACTACCCGCATTTAATATGAGAAGGGGTGTGATGTAGTAGAGCCATAGAAGAAATTATTAGAGGGAAACTTAAATAAGTTTCCATACACTTGGGAAAATTGATTATCTGGTTTTTTTTTGTCAGTTTACACGTGTTTTATTTAAAGGGAATTGCCAAAAGGATATGGTAAAAGAGATTTATCATATTAAAAAAAGAAGGGGAAACTGTGAAACCTTCCAGTGTAAAAAGGTAGAGCTAGAGGTTATGTGTCACAGCAGCATCTCGTCTGTCTGCCTATGGCATTTGTGAAGTTCTGCACACATGGTCTCTAGGCTCAAGTGTACACTACAAAGTTTTGTCTGCATCGCTGTGTCAGTCAAGGATGTGAAAAAGTCCATATCCCTAACTGACATAGCTGTGTTAGCAAACCCCCCTGTGTAGATAAAGCCATAGTGGCAAATGTCCTTTTGCCAGTACAGCTTATCTTGCTTGAGGAGGTGGATTAATTATTCTGGCAAAGTATTTTATATCAATATAAGCTGCGACTCCACCTGGGGGCTCTGCTGCTACAGTTGTATTATCAAAGCCTTCCTAGTGAAGACTAACCCTAAAAGCCAAGCATACCGCTCGAGATGTAGCCCAAAGAGCCCTCATCTTGCCCTCGCTTTACAGTCTAAAATAAAAAAAAAAAATCCTGTTTCTTCCCTCTGATTGATGCAGTCTATCTAATGGATATTATAATTGACACACATGTACACTTGTGTACACACACACACACACACACACACACCAGACAGGAGTGAGAGGGATATTAGAAATAATGCTGAACATAAACTTAATGGTTTTGAAGGTGAGGAGGACGTGGGAAAACAACAAAAACAAATAAAAACTTCAGCAAACAGAAAATGAAAAAATAAAACAAGCCACAAGCATTGCACTATAATTGAAGACAGAAGTCACTCAGCAAGTTGCTTTTACTTTATTAGATGTCTCTCCCAGCTATTACCAGTATCTGTATGTAATCCCAATGGGTGAGAGAAAAACGCAGTGAAAACTTGTGATGTTCACAATCTCACCTGGGCTTATAGTGCAGAGGGACTTAATGAAACTGATGTAGGAAGTGATGTGAAGCTGGTGGGAAAGGTGAAGTCTTGGTAGTAAATGGCATTTTAAAGGCAGAGAAAAAGTGAAATGTAAAAAGAAATGGCAAGAGTAGAGAAAATGAGTCACACTGACAGTAGGATAGGGCACAGGGAATAAAAAGGAGGTACATGCCCACATGCATGTGTGAAATAAACTGTGTTTGTTTGCTGAAGGTTATTTGGTGTGGGATTTTATCTCCACAAATCCAAAGGATGCTAATTATTTAATTTGCAGTTTACATTCAAAAAGCATCAATAGAAGAAAGGAGGTTAGCCACGTGGAAACATTATCCTATGACCAACACTGCTACAACAACACTGTATACAAATCCAACAAATCATACCATGTGCAAGAATAACATTGAGGGTGAAAACTATACCGTGATCTAAGAAATTACCTACAAACTACCCATGCAGTAGCAGATGAGGCAATTCTGCACAGCAGACCAAGCATTAACTGCATTATCCCCAAGACACGGCCACTCTTCAAGCAAGGACAGTTTTAGCTGCAGCAGAATTGTATAAAGGGCAGGTGCACAGTTGCCAACTTTCACATGGTAAATAAGCACCCCGACTTTCACAATAAGCCAAAAAACAAGCTAATCCCATTTCAAAACAAGGCCAGAACAAACCAATCCTTAAGAACCCCAACACTCTGTGTGACTAGATTTCCCCCCGGCGTGCAGTCTGGGACTGGTGGGCCCGCTGTGCTCCCCTGACTCTCTCTCCCCCGTACCACCTCTGCTTGCCCTTTGCCCCTACTTGCCCCACCTCCCACCCCCACCCCTGCTTCCCAGGAGCTGATTAAAAAAAAAAAAAGCAGCAACTACAAGCCCAACAAGCTACAAGCCAAAAACTAACCAACAAGCAACTCACAGGCCAATGAAGCCAAAAACAAGCCCAATTTCTGCGCTCCCTTCCCCCCAGGTTTGGCATGTCTGGGCAGATGTTGCAGGAAAGATAACATGAGGTTTGTACCTACTTTTC
The DNA here is from genome assembly GCF_013100865.1 of Trachemys scripta elegans. Taxonomy (NCBI): domain Eukaryota; kingdom Metazoa; phylum Chordata; order Testudines; family Emydidae; genus Trachemys; species Trachemys scripta. The sequence continues at coordinate 20,143,797 of NC_048308.1, read as the reverse complement.
AAATGGTACAACAATATGAAAGAAGCATCTGAATACTTAATAAATGTTCTGGAGTCCTCATGTTAAACCAGTCGAAGTGTTGGCAGTGGATTTGTAGCATGTTAATGGTTCAATATGCAGACTTCATACAAAATTCCTACTTGGATTAGTTTTTAGCGGGGAAAAATGATTTTGGAAACTCAAGGCAAGATTTTAAAATAAATATGAGTATCTAAAGTTAGGAGCCAAAGTCTATTGGGTTTTATGGAAGCTATTGAGTGCTCAGCACTTAAGAAAATCTGGCAACTTACCTAGGCTCATAAGTCCCTATTTAGCACCTATCTTTAGGCTCCTGTTTTTAAAAATCTTGCCTTCAGAGAATACTGTTGCATTTCCAAAGTGGCACATACTCTAACACAATCTATGTGTATACCAAGAAGGTCCCAGAACCTGATGTAGTCAGACATTGTGAAGGTCTTGAGATGACCTGGAGTGAAAAAGGTGTCAACCCATCTCTCTGTGGACCTATAAGTAAACCATTTACTATATGTATGTAAACCCTTATTTTCTGTCTCCTCCATCCACCTTAGTAGGAGGGAGGCAGATTTCTTGCCCATCAGCCGTCTGTCAGCAAATATAACGAGTAGCTTTTAAACATTCTACATTGAGATTTTTTTCAGTCAGTGCCGATCAGATACTTTTCAGTTTTCCTCATTTCTCTGTTTCTGAGTCCATTGTCTCTGAAAAATATTGTCCTGGGGCACTAGTCCCTATTTTAACTTTAATTTCCCAAAGCTACATGTACAGGTGTTCACTAATTCAAATTCCAATATATTATCAATAGATTCAAATTGCATTTTTTTCTTTCGATACACTTACAGGCAGGGGGGCTGGAACAATTTGTATAGTGGGGGTGCTGAGAGCCATTGAACCAAACTGTAAACCCTGTATATGATGGAAACCACTTCAAGACTGGGTGCAGCCAGACCCCAGCACCCCTAGTTCCAGCACCTATGCTTACAGGTGCAATTCTGTGGCTATTCCCCATGAACCATATTTGGAAGTAGTGACTACTGTTATCAATCAGTCAATCATGGTGCAAAGCACAAGCAAATCACCGGCTGAAGTAAAAAGCCTCCTAACTCCCCCCACCAACCTCTCCCATGATCTCCTAATAGTAAATAGCTCAAGTTCAATGAATTTCTGTTTAATCAAAAAATAGTCCTTCAAGTATCTCTAACTACCTGTTAAAGGGCCAGTTGATTTTGCTCTTTATCCAAAACCTGCGTACATAACACTTCTGATGAAAACAGAGTCCTCCTTATCCTTCCAAATTGAACTTAAGGTTTTAAGTGGCAAATCCAAAAAAATAGAGAGACAATGAGGGTGAGGTCATCTCTTTTATTGAACCAACTTCTGTTGGTGAGAGAGAGAGCCTGAAAGCTTATGTTTCTCACCAACAGAAGATGGGACAGTAAAAGATATTACCTCACTCACCTCCTCTCTCTCGTATCCTGTGACCAACATGACTACAACACTGCATACAAATCCAACAAATCATGCTCTATGCAAGAGTAATGTTAAGTATGAGATTACTACACCATGATCTCATGCTTAGCATTTTTTTTTAAATGTGTACAGAAAGTATGCCCAGGGTAAGACCACTGACTGTCAGAAAGAGGAGAGTGAAGTGCAGAGAATGAATTGAGCACTAAAGCAGCACTTTAAAGTGTTTGTTTTTTTTTAAAAATAAAGTCCAAAAGACTGAGATAGAGATGGGAGGAGAGCCCCCACAGCACACTCACTTTTTTTTCCCCCCATAAAAGCATCTAAAGGAAAATAGAGAAGAGGGAGAGATTGAAAACATCACTCTTAAAGCGTTTGTTGTAGTAAAGTGTTCCGGAGACCAAGAATATGCTTGTCTTGTGAGATTTTTTTTTTAATGATCTGTAGCATCACTCAGGGAGAGCAAAAGGCTTTTGTGAGCAAAAAGCAAAGGTGAAAGTTAAACACTTTCCTCCATAGTTTACTTGTATTTTTATATAACGGAGAAAAGCAAGTCAGAGAACAGGAGAGAGAAATCTCTGATTTCTTTTAAAATCGCAACAAAGTTTGATAATGCAAAAAACATAATTGTGAAAGAAGATAAAATTACAAAGCTCATCCCAGCTACTGTTAGCAATTTTTTGTGTGCTATGGATTCAGCCCCTTTCTCATTCTGGTCTCCATTTTCCCCCCTCTCCCCCCAACTAAAAAGCAATTTTTCATAGGCTAAAAGCTCTATTTTCACACAAGAATACTCACAAAACAGAAATGGATAGTGTGACGCAATGTTAATTCCTACATGGTCAGTAGATTGCATAATACCAAGCTCACTGGAGTTGGAGTGCATGGTGCTCAATTTTGGAATGCCCGAAAGAATCAGCTTGTTGATCCTCCCCAGCATCCTTAGGTTTGTCTTGTGCACAAAAGTGTCAGGAATCTGTTCATTCTCATTTCATTTTGGAGTATTTTATTTATTATTTTCTTGCATAGCTCCACTCAAATACTGATCAACTCTGATCTAAGATACGTTTAAACCTTGACAGAATAGATGTGACAAGCAAAAAAACAAAAACATGTTTTATGTATGAAGTAAACCCATGATAATTTGGAGCAAATGTTGGCAGAGCTACATTGAGTTGCAATGTGGACTGCCAATATATACTATTAAATCACTTGCTAGAATCATGTGGAAATTCCCCTGGTCCCTCCACTTTCCTTACACCCCATGTAAACTTTTACCCTTTCTTCTGGAACATTCATTGTTAGCCACTGCTGGGAACAAGATGTTGGGGGAGATGGGGCAGGGAGAAATGTTCAAAATTCTTAGTATCTCATAATCTGCTAGTTTGCAAGCACCAGAAGTGAATGAAATTATTACAAAACTCAAGTGCTTCTTCCTTAGTTGTTCTCCTTCTGAACTGAACTAACATTGAAAGATGCAAAATAATTTTAAAAATGAAAATCTGGCCATCATGTGAGCATAAAATCAATCGTTTGCATGCCATATATTCAAAACTCGAAGTGTCCCACTGTTGTTCCATCTCCAGAATGTACTGCATACGTTTTTCTGTGCCCGGTGAAATGGAGAGTGAAACACAGTAGGAAAAAATTCTACAGCTTAATTATGAAATTACATGTTTACCATGCTGCCTTCATTTAATATTCTCAGTTGATTTATAATTAAGCTTGCCCAAGGTTTGTAAACAGGAAAAATTGGAGAATATTTGTTTTTTAAAAATAAGCAAACTTGCCAGCTAGGTGAGTTTCCCTAAGTTTTCCCAGCTCTAGTAAATAGCAAAGAGGTATTCATTCTAATTCTCTTTAGGAACAACTGCCATTCATGACAGATGTACCATCATAATACAGACTGCTACAGTTGTCCACAGAGATTTCAGAAATCTAACTGGTGGTGGTGATTTGCCTATGCAAGATTCTAATACTTAGGTATTGAACTATTTTGACTGACTATCAACTATGTTGATTCAGCCTTCTCATGCCAGCTCCAATTTAGGGGAATACATTACAGCTGGCTGGAGATAACCTGGCCCTAACTGGGGAAGCATTGACAGCTGTCACCTAATTAACCTGGGGCTGTATAAAAGCCTCTGGGGAAGGAAGTCAAGGGGGAGCAGAAAGAAAGGGAAAAATGCAGGGTGTGGAAGCAGGGAGGTAGCTCTTCCCTCCTGCCTGCAGATGGTGAAAGGCCAACTGTACATGGTGAAACAGTAGTGGGAATAAGCCTATGACTAAACTGCACCAGTGGTTACGAACTCCAGGGTCTCAGAGTGACTTTGTAGACCTAGCAGAGGCAGGAGCCAACGGGGCCCTGCCACCCTCTGCTACATACCCCAACACAATGAACCACTAATCATAAATTATATGACTAAAAAGAGTATATAGACGGAATAATATTGACAATGCTGGAATACACTCAGATGCCTTTCATGGCTATCAGAAATGTCTGCTTTGCTACAACATTTAATCAACCACAAAAGTTGTTTATTACTCCAGTACCATGAGCACTGTCCCTTTATATACTGTCAGTTTAGTTCAAACCATTCTCCTCTTAGCTTGCAAGTGCAGTATATGCGGCCCTACTCAAGTTGCCTAAATTACAGCACTCATGCTGAGTCACAATGAGCCTACCCACTTACAGGTCCCATTCGTTCTCATTTTCTGTTCTTCACATCTATCTATCTATCTATCTATCTATCTATCTATCTATCTATCTATCTATCTATCTATCTATCTATCTATCTATCTATCTCATTTCAATTTTTAAAAAGTATCACTGAGGGAAAATGTAAAGCAAATTCAGCTCTGACACTTAACCAAAGGGACTGAGAAGTACTATAGCAGAATGGCTAAGAAAACTGTTGTGCTTGTCTGTAGTTCAGCATGTGTTATTGCCTTTCTCTTGGATGGTGCAGTTATACTCCAACTAAGAGAAAGGAGCCATTCCCTTTTTAAAAAACTCTATTTATCCTTTTGTAAATTGCAAGAAAATTCATGGTTATGGCACTGCATTTTAGCATGAAATTGCAGAACAATTTACACATTCATTCACTATACAGAATAAGGAACCACTTCTTAAGGTTAATTACAAGTTTTTTTGTGTTAATTTAAGAAAATAATTAAATAAGGGTAATTGACTTCAGTGCAAATTTGTGTGGGTGTGGAAGTCCATTCACCATCAACTAGAATTCTTTGAGGGGGTCAACAAGCATGTGGATAAGGGGAATCCAGTGGATATAGTGTACTTAGATTTTCAAAAAGCCTTTGACAAGATCCCTCACCAAATGCTCTGAAGCAAAATAAGCTGTCATGGGATAAGAGAGAAGGTCCCCTCACATCCACTCAATGCATCAGCAGTCAATAAAGCTAACAATGTTGGGAATCATTAAGAAAGGATTAGATAATAAAACAGAAAATATCATATTGTCTCTATATAAATCCATAGTATGCCCACATCTTGAATACTGCATGCAGATCTGGTCAGTCCATGTCAGAAAAGATATATTGGAATTGGAAAAGGTTCAGAAAAGAGCAACAAAAATGATTAGGGGTATGGAATGGCTTCCGTATGAGGAGAAATTAATAAGACTGGGACTTTTCAACTTGTAAAAGGGACGACTAAGGGGGGGTTATGATAGAGGTCTATAAAATCATGATTGTTGTGGAGAAAGTAAATAGGAAAGTGTTATTTACTCCTTCTCCTAACACAAGAACTAGGGGTCACCAAATGAAATTAATAGGCAGCAGGTGTAAAACAAACAAAAGGAACTATTTCTTCACAGAACGCACAGTCAACCTGTCGAACTCTTTGCCAGAGGATGTTGTGAAGGCCAACACTATAACACGGTTCAAAAAAAGAACTAGATATATTCATGAGGATAGGTCCATCAATGGCTATTAGCCAGGATGGGCAGGGATGGTGTCCCTAGCATCTTTTTGCCAGAAGCTGAGAATGGGTGACAGGGGATGGATCACTTGATGATTACCTGTTCTGTTCATTCCCTCTGGGGCACCTGGCATTGGCATCCTTGGAAGACAGGATATTGGGCTAGATGGACCTTTGTTCTGAGCCGTGCTTATGTTCTTAAGCTCAGTGCAGAATCAAGGCTGAAGATTCCAAATTGATAACAGAACAGCAGTGTAGACTAAACTGACATACCTTTGTATCTCAAAACAAAAAGTTAAAAAAAATTATTTCCTCTTCCACATCCCCAAACCTGAGTGCAGCTTTCCATCTTTTTCCTCTTGGGAAGTTGCAGGGCTATTTGTATTTCTTCTTCGTAGTCAAAATCTTAAAAAGCTTAAATGGCTCTAACTTTAAAGTGATGCTTTTCTCTAAAGAAACATTTTACTTTTATTTGTTGAAGTACTTTCATCAGTCTTGTTTTAGATAATACCTAATCCATACTGAATTCTCCTGAAACTTTTGTGACCATAGAATGGAGTTATGAAAAAATAGTGTCTAAACTGAAGCTGAATGTTTATTCTGACAGTACAGAAGCCATCCTGTTTTTCTAAATTTTATAATCTATACAATAAAATATTGAAACTTACAACTTTTCACATAACCAGTCTTGACACTTTCTTGGATTTGATGTTTTTAAAATATAGCAACATTTCATCTAAATACATTTTAAAATCTTGATGTTTGACAGCTAAACTTTACACAACGTAGGGGCAGATGCTCTTAATACCTATCATAAATCCAGCTGAATACACTTTACATTATAATTAACTGAAAATCGTTTAACTGCTAGGACTGTCACTGTGAAAGGATGGATTTCTTTCATAAACTGAGTGTGCTCGTAACAAAAAAGGTGCAGTTTCATTTTTTTCTCGAAGGTGGTAGATCTTATGTCTCTAATTACTTTGTCCTAATTACTATACATATTTTGATTAAATATTATAAAAATAATATCCAACATCTATTTAACAATACAAACTGGACAGTGAAAAGAGATGTCCAGTTACGTCAAAAGTATTTGTATAATATCAGGCAGCTAAACATAGAGTTGAGCAGGAAATGTCGTTTCTGTTTTGTAGAAATTTCGTGACTTTGAAGTGTAAAGAAAACACCCCAAAATGTCCTGTGCAACAAAATTTCTATAATTATAATGATTTATTAGGGTCAATAGAGACTTTTAATTCCAACTTTTAAATTTTTAAAAAATCTAAAAAATGTATAATGTAAAATAAACTATGAAAAAAGTGGTTTTGAAATGAAAAATTGAAATCTTCCTTTCCGACAAGAACAAAATGCAATTTGACATTTTATAAAAAAGCTTCATGTTGTTTGTTTTGTTTTGTTTTGTTTTTTCTAAATGAAATATTGTTGAAACCTACACCTTTCCAGGAAACATTTTGGTTTTGATTAATCATTTCCCAGAAGAAAAATGTTCTGTTGCAAAATTCCAACCTACTCTACTTATACAGAATTCTTGGATTGATCGCTACCTCAGTAGCTGATTTGGAGCTTTGACCAGGCTAGGTAGAAGGTAAATATCCTTGGGACTTGGATGAAGGGAACATGTCCCCCTCCCTCTCCTCAGGGACTTGGCAGCTTATTTTCAGGTTTGGAAGCTGTCTGAGGGCTTGTCTAAACTGGCAATTTACAGCGCTGCAACTTTCTCGCTCAGGGGGGGTGAAAAAACACCCCCCTGAGCGCTGCAAGTTTCAGCGCTATAATGTGCCAGTATAAACAGTGCTCCAGCGCTGGTAACTATGCCCCTTGTGGAGGTGGGGTTTTGTGTGTGTGTGTGTGTGTGTGTGTGTGTGTATCACGACTATACAAGCCACGTTAAAATGCTGCCACAGCAATACTGCCGTGGCAGCACTTTAACGTTGCCAATGAAGACATGCCCTGAGTTAGACGTGAGTGTTGCAACTCTGAGGCTATGTATACACTGGCAACTGAACGACAAAACACTTGTCTTTCAGAGGTGTTAAAAAACCACATACACACACCAAAGACTAAAGTTTTGCAGTCGACAAGTGCTCTCCGGCCAACAAAGCTAACACTGCTCGTTGGGGCTGGAAGTTTTCTGTTGGCAGGAGAGCTGACAAACAGCAGCTACACTGTGTGCCTTTTAGTGGCACAGCTGTAACAACACAGCCTTGTTGCTAAAAGCTGCATAGTGTAGACATAGCCGCAGTCTCCATGGCTATTGACAAGCACAGGGAGTCCTGGCTGGCAGATGCTAATTACCCATATTGACTCCTTGCTTCCCAAGAGAAGGGTATTTCTTCTTCATCCCAAGTATGGATACCCAGTGCTTGGTGCTCTTTCATGCTCCAATGGCCTGCAAGTTTTACTGTTTTGAATGGGGCTGCTTATTTGGGTTTGGCAGCTGGGTTTCCTGGTCAGGGACGGCTCCAGGCACCAGCGCAGCAAGCGCGTGCCTGAGGTGGCAAGCCGTGGGGGGCGGCCTGCCGGTCTCTGTGAGGGCAGCAGTCAGGCAGCCTTTGGCGGCATGCCTGTGGGAGGTCCACTGGTTCCGCGGTTTCAGCAGCAATTTGGCGGCGGGTACGCCGAAGGCGCAGGACCGGCGGACCTCCCGCAGGCATGCCGCCGAAGGCTGCCTGACTGCCGTGCTTGTGGCGGCAAAATACATAGAGCCGCCCCTGTTCCTGGTGTGCTGGGGGCGTAGCCAATTGGAAGAGATATCGCGTTAGGGCAGAATTAGCACAATGTTGTGGTTGTTTTATCATTCTCAGCACACAGGTCTAGCTGGGGAATGCAGGGATTTTTCTGTTCACTAATGTTTTTTACAACTTTGTCCAGTGTGGATTGTCTTTTTAGCAGATGTCTTTCTGGGGAGCTGTGATTTAAGGCAGAAGGCATTGAGTCTGACCTTTTTGTTTTTATTTGTATTTGCATTATAGTAGAATGCTGGGCCCCCATTCCTGAATCCGGGCTCTATTGTGCTAAGCATTGTCTAAACCCACATCAGATAGGCAGTTTCTGTTTCAAAGAGCTTACAGTCAAAGTAGCTCAAGTGATCTTTTTGTACTGTGTATTGCAGGGCAGGAATAGTGGCTTCAATGTCTGAGTCCTGAAGCAAACCTTGTGTTCTGCATGGAGAAAGAGTGTCAGGGGATAATGGCAGCTTGTACCTCATCCCTTTATTTGGCTAATCTAGAGAGAAGGGGAGGGACTAGTTATAACCTCTCCTTATTCTGGGGGCCAGTTTGGGAACTGCACTTAAGCAGTTACTACCAGGTAGTTTTTACCATGCTTTTTTTTTGCCTATCTTGTTTGTTTTGTTGAAGTTAATGAAGTTGCAACCTCTGTCTAACCATAGCTCAGTGTTTGTGTTTTACTCACTTGTTGTGTCTGACTTAATTCATATGGAAGAACTTTGTCTTAAATTGAGGAGTGACCAAATTCTTGAGAAAAGCAAAATAGCATTGGACCAGGTTATCTCCTCCCATGGAAAAACTCAGCAAAGAGAGTTCTGGGGGTAGTATTGCCAGGCGTCTGGTTTTTGAATGGAATGCTTGATCGAAAAGGGACCCTCGTGGCTCCAGTCAGCACCACTAGCACCGACTCCGTGGGCTGTTGGCGGTGCCGACAAGAGTCGCCAGAGTCCCTTTTTGACCAGGCATTTCAGTCGAAAACCAGACACCCGGCAATACTAGCGCTGCCTCCACAGCTCCCATTGACTCCAATGTGAGCTGCAGAGGCGGCGCTTTGGGCAGGGGCAGCACGCAGAGCCTTCCTGGCCACCATTGTGCTTAGCGGCCACAGGGACATGCCACCACTTCTGGGAGCCGCAGGCAGCCTGGGTAGGCAGGGAGCCTTTTTTTCCACGCCCCATACCCACCATCAGCCAACCTCCCCACTCCTCACCCCCTTCTCTCCCCACCCCCCAGCGCGCTGTGTCCCTGTTTCTCCCCCGCCCTCCCAGTGCTCCCCCCCCCCCGCGACGCCTAACAGCTTAGGACTTTCTGAGAGGGAGGGAGAGGAGGAGGGATGCGGCATGCTGAGGGGAGTAGTTGGAGAAGAGGCAGAGCAGGGGTGGGGACTTGGGGGAAGGGGGTGGAATGGGGCAGGAAGGGGACAGGGCTGGGGTGGGAAAAGGCAGGGTGGGGTGGGGACTTTCGGGAAGGGGTGGAATGGGGTGGGGCGAGGATGGGGTGGGGCGAGCACCCACCGGGCAGAGGGGAAGTCAGTGCCTATGGACCGGGCCATTAAATGTCCGGTTGGTGGTGCAGCGGGGCTAAGGCAGGCTCCCTGGCTCCCTGCGGCTCCCAGAAGTGGCACAATGTCCCTGTGGCCGCTAAGCATTGGGGTGACCAGGGAGGATCTGCACGCTGCCCCTGCCCGAACCGCCAGCTCTGCAGCTTGCATTGATGTCAATGGGAGCTGTGGGGACAGTGCTAGGGGTGCCAGGTGTCTGGTTGTTGACTGAAACGCCTGGTCAAAAAGGGACCCTGGCAACTCCAGTCGGCACTGCCAAGTGTTAAAGTTGTTAAAAGTCTGGTTGGCGGCGCAGTGCAGTGGGTTCCCGGGGCTAAGGCAAGCTCCCTGCCTGCCCTGGCTCTGCCCTGCTCTCGGAAATGGCTGCCAGGTCCCTGCAGCCCCTAGGCGCATGGGTGGCCAGGGTGGCTCTGTGTGCTGCCCTTGCCCCAAGTGCTGGGTCCACAGCTTCCATTGGCCAGGAACCGCGACCATTGGGAGCTGCAGGGGCAGTGCCCGTGGGCGCGAGGGCAGTGCGCACCATTCAGACCAGCCTGGCCATGCCTCCGCCTAGGGGAGGCTGCAAGGACCGCATCCTGGGAGCCGCAGTAAGCGCCACTGGGACCCAGCACTCCAACCTCTGCCCCAGCGTGGAGTCCCCTCCCACACCCCAAACTCCTTATCCTTGGCCCCACCCCCAATTGGAACCCTCACTCCCCACCGCACCCCAGCCCAGAGTCCCTCCCACACCCAAGCTTCCTCCCAGAGCCTACACCCCACACACTCCCAACACCCAGCCTGGAGCCCCTTCCTGGACCCCAAACCCCTCATCCCTAGCCCCACCCCAGAGCCTGCACCCACAGTTGAAGTCCTCACCCCCTCCCCAGCCCGGAGCCCTCTGAGTGAGAGTGGGGGAGAATAAGTGATGGAGGGAGAGGGGATTAAGCGAGCAGGGATGAGGCCTTGGAAAAAAAGGGGCAGGGTCAACTGTGTGGAGGGACTTTGCCTTTGTTGGCTCTTATCTCTAGTGTCTACCCAGTTCCCTGCAAACATGTTTTGAATGTGGCTGCACTACCCTTGCCCAAAGTGGCTTCTATGTTCCCTGTAGCAGAGTATAATAAAAAAGATACAGCTCTGTCTGCATTACTTTAAAGGTTAAGTAGTTTTATGACTGATAAACATATAAACCCTATTATTTTCTCCTTAACTCACAATACTTATTACATTGAAAAGTCTGTCTTGGGTCTCACAAGAATGCTAATCCAACATTTTCTATATAAAGTACATTTATTTTTCCTTATTTGACCTACTTTTTTCTACATTTATTTTCTCTATTAACTGTAGTTAACTTTTTGAAGGACTCAGAGTTGGGAGAGTTTACTTTAAAAAAATAAATAAATAAAGGAGGAAGGGGAAGTTTGCTCATCAAGGATGTTTTTGTAAATTCTCTCAATCCTGATGAATGGAAGAGCACAGAAGCCCATGCAAGACAGCCAAGAAATTCTCCAATGAAGTGCTAATGAAGAGCCACTAAACAAAACATTTCTTTACATTTTTTGTATAACAATTTAATGAGCTTCTCTTTTTTTATAAATCTCTTTCTTCTTGTAGTATGTTCTGTGCAACTTCTCCATGGCACAAAAGATGAAAAGTGGATATGAAGAAAAATAAAATAGCTCCTAAAGGTTCTGGGATTTTGCCCCAGTTTTTCCCCCTTCAACCACCACTAAGGACCTTGATAAGAATCTTCTCTTGCCCAAGCAGGGTTGGGTCCACCTTCCTCTGAAGCTCAGCAATGTCCCTGTGAAAACTTGTTGCAGGGCTGCTGAGCGTGTGACTCTGCAACTTTGCTGACCTCAGACAGCTTAGGGGCCTTGAGACTTCATTAGATTTATGGCGGATACTAGGTTTGCCAAAAATAGCTCTTTTTAAAATTGTAGTCGTGAAATGTGAAAATTAGATGCATCTTTGCTCCCTGGCTCCAAGATGTAAAGCAACAAATAGCACACTGGTGTCGTATCCATGGAAAATACTGAGGGCCTCCCTATATACCAATGTGATGTATAGGAGCTGGTGGCTTTAGGACAGTACTTGGGGCTTCTCTAGCAAGCCCCTTCTCAGGATAAGGAAATGCAAAAATTGTGCGAATCCATTTTTTATTCCCCCATAGTCCCTGTATCATACTCCTTTCCAGTGCGGGGATTAAATCAACCCTTAGACTGTTAATTTTTACTTCTTGAAACCATCTTGTTTGTAGGTGAAGACAGGCTAATTCATGCAAGCCCAAGTAGCAAAATTAGATTCTTAAGAACCTATAATGCCTTCACTCTGAACTTGTATCAGAGGGGTAGCCGTGTTAGTCTGGATCCGTAAAAAGCAACAGAGTCCTGTGGCACCTTTAAGACTAACAGATGTATAGGAGCATAAGCTTTTGTGGGTGAATACAAAGTGGGTATTCACCCATGGAAAGCTTATGCTCCAATACATCTGTTAGTCTTAAAGGTGCCACAGGACTCTCTGTTACTCTGAACTTGGTTCCTCTAGGGACCACTGATTTTATTAATGTCACAATCCTGGCCAAACTCTCATTTCTGGATGCTCACCAGTCTGCTGTGTTTGGGTCCTACAAGTTGGGCCCTGTGGCTTTTAAGCTTTTCTGAGTTTCAGCAAAGTGTCTCTACCATTGGGTTTCTAGGCAGTTTTGGGATGTAGATTATTTTTCTTGCCACCTCCTTCTGAGAGCCGAGACCCCCCCATGTTTCAACTGCAAAGGCCCTGAAACTAGTGCCAGCTTCCCAAGACTTTCCAGTTGCTTGAACACATCTTTTCCTAAAGCTCCAACCTTGTGGACACTCTGGCTTACAGTTTCCCTCTTCAGGGACATGTGATCATTGAAGCAAACAGAGACAGGCTTTGAAAAAGGGGTTTCTAAAACAATTACTCTTTGTAATTTTGTAATTTAGATAGCAAAGGAAATGCACAGCTAGAGGCAAAATCAATAAAACACCTATCTACCATTCCATGCCTCAATTTCCTCACCATTCTTGAGTCCTTTGGGATTTGGTCAGAGGCTTCTAGGACCCCCTTCCCCTTCCTGCAGCTCATGGCTTCTCCTCTGAGTTATGAAGTCTATTTATTTATTTTTTTCAGTCAACTTCCATCAGCCTGGGCTGGTTCTACAGTCAAAAAGTCTCCTCTCCCTCCAAAAACAATCAGTTTATTCCTCTCTCCTATCCCAAGCTTCTTTTTTTTCTGTCTCACTCACCCAGGCTCTGTGTTTGTAAAGGGCTGTACCAACAAATATCTCCTCTCCATTTCGTCCCTTGGTGAAATTCCATTCCTTCAAATCCTTGTTCTCTGCAGAGAAGTTGGAGAAAATTGATTTTATCTAGGATGCCATTATTCCTTTACCGAGGCATGATCTAATTGGGGTGCTGACAGTCCTTAATGAACAAACTATTCATAGACAGATGCCCTGGCACCATCCTTTGTCTCTTAGCGTAAGGAGCATGAGGTAAGAATACAGTAAAACAGCGATAAGACATAAGGATACAGACAGTTCATGAAATCAAATTGGAATTCAAAAGTTGTAGATAGACAGATTTCCCAAATCATCACAATTAGGTATTAAAATCATTCTCTGCATGCTGTGGAGAAGGAATGCATCTTTCTGAGCCTTAGTTCACCTATATTTGTTTCTCAGAGAGTAAAGATTTTGATAAGTTACAGAAGGGGAAAGATGACAGCAAATACAGTGACAAGGACATGTTCACCATGTTATGTGCCACAGATAATGTTACTTTCCATTTGAAAGTAAGTGCATATCAGTTTACAGCTATAGCCCATATATTGTAAATAAGGCCCTCAGTGTCTATGAAATATGTGCTTGTAATTCTTATCTGTTTGGCACAGTCAGTGTATATTATAATGAACCCAATTTATAACTTCTGTAATGCTAAATTTTGTACTCCCACAATTAAAATGGGTTCACATAGTCTCCGTGCACGAGTGCATATGAAGAAACAAATAACACATTTTATTTTAATTAGATTTTACATTTGTGTTCTTATACAAGATAAAAAAGAATAATGGTATAATTGCAAAATACCAACTCATTTTAAAGAAGTAAGAGATGGATTTCCAAGGTATTGCAGTATTGCTGTATTAAACATATAATAGAATCTTTAACATGAGTAGGTAATGCCAATGTAACAATTCTTTGTTAAACAAAACTGGTCAAGTGCTTAGAAGAAATTAGCTGCTGTAAACTAGATATTCATTTGTCTTTGGAACAGTGATGAATTTTAGTTGTAAATTTGCCCCCTAAAGTCATGAATAAAATATAAATAAAGTAGCACCTACTGAAAAAAATCTTAAAATATTTGCAAACAAGGTATCACTGTAATTATTGATATTTAAGACGTATAATCTATTGTCAGAATTCAGTATATTTAACAACCCTATCTAGGGTTGATCATAGAATCATAGAAGATTAGGGTTGGAAGAGACCTCAGGAGATCATCTAGTCCAGCCCCCTGCTCAAAGCAGAACCAACACCAATTAAATAGTCCCAGCCAGGGCTTTATCAAGCCGGTCCTTAAAATCATTCGATCTGTCCAAAACTAATTCGTGTATTGACTGGTCAAATATTGTCAAATGTCAAAAATTGTCAAATATTTTAAAGCACTAATTTTTTTAGAACAGTGGTCTCTACTAGGCTTAGCATTAGATCCTTATGCCAAATTATCCAAAAAAAAAAAAGTTACTTGACTGAGTTATTTTAACTAAAAAAATGTGAAACACAATGAAATGAAGTTCTAATAATGCAAGTCAGATTATTACCTTTCTAGCAATGTTAAGTTAGCATTCAAATGTGACTGTTTTCCAAGACTGAACAGTTACAAAAGAAAAATGAAATTAGATGGAAATAAAACAAACATTGCAATTATCAAAGAAAAAAATCATACTTAAATACACTTATCCTAAGTAGGCAGCAGGCCAACTCTTCAGACAGCTTAATAGTGTGCATTTTTCCTTTTTATGTTGGAAAGGGAGGTTTAATGACTGGGAACCTTCTTGTTCCTCCCCCACTCCTTTCTGAGTTAATTTTTGTATCTTTGTGTAGTCAGTTAGACTGTAAGCTCTTTGGGGGTAAGGACAAAGTCTTTTAACTTGTTTAGTGTGCTTGTTAACCCCAATGTACAATGACAGCCTGGTGTACAAATGAAGATGTACATACATATAAACAATGTTTGTTCTAGAAGAGTCCAACCAATCAAATTGGTCAACTTTCAGTTACCTCACTTTTTCCCTATAGGTGGCATTAACATAGCAAAGGGAATGATCAAGACATTTATGTAGGCTTGCTAACAGGTTCCATCATAATGCAATCAGAAAGGTAGGCTGCCATCTACATCAAGGAATTCTTGTTGGTGTACTGACAATATTTGCCCATAGTCAATAGATAATCAATTGACATTATTTGACCAGTTAACTGATTGGCTTGCCAACCTTAATCCTATCTTATATCTTATTTATTCAAATACATTGGACCGGAATCTGAACACCTCACCTAACCCCCTTCAAACTGTGAACAAATTCAGGTCAAAATATGAACATTGTGGCTCAGACCCATCAGGCCCAGTCCATTGTTAAGGCTCAGTTAGTCTATCATCATCAATGTTATACTCAGCGATTATTTTATTATATTATAAAATTAGATGCATCCCAGTATATTAGCACTCCGTGCCTTAGAATAATAGAATATTAGGGTTGGAAGAGACCTCAGGAGGTCATCTAGTCCAATCCCCTGCTCAAAGCAGGACCAACGCCAAATAAATAGTCCCATCCAAGGCGTTGTCAAGCCGGGTCTTAAAAACTTCTAAGGATGGAGGTTCCCCCATTTCCCAGTGCTTCACCATTCTCCTAGTGAAATAGTGTTTCCTAATATCCAGACTTCCCCCACTGCAACTTGAGACCATTGCTTCTTGTTTCTGTCATCTGCCACCACTGAGAACAGTCTAGCTCCATCCTCTTTGGAACCCCCGTTCAGGCAGTT
The DNA here is from genome assembly GCF_013100865.1 of Trachemys scripta elegans. Classification (NCBI taxonomy): domain Eukaryota; kingdom Metazoa; phylum Chordata; order Testudines; family Emydidae; genus Trachemys; species Trachemys scripta. The sequence continues at coordinate 20,128,021 of NC_048308.1, read as the reverse complement.
GAAGGCTGCTGTCAAATCTCCCCCTCACTCTTCTCCAGACTAAATAACCCCAATTCCCTCAGCCTCATCTCATAAGTCATGTGCCCCAGCCCCCTAATCATTTTCATTGCCCTCCGCTGGACTCTTTGTCCGCATCCCTTCTGTAGTGGGGGGACCAAAACTGGACGCAATACGAATAGAGGGGAATAATCACTTCCCTCAATCTGCTGGCAATTCTCCTACTAGCACAGCCCAACATGCCATTGGGCTTCTTGGCAATGAGGGCACACTGCTGACTCGTATCCAGCTTCTCGTCCACTGTAATCCCCAGGTCCATTTCTGCAGAACTGCTGCTTAGCCAGTCGGTCCCCAGCCTGTAGCAGTGCATGGGATTCTTCCTTTCTAAGTGCAGGACTTTGCACTTGTCCTTGTTGAACCTCATCAGATTTCTTTTGGCCCAATCCTCTAATTTGTCTAGGTCACTCTGGACCCTATCCCTACCCTCCAGCGTATCTACCTCTTCCCCCAGCTGAGTGTTATCTGCGAAATTGCTGAGGGTACAACTAATCCCATCATCCAGATAATTAATAAAGATGTTGGAAAAAACCTGCCCCAGGACTGACCCCTGGGGCACTCCGTTTGATACCGGCTGTCAACTAGACAGCAAGATGTTGATCACTACCCATTGAGCCTGACAATCTAGCCAGCTTTCTATCCACTTTATAGTCCATTAATCCAATCCATACCTTTTTTAACTTGCTGACAAGAATATTGTGGGAGACCATATCAAAAGCTTTGTTAAAGTCAAGATATATCACATCCACCACTTTCCCCATATCCACAGAGCCAGTTATCTCATCATAGAAGGCAATCAGGTTGGTCAGGCATGACTTTCCTTTGGTGAATCCATGTTGACTGTTCCTGATCACCTTCCTCTCCTCCCTCCAAGTGCTTCAGAATGGATTTCTTGAGGACCTGCTCCATGATTTTTCCGGGGACTGAAGTGAGGCTAACCTGTCTGTAGTTCCCCGGGTTCTCTTTCTTCCCTTTATAAAAGATGGGCACTATATTTGCCTTTTTCCAATTGTCTGGGACCTCCGCCGATCACCATGAATTTTCAAAGATAATGGCCAATGGCTCTGCAATCACATCAGTCAACTCCCTCAGCACCCTTCGATGCATTAGATCTGGACCAATGGGCTTGTGCACGTCCAGCTTTTCTAAATAGTCTTTAACCTGTTCTTTCATCACTGAGGTCTGCTCACCTCCTCCCCATACTGTGTTGCCCAGTGCAGCAGTCTGGGAGCTGACTTTCTCTGTGACCTTGTAGTTCCCATTGTCTATTAGCTTCATTTTGTTCTATGAAGAACTTTTTTTTTTTTGCTGGCATTTACACACTTTGGATGCATAAATATGTAGAACATAAGTCCTGAAGTGTTACAGTATTGTTGATATTAAGCACTTTAATTGTATAGGTATTTAACTCTTCCTTTGTTCACCTCATTATTATTTTTCTCAAGCTGAGACACTTATTAACAGCCCATTCTGTAGCATGCATAGACATCAAATCATTATAACAATAGACACACGGCAGCCTAGGAATGTGACACTAATTATGTAAAAAAAAAAAAAAAAACCTTCAAATTACAAAGAGGTTCTTTATAACTAATGAAGAATGACCATCTACATGAGACAACATTCATTTCTTAGTTCAACAGTCATAAAACACTGTGTTTAGTGTGTTGCATTAAATCACCAGAAAATTCATTAACAAAGCTGTTATGTCAGTCTCTCAGAACACACAGAATATTAACTATTTTAGCTTTCTGCAAATGGAGGAAGTTCCCCCACCCCTTTATGAACTTTACTGATAATTTTCCCCTCTAAAAATGACTGGACGACATGTCTTTACAAAACTTCCTCTTGTGTGGTTAGAAGAAGACATACATAAGTATAATAGCTACCTTGCCTTCTAACGTTTTTGTTTGTGCCTGAACTTAGTGTAACTAAATCTTAGCCTTCCTCATTTTTAGTGACTAAATTGAGGAACTGGAATTCTACTTCTTTTGGCTATAAGGGTAAGTTTTGGCACACAAGTTGAAGCTGAGGTCATTGGCAATTATATAAAATTACTAAAATTAATTGAACCATAAGAATATTATACATTTTCTAGTTAATTGTGATAAAAAAAATAATAATGACCACTTATGTGAGGGTTTTTGTTTTAATCAAAGTCACTAGCAAACTCAGTTTTGTAAGATATATACCTAAAATCGGAGTGAGACTTATATTAGACATTCAAAAACAGAGCTTAAAATAAAGTCTGTCACATCCAACTGCAACCTCCTGTGGCTTCTTAATTATGTCTTTCTTCCAAAATACTAAACTATTTTCTCCAAGACTATGGATTTCTTATTAGCAGCATTCACCACTGAAGTGTGGGTTTTTACTTGTCCCTTATAAGATAATGGCATTTCCTTCTAGCCCATGTAACTTCACTAGGTAATGATGTTGCTGTTTTTGTCAGATTCAGATGAAAAATTTAAGGCTGAAATTTAGAAACTAATGAGACTCCAGATATGTCAGATCTTGAAAACCTTTACTTTAAGATTTGTTAGGAAGATAGAAAATAGCATCGATAAGGGCAAATGCAAAACTGAATGTATGTACATGTAGTTAGGTCAGAGGTCCCCAAACTGTGGGAACATTTGGGGAGGGCATGGCTGGGGCCTGAGCCAGCCCCCATTGGGGGCAGGGAGGGAGTGACACCCAGCTACACTTGTGGCCCTGCCCCCAGCTTCCATCCCCGCATCTGGGGCCCCAGCTTCCGCTCAAGACCCTGCCGCCGGCTCCAGCTGTGTCCCCAGCCCCCTTACTCCTATAGAATCATAGAATCATAGAATATCAGAGTTGGAAGGGACCTCAAGAGGTCATCTAGTCCAACCCCCTGCTCAAAGCAGGACCAATTCCCAGCTAAATCATCCCAGCCAGGGCTTTGTCAAGCCGGGCCTTAAAAACCTCCAAGGAAGGAGACTCCACCACCTCCCTAGGTAATGCATTCCAGTGTTTCACCACCCTCCTAGTGAAATAGTTTTTCCTGATATCCAACCTGGACCTCCCCCACTGCAACTTGAGACCATTGCTCCTTGTTCTGTCATCTACCACCACTGAGAACAGCCGAGCTCCATCCTCTTTGGAACCCCCCTTCAGGTAGTTGAAGGCTGCTATCAAATCCCCCCTCATTCTTCTCTTCTGGAGACTAAACAATCCCAGTTCTCTCAGCCTCTCCTCATAAGTCATGTGCTCCAGACCCCTAATCATTTTTGTTGCCCTCCGCTGGACTCTTTCCAATTTTTCCACATCCTTCTTGTAGTGTGGGGCCCAAAACTGGACACAGTATTCCAGATGAGGCCGCACCAATGTCGAATAAAGGGGAACGATCACGTTCCTCGATCTGCTGGCAATGCCCCTACTTATACAGCCCAAAATGCCGTTAGCCTTCTTGGCAACAAGAGCACACTGTTGACTCATATCCAGCTTCTCGTCCACTGTGACCCCTAGGTCCTTTTCAGCAGAACTGCTACCTAGCCATTCGGTCCCTAGTCTGTAGCTGTGCATGGGATTCTTCCATCCTAAGTGCAGGACTCTGCACTTGTCCTTGTTGAACCTCATCAGGTTTTTTTCTGCCCAATCCTCTAATTTGTCTAGGTCCCTCTGTATCCGATCCCTACCCTCTAGTGTATCTACCACGCCTCCTAGTTTAGTGTCATCTGCAAACTTGCTGAGAGTGCAGTCCACACCATCCTCCAGATCATTAATAAAGATATTAAACAAAACCGGCCCCAGGACCGACCCTTGGGGCACTCCACTTGAAACCGGCTGCCAACTAGACATGGAGCCATTGATCACTACCCGTTGAGCCTGACGATCTAGCCAGCTTTCTATCCACCTTACAGTCCATTCATCCAGCCCATACTTCTTTAACTTGGTGGCACTATCTGTGCCTCCCTCTCCTGGAGCTGCGACCTGGCTCCTGGGAGTTGGGGGCAGTGGACAGGTGTAAGGGCGGGGGCGTGAGGTAAAAAGTTTGGGGACCACTGATTTAGGTACATATAGTTCTCTTTGTAGGATACCTTTTCACAGTACCCATGTTTACATACAACTCCAGAATTTTATACAAAATTGAGTGAGAGAGAATGCTTCACTAGATTCACCCATTTCCGAGTAGCAGTCGTGTTAGTCTGTAGCCGCAAAAAGAACAGGAGTACTTGTGGCACCTTAGAGACTAACAAATTTATTAGAGCATAAGCTTTCGTGGACTACAGCCCACATCTTCGGATGCACGAAAGCTTATGCTCTAATAAATTTGTTAGTCTCTAAGGTGCCACAAGTACTCCTGTTCTTTTTGTAGATTCACCCAATATCAGTCCCATATATATATATATGTTGCAAGGGTAAAGGAAATACTTTTATCTCAGCTAGGGAGAATATAGCATCAAGTTTGACCACAGAATCACAGACATGTAGGACTAGAAGGGACCTTGATAGATCACCTAGTCCAGTTCCCTGCACTGAGGCAGGACTAAATGTTTTCTGAACCATCCCTGACAGGTGTTTGCTGAACTTTTTCTTTAAAACCTCCAATGACGGAGATTCCATAACCTCCCTAGGTAATTTGTTCCAGTGCTTAAATACGCTGAGAGTTAGGAAGTTTTTCCTAATGTCTAATCTGAAGCTCGCTTGCTGCAGTTTAAGACCATGTGCAGAAAGAGAAGAGCTTGCCAGAGTCTAATGAAGAAGTAGGGGACCCTCCTTGTGGTAGGATGTGAACAAAGCTCTGAGAAAGGATGCATTTTTACAATATATTGGTTAGAGCAGTTGCTTTACTGCACACGATGAACTCAGTAACGGGTGGAGTTCTAAAGGTTCAGAGACCTGGTTTAAACTTAAACCCCAAAATTCAGATGCTTATCCAAATCTGAGCAGCGACTAGAGCAGTCTCCTTGGCATTTTCACTGCCTGTTTGGCAGCTCACTTTGCTTCTTTAGGGCTGTCAAGTGATTAAAAAAAATAATCACGATTAATCACGTGATTAAAAATTAATTGCGATTAATCGCGCTGTTAAACAATAATAGAATACCATTTATATAAATATTTTTGGATGTTTTCCACATTTTCAAATATATTGATTTCAATTACAACACAGAATACAAAGTGTGCAGTGCTCATTTTGTATTTATTTTTTACTATAAATATTTGCACCGTGAAAATAACAGTATTTTTAAATTCGCTTAATACAAGTACTGTAGTGCACTGTACACTTTGTATTCTGTGTTGTAATTGAAATCAATATATTTAAAAATGTAGAAAAACATCCAAAATATTTAATACATTTCAATTGGTATTCTATTGTTTAACAGTGTGATTAAAACTGCGATTATTTTTTTTGAGTTAATTGCATAAGTTAACTGCAATTAATCAACAGCCCTTGCTAATTTCTTTTTCTTTACGTGCCATTTTCTTATTTTAGATTTTACAAATGTAGATTGTAGATTTTACCTCTATCCCTTGTTTTTTCCATAATCTGTATAACCTACAAACCTCTTCCACTGCCACTCATATTTTTTGAGGTGATTCCCCTCTCATGGGGGGAGGGATAGCTCAGTGGTTTGAGCATTGGCCTGCTGAACTGAGGGTTGTGAGTTCAATCCTTGAGGGGGCTACTTAGGGATCTGGGGCAAAATCAGTACTTGGTCCTGCTAGTGAAGGCACGGGGCTGGACTTGATGACCTTTCAGGGTCCCTTCCAGTTCTGTGAAATAGGTCTCTCTCTCTCTCTCTATTATATATATATATATAGCTGAAACAAATCTGTCCTGTGCTTGCACAGACTTCTCTGCCACTCCTCCCCTTAACTTCACCAACTTTCATCTTGTTTCTTTTGAGCTTAATTCCCTCCTTGTCCAACACGCTACCACAATCTTTGCCACAAGTAGCTTGTGCTGCAGTGATCTCATCTCGCTAGGTATCCCTTTGCAGTCCATAAATTAACTCCACTGAGGTTTCCTCATCAACATTATATCACTTTGGCTTTTGCTTCCACCACTGAGGGCACCCTGGACATTCTGTATGCTAAACTTTTAAACTACCTACAGCTGGCTGGCACAAAGATGTGAAGCATTGTAAAAATGAAACACACAGAGAAGGAGGATGGCATTTCAACACCATTGGTAAATGATGAGCAAAGGAGACTGCTAGTAACACCAGGACAAGTTTCCACCTCTCCTTCACTTATCTTGAATGAGGCAAGCTCCTTTTTGGTGAAGTTGCCAACATGTGATCCTAAAGTGGTGCCTAAAATGGATTATAACAGAGGAGGAAGAGGTGAGAAATGCAATCCAGATAATGAAGAAAGACAGTGGAACATGAAGTAATGGCAGACCTGGTGAAAGTCTTGGCCAACAGAGGCATAAAATGGATGAGCATTGTGGTTAAGACCATATGGTGAGACAAGAGAAGACTGAAAGATGGATGTAAGTTTGTCTTGGTCCCAGTGCATAAAAAGGGAAGTATATTTGAATATGGAAGCTATTGAGGGATAAAGTTGCTATTGCATGGGATGAAGATACTGGAACTCATCTTGGATGCTAGGATTAGGAGTGTGGTGGAATCGCTCCTCAAACAAGAATAGTTCAGCTTTAGGAAAGGATGAAGAACCACATATGCCATGTTTTTAAGTTGTCAAATGATAGATAAAAAGCTAAAATAACAGCAGGATGTCTTCTGACTTTTATAGACCTGGAAAAGACATACAATAAAGTGTATAGAAGGATGCTCATGCTGGAACTGAGGAAATATGGAGTGTCTGAAGATTTAATAATGCTGAATGCCATATATAGATCAACTAAAAGAGTAATCCAAATAGGTTGTGGAATAACAAGCCACTTAGAAGTGCAAGTCTAACTGCATCAGGGTTCCGCCTTCAGTCCACTATTGTGTATCATGTTGACAGGCTATGTCAGAAGGTAGATCCCAGTAGGAAAAGGTGAGAAGCTGTTGTATGCAGAAGACAGCATGCTCAAAAGAAGACCTTGAGGAAATAGTAAACCAGTGGTATGACCAGTTAAGTGGGCATGGGATGAAAATAAACGTAACTAACACTGAGGTTCTGTGGGTCAGTAGAGGTGCCAAAAGAAAACTAAATATACAGGTTATCTTTGAGACCTCATGAAGGACAGGAGAAATTTCAGAGGACTGGAAAAGGGCAAATATAGTACCTGTCTATAAAAAGGGAAATAAGGACAACCCAGGGAATTATAGACTAATCAGCTAATTGAGCAAATAATCAAACTATCAATTTTAAGCACCTAGAAGATAATAAGGTGATAAGTAACAGCCAACAAAGATTTTTCAAGAGCAAGTAATGTCAAACCAACCTAAAATCGTTCATTGACAAGGTGATAAGCCTTGTGGATGGGAGGGAAGCAGAAGATGTGATATATCTCAACTTTAGTAAGACTTCTAATACTGTAGCACACGACCTTCTCCTATACAAACCAGGGAAATATAGCCTAGACAAATTTGCTATAAGGTAGGTGCTCAACTGGTTGGAAAGCTGTACTTAGAGAATTGATATCAATGGTTCACAGTCAAGCTAGAAGGGCATATTGAGTGGGGTTTGTCCTGGGTCTGGTTCTATTCCTTATCTTCATAAATGTTTGAGATAATGACATAAAGAGTACACTTATAAAGTTTGTAGATACCACACCACGCTGGCAAGGGTTACAAGTGCTTTGAACGACAGGATTAGAATTCAAAATGATCTTGACAAATGGGAGAAATGGTCTGAAATAAATAGGATGAAATTCAATAAGAACAAATGCAAAGTACTATACTTAGGAAAGAATGGTCAATTACAGAAATACAAAATGGAAAATTACTGCCTGGGAAGGAGTACTGCAGAAAAGATCTGTAAATTATAGTGGATCGCACAATAAATATGAATCAACAATGTAATATTGTTTGTAAGCAAGACATGAGATGTAATTCTTCCACTCTACTCTGAACTAATAAAGCCTCAACTGGAGTATTGTCTCCATTTCTGGACATCACACCTCAAGAATGATGAGGATAAACTGGAGAAAGTCCAAAGGAGAGCAATAAAAATGATTAATGATAAGAAAACATGACCTATGCGGAAAGATTTAAAAATTTGGGTTTGTTAAGTCTGGAGAGAGAAGACTGAGGGGGGACATAAGTCATCAATTATATAAAAGGTGGTTATAAAGAGGAGGGAGGAAAGTTGTTCTCTTAGCCACTGAGGACAGCACAAGAAGTAATGGGCTTAAATTGCAGCAAGGGAAATTTAGGTTAGACATTAGGAAAAACTTTCTAAATGTAAAGGTAGTTAAGCACTGAACAAAAAATATGAGGGAGGTTGTAGTTTCCCTCTTTGGCGTTTTTTAAGAAAAGGTTAGTCATCAGTCACGGTTGGTCTAGGACATACTTAGTCCTACCTCAGTGCATGGACTGAACTAGGAGACCTATCAAGGTCTCTTCCAATCTTACATTTCTATGATTAATGGAAGCTGACTGACCAGTTCAAATACATTGGTGGTTGGGTTATGAAAGATGGTGTGCTTCAACGTGAGGTACAGTCCAGATTAGAAAGTGCTGGAAGAGTGTGGAATAACATCTCAGGTGTATGATAAGCATATACCACTCAGACTAAAAGTCCAACTGAATAGAACAATGGTGTGCCCTACAATGTTGTTTAATGTAGAAGCATGGGCAGTAAAGAGACAGCAGGTTCAGTACCTACAGTTGTTCAAGATGAGATGTCTTTGAGTAATAAAAAGAGTTACACGAAAGGACAGATTTTGAAGTGAAAGCATTAGAATGGAAGTTGAAATCCATGATGTGGCTGACAAAATCCAGAAGGCAAGGCTTCTCTATTTTGGACATATACAAAGGATGAATGAAGAGGACCTATAAGAACATAAGAATGGCCATATAGGGTCAGACCAATGGTCCATCTAGCTCAGTATCCAGTCTTCCAACAGTGGCCCATGCCAGGTGCTTTAGAGGGTAATTATTGAGTGAGCTATCCCCTGTCATCCAGTCCCAGCTTCTGGCAATCAGAGGCTTAGGGACACCCAGAACATGGGACTGCATTCCTGACCATCTTGGCTAATAGCCATTGATGGACCTATCCTCCCTGAACGTATCTAGTTCTTTTTTTAACCTTGGCAAAGATAGTATGGCAGGAGAGAGTGGTAGGAAAGAGACATCAGAGAAACCCGGGAACATGATACACGGATTGTATCAAAGAACATAGTAAGCAGGTGGAACTCAGTGCCACCTCAGACGGATTAGGATGGCAGATGCTTGCACAATTACCCGACTTCAGATGGTGGGTTAAGGGGAATAATAATACTGGGCAGGAAACCTTTTGAGAAGGGGGTACTTGTAAAATACTTTTTGCTCCTGGTTGTACTGGAAATACCCCAAGTACAATCCTTCTGGTGCTATTGTGACATTTCCAGTCCAGGTTGAAATGCAGGAAATGCAACAGCAACAAAGTAAGATAATGAAGTAAAAATTAACCTGCCTTTTAAAATCTCACTAAAAGTTTTACTTTTATACTTACATCAGCTCTTTCTTTATCTGTGATGATGTGCCTACCCTACAACTGCATTTATATACCTATTTATTGATTTCTTGTGTCAATCTCATCATTGTAGAATAGTATCTAAACACCTTTGACAGAATATCCAATTACTCCAAATGACCCACTGATAACCTAGTCTGATTTCCTCCCTTCTTGTCTAGGCCATCTTTGTTTAAATTATTTTTCCTTTCCTTTATACCTCCTTCTCCTCTCTTCTACTACTTATTATTTACCCTCTTTCATTTTCATTCTGTTCCTCTGCATGTTCAATATTCTTTCCCTTTTACTTCTATTGGCAGTGGTTGGAATAGTAAGATCAAGAAGTGAGTTTTATTCTTTGCTCTGTAGGCAGTGCGGTCTGATTCAAGATGGGAACAGTTTCATAGTTCCAGTGAAACTTAATTGTCATGGGATAGAAGGTCTTAGAGAGGCATTATCTTAAGTAGCTTGGCAGAGTGTTATGGAGTCCTCAAAAATTAGAACTGGCAACTATATCTTCACAACATTTCCCCCTTCCTGTAAACATCAGCCACAAGCTTCTTCTAACTTGAGTCTCAAACTGAACATTAAATCCTGGGGACAAAATCGGTCCTGTAACCACAAAACATCTGTCATTCTGAGTCCACACAAACACACACATAACTTGGTGGGTCTTGGATGATGAGACTAGACTGTCATGCTGCAATATGGAGAAAACACCTACAATCTGTAGAAAGATTTCCTCTATGTCTTTGTTTGCCTTTTATTTGTCTGACTCTGTGCAATCTTTCTGGTTCCTCCACCTCTCTCTTTTGGCTACTAGATACATTAAAATATGAGATGAGCTCTATGGGATAAAAGTTTTCCCCAAAGATAAAACCCATCAGTGCAGTTAGAGCCATTAAAGTGAACCACTCAAGCAATTCCAACATCACCAGTACCCATTACAGTAGAAAACTTTATTCACAATGTGAAAGGATTTTTAAAACTAATGTGAACTGAAAAGTCTAAACCAAGGCTACCAACAAGCTACAAGTCTGTTCATTATTTCCTCACTTATATCAGGGAGAGTTGAGACTGTAATCTGAACCTGACCTACAGAAAGCAGTGATAAGAGAGAAAACAAAGAGCCAAAGAGAAAAATGTATGTGTTTATTGGAGAGTATCAATAGTACTCTGTATTAAAGGCTTTGAAAGATTCTTCACACCTCAAGAATTTCAACAATGGTTTCATGTTGGGTTTCCCCAAGTCCCTGAGCCCTTAGTTCCTTTTATCAGGCAATGGTGACAGCACAGAAAGGCCACAGGAAATAGCAAGCAACTACAGTATATTAATGTGTACAATACAGTCATGGGACGTGTTTTGCACACTGTTAAACCTTATTATGAAGTCGCTCTCATATATGTAATACTAATAATGCTAAAACATAGTAGAGAAATATATTCCCTGGAGCTCAGTTGCCACTACCATGCTCGGCTACCTTTGCAGATTCTCTTATAAAGTCATTAAGAGTAGAGTGCCAGTACAATGTTGTAAACCACCTTTCTCTAGTTAATTTGAATGGGTCATTTACTTTAAAGTCTGGAAGGACTTAATTATAGTGTAGCACTCTAAACACAAGCCGGGATCAGTGGCAAATCCTTTAATGGAATCCGGAAATTCTAAGGTAGAAATGTTCCCTTTTCTATATAAAACGCTATGAAACAAATTCAGCACTTGAAAAGAAGTCACCCATGCATAGCAGAGGGCAGAATTCTATACCTTCTGTGTGGACTTCTTTGTTTCAATATTGCTTTCTTCATTCTGTTGCTTGTCATGATAGATCTCCCACCTCTCATCTTCCATGGCAATGACAAACAGTTCATATTGTAACTATATTCATTCCTCAGTTCACTTAGGTTTTCGGTGCTACCAGGTTTTTTTTTTTTTCCTAATGAAATTCCTTTTTGGGGTCCAGGTGGTTGTGCTGATCCAGGTCAAAGATCACAACTTCCTTTTTGCCCATGGTGACGTAATACTTTGCTCTCTTTTCCTCTTTTTTAGGGCCCTATGTGCCCTAAGGTAAGTGGTAATAGCTCTGTTTCTTTCTTTATGCAGCTGAATATTTATGTAAATTGTGGTTCCACTTTTGACTTGTTTTCATTATAAACCTGTTAACTTTTGCTGTTTAATGAGTGAACCAGAGCTGGGTTGGTGGTTAACAAAATATCAGTCCTTGCAATTCACAGCAAAAAACATATAAACAGAAACACAGAAAATGTACATTTAGTGAAAATCAGCAGCTTTGTTGGTTTATCTCTAAATATAAGGAATCATATGGTGTTTATTTGCTATAATTTCAGTAAATTTTAGAGATCTGGAAATTAATATACTTTGCACTACTATTGCATAGCACTTTTTGTCTGATGATCTCTAAAAGCTTTACAACTACCTTTAAACCAATCCTTGTAACACCCCAGTGAGATAAGTCATAGTGTCCTAGGGTGTGTCTTGACCTCTGGAAAGAGGCAAAGTATGTAATTTAATAAGATAATCATTATCCATGATTTAGCTGTGGATCAGGACCTTGAATTTGCTTGTATAATCAAGAGCTGGCTGGATGATACAACCAGTCCTATCTTGGTTTAGCATGCTCTAAATGGGGTACTCAATGCAGCATGAGTTGGGAGTGTTGCAGGTGTAGCTGTGGTTTGCCTAGAATTTCAGATTTAGGGGATTTCAAAAGCGGGATGGTGGCGTGTGCTAATTCTGTTTGATACCTTGACTCTGTGAGCTTGTATGGGTGGCAAGGACTGCATTTCATTGATTCCACTCTTTCTCACTGAAGAGATCCTTGAGAGCAGAACTGAGCAATTGCTCTGAGGATTCTCTTACGTGTGATTCAGCTAGATTCCCTTCTGACATTGTTCATGTTAAATGTGTATGTAAGGTTATTGGAGAGAGAGGGAGATGATTTGAATTGAACTACCATTAATGGGAAGTTCTTTCATCTGACCTGGATAGTTCAATCTCTTTTCTGCCTATTGTTTAGCCCAATGAGAAGGATTGAATGAGAGAGAGAGCCCAGATGATATCTAACAAAGCTGGTTTGCCCCTTTGTGAAAGGATTGCACCTGCCCTTTGCCAAAGAGTTTCAGAATCTGGAAGTGTTATGGATGCTCAAGTGCTTCTGAACTAAAATGTAACATCACAGAGAGAAGTTCTTCCTCTCCCCGCCCCCATCTACATCTTATTAGAAGTTAGCAAGTTTTCTCCTTGATGTGGACCTCACCAGTGTGATCTCTGACTTTTTCATTTCCAGACTGGACAGTTACAAAGTGCTTGACATTGACCTATCCTGGAAGTCTACTTGGAAGCTGCAGCTAATACAGAATGTTTTAACATCTGTGCTGCAAAATCTGCACTGCCTTCCAGTTTACTTCCAAACCAGAAGTTAGCAGCAAAACCAGGAATGGAATCCAAAAGACACTGTCTTCTGTTTTAACTGCTAGATGCACTGGCTCTGTCAAATATACCAGACTTTATTTGCAGGACAGGGAACATACTTCCTGTGATCTAAGGAACTCTAGATGCCAACTGGCAAAGGGAATTGGGCCATATAGGGGTGCAAGGATCCCCTGGTTTCACCAAAAGGATGTCATGTAAAGTCTCTAATGAAAGCATGTGGCACACCATTCATCTTAGCCATTGAGAGATGTATGTATGGAAAATATGTGAGCAGTTATGTATATGTACTAAAAGTGTTCTTTTGGTCTGTAGTTGAAAAGCAGGTCACCCAAAGTTAGCCTGTCTTGTGAAAATCTTCTGCAGACAGTGGGAGACACTTATCTCCATGGTGGACCATTATGTATTGTATGTCAGACATACAGTTTAAGTCAAATTCTAATTAAGAGCTGGCAGAGACTTCAGAAGAAAATTAACATGAAGGGGTAAATGGGCAGGAGGGAAGGAACCCTATTTTGAGGTGAACAACAAAAGTCTGTTCTGGTATATTTGGGAGTGCAGAAAAACACCCTGGCATTCCTTCAATCTGTGAATATGAGCTGCCAGCAGGCTTGATCTTATGAGAAAAGATATAAACCAAACTGGTTTTAAACCTTGAGGAAAGAACTTGGGGTAAGCTATCTAATAGCAGATAGGTGAATACCTCATTAGTTAAGTTTAGTTTCTAGAAAGTATGATATGATGTTATCTTATAAGAAACCATTTGTTCCCATCTCTCATGCTGGTTTTTATTTGAGTTTCTATTTTTTTCTTGAATAAATTTCCTTTTGTTATATAATTGAACTTAAGTGCTATGCATAATACAGAAGTGCTGATCTAACTGTCAAACACTGTCCTTTGGGAGCAGAGGATCTGGGATTTCTGTGTGTATCTAGTGATTGGGGGCTGGATACTTCATTAGGACACTTTGAAGGGTCTCAGGGGGTGGGGTGCATGTGTTGACAACCTGGAGGTACAAGACAGGCTGGTGTAGCCCAGAAGAGAATACTTGAATGGATGACAGGCTGGTTGCACTAGGGCACTAATATCCAGCTAGTATATGCAGGACTCCCTCACTCTGGAGGCTGGTGGTAACAAGGGGACTCTCAGCCCTGAGTCCAAAAAAGCATCCCACTTCTTACCTGAGTCTGTCTCTGTCAATTAATATTTGGAAAGGGAAAATTTAGACAGAATACCAGGAAGTATTTCCTGTGAGTAAGATCCATTAAGATGTGGAATAGCCTTCCAAAGGAAGTGATAGAATGTCCAATGCTTGGGACTTTTAGAACTAGACTGAACAAAGTAGTAAACAAGATATTGTGGTCAACAGTCCTGCACTTGCAGGGAGATAGACTGGATGATCTAATACACATTTCTGACTTTTATTATTCTAGGGATTTTGAAGGTATGATCTCTGTGATGACCTATATTCAGTTTTTTATTAAGCACTAATCCATTATACTGAATTGTAAAGTGATTTTATGATATAGACAAAGGACTACCCGAGGTAGATTACAGTCATGAAATTCACATGATTTTTCCCTAAAATCATAAGCTTCCATTGGCAATCTACCTCTCTAGACAATGCTATTATTAATACAATTTAAACTTATATTTCATTGTTAATAAAATATTTTTAAAACAATGAATGAGTCTGGCATGTTGAATGTTATTTTGTGTGTCCAGGCTTTTATTTTTTTCTCCATTACTTTTCTGTCTCTCTATATACACTTTCAAATTCAACATTCTAGCAAATGATTTGAACAGTTCGGGACCAAGATTATTGTTCTTAGTTTATGTAGACTATCAATCCAATTAATGATGAAACTTAACTGGGCTAGTTGCCAATAGAGCTGAACAAAAATCAGAAGTATTTTCCTTCTGATATTCTGATTTGGGACAAAATGTTAAAATAAAAGAACAAAAAATTAAAATATTTTTATTGTGAAACAAAACATGAACATTTTGAATCAGAATGGTGAAACATTCTCAATCTCTACCTAAAGTGAACCAGTTTCCTTGTGGTTTTGCTTTGTATCTCTTCCTAGGATTTTTTTGGGTTACTTTTTCCCAATACTGGATGGCTGGGACTTTTAAGATAGAAGTTATCTATTATCTACCCTGAAGGTCTGGCATTTTCTTTTTCTTTTTGAGCCCATTGTCCTTTGGTGGTGTTTGTAGCTGTATGTTGATGTCTCTTGTTTTCTGTTCCATGACCTTCTCCTGTTGTGATCTCTTTCCTTTTCAGCTCCCACCTCCCCTACCTTAGAGCTGTCCGTACCACTTTGCTTTGAGATCATCTTGAGAGAAAACAGGGTTTTGGATTCCCTTCCCCGAAAGTACCGTGGCAAAATCTGCCAAGAATGGTTCACTATGAAGGGAAGGGAGAAAGAGCAAGTGAACAAATTGAGTCAGTACTGCCCTTACTAAATCTGTGTCTCCACTGCACTTTTCAATTAGTAAAGCAAGCAGCTAGGATTCTATGGGTGTAAAGAATGACCCTGATGCTGTTCTATATACAGCAACATCTAACTGCTCATCAGGAATGGAGAGCACCGAGGAGCAGGCCTTGACTGTAATGGAGGCATGTTAGTTCTGAGGTTTATTTTACAGACCCAGGTTTCATAGTTGCTTAAAATCTCTCCAATTTTGGTCTCTACCTCAGTTTCTGGTATAAATTAAGTTTACAAAAATTACCTGGTTTTACAATAAAAACATGCTGGTGCACGAATATTACCTACATATAGCCAGACCAATCAATGTCAAAATAAGCACATTTGTATGTTAAACAGTTCTTCTAATCTATTACTTATTTCTTTTTCACAAACAGTATACTTTTTTTTCTCCTGGAAATACAGCTTCTTTATTAATATATATTTCTTGAAGCAGATTCATCTTCCTTTCAAATCCTCCCCCATCACAATGAAATCTGATTTAGCAAGTGGGTGACTGATCCTCTAACTGATTTCAACTCAGCTAATATATTTAAAATTGCAGTATATTTGTATTCTGATTCAGTCTTTGTACTTTAGTAACCAATAATATAGAGCCAAATCCTGAGGTATTTAGAACAATGGGAACGTGCCAGTCAAAGTGAATGATAGGACCTTAGGATTTCCCCAGTGATAGCATAAATGGTAATTAACACATTCAATCTTTTCGCTAACATTTACGTGAAGCTATTTCAAATTTAATTTATTTTTGTTCCCTCCTTTAATTATTTTATTTTCCCTCCTCTACAGCTGATAACTATCAGCTATACCTTTTACAGGTGAAGATCCAGAAATCTGGAGCTTACATGCAAATGGTGAAATACCACAATTTGTGGACTCCATGAATGTGCATTACTTACTATTTATGCATATTCTTCATTATTATTTTATCACAAAAAGCTGTTTTCTCTACTCCTGCTTCCTCCCCACAATGTTAGTTGCTCTGATACAGTGATAGGCTATAAAAATCAATAAAATCAATAAATTTTCTAGACGTTTAGGTACGTTTTAGGCCCTTGTGCAACTGAAGCACAAATACAAGTTCAGCACAAATTAAATGTTTGGGTTTATGATTTTAAAAATATTTATTTACTAACAACCTGATGGAGTCTCATTATCAGAAATGTCAGCAGCCATTAAGAGGGGAGGGAAGTGAGGCGCCCAAACAGTCTCAGCTGAAGTCAGGAAAATGCCACATAACTCCATTAATGTTACAGACCCAACTACCCGACTCCCTGAGAGCGGGCATCTCCAGGCCCCACCATATCTTGCTCTCCCCTCTTCTATCCACCTTTGAAAGATCCCTCTTTGCTGTATTCAGTGGAGTGCAAGGCACTCGGCCCTCAATGCCCTCCGTTTCTGTGGTCTGCGTGGGGTTGAGACACTCTACCCACACTCATCTAGTCCAGCCACAGACCTAAGCAACCTAGTTGAGACTGCTGATACAAGAGTAGAGGAACCAATCTCCGCTTCCTAAATAAGTCTGACTTTCAATCAGGAACTGAGGAGAAAGCACACAAGTCAGGGTCTCTTGGGGAAAATGGGAGGCTTAAAAGGTTTGAACACAATACCTAAGCATAAGAATGGCCAACATGGGTCTGACCCAATGGTCCATCTAGCCCAATATCCTGTTTTCTGACAGTGGCCAATGCCAGATGCTTCAAAGGGCATGAACATAAGAGGGCAATTATTGAGTGATCCACCCCATCATCCAGTCCCAGCTTCTGGCAATCAGAGGCTTAGGGACACCCAGAACATGGGACTGCATCCCTGACCAACTTGGCTTATAGCCATTGATGGACCTATACTCCATGAACTTATCTAGTTCTTTTTTGAATCCGTTTATAGTTCTGGCCCTCACAACATCCCCTGTCAATAAGTTCCACAGGTTGACTGTGCATTGTGTGAAGTACATCCTTGTGTTTATTTTAGACCTGCTGAATATTAATTTCTTTGGGTGACCCCTGGTTCTTCTGTTATGTGAAGGGATAACACTTCCTTATCCACTTTCTCCACACTATTTATGATTTTATAGACCTCTATCATATCCCTGTAAGTTATCTCTTTTCCTAGCTGAATAGTTCCAGTCTTTTTAATCTCATATGGAAGCTGTTCCATTCCCCTAATCATTTTTGTTGCCCTTCTCTGTACCTTTTCCAGTTCTAATTTTTTTTTTTTTGAGATGGGGGGCAACCAGAACTGCATGCATTATTCAAGGTGTGGGCATGCCATGGATTTTTATATTGGCATTATGATCTACCCCTTTCCTAATGGTTCCTAACATTGTTAGCTTTTTTGCACATTGAGCGGATATTTTCAGGGAACTGTCCATGATGATTTCAAGATCTTTCTTGAGCGGTAACAGCTAATTTAGACTCCATCATTTTGTATGTATGGGTGGTATTGTTTTCCAGTGTGCATTACTTTGCATTCATCAACACTGAATTTCATCTGCTATTTGGTTGCCTACTCACCCAATTTTGTGAGATCTCTTTGCTCCGTAGTCAGCTTTGGACTTAACACCAGTGCTGCTGGTGGCCTGCGTGTGTGGTTTTGCACAATGAAAACATGGACTGTCTGTTAATCTGGAATTTCAGAACTGCTACCAAAGGGGTTGACTGTGCCATACTAAGCGGCAAAGCAGAACCCCACTAATCCCAGTGGTGCGCCAGGAGTTTTCAGAGCTTGCAGGCACCCAGCAGTAAGCTACATGCCAGTACTGCACACCTTTATGGGATGAATCTTAGTCTGCCCTAGAACTGTCGCTCGTGCATAGGAGGGGGAACAGAACCTCGTCCCTGCCATCAGCCTGCTTCTTTCTTCTATTTGAGGGCTGTTCGGTGCCCCAGGGACAGAAGGTCAGAGCACTCTCTCTGCCTCTGAGAACTACATAATCATCCTCTACAGTTCCTAATATCTGTATATTTGCTGAATGAATCTCATCCTTGGTATCCATAGTAGGTCTTTCTATTGATTTCAATGGGCATTCAGGCTCTTTATATTTCCATAGTACTAGAATGCTGTTTGCACGAAAGGCTCTCTGAAAAATAATGTTGGATTGTAATCAATCATTTTTTTCAACGCTTTAAATGTACAAAAAGAGTCTGAAACATAGCACATATGTATCCTTCTGTATCCTCTCTCTCTCATATAATTTAATACAGACAGAATTTAATGTTTTTTGGTGGGAGAGCAGAAATATCACCTGAACTGTGATCATGACTGCCAGGTTTTAACTAGTAAATTGATGTTTATTGTAACATATTGTAAATAATGGCCAGCTCATAGCAATAGTGATACTTGCTACTGTATCTGCATTGCTACAAGGAAGATTGCAAAATCAAAATCATTCTACATGAAGACAAAATTTTCAAAATATAATTTTGATCTGGTGGTCAATAACTGGCATTTATTTGTTTAAAAGAAGCACGTATAGGACCACATATTCTCCTGCTTCCTTTGCACTGTTCAAGTGGCTCCAATGGGATAGAAAGCAGCTACATTTGGCAAGCTGAGTAGGAGGGAGCTTTCAGCTGGCCAGGCACAGAGCTGGCATACCTAATCCCTCTGCCAGTCCCAAAATGTGGCACTGGAGTAGGGTGCTGGGAATGGATGATGAGTGATTGTATCTGAGTTCACTGCACTCTAGTTTATAGTTCCTTGAGGACGGCTGTCAGCTGATGGAGTTTGGAGTGGCCCTGTCGCTAGGTTAAACTCAACAGGGCTGTGCCCCAGCCAGAGCATCAAGGTGCTACAAGCTGCCTCCTAACAGCTTCCTTCATCCCCAACCTCGTGTTCACCCTCCTCTTCTTTGTTAAACTCTCAATGCATTTTATCTTAAAGTATCATGTAAGCTTTTTGTATCTTACTAAGTGTCTGTACATTGCTAAGCACTGTGGAGACCTGACCAAAGCTGGGGCCTCTAGGTGTTACCGGGAATATAATTAATCATCCATCCATACCTCTATAGCTGTTTTGATGGCAGAATGTAGAGTGATTATTACCCAATTGAAAAAGGAATACATTCTGAAATGTAAACAATTGAATTTTGAGTGTCTGAGTTGTTCTTTTTTCCTTCTCAATATGGTTGGTGACATCCTGGCCCAGGGTTGTGTTAGTGATGTTTTTGGCATTGGCAGACTCATGTAATATTGAAAATCAAAATCAAAAGCTTTTATTTAAAAATAATCACTGCTCCATCCTGAATGTCGGCAAATATGAATTTCAGCATCTATAATCTTTAAAGTAAGGCAAACCTCCCATAAAACCATAAGTTGTATTATCATCATTTAATAAAATAATCCTTCTTGAGCAGTTTATTTTCTTTAATTATGCTAATCCTTATTTAAGAGAATATAATTCTACTGGTAATGCACTGAAAAGCTGCAGAGTAGACACGTACATAAAATGCCTGTACCTAGCCTTAAAGTGGAAATATTATGCAAATACATGACAATATACAGTGCATTCTCTGTCTCTTTATTTTTTAAGTATAAACAAAATGTATATGAATTCTTCTATGCCTATTCTTTTTTTAGGTCCAGAGGAAATAGAATTCAAATGTCCCCTGAATCATATTACTTGCATCGGTACAAACAGATGTATTCACTTGTCCCAACTCTGCAATGGTGTATATGACTGTTCAGATGGGTATGATGAAGGAGTACATTGTCGGGGTAAGTGAATATGTTGGGGAAAAATTTCCACCAACTTCAGGTCCTTAAAAGTGCATCGTTTTAAAGTGTGAGTTCAAAGTGATTCAGTAAACTTCTTCTTTTAACCATATGTATTTAAAATAAGTATGTACGTTATTATATTTAGTATACATTTCAAAGCCAGCTTTTTTTAAAAAAAGTTTATTTTGAAAGAACCGAGGGTAAAAATACCTACAGGCTTTCTAGCATTTTTCTTTAAAAATTACAAAGTTTGTATGAAAGAGTTGTTTGCACCAAAGGAAGTATGAACAAAGCTCTTCTTCGGAGTATAGAAAATAAGTAACACTTGTTTGCCACAAATCCCTTTTCCCCTAAAACGCTGTTGTTTAAAAAAGTCAAAAACAATTGGAAAGAATATGGAAAGAATTTGACACTTTTAGTGTGTTATGGCATGAGGTTTTCCCAATCAAAATCATTTTCCTTTCAGATTTTGTTTTCATAAAGGCTAACAGTATTTGATTTCATTTCACTTTCATATTCAAATAATCTTACAATTCAAAGGGTGAGTTTGTCTTAATTCTATCTGTAAGGAATTCATAAATAATACTCATGAAATCTAAACACCCCACCTCACCCCCCACAAAAAAACCTTGCTCAAACAAAAGTAAACATCATGGATCATTATCTGATCTAAATGAATATAGCTGAATTGTTGTAAACCGAACTATGCAGTTTTAGAGTAGCTGAGGATATGGTGCATAGGATAGATCCTCTATTAACTATATTTTCACAGTGAAAGGGATAAAGTGTCAAACATAAAGTGTCTGTTTCTGTAGTCCTCATTTGGCAAAACTCACTCTGAGTTTGATAGATGTTTTGCCTGTGTGTTGACTTTAGGATTGGTCCTGGACAGAGTAATGAATAAATGAAATCAGTGAAAGCATTTCTGGGGCACATTGAAGCTTTCTAAGTTACAAATAAGTACTACATAGAAAAGCGTGTTTATCAGTTAATCACAATTAAAACATAATCCTCAATAGATGTATTTACATATTTAAACTACTCTGGACAGAGGATTAAAAAAAGCTAATTCAAATAGTGGACAATGGTTTTTGGAATTAATTTAAATTAGGAATTTAAAACCTTAAACATAAGGGGATTAATAGTATGGTGGAACCAGGAGAGGAAGTGAATTAAAATTTAAGGCCTTACTTAAAGCATAAATTAAACAGGTTCTTTGTTTTCTCCAATTGTCATTTTGCAGGGCTAACCTGCACTTTGGAATAACAGGAATAACTGCTTTGGGGACAGGTCTTTTTTATTTTCTGTTAAAATCACCTTTTTAAGGCTGATGTGGACTCCACCTTCTTATGTGACCACTAAATATTCTAATGTATGTGGTATTTTCCCAGTGGTAAATTTCTTGTGCTGTACATTTTATAAATATGACCTGATTTTAATAGCTCACTCTCATAGAGTACAGTAAAGTTTAGGAAAATGTGCTGAGTATTGACAGTTGATTTTAGCCCTAACTTGGATACACAAAAATGAATACTGTATGGTGAAGTGGTTATGTACTAAAAATTGAGTAAGAATTGATAGCCAAACTTCCAAATACAAAATCCCTAAATCCCTATTTAGAGTAGTTCTCCATTAATACTGCTGGGTATCTATGCACATAAATATTGATCTGAGTGGCAACTACCCATTTTGCCCATATATAACTGATGTGAAAATATGTCCCTAAATTAAAGGGCACTTGTTTCCTCTATTAAAGTTAGAGACTGAAGAAATGAATCTAAAAAATAAAAAGAAAAAAAATCTGACAACCAAATAATTAAAAAAAAAGGGGGGGGGGGTCACACTTCATTATAACAAGGACACTGTAGACACTGTAATCACAGTGTAGTTATATTACCTTTATAGTAGAAACTCATTGCAGTTGCATGATTTGATACCTGTAACTACCATTAAATCATTCTCCATAAAGTTCACTATATGAAATAATTACTGGACAAATAACATGGCGTTAACATGCCTAGATTATAATAGTATAAATATTAAGGAGGACATCAAAGAGTAATCATGAATCAGTCATGATTAACCTTCTGCCTATATCAACTATTGTTTTTTAAATACTGCATACTGTAACTGTAATTACAGTACTTCTGTTTTAAAGAGAAAATATTATTTCTTCATGGCACTGGCAAAAGAGACTCATCTGCATTTTGTGTTAATTAATGAAATTGTTAATCACTTCATCAGGAGGGTAATGAAGAAATCTTAAATACTGATCTCAAACACTGCACATGTTCTACAGAAGTGGCTGCATTAACCTGATATGTTACTTAGGATAGCATATCACCATGTGTGCGCATATGCATGTGTCAATGTACATTCATATATGGAGAATGTGAACATACATGGTGAAGGGCATTCTCTAAACTGATGTGCCCTTTCCAAAGACAGGTCTTATCTCTTGGAGACTGAAAATTTCTCATAATGCACTAAGAACTAATAGAATTCAAGCATTCAATAACTAGAACTATTCAAAATGCTTTCTCTAAATTTTGCATTCTTATGTTAATTCATTATATTAACAACTCAGATGGACATATACAGTGCAGGGTGCTTTCATCAGGCAAGGAAAAATATGATTATATCTGCAGTGTGAAATGGGTAATTCATGTGAATTTTGAATAAAATGGTAGTAGATGCAATGCTGTTACAGGCACATATGCTTTTCCCCCCGGGGAGCGTAATGCATAAATTCAGATTTTTGTGGCAATAGAGAATAAAAATGGTTTTATTATATATGATTATTTTTCTGTGTTCTTTGGAGTTGAGGGGTATATTTGATTTGCTAAAATTAATTCTTCAAGAGCTGTACCCTATGTGTATTCCACATGTGAATATGCCTGTGCACCATGCACCTGAGACTAGAGGGCATAAGGGGAGGTGCAGTCTGACTCCCTCTCCAGTTCCTTCTTACCACCTCATGTCCTGAGTCTGTATTGAGCTATCCTCACAGCCTCTTCATTTCTGTAAATATAACCATATATAGTTTGCTAGTATTTTACATAGTTAGTATAGCTTAGCTTTCCCCACCCTGGGGACCCTCTCCATCCCTCCTTTTGGGCGTAGGCCTATGCCCCAGAAGTCCTGGATTTAAAAATTGCATTTCCTACCCTTGCTCCTTCTCAATCAGTGACAATCACCAGTGCTGTTTTCACTGCCTTGGGGGGAGATATCTCTCTGCCAAGTGCAGTATCTGTTACTCCTTTCCACCCCGGATCCAAGAGGGACAAGAGCTCCTATTGAGGAAGCAGTTCAAGGAGAAAGCCAGGAGATCCCAATCAGATCCAAGCCATAGGGACCCCTCTCTACAGCAGCTGCAGGCCTTGAGCAGTGTGCCTCCAAACACGAACTCTGGAGTAGAGGCCAGATCAGATCAAACTAAAGATCTATGATCTTAGGCTTCTCATGAGAAGCTTAAGGGGCACTCTCTCAGACGTACAAACAGATCCCCCTCTGAGCCTTCCAGGATAAGGGATCCCTCCCAACTCCTTGCAAGTTGGGAACACAGTTCTTAGGTCTGCCTAAGCTTCTCAGCCATGAAGGGAAAGGGAGCAGGAGAAGCTACACAAGTATCTCTAGCATGTTGCAGGACCGACGTCCACCAGTACCAACCAAGAGCTCCAGATGGGACTCTCCCTCTCTAGTGGTACCAACCCCACCAACTGTTAAGTTTGTTGTGGTACTGGATCAGGTGGAACCAACAGCCTCGACCCGTCATGCTCAGGGATGGACTGAGGCATATTCTACACCAGAGAGAACTTAGTCCTCCCGAACCCACAATCCCCTCTCCTTTCAGGCTCAGATCTTCTGAAAGATATCTAAACCACAGAGGAAGACACCTTCTCAAGGAGGAGATGGCAGCATTAGTCCCCTAGACTATCTGTGAGTCAAGGCTTGCTTCCTTCCAGCGACAATGGCACTGGTCTTCTAGTTGGCTGAATCCAACAAACTATCACCTCCCTAACCCAGGGTTTTTAGAGTTTCTTGGACCTGTCCTCTGCCCAAGCAAGGTTAAACTCCAAGAGATAGCTGGTACCTAATGCAGCCATCACACCCACCAACCAGCCTTCAACCATTCATACTTTCATTACAAGGGTCTATGGGATCATTATGAATGAGACCCCTGGTCCATGCGCTCTACCATAGAATCACATCATCCCTCTCCTCTTAGGCAACAGCAACTGGCGCTGCAAGTCTACACAGAGGAAAAAGATGACGAGCTGGATCCATCAGTAACAGTGTTACTGTTAGGGGTATCATCTTTGTCACCTGATAAGGCAATTGCCCCATCTTTCACCATCCCCATCCAACAATCATGAGTTTTATGAAGAACTATTGCAGAGGGTGGTGGCAGAACTTCAGATTCCATTAGAAGAAGTTGAAGATATGCAGTAAAAGCTCTTGGATGTCCTGCAAGGCACACAATCAGGTAGCTCACCCAATAAGTGAGGCCATTATAGAACCAACTAAAGTGCTATGGATATACTGGCAACATTTACCTGTATCCCTTAAAGTGTTGAGAAATGTTACTTTGTGCCTGTGAAAGGGGCAGAATTCTTATTCACTCACCTTAGCCCCGACTCCCTAGTAGTACAAGCAGCCATGGAAACATCCAGAAGATTCGTGATGACAAAGCATAAGTCATACTCATCACACCCACCTGGCCCATACAATTCTGGTTTCCAGATCTTCTACTGATAGCAGCCCATCATCCCATCAGCATCCAACTCTTCCCACCAACTCAGGAGAATGGCAGGATCAGACATCCCAACCAAGACTCTTCACATCATGACTTGCTATTTGGATGTGTGTCAGACCTAGAGCATTCATGTTTGGAGGCTGTTCAAGCTATTCTTAATCACAGCAGAAAAGATTCTACCAGAAAATGTAATAAATGGATTTCTTTACCTGGACAAAGCAGACCCAGGTATCACTAGGTCCAGCAGATATTTCTGCTATTTTAGACCACCTTCTCATTCTCAAGATGTCAGGTCTTTCTATTAGCTTGCTGCAATTCCACCTAACATTTCATCCTCCAGTATTCTCTTTTTATTCGCCTGGTAACAGCCAGCTTCCTTAAAGGCTCTTAACAGGACCTTCCCACCAGTAGTGGAGCCAATGCAGGAGAATCTCATTCTCGTACTTTCAACATGTACTGAACCTCCTTTCAAACCTTTGGTCATGTGCTCAATGTCTCACCTGTCTATGAAGGTCACCTTTCTGCTTGTCATTTTGTCCGCCAAGAAGGTGTGTGAGCTGGGGGCTGACTGGCCAGACACTCCATTTCATAAAGAGAATGCTATCCCTTCATCTTCACCTGAAATTCATCCAGAAGGTAATTTCTGAGTTCCGCATAAACCTATCAAATCACTTACTGCTATTCTTCCTGAAGCCTCATGTCTCTAGCGAGGAGAGGAGACTGCATCCTCTCAACATTACACAAGCATTGGTTTTCTACCTGCAAAGAATGAAACCATTTAGAAAACCACCTAGCCCATTTGTTGTTATAGCAGAGCAAGCACAGGGATAGGCAATATCTGCTCAGACACTCTCTAAGTGGATTTCTGGTGGTATTCTCCTTTGCTATTAGTTGGTGCATCTCCCTCCCCCAGTAGGGAGAGGGCCCATTCCACTAGAGCACAGGTGACCTCAATAACAACTCTTCAAGAAGTATCTGTGCTAGACATTTGTAAGGTGGTAACCTGGTGGGTCCAGGGACAGAATAGGTGCATGCATTTGTCATCTCCATTTTTCTGTATGCGTGTGAGACACGGACCCTTACGGCCAAACTTGAAGGGAAAGTACAGGCAGTAGAGAGGAGATGCTTCCATAAAATCCTAGGTATCTCCTACTTCGACCACATCATTAATGAAGAGGTCTGTAATATCATCACCCAATGTTCTGGATAATATGAAGGCCGCCTGACAACCGTGAAGAAGTGCAAGCTGAAGTGGTATGGCCATGTAACAAGATCATCTGGCCTATCCAAGATCATCCTCCACGGGACAATACAGGGGAAGCGAAGAAGAGGTAGACAGGAGAAGAGATGGACTGGCAACATAAGAGTGGACGGGAATGGACTTTATGGAGACTCAAGCACTTGACACACAATTGTCAGGGGTGGAGACAATTGGCTGATTGGTCATTGGGGCACCATCATTGATGAGCAATGCGGTTATGGGTGGTGATGGTGATGATGATGATGATGATGAAGAACCTGGAGTTACAGCCACACTTTCACACAGCATGTTTTGAGCTAATCCTCTTCTGCTGATGTAGTGTTACAGACATCTATACCTCCTGCATCCTTGTGCACCCCTCCTATCTGAGTATTGCTTGATTGCTGCCGACATATAGAATACACACAGGGATCAGCACTCAATGAAGAAATGGATGTTACCTAGCTGTAATTGGAAGTTCTTTGAGATGTGTGGTATTTATCTATATTCCACTACCTGGTCTCCTTCCCTTCTGCTTTGGATCATGACTGGATTTATGGTAGAGAAGGAAGTGGAGAGGCTGTTAGTCCATACTTCCCCTTATACCCACAGTGCTGAATATGAGGAGATCCAGGGTGAAAGCATGGACTAACTGACACTATCTGCATGATTTTGTGGTCTCAGGTGCATGGCATGCATGCACACCCACAGATACAGTTAGGGGCCACTCAGCTCAAAGAGCTTCTAGTTACAGCTAAGTAATCTCCATTTATAGACTGGAACTATCTGAAAATCACAACGTACAATGGTCATAAGAATCTGGATTTGTCATGTGCCCATTGTATCTATTAATTGATAACTATTTCTTAAGAGCATAGAGTACTCAGTATGGAGGGTATGTGCATAAGCAAAGGCTCTGATAGCTTATTTTATAAATTATAGACTTTCAAAATTAGTCTTAGAAACACAATTGCTTTCTTTAACAAGGTTCTTCACATTCATTTTAACGTCCGAAGGACTGATCTGCCCCACTCACATCTCCTTTAGGCCACTTTTAAAATTTTTCCATGCAGTGAGCTGGGAATTCCTCTACCGATGAGGAATCCCCAGGTGGCATAAAGTTGACAGAGGTGACTGTAAGAGACACTCTCCCTCCTCCCCCCCTCCACCCCAGAATCTATCTCTGTCCATGCTATTAGTGGGCCTAGGCAGGGTGTGCTGTGCTCCACTAATCCCCAGTAGGGGGCTGTTACAACTAGAGCAGCCCTTGCACTGCATCATCTTGCCTCCGCATCTGATTTTGAGGTGTTTGTTCTAGTCAGACTGAAAACACAAATGTCTTTTGCGGTTGGTCGTCTTATTCCTTTGATAAATACCAATAATGTGCTTAGTGCTTTTCAACACACAGATATCAATAGTGCTTCCTCTTATGGACATAAAATAGCCCACTGGAATGGGAAAAAAATATTTTTGTGGGTCAAATTTAGTTAAATTTCTGGGCAAAAGTGGGAGAAGTGGGTCTTACGGAGATGAGATGAGGGAAGTTTTAGGACAACACAGTCCTATACATAGGACAATATGGAAGAAGGTCCCAAGATGGGAGAAGGGAAAAAATGGAGGTATTGATGCTGTCGCTGTTACTGGAACAAAAGCTGTGAAGAAAAATGTTAGGCATGAGATCTGTACTGTAGGCCAAGTCACAGTTGTTCAGGAGTTTGAATTTCTACCTTTGGAGTTAATAGATATGGAAGTTTGGGATACACATGGGATTCTGTTCTCCCAAGAGGTTTTTTTTATTTATTATTTATTTATTGACATCACACCTATGTCTAGTTATTGAACAAACTCATAACAAAAACGTGGTTGCTGCTCCACAGAGCTTGCAGTCTAAGTAGTGTATATATGCATAACTTAGATATCTCTGCTTTCATTTCTCTGAATTTTGGTACACAGTGCAGTCTGTGGAAAATAAAACTGAGTACACAAGAATTAAAACTTGCTAGTATCTAGGGCCATACAACCCATAACAAATCTTAAAAGGTAGGGGGTAAGAGCTATAAGCCTGGTGCTGAGAGCTGGAAAGCTATGGAAGTTGAGAGAGTACTGGATTAGTTTGAGAGAAAAAAGGTAGCTTTACTCTGTGGGAGCTTGTCAGAAGGTTGGTCAGGCACTTGTCTTTGAGGTGTTAATGGTGACATAAGGGGATAGTCCCAAAAGGTTTGAAGAAAGTTCAGAGAAGTATCCAAAGTTTTCTTAACTGAACCTCCAAACCTTTTAAGTTTTGACTTTCTCTAGAAGTTCAGAATTCTTTGGAACACTGCTCACATGAATTCCCTTTACTTGAACAGTAAAGATGAGTTCAGTGCAAACAAGAAATGTGCAAGTGTGGGCTAATTATAGGTAAGGCACATGTAGCCCAAAGGAAGGTGTGTTGTATTCTGTCCATCAGTCTAATATCTTTAGAAAACAAGACTGATATAACTAAAAAAGAGTATAGCACACAAAATGAGTCATCACTAACAATAACTTAGACACAGAAACAATCACCCTTTTATCAACCGCCATTTCTTCTTCTTTGGTTTGCATTGTTAAAGTACGTTTGTTAGAAAAATATCTGTGTTGCCTTATTTCATACAACTAATCTCTATTTTTATCTGTTCCTGAAAACCAAAGTACTTGAAAGTGTTCCTTTTAAAATGTAGTTGTCTGAAATATAGCACAAAGCATATAGCATAAACTCTCAAATTCTAAACCCTGACCATATCTGACTATGGGAAGTACAGTACTAAGCTGGGTTCAGATATAAGTTAGTTATACAGCATCTTTTTTTCCCAATTAAGGTTTTTGTACGAATTAAGCTCTGCATAAGCTCAAAGTGACTGGCAAGAGTTTAGTGCTCTCCAAAACTCAGGGGAACTTCAAAAGAAGAGACCACTGGAATGCTGAATGCTATTTTTTCGTCTCTTTGATTGTATTGTTCAAGGTGATTTTTCTTTGCTCTTTTTTCATTTTAAATGATATCTTTTAAGGTTTTTTTTTTTTTTTAAAGGAAGGAAGAAAACTGAAGGTGAATATCATGATAGTCCTAGTGGCCTTTTTCTCTGTGTTGGATTTCTTGTCATATGTTTTGACTTAGTAGGGAGCCTATTATTCACATGGCTACAGAAGTGACTTAGGTTCTCTAATCTCTACATCTAAGCAGATTTTTTTATAAAACAATATTTATATTATCTGTAACATAAAAAGTTGAAGAAAATGTAATATGTCTATACTGGGGAGACAGTCTATCTCTGATTTGTCATCCGAGTAAAACAAATATTCTACAGAAAGTAAATTGGTCTGCTTTTTCCCTTGGTCAGTCTGCAATTACAAAAATAAAATGAATAGTTACCTTAAAGTTGATTGAAAACCTGAAAACATAGCAGTAAAAGTCACTAAATATCCTTAAACCCACTTCAAAGGACCTCAAAGCACAAGCTGTATTTTAGAAACCGTGATCATAGAGGGCTATCGAAGAGACAAAATAATATGATGAATATGGTGAAGCACTGGAATGGGTTACCTAGGGAGGTGGTGGGATCTCCATCCTTAGAGGTTTTTAAGGCCCAGCTTGACAAAGCCCTGGCTGGGATGATTTAGTTGGTGTTTGCCCTGCTTTGAGCAGGGGATTGGACTAGATGACCTCCTGAGGTCTCTTTCAGTGCTAATATTGTATGATTCTGAGAGGCACAGAAAATAATACACCGAAGGCACTAAATACACAAATACTGGATACGCAAAAAATGTAAAGTATCTTACATAGTAATTGCCATTATACTATTACAGGTAGATCTGTCTTAAGTATCGGGAATACTGCTGGAATGCTTTCTATCATGCAAAACTAACTTCCAGTGGTAAAACAGTCAGGTTTTCTGAGTGATCTCTTTTTCTGTTTAAATGTACAGTTTTCCAGTTCAGGTATATGAGTATGAAAGTGAGAAAATGCGCACACTCATTTACTGTATATAGAATAATTTGTTTAAGACTTAAGGTGCTACGTTATATATCACCAAAGCTATAACGGCGAACTGCATGTTGCCCATATTATGTTATATTGGGGCTGATGTGGAATGCTGGTAGTGATGTGTGGGTTATAATGAACAAAGAAACAAAAAAGAAATAGTTTCAATAAAGTGTTTAGAACACAGTTACAGATGTTAAAGCCACAGCTGCACTGGCGGGGGAAGAAGATACACTGCTTGAGAGACAGTGGCTGGAGGTATTTTGCTTGGACAGGAGAGATGTTGGCATAATGCTTCTTGAGGTGGGGAGCACACTTGGGCTGTGTGCTTAGTCTCATCTAAAGCCCATTGAAGTCATTGGAAGTCTTTCCCACGATTTCCTTGGCCATTGATTCAGGCCTTAGAAAAGGTATATCTTATGCTCTTTCCCAGCTCCTATGTTCTGCTGGTTGCTAGTGTACAGGATGGCGAAGCCATGGCCAAACCTCCAATCCACCCAGTCAAGTCACTTCTGGATTGTTGAATGTTACCAGGATTTCTCCTCATGCATTCAGGGAGTGCAAGCAGTACTGATTGAGTGGGTAAGGATGGCTTCCTGTTCTCTCTCCTGCCCAGCACACCTGAGCTTGGTCAGTAATAATTTGTCTCTTGAACTGTTATACGATCTAGCTTTTTGTACTGTATGTTTCCCTGTGTGAAGCACTGAATATTTTAAAATCGGATTTAAGTTTGGCTCACATTGCAGCTAGTCACAACTACAAGAAAGCCACAAGTAGTACAACCCTCTGTCACCTTCAAAACGACAAACAGGGTAATACTCTGTATTATTATCAATAGGTTAAA
The DNA here is from genome assembly GCF_013100865.1 of Trachemys scripta elegans. Classification (NCBI taxonomy): domain Eukaryota; kingdom Metazoa; phylum Chordata; order Testudines; family Emydidae; genus Trachemys; species Trachemys scripta. Next base: position 20,096,902 of record NC_048308.1, on the reverse strand, counting down.
GCCCTGAGCATGTAAAGCTGCAAAGCTGACTCCTTAAACTGTCAGATAATCTGGCTCACTCAGTCCAAATTCAATTGAAATTGCAGAATCAGATGCATCACATTCTGACTATTATCAAAAAATATCAATTCTGATATTTTTTGAAGTTTATTCATGGTACTAAGTAACTTAAAATATCTTTTAATAGTTTACTATCAATCAAGAAATCCTGAGGGAGATCGCAAAAGACCAGCTAAGGTCACTTGAGGAGGAATGTGGTTTTTTTTTTTGTTTGTTTTCCCAAATAAGCGGAAATTCAGTTGAATGCAATTTAGATCTGATAGCGCCCTTGTGAGATTTTGGATATTTTGGATTCTTGTGAAACACAATGTGTGGATTTGAAATTTAACCTTTGGCCAGTAAATTATATAAAGACAAACTCTAGAGCATTTAGCATAGAAAATAGGCAAAAAAAATGGCCAAATAATTACTACAACTTCATTTTTGTAGCAGTGTTTAAGCAGAGTATTAATTTTGTGTTCAGGCTATTCTTTCTGATATTGCCATCCAATGAAGTTTAATGATATTACTGAATCACTCTCACAGCACTGAAGCTTTTTAAATGGTGTTCACCAGAGGGTAAAATATAAAGTTGAGTATTTGTGTGTTTCCCTTCCTGATCACCTATGAATTTGTATTACATACAAAAACAAAGTGGGTCAGAAATATAAATACACCTCTACCCCGATATAACACTGTCCTCAGGAGCCAAAAAATCTTACTGTGTTATAGGTGAAACCGCATTCTATTGAACTTGCTTCGATCCGCCGGAGTGCGCATTCCCCCTCCCCCACCCCCGGAGCACTGCTTTACTGCATTATATCCAAATTCGTGTTATATCGGGTCGCGTTATATTGGGGTAGAGGGGTATTCCCTAATTCACTTTCTCATTGGAGATGGTAGTTCCGCCTGGCAAAGAAATCTTTGCTTATTTCCTATGGCTGACAGATGTAATGTTGGCTGCCCATTAGGTTTGTGAAGAACAGCAAGTCCGACATCAGACAGTTGAACCGCTGAGCCACCAGGAAATGTAAAGCTGCTCTAAACAAACCAGTGGAGCTACTGAAACCATATCGTAATATTCAGAAAGAGTCTCTGTGCCATCACATCTTGTTTTTAATTGAACTTTTGTGCATGAGAGATGAGACTTGAGTGTAAGCAAGAGGAGGAACGAAAGTTCATGGATTGAACCTCAAAAGAACACTTCTACCGCACTGTGGATGAAGTGTAGTGACCCCATTCAAGCTCAGGGAACCTGCATCACAATCTCTGCAAGACATCTATGTATTTTGTAGAAAGCCTGCAAAATCCTACATGATCCCACAAAGTCCACAAATTGAACCACTGGGATCCAAAACATTTTAGTTCATAGCTTTGTATTTCAATGCTGTGTTGTTTCTTGAGCAACGGAGAAGCTAGTACAGGAAAAAAGGAGATTGTAGCAAGGTTGGGGGTTTGGTCTTAGATTAATCTGCACTCTAAGAATTTAACATTTTAGATCTTGACTGTGATCAGCCAAGGGAGAGGAAAGAAAAGACTTTGCTTAAGACAACAATAAAACTAGTAAGTGCAATTCTTCCTGAAGATTTGGTTTGTGTGTTGTTTTATCTGCTGCTCCAAATTTGCAAGAGAAAATACATTTTGTATGCATATACAACAGTACAATATGGTTATTTTTCTTCTTCTTTTGACATTTTTTTTGTTATCCATCTGAGACCAATCAAGGAGAGAGAAATGAGTGGAAGTTTTATATGTATGCACAAGATGTAAAAACAATGTAATAAATAGCTCTTTATTGCAAAATAAAATATATTAGACGGTGATACTGGAGTATACTATGACCCATTCATCACAAGAGAATGCTTCCAATGGCAGTAGGACCAAATTCACACTCCAGAAATAAAAACAGGATTAGTAATTATATCCACAGTCAATAACCTCCGCCAACAGTGTGGATTGCTGTTGATCTTTCTTGTTTTGTTATTATGTGCCCTCTTATCCCAACAATCAGCTATTCAGTTTATTGTGTACTTTACCATCTTGCCCACCTTTTCCCATAGAAAAGTGTCATGCAGTCCATAGAAATTAGAGAGGTCATTCAGTCTGTCCCCCTGTCAAGAGAAAGAAGTCATGAGCTTGAAGATTTAATAACTTACTATTGCAAAACCCTGCTGTGGTGAAGCAAATTAAAGCTAGTTGGCAGGAGTATATAGAAGTGAAAGATGTTTGAGGGATTTAATTTCATCCCAGCTTTTATGGGATGCCTCTAAAGAAGTTTTTAGGGCCAAAGTAATAGGTATAGCAACTGCTAAATTGAAAGAGAAAAAATGCTATAAAGAAGGAATTGGAAACAGGGATCAGGAGGATTGAGAAGTTAGATGTATACGAGAAAGAAAAGGGGAAATTCTTAATCTAATATGGGCAATAAGAGAACTGAGAAGTATATTAAAAGAAAAAAGTGTTGAATATAAAGCTTGAAAGGTGCCTGATTTTTTCAGAAAAGCAATAAGACTGATTGGCTCGTGAGACAATATAGCTATGGGCTATGTGCCAAGTTAAATATAGAAATTAAAAGTGTATGTTCCACAATATTGCTAAAAATACATTGTACTATATCTTCAAGTAATATAAATCCTCATATGGCCCAGTATGTTATTGTATTGTAATTTATATCTATGGAAACATGCTTGAATGATCAATGCTGCCCCTTCTTCATCTGTCATTGTTTTAGGTTTAAATTGCAGCTTTTTTTTTTTTAAGCATGTTCCTAGGAGAAGGAGAATGGTGTAAATATGCAAAAACAAATGTTAGTCAATTGTGTTCTCCCTGAAAACCAAAGGTAAAAGTACACTGGTCCGGTTGGGTATGGTGTAGTGGTCAGAAAGTGCTGACCGTACCCGCTGGGCCACTAATGGGGGGGCAAAAGGGGCAGCTGCCCCGGGGCTACGGCGACGATTTAAAGGGCCCGGGGCTCCCGGCCACCGCTGCCGCTACGGCTACCGCTGAAGGGCTGGCTGGGGGATTTTGGCCTGCCCCTTCTGCTCAAGACCCCTCCCCTTCCAGAGGCCCAGAGCTGCCCCCTCCCACCTTTCCCAGAACCCTGGCCGCCCAGCGTACTGATAAGTCATTTAAGTTACTTTCACCCCTGCTGAAAGCACATACCTGTTGAAGGACACTTGTTTTGCTAAAATCAGTTGTAGGTCAAAAACCATCAACACAGAAGTATTAAACTTCCATACTTTTTATAGGCATCACTGAGTCCATAAAAGGGTGTTCTACCAATGTTTGAGCTATATACTGCACCATTCTTCTTCACCTTCTGAACAATCAGCTAGAACAGATAAGATGAAAGGTGATAACTCAAACGTTTTATGATATTTCTATTAATCCACTGCCTAGTAAATATTTCTCAAAACACATAACGAAATACAGTAGAACCATATTTTTCAAAGTTATAATAATCCCACGGGACTAGATGGTAGTAAATCAGAGATATATAAGCCCTATCAGCAGGGCTACATGAGGCTGTTAGACGAATGTCATGGAATGACCTGAAGATGGCTTTACTTTAGATTACTCTCCAGGGACTTAGGTCTAGTGCTATTGACTGTTACCTGGACCCTTTGAATGCCATGCTAAATTGCAAAATGAAAAGCTCTTTAAAATGTTAAATACAGTAATACTGAAGATGAGGCTTTATTCTGTTCATAAAAGCTGCTATTTAATTATCTGAACAGGTTAAACCTTAATCATATTTATTTTGTTCTATGTGGGCCTGTCCCCAAAAGAAATTTGGCACAGAACTTTTTAGGGTAATTTTATGGTGATAAATATGCTTTAGGGTAATCAACTGTAACAGGGTTGCAGGATCCGTAATGCTGCAAAGGGAATCCAAATTCTGTTGACCCACCCTACAAGCCAGAATTATGACCCTGGACAAATCTGCCTAGTAACTCCCATTGATTCATTGCAACAGATATAGCTTGTTAACTTTCCTCTGGTTATAGGGGAGATGGGTGTGGCCCTCTCAAACATTTGAGGCTTTGTTTGTAGAAGGGATGGAATGTCACCTGTACCAGCCAGGATTCTTCTGATCATTCTTTTCAGCACTTTAAGGATATACAACAACATCTTAAATTATAACTGTGTAATAAGAATTAAATATTAATCAATATTTATCTTTACTAAATAACCAAGAGAAATTATATTTTATAAGAAAAAATGGAGTTCTTCAAGTGCTGGGCCCTATGTGTATTCCACATGTGGATACGCATGCGCTCCATGGGACTGAGACCAGAGATTTGTATCAAGTAGCATCTGTTGGTCCGTGCTTGCACAGTTGTCATTGTGCTCTTAACAAAGGGCATGAAGGGTGGCCCCAATCTGAGTTGGAATCCATTGTGTCCATTACAATCATCCTTTCCTTTCAGAATGTGTAAATATATATTGTAAATAGTTGTAGTGAGCTTGGTCGTAGTGTTTTTTATAGGTAATATAGTTTGTCTAGTTCCTCCCTGCTTCAGAAAGCTTCTCCCCATAGAGAAGGACTATGCCCAAAGTTTCAGAACTATATCCCCTGATCTTGTTCCTTCTCCATCAGCAGTGAACACCAGCACTACCTTTGCTTCCTCGAGGAGTCTCATAATTACCGCCCAGTGCAGCATCTCCTGCTCCTTCCGACCCTTAGCCCAGGATAGATGAGAGTTCCATCTGTGGAAATCTCTCATGGAGAAGGCAATAAGATTCCAGTTCCAAGCTGGGAAGACCCCCCTGTACAGCAGCCTCAGATGGTGAGCAACACCACTCTGACCATGAGCTCTGGAGTATAGGTCAAAACTGTTAAGCCTAAGAAACCCTCTCACAAGAGTAGGGGGCATGATCACAGATATAAGGAGAGATCCCGGTCCAGATCTGCATCTAGGAAAAAAGGTCCTTTCCCATCTCGGTCTACGTGGGGTGAATCATCACCTGACACTCCGCATAAATCTTCCATTCAATAAGAGAAGGCATGAAGGAAAAAGAATCTGATGGTACCAGCTTTGGTTCCATCTCACAGGCTGGAAGATCGGCACCAGCCTTTTCCCACTGGGAATTTCGTATTGGACCCCAATTTGATGGTTCCAGCACATTCTGAGTGGGATCCTGCAAGCACCAGGTGTTTGGATGAACCGGATCCAAAGGTCCTGACCTCTAGGACCACTTGAACTTGAAAGGGACTAAGCCCTTTACCTCAACAGTGGATAGTCTCGCCTATCTGCAATCTTGTATTCTAGAAGTTCTGGTTTCCTTAGAGATGTTTCAATACCAGAAGAAACCACCTTGGGGAGAAGAAGATCCTCTCCTACCATGTTCACAGGCTTGAGCATTCTTCCTCCGGTACTGCTGGTGGAATGGAAACCTACCTTCTCATTAGACAAATCTGATGTTCCAGGCGATCCTTTCCCCCCGCCCCCCAAAGGAGGCAAACCCAGAAAGATCCTATAGAAGGTCTTGGAGCCACACCACTCCTGGTTATGATTACACAGGGGACCATTGGTACCCAATGCTTTGGGCCTCCCAGCTGAGCTCCATGGGATCTGTATACTAGTCACCCTGGATCTATGCAGGAATCACACCGGCTCTCTTCTCCCAGTTGATACCAATCGGCTCCATAGGAATCTGTGGAGAACAAAGATGATATGGTCCAGATGGTTCTGAGAGGTGTCTCATCCTCCTCATATGATGAGGCAATTGTTCCATCATCCCCTTCACCACCTGATGACCACAGGCAGTACCAGGAGCTTTTGCAGAGGATAGTAGTTGAAGTTCACATCTCTCTTGAGGAGGTCCACAACACTTAGCATAGTCTATTGTGCATCATGCAACCCTCTGCCCAGTGAATGAGGCCATTTTGGAACCAGCCACGACGGTTTGGCATAGCCCTGCCTCCTGTGCCCCTTCCTCAAAAAGGGATGAAAATGCTATTTTTGCCAGCTAAAGGTGCAGAGTTCTTATAACCCACTCAGTGCCCAATTCAGTGGTGCAGGCAGCTACAGAGAAGTCCAGGATACAGCACCCCAAGACTACTCCTATTGTCAAGGGCACTAAACACCTGGATCATCAACCAACCTGTAATACAGAATTGCTAATTACCAGGCTCTATTATCAAAGCACACTTTCACAAATTGTTCCAAATTTGTGGGATTGACGGACAAGCTTTCCTAAAACAGGGATTGATTCCAAGCCCTCATCAATGAGGACAGGCAAGTTGTTAAAACATCACTCCATGTGGCAGTGGATGCTGTCAATACTGAATCTAAAGCCGTCACCACAGTAATAGTTATGAGAAATGAATCATGGCTTCATTCATTAGGTTTCCCCTAGAAGTCCGGAATACCATCAAGGACTTGACCTTTGATGAGTCTAATCTCTTCAAGTGAGAAGATCTGCTCCCTGGGCATTTACACCTCAGCCCCAAAGAGAGAAACCACAAATATAACTTTTTATCCTTTCTTAAATCTTGCACTTCTACATCTAGGGAATTAAGTAATGTATAAATAGCTTAAAAATCTGTTTTTGGGGTGTGTGGTTTTTTTTTTTTTTTTTTTTTTTTTTGCAATAAATTCTAAAGAATGTCATAAATACATCAAGGGAGGTAAACCTGGAACACAAGAGTGTCACAAGTAGAACTATGTCAAGTTAATATCATACAATGATATGAAGATAACTTTGCTCTTGACATTTTGAGCAATATCTTTCTGGCCTTACACTCATATTCACAAAACACACTTCATATTTAATTCTAAACAGATTTCTAGAATTCATTATGTTTTGTCTGGAGATTTCAATCTTCTTGTCTCTACCAAAACCTGACAGAGCCAAGAAAGAGAAAATTATCAGCTCTATCTTTATTTGTTTGAGGCACAAGCGTGAGATCTGTAATGTGAATAATCTGCAAAATGAATTAGTAAAATTATTAGCCATATGAAATGGAGAGAGAGAGAAGGAAAGATGAAAAGCAGAATGACTAGGAGAAAGGAGAAGGAGAGGAAGAAGACAAGGGGAAGTATACTGTAAATAGATAAGAAAAGAAAAGATACAGGCACTGACCTGAGAAGTAGGAAAAAAGGAGTAAAAGACATGGAGGTGGGCCAATAAGCATATGATTGTCAGATATGGTCCTTACGTGAGGGCTAGTAAAGTATCTAATGTGGAGTAAGCTTGTTTGAGTACATATGGATTCCAACCAGTGGAAATGTTGCACTTCCACTGCACTCATTGGGACAGCAGCAGACAACCCATACATGCTGCTGTACTCTGGTGATTCCCAGCTAATGCAGCAGACCCACTCATCCCCCACCCCTATTTCAGCCAATTGTCAGTTAGAGTAGCCCTAATGCTACTCTGAAATCTATGCTTGGGTGAACCAACCCTAGCTGGCCCCACGATTCGGTAAATGGATCACATAAAGGTGGCTTAAAGACACTTTTGACTCTCGTTATCCTTTCTGGTTTTGTGCAGGTTGTTTGGGCCTAACGTTATGGATGCTAGTCTAATTGTTGTCTTTGGTATTAATATTATTTGTTTTGCAGTAGTGTCTTCTGTCCCTTGCATCCTTGATCACCTCCCTTGGGCCCAAATGACTGCAAACCTCCCAAAGATTTTACCTGAGCTCCTCCCCACAATCCTCCAGTTGCCAGGCTCCTACCCAGAACCTTGCCTTGCTGTGTCTCACCCTACATATTTCTACCAAGCCATTCACATTTTCAGTCCCAATTATGCTCCCCCCCACATCCTTGGTTTCTCATAGCTACATTCAGCTTTTAATTCATAAATGTTGACATTTATGAATGTTTAAAAGCTTATCAGTTGCTATCAACCTCTCCAACTTACAATAACCAAACAACTTTAATTTTGTCTCCCGAAACTTGTAAAAATTAAGTCAAAATGAAAAAAAATTAACCAGAGGCCATAAAGTCCCAGAACATATTCATGGAATATGCTATAACACTAACATACTACAATGTTACTCAGTAAAAAATAAAAATGGTCTTTACATAATTTAGTTAATATTTTTAAAATATAAACTTAATTATATAAACCATATAGGCAACGTTTCAGAACAACAAACAGATCAATAATTTATTCTATTCATAAAATATTTTTCTTCTGTACCCAACACATCACACTGAGAAAACTTGTAGACATAACTTAATGACCCCTGGGGTTATATTCCTTTCAAAATCTTTACTTCACACATACTTTAAAAAAAATTAAAATCAGCAGCACACACCCAACAGCATATTTCAATTAGGGCCTGATCCAGACTCTATGGAAGTCAATGGAAATTTTCCATCTGACTTCAGTGAGGTTTGGACCAGGCCTGTACAGACGAAAAGAAGGGGGCAAAGTTAAGGGGGGGAAGGGGCACTTTGAAAGTCAGAAGGGATGAGAGTGAATGATGAAGGGTTGTATGGGAAATGGTTAACTGTCTGGGTTTCTTAACTGTTAATTTACTTGATTTTTGGAGAGTCTCAAACTTAAGCAATGTTTAAACAGGTTTTTTCTTGTGAATAAACAGTAAGATGTGTGTAATTTTAACACTGATCATACATTAAAATACCGTCAGGGCCCTCAAACTAACTCTCAAAAAAGAAAATGTTCTTCATCTAGGCTCCTACAATGCTTGGTTACTTTTAATACACTAATAAAATGCTCAGAGATATCATGGTTATGAAAGGCACTATATAAAATCAAACACTTTGAGTATATGTATAGTGCATTTCTAAAATAGTTGCTTGTGCACACAGTGTGTCTGGGGATCTGTTTATACTTTTATAGAAAGGGACTGCTTGGCACAGTATACATCCTGGATAGATGAGAGTACAAAGAATGGGATAGATTATATAGGATAGGGGAAAGAGAGAGATCTTCTTTTAAAAACAGACCATAAACTGCCCAGTGGCACTTCCCTGACCCCTTCATTACTATGGCTCAGATTTCATGCTTCTGTTGGGCTCCATAACTGATGTCACACCAGTGGAATCAGATGAGCCAGATGCAGTTATGTGGGCCTTAAAATAAAAGACATACTTAGACTCACTGACGTGCTAAATGCCCCCTCTTAACCTTGTTATATGGGGGTTCAGCTCAGAATGCTAGCTGATTAAAAAATATATGACCTTTTAAATAAATGCACCTTTTTAATTACCAGCCGGCAATCCAGCATAATTTGTTGCTGTCTAATGTATTTTTTATTTGTAATGGTTTTGCATATTTGATAGTCTCTTCCAGAGTTATAGATTAGGTGTAGACCTGCCACATCTATAATTGACTGTTCTCTTTTTTTAAACTGTGCGTCTCTTAGAGCCTTAGCAGAAGAGAACCCAGCTACACTCACTGTCAAGGGATTTAATTAAGTGGTAACTGTTTACACTAATTAATTAAACCTACAATGTAATATCAAGGTGACTGACGGCCTGATCCAAAGCCTATTGGCATCATTGGGAATCTTTTCATTGATTTCATTGGGCTTTGGATCTGGTCCTAAAATCCTTTATATGAAGGCATTGTACCTTGGCCTGGCTTGGGAGGTGGGTCACAGGAAGAGGTGAGAGTCTGTCCCACTCGTTTTATGCCCTGTGCAAGGACCAGGCACAGTTGCAGTCCCTGAATGTGTAAGATTATATGTATAAAAGTCAAGATTGCTGCAGAAACAAAGATTTGATAAGCAGCTGCAAGTTCAGATGGTTTTTATAACTTTTTGATTACAGTGGGCCAGATTTTCAAAGGTGTTGGGGGCGTCTTCGATTGAAGTGAGTGAAAGTTAGGCACCTAATCTGTTTAGCGATTTTTGAAAATCCTAATAGGTGCCTATCCATTTAGTGAGTTTCTTTGAATTTTGGGGTGTTTCCACTGGATATTGTCCTGTTTGTTTTTTCTTCCTCTTGATTTTTTTTATGCCACAATTGTTTTTAATGTGATTTTAAAAAATAATCTTAAAATATAGGTAACTCAAAAGATAAATTAGTTTTATCTAACTGCAATGAGTGTTTCACTAGGTTTGCAATCCTTTATGTGCTACCTTGCAGTATGTACATTTTGGTAGCCCACACAGAAAACATACATTGACTGTGTAAGATTAATAGGCACATTTAATATGTAGGCATGTTAGCATTTTTATTGGTAATAAAGCTGTCATGTTCACTTCATGATTATGTATCTGGCCTATACGTATAGCTCCCTTTTCAAAGGTACAGATGAGTCATGTAAGTTTAAATAGATTATAATCAACTACATAATTTTAGCAAGAGAGGTAGGACTAGAGCGCTATCATGTAACATAAAATCCATATCTGCAATATTTTGCCTTGCAATATACTATGACCTTTCTCTAAGTGATGTAGACGTGTTGAACAAATGAAATACAACAGTGGATTTTGTTTAGCAGGAACTACATCATAAATAACCAAGTTATAGCTCCTCACAAATATAAAACTTAGATGTATAAAAGTCCAGGCCAGATTTTCAAGAGAGTTCCATACATAAAAAAGTGGCCAGACCCAGAACTCATCTCTCACTTAGGCACCTAAATATGCCTAAAAGAGATCATGGTCAGAAGCACCTAAATGTGCCTAAATGGGATCTGCTGGGTGCAGAGCACTTTGAAAATGTGGCCCCCAAGCATACATGTTTACATTGCTCACATACATCTATTACTTGTATGGCTATCCCTTAATCGGCCATGAACCCAAACTAAAAATGACCTTTATGGAACTATAAGGGCAGTTTGCATATAAGGAAGCTGTGCCCTTACACAATGTATTCAATATAATAGACACGTCTTTCCTTAAGTATCATTGTTTAGTGTATGTTGAGTGACAGTTATAACACTGTGCTTTGAGCTGTACAGGATAAAGAGGGGAGACTTAGGTCCTGTCCTCAAGGAGCTTACAATAAAAGGCCCTGATCATGTAATTGGTGCACCTATTGCAGTCCCAGCTGAATCCAGTAGGGCTCTATGAGCCTGTGATAGTGCACCCACATGCAAACCATAGCAGGACTGTGGCCTAAGTAGACCAGCCAAACAATAATTCAGGTCAAAATATCACAATTGGGCAGTGTTTTGTGATATGTTCTTTGTATTAAGGCTAAGTGGATTGTATCAGCCATGCAGGCCTTATGCACCACTTCCTGTTTTTTCCCTTGAACAAAATAAAAATGAAATTGGATCCTATTGTATACTCATGCTTATTATAGTTCGTTATTTAATATCTTACTTAATAGTGCCGAGAGGATATATAATCAGGTATGAAGAAACAAATCCTTCCCCAACTAGCTTATGTTAATCTGTCCATTGTATAACAACCTGAAGTAACAGCTCTCTTTTTCCCAAATGAAGTCTTTTGGTAGGCGTCACTGAGAGGCATTGATTGACACTAGAGCAGTGGGAAGCATTTCTGCACAAGTAATTCTTTATTTTTAGGTATAATAATTGATTTTTCCATAGGAAGATCAAAAGCAAAATTTGGGGGCAGCAACTCGTAGCCCTATCCTACAAATGCACTTTCCACTGCAGTACTTACTAACATAAGTAGTTCCAGTAAGAGTAGTAAATGTTTGCAGAATCAAGCTCTTTGAGGTTAGCAGAGTGTACAACTTCACATGGATTAATTCGCCCTGCTTTGTGATACAAAATCAATCCTTGTGCAACCATGATGGTTACTTCTCCTTTGGGATATTATAAAGTATTCATTTGACCTTAAAGTTTGCATAGATTCTTTGTGTAATGATGTTTCTCTTGGCAATGATTATAAACTTGCATTTGGATAGGTCCACTCAACTCATCCTAATGGATTCCAAAGTTGTTTTCAAACATCACTAATTGATCATACAAACAGTATCTAGGAATACCTTTAGGCTCAAAATTAGACAAAGGTTTCTAACCATCACAGGAGTGAAGCTCTGGATCAGCCTTCCAAGGGGAGAAGTGGGAGTAAAAAACCTAAATTGTTTTAATAGTGAGCTTGATAATTTTATGGAAGGGATGGTATGATGAGATTGCCTACAATGGCATGAGGCCCATCTGTTATTGCTAGTAGCAAATATCTCCAATAGCTGGGGATGGGACAGTAGATGAGGGCTCTGAACTACTACAATGAATTCCTTCACAGGCATCTGGCTGGTGGCTTTTGCCCATATTTGGGGCTGGGAAGGAATTTCCCCCCAGGTCAGATTGGCAGAGACCCTGGGAGTTTTAGCCTTCATCTACAGTGTGGGGCACTTTCTGGTTTGAACTAGACTAAATGATGGATTCTCTGTAACTTGAAGTCCTTAAGTCAAGGTTTGAGGACTTCAGTAACTCTGCCAGAGGTTATGGGTCTATTACAAGAGTGGGTGGTTGAGGTTCTGTGGCCCACAATGTGCAGGTCAGACTAGATGGTCATGGTGATTCCTTCAGGCCTTAGAATCTATGGATCAATTTGCCCTCAGCTAAAATGCATCTGCCTCTGGCATGAAACACAGCAGTTGAGAACATTTAAGGACAGAAAAGAAGATGAACATAATTGAAATTGAAGTGAAAATTCAGAAGTAATTTCCCAAACTGGAATTTATCCAAGACGTCAGAGGTAAAGCCACCACTCTTGAGAAAAGTTCTATAAGAGATGGTTTTTTAAAACATAAGTGGTTGGGATTTAACTTTTAGGTCTCATTCAGAAAATGCCTCCACCATCACTATATGCTCACACATTTGTTCAGTACTAATTCAGAGTGAAGAGTGCCACCTATGGAATCACCACTGCTAGGCCCACTTGTATTCTCTCGAGGTCTCCCATTCACAGGTAATGTATATAAACTAGTGCTCCTAATGTAGATCTCAATTCAGATATGATTGGCCAAAATAATTTCATATTCAAAGTGAAACTATATTTGAGATTCTTTTCTGAATCTGTACAAACAACACCCACATAGGAGACCCATTATGAAAGATATTTCCCTGTATTAGTAATAAAAATCAGAGCAGAATCCAGGAAATGCAAACAATTACCCAAAATAGCTGTAGTTAACATGCAACAAACTTGTTCTTATAGCCCAAATACTTGCATTTAAAGTACACTCTAATTAAGGACACTGATGTAAAATGTATCTATTCAGCTTTCTGCAATGTTTTAGCACTAGCACTTTGTATGTAAAAATCCATCAGGGAATTGTTCACAAGCTTGAGTATTCCTGCATGGGATATATTCTTTACTGATATTGTCTATGGTTGAGTACTCTATTATGTTCTCTAGGAAAACGCTGCTTCCTGCTTTTGACAAGAGTATCAGAAGCAGGGTAGAACTGAGCAACATTTCTGGTATGGCCTGTTTTATTTTAGAGGAGCAGGGGATAAACGCAAATTTAAAACAAAGCTGATGTTGGTCCCAATGTTTTGCATTACACAGGAAAGGACAAAGCAAACTCAATGGCCTTCCCACACAGTAATTCACCATTTGTGAGTTCACTGGGGAAAAAAAATATTTGAATAGCAACATGAATTATAAAAATACAGTATGGACTGCTGTTTAGACAAAATAAAATGTGGGATCGTTGATTCCACACCTGTTAAATGGAGCTGGAGGTTTTTGTATATATCTCCTAATTAGGCTTACCAAGGAGAGCTAGAAATGCTGCTACATTACTCTTACTGAAAAGGAGTGCTTACTATTTGAAAGGGTAACTGCCTCATTTTTTGACATGTGCTAACAGGTAGGGGTTTCTTGATATTATTGTAAACACACACAAATCATTTTGGTGCTAAAAGTTTTTTATATTTTGGGGATTCATGGCAGGAAACATTTCCTATTAATTTCAGAAGTTTTCAATCTCATCGTATGCATGCGTTAAAAAAGTCTATCATATGCAATAAAAGAATAACTTCCGTAGCAGTAATTTTCTTGTCATGCTTCTGATGACAATGATAAACCACTTTGGGGTTGTGTCTTCACAGGTTAGTAAAATGAAGACAAATTGAAGTGCATTCACTCTAACACTCCTTTAATGCAATGCAGCCATTGGACTTTTTTACTGAGTTCTACCTAGAGCTTTCTTAGCTTAACTTCCTTTACTACACACAGTCACATGCCACCTATGTGACTCAAAGCTCAGTTCTGTACTATTGCTCAGGTAATATACTTCAATATTGACCATAATGGTAGATTTTCCTGTATATTGAGTTTGAGTCTGGGCCGTTTTCAAGGAAATGTAACTTTAAGCATATGAGTGATGTCATGTAAAATGTCAATTGGTTAAAGGTACCTTGCAAAAAGCCCAGCTAAAGAGACTTTGGACAGGGATATCAGCTAGTATTATTGTAGAGGGACGCCTTTTGTCCTGAGCAACAAAGCCCTAGTGCAGCCATTAATGTGACTACTCCTAATCGTCCTACAAAGGAGAATTTAGCCATGAGATTCCTGTATTCACAGACTTCTTGGCTATGCTCTTAGGTTTGGGGATGGAGTAAGCTATTACACTTAGGTCACTGCAGATAGAGTGGCCCAGAACAGGAGTATTCGTGCATGCCATCCCCGTGGCCTGCAGCCTTTCATTTCCACCACCACCTAATTCACAAAATGGAATCATAGTGATTTTACAGCATTTAGGGTCTTCTGCATCCAAGGAAGGAGAGGGAAAATGTTGTCCTTAGTAAAGAGCCACAGAGAATGCATCCATTTTGTTCCACACAGGAGCCTGAAAGCAAGTATAGTAAAATGTGTTCACTGTGTAAGTTGTGAATAGAATTGTCAGCTAACATTGGCTCAGTTTGATGGTGGTTATCTCTTTGAAAAGTAAAAACCAATATGGTAAGAACACAGTTCTTGTTAATTAAAGTACCAAGAGCATGACTTTAACTCTGATTACATGTCCCTGACACTTTTGACCAACTTTAACTTGTCAACAAAAAGAATGAGGAGTACTTGTGGCACCTTAAAGACTAACTAGTACAAGTACTCCTCATTCTTTTTGCTGATACAGACTAACACGGCTACCACTCTGAAACCGTGAAATATTGGAACAAGGGGTAAAATATTGGAACAGCCTTCCGAGGGAAACGGTGGGGGCGAAGGACCTGTCTGACTTTAAGATTAAGCTAGATAAGTTTATGGAGGGAATGGTTTAATGGGATAACATGATTTTAGTCAAATGAACAGCGTGCCATCGTTGGTAAATAGTATCAGTAGCCAATGAGGGTCTGGCTGGAGAATCTTGCCTACATGCTCGGGGTTCTACTGATCACCATATTTGGGGTCGGGAAGGAATTTTCCTCCAGGGTAGATTGGCAGAGGCTCTGGAGGTTTTTCGCCTTCCTCCGCAGCATGGGGCAGGGGTCGCTAGCTGGAGGATTCTCTGCTACTTGAAGTCTCTAAACCACAGGATTTGGGGACTTCAACAGCAGAGTCAAGGGAAAGGGGTTGGGACGGCTTTGTGGCCTGCATCATGCGGGAGGTCAGACTAGATGATCATAATGGTCCCTTCTGACCTTAAAGTCTATGAGTCTAACTTGTCAGTGCTCCTCAAGTCTTCGTTTTCCCTCCTTTATGAAATAGCAGCAGTTTCCTTTATTCTGGGATCCTGATGCATCATGTAAATAGGGAATTGTTTGGCCCCAGAAGTAGCTAAACTGCCTTTAAGGGGCAGCAATATGATCCAACCTCTGGTAGGCCCTGGTAATCTCTGAAGGTTTAGGCAGCCTAATGAGTCAGGAGTATGGCAAAATTGGATGGTTGTGGGAAGCCTAGGGTTCCCTAGCAATTTTACTTGGGGTTTGATGTCTCTGTGAATAAAAAGTGAGCCTCAAAGAAAATAAATTAATTCACCCGGACTGTGCAAACTGAAACTAATGGCTTTTATTCAGCTCTAGTTTCTCTACCTCTACTTTTTCCTTGTGTCCATTAATTTGAGCAGCCTGTCTTTGAGACAGATCCTTGGGCCTGGCTGGCTGCAGTCAATGTAAGGTCCAAGTGGGGAGACAAAAGGTGGCTTTAGGCAACCTTTGCATGCCCCCAATACCAAGTCTGCCATAGGACCTATTATGTTGGCTATGCCCCACCCCTGGACATGTCCTCGTGACAGGGAAAAGAGACAAGGAGTGTCTGGCGCAGAGCTGGTTTCTGGGTTTATACCAGCTGGGGGTTTTCTTCAGCTATTAATGAAGCTTTCTATGTAGCTTTCATTGCTAGAACATGGGGCAGGATCTCGTCCTCTATTAGTTGCTGTGATGTAACTTTAGTGAAACAGAAATTTTCCTTAGCTGGGAGGCATGTCCCTCCTTTATTAACAGTTTACTTTTCTGGTACTTGCCTCACCTTGTAAAAGCAGCATTAAAGGAGGTTAAAAGCCAATGTAAGACTTCTTACATATATTGCATACTGACAAAGAAACAAAGTGCTGGTGCTCAGCAGTATAATTTTTGCCTGCAGGAAGCTAAAATATGCCAGATATAACTCTAAACTTTATTTTAAAATATTTCAGAGATTAGCTGTATCAGAAAATGCCTTCTACCATGTGAACTTTCACTAGACCCCAGAAAACAAAGCTGACTTTAACAAACTCAGAGAAGTGGTAGGTAAGTTCCCGTGGGAAGAAAATCTAAAGGAAAAGGGAGTTCAGGAGAGCTGGCAGTTTCTCAAAGAGACAATATTAAAGGTAGAACGGCAAATTATCCAGTGCGAAGGAAAGATAGGAAGAATAGCAAGAGGCCAATATGGCTTTGTCAGGAGCTCTTTGATGACCTGAAAATCGAAAAGAAATCCTACAGAAAGTAGAAACATGGACAAATAGCTAAGGGTGAATACAGAAAAATAGCACAGGTTTGTAGGAACAAAATCGGAAATGGTAAGGCACAAAATGAGTTAAATCCAGCAAGCGACATAAAAGACCATAAGAAGAGGTTCTATAAATGCATTAGGAGCAAGAAAAAGATTAAGGAAAGTGTAGGTACTCTACAGGGCCCTCAGCAGGGAACAACTATTAATGGCCAACATCAAGAAGACTGAGGAGTTTAAACTGTGATCAGATGCTTAACACAATTTATTATGAACAACAAGGTGAAAGGAACACAAGCCAAAACAAGGAAAGAACAGGTTGAACAATATTAAGGTAAGTTTAGATGTATTCAAATCAGCAGGACCTGATGAAATCCACCCCAGGAGATGTAAGGAACTAGCTGAAGCAATCTTAGAATCATTTGTGTTTATCTTTGGGAGCTCATGATGTTGCATGAGACCCCAGAAGACTGGAGAAGGACAAAAAAAGTACCTGTCTTTTGAAAGGAGAACAAAGAGTAGCTGGGGACTTGTAGATCAGTCAGCCAAACTTTGATACCTAGTAAGATACTGGAACAAATTATTAATCAATCTGTAAGCAGCTAGAGGATAATAGGGTGATAAAAGTAATAGCCAACATGGATTTGTGAAGAACTAATCATGCCAAACTAACCTAATTTCCTTCTTTGACATGGTTACTGGCCTAGTAGATGGGGAGGAAGCAGTAGACATGCTTGATAGCTTGATTTTAATTAGGCTTTTGACAGAGTCCCACATGGCATTCTCATAAGTAAACTAGGGAAATTTAGTCTAGATGAAATTACGTTAAGGGGGTGCACAACTATTTGAAGACCAGACTTAAAAAGTAATTTTCAATAGTTTGTTGTCAAACTGATCGGGGGGGGGGGGGGGGGATCAGTGGGGTTTCACAAGGGTCTGTCTTGGGTTTAGTACTACTCAATATTTTCATTAATGACTGGGATAATGGAGTGGAGAGACACCAAACTGGGAGGGGTTGCAAGTGCTTTGGAGGATAGGATGAGAAGTCAAATTGAATTTGACACATTGCAGAATTGGTCTCACCAACTACACCTCTACCCCGATATAACGTGACCCAATATAACACAAATTCGGATATAACGTGGTAAAGCAGCGCTCCGGGGAGGCGGGGCTGCGCACTCCGGTGGATCAACACAAGTTTGATATAACGTAGTTTCACCTATAACGCGGTAAGATTTTTTGGCTCCTGAGGACAGCGTTATATCGAGGTAGAGGTGTAATAGAAATTCTATAAAGACAATTGCAAAGCACTGCAGCTAAGATGGAAAAAAAAATTAAATGCATGTAAGCAGAGTCTGAATGAGCTTTCCCCTGACATCTAGAGGCGAGCTGTGGAAAAGGACTTCAGGAGTTGATCTCCTTTGCATGGGCACACCCACCCTGCCTAGGTGCTCAGCATGATGGGATTGCTTGCCCAAATGGTCACTTTTGGCTGGTGTGGAATCCGCAGTCTCCTTGTTATTGGGGCAGGAGTAATAAAGGGTTGTTATCCTTGCTGTGTGAACTGAGGGCAGCAGAACCGTACTTGGCATTTCCCAATTGAGGGACTCACCCTCAACTTTATAGCACTCGCTAGGCAGTGGACATGGATTCCAAAGCCCAGTGAGTTGAGAGAGGTTGTGGACAGATACTTGTACCTGGTGGTGTAGGTCCTGCCTAAGGGCACCAGGCACCATTTGACCCTTCCTCTCTCCACTCTAATAACAGAGAAAATTTAGACTCATTGAGAGTCTTGTTACATGCTGCAGAGCTGAAATCACTGATATCTATGTCTAAGTATTAGGCCTGCCTTGGGACAGAGTCTCTCATGCAAGAGACTGCCCACTGTGCACCAGGCATCAGACTCTCGCACTAACAGCTGAAATCACTGGGAGCTATGTTAAGTGGGCGGCCCTGAAGATTTCTTGGCACGGCTGGCAGAGAGGTGTGGTGAGTGGCCAGCAGAGTGGCTGGTGGAGCGGCGTGGCAAGCGGTCAGCTGGTGGAGAGGTGCAGCAAGTGGCCAGCAGGGTAGCTGGCAGAGAATGCCAGAGCAGAGCCCCATACAGAGGGGTGGCAAGTGAGTGCCCGAGCAGTGGATTGAGTAAGGTGTCTCCTTAACCCTCCACCCAAGGTGGGAGGTGAGCTCTGCAGATGCACCTCTGAACTCTGGGTCTGCACAGTCCAAGGACAGCAACTATGTGTGGGGTGCAGAGAGGGACGGGCACGTTAAAGGGACTTTTGGGTTGCTGGATTTAGGAACCTGAGGGGAAAAGGACACTGCCCAACTTACTTGATGTAAGTTTTGCTCATGGTTTGTTTATAAACCCTATTTGTGGTGTTTCCCCAAATTAATGCACATTATTTCTCTCCTTTTATTATTTTTTTTCTACACTCAGACTCTGTGCTTGAAAGAAGGGAAGTATTGCCTTGTAGAGGCGCCCAGAGGGTGGTGTGTAATTATCCCAGGTCTCTGGTGGAGGCTTGAGCTGGTCTTGTGTTATATTGTTGAAAAGGCACCCCTAGATACTAAACCCAGCCCTTGTTGCTGCCAGCTCTGACTGGCAGAAGAGTTACATGCACAACTAGAAAATGGGAAATAAATGGCTAGTTGGTAGTAATGGTGTCATAACTATAAAGGGAAGGGTAACAGCTGTCCTGTGTACAGTACTATAAAATTCCTCCTGGCCAGAGACTCCAAAATCCTTTTACCTGTAAAGGGTTAAGAAGCTCAGGTAACCTGTCTGACACCTGACCCAAAGGACCAATAAGGGGACAAGATACTTTCAAATCTTGGGGGGGAGGGGGAAAGGTTTTTATTTGTGATCTTTGTTTTAGAAAGTTGTTCGCTCTTGGGACTGAGAGGGACCAGACATCAATCCAGGTTCTCCACATCTTTCTAAACAAGTCTCTCATATTTCAAACTTGTAAGTAAACAGCCAGGCAAGGCGTGTTAGTTTTACTTTGTTTTCTCAACTTGTAAATGTGCCTTTTACTAGAATGTTTATCTCTGTTTGCTGTACTTTGAACCTGAGGCTAGAGGGGGGTCCTCTGAGCTCTTTAAGTTTGATTACCCTGTAAAGTTATTTTCCATCCTGATTTTACAGAGATGATTTTTACCTTTTTTCTTTAATTAAAAGCCTTCTTTTTAAGCACCTGATTGATTTTTTCCTTGTTTTTAGATCCAAGGGGTTTGGATCTTGATCCACCAGGAGTTGGTGGAAGGGAGGAGGGGGATGGTTAATTTCTCCTTGTTTTAAGATCCAAGGGGTTTTGATCTGTATTCACCAGGGAATTGGTGAAGTTTCTCAAGGCTTCCCAGGGAAGGGAATTAGCTTGGGAATGGTGGCAGCGGACCAGATCTACGCTGGTAGTTAAGCTTAGAAGTTTCATGCAGGTCCCCACATTTGTACCCTAAAGTTCAGAGTGGGGAAGCAGCCTTGACAAATGGTAAAAAGGATCTGGGGCTTATAATGGATCACAAATTGAATATAAGTCAACAATGTGATGCAGTTGTTAAAAATACTATTATTATTCTGGAAAGTATTAACCAGGACTGTTGTATGTAAGAGATGGGTGGTAATTGTCTGATGCGACTCAGCACTGGTGAGACCTCAGCTGGAGTATTCTGGGTGCCATACTTTAAGAAAGATGTGTGCGTATTATCTAGAGTCCAGAGGAAAGCGGCAAAAGGTTTAGAAAACCTGACCTATGGAGAAAAGTTTTTAAAAAGTGGACATGTTTAGTCTTGAGAAAAGAAGTCTGAGGTGAGACCTGATAACTGTCTTGTTACATAACATATTAGAGTTCCAAAGACCTCAGCTCAGGCACAGAGGCTGAGAGTTAATAAAATCCCAGTGGTTGCCTTCTTGTAATACTGTGTCTATTTTTAAACTCAAGCATTTCTAAAATAGTTATTACAATACAAATATTGTAGATCTTTTAGAAATTTTGAAAGTGCAAAATATTCCATTATATACTCTAAAACAAACAAAAAACCTAACAACACGCTTCCCTGAGTAGTGCTCATCAGAAGCCCTTAATGGAAATCCTCATTAGTGACTGGAATCCTTCAGCTGTTCTCTGTAGGCCATACCCTGAGGTGCTTGCTTGGTTTTTACTCACTTTGTAGTTTGAAGTCACCAGGTAAGTAAGTACCTCAGGATGTATGGCAAAATAGCTAGTTTTCTCTGTGATATGACATTGATCATTTTGGACACTGTTGATTTTAATATAGCAAGCTGATTACTTTCAGAAAATGGTGAGGTCAGTCTATCATGTCCCAGACAAACTCCCACTGAAATTAGTAGATTGTCTACTGTTGATTTAAAAGGGAGCTGGACAGACAGAAATATGTCGTTTCCCCCCTACATATACCAGTGCCCCTGACTTGTAATGGCATTGGCAAACCCTATATTCTAGGTAAGCAGAGAGATTCTGTAGAGCAGGAGCCATTGCGGCTCATTCTTCTTTCTGATCTCCTGCCTGTTAATATAATACGAAAGCTCTATCTATTAGCCATGTGAGGAAATGGTTTAAAGTGCCACAATGATAGGGTGGTAATCCATGTCATGTTACCCAGAAGGGTCTCGGAGATCCAGGCCCTCACTTCTGAAGCACCTTGTATGGTATTCTTCAAGAACAATTCTTCAAGGTCCAATTGTGTCCAGACCCAGCCTTCCTTCCCAAAGTGGTCTCCCAGTTCCATAGTAACCAGGATATCTTCATACCATCTTCTATCCAAAATCATATGCCAACAGAGAGAACAGAGACTCCATTCGCTAGATATTAGACATGCCTTAGAAAGGACTAAATTATTTCAGAAATCTACTTGGTTATTCGTAGCCATTGCAGACAGGATGGGAAAGGTCTTCCAGTTTCAGCCCAGAGAATTTCATCATGGATAACCTTCTGTATCTGCACATGCAATGACCTGGCAAAGGTCCCTGCTCCAATGGCACATTGTACAAGGGCCCAGGCATCTTCATCAGGGTTTGTGGCACAAGTTCCTATCCAGGACATTTGCAGAGCATCAACGTGGTCTTCAGTTCACACTTTCGTGTCTCACTACACCATTACCCATCAGGCTCAAAATGATGGTGGATTTGGCCGAGCAGTACTACAATCAGCATGCCAGTAAACTGTGAACCCTCTATCTGCCTAACTGCTTGGGAGTCACTACATTAGAATGGACATGAGCAAGTGCTCGAAGAAGGAAAAATGGTTATTAACCTTCCGTAACTGTTGTTCTTTGAAATGTGTTCTTCATGACCATTCCAACCCCCACTGCCACCCATCTGTCAGAGTTAGCCAGCAAGATGGAAATGAGCGGGTGGCAGGTCACTGGGGCCCTTTATACCATGAGCACGCAACTCCAGGGGCACCAGAGCCAACCCGATGGATACCAGTGAGGGAAAAACCTTCTGGTGGCGATGCTCAGGGCGAGCACGTACCTACATTGGAATGGACATGAGCAACACCTCTCGAAGAACAACAGTTACAGAATGTTAGTAACTGTTCTATTTTTTTTATCAATTTTATTTTGATTTACAAAAAAAGTCATTAAGTTTCAGAAAAGGAAAAATGGCCCACACTGTGCAAAACTGCAAACACCTATCATCTAATAGAATACTTGCGTGACAAATCTCCACTCAAGATAGCAGGACTGTATGAAAAACTGAACACATTCATTCCATTCTGAGACAAGCTTACACTCCAGTATGTGGAGTCAGAAACAGTTATGTCCTAGGGGCTTGGGAAGAAAGTTCCTGAAGTCTATGTCATTTCAGGTTAGTTGGAGGTAATTGAGAGGTGAAGAAATGACAAGAGGACTGTCCTTTCCTGCTGTAATAGTCTACAAGGTAACACCCGTTTATGAATAGATAATAGTACTGTTAACCAATGTTAAAGATTCTTCGAGACAGGGGTGGTCTTCCATCTTATTTTACATTGGCCACATAAACAAACATTTCTATCTACTAATACTATCTGTGGTAAAGGAATAAGTAGAAGAGTCCATTCCTAACTGAAACAGTGAGTTTGTGCATTTCTTCCCATTGTCTTTGTCTGTTTGGGTTCTTATAAAAGTAAAGATAATAACACTGATACAGTGGCTTAAAAACTCCCACAGCTCCAAGTCTGTCATGGAGGAGGATTATTATTGTTGCTAGTTAACTGCTCTCTCCATCTGTGCATCAGTTGTGGGGGATATCCTCCCCAATTGAAAACAAGTCTCACTGGTGCCTGGCAATTTCAAGCAGCTGTGTTCCACATAGGTACAGCTTTATGTGTGTCACTGCTGAGACATCTGCAGTATACACCACCACTGAGAATATTGCCTTTCTCTGGGTGGATTGGGAATGGGATCTGTTAGAAGAAATTAACAGCACATTGAAGAAGGAATGTTTACTTTTCACAGTTCCCCTTTTATCTCCACTCCATCTCTTGTCTCTGCTTTGTCTCCTTCATGCAATAGCACTACTTGTGAATTTTGATGAGGCAATGCTTAGTACATCCCCAGGCAGTTACTTTTCAGTAATTAGTTTAGGTACCAAATATTTTATCCATACTTCGCAAATTTCAGACAGATACAATGCAATTTACATAGCTTCTTTCACAGATATTGTCCATAGAGAATTTGAAATAACAAGGATGATAATTTGGAATGGACATAATTGTGTCTGTTGGAATTCTAGCCCCTTCATACTATGAGGCATTATTACCATTAGTTAGAGAAAAGGGCGCTAAATGAATGCTTTTCAAAAAGGAAAAAGGGGTTAAAGTTCCTATAATGAATATGACAAGTACAAAAAAAAAGGAAAAATGGTGACAAAGAACCAATCCATTTCCAATCCCCTCAACAGTGGAGCATTGATGGAGAGGCCCTCTTCCTGATGCTTAGAATTACTTCTCTGCTCAGAATGGAAAATATTCTGAATGCGATGTAAAACTTAGCTTTATACGGCCACCTGCATCCTGTAGCATTTTCCCCAGGAGTACAGGGTGCTACCTTCAATATCATGGCCATCTTCCAGCTAAGTAATTACGTTCTGCCTATTTAAAATTCCTCCTGCCATTTCAGTTGGATGATGTATTCTATTGTCAATCCTAAATTGTTACTGTTTGAAAGATCGCTGTGTGCTGTTAAAACAATTGCTGCATTCCGTCCCAGAGCTGGTTGCATTTCAGTTCTGTGAGAATTGAGATCCATTATATAGTTTGTAAAGCACTTTATGAACCTTTTGAATGTTGTGCAATATATGCCAGGAATCTTGTGTGATTTAAAGACTTGCATGAAGTCAAGGAGGAAGATCCTCACCCTACTCTGCACTTTTACAGCTGAGTAAAGTGTCTTTAAAAGCCTTGCATGAAATCCTGGTGCAGTTGGTCATTCCAAAACTCCAACAGATTTCACTGCGGCCAGGGTTTCACCCCTGTCTCTAGCCAGTGGAGGATTCTTCAGCTCAGTTACTGCAGAAGATAGCTGTAAGCTGCCTTCAGAGAACCCTTTCATAAGCCGTTATGTAAGTGTCATACTGGGGGCAAGGCCCCCACATGCAGTGCTGTGGAAATTCTGAGCAGCACCATGGCTCATAGGACAGCCTGGTAGCTGCTACACTTTGGGCTATGTCTACACTGCACAGTGAGCTGGATGACTGGCATCTTGATCTGAGCACCCAGGTTAGCTTACCCCAGGTGCGAGCATCCCTGCTGCTGAACCCTACCAATGTTACAGTGTCCTCACTGTTTCTGCACTTGCCCGGGTGTTTCTGGGACTTATCACATGGTTCTCTGTGCTGAGACATTTGAGGATTCTTTCCCAGGCAATTGTGGGGGAACTTGTGAGAAAGGCATTGAAAAGCTATCTGCACTTAAGTGATTTAGCCTGCATCCTCATTGAAAAGTTAAAGGGGATCTGGGGCTGTAATATGTTCCCCTAGTGGGGTAAGTTAGCCCAGCATCAAAGCACCCGTGAACCCAGAAGAGAGGTTTTTCTGTGTGGATGGTAGGGCTGTTAAGGCTAAAACTTATGTAGCAGCCTGAGTTTTAGGCAATGTAGACATACCTTAGTCTATGTCTCTACTATGAGCTAGGCGTTTGATTCCCAGTTTGTGTACACATAAATGCACTGCCTCTCATTGAGCTAGCATGAGTGTAAATAATAGTGTATCATGGTAGCATGGGCAGCAGTGGCACAGACTAGCCGGCCTGAATACGTATCAAGTAGCTTCAGATGGGTTTATACAGCTAAGCCATGCTGCAGCTGCTCATGCTACTTCCCTTAGTCTGAGTAGGCTGCAGCTCAGCACTGTCTATTTCCTTGACCACGGTAGAACGTTGCCTAGGCAGAGGCTTTGTCTGTTAACCCCTGCACAGAAATGGGACCCTGTGGCCCATTGACTCTAGGCCACGTTGGACCAGAGCTGACCCCGCAGTCTGACTGCTAGCTCAGCACACCATTACTCAGTATTCCTCCTTGTGGGTACTCTAGCTACAGTTCACCACTTCAGGGACATATGGTAGTGGAAGCAAACAGACACAGGCTTTGTAAAGGCTCCAAAACCAATCACTGTCTACTGTAGGTAGCACAAGAAATATGCAGATCTAGGCAAAATAATGAAACAGGTGTATGCATTTCCTTGCCTCAGTTTCCTCACCACTCTTCAGCATTATTTGGGCATAGGTTAGAGCACTCTAAGTAGTCCAGGATCCCCCCTCCTGCTATGGCTGCTCCTGCACTTGGCTTCTCCTCCAAATCATGGAGTCTCTCTCCACTGAAGCCAGTTTTTTTATTTCCTTGGGTGGTCTCATGGTTAAAAATGAGACTCCCTGCTATGAAAACCTGTTTCTTTCTCCTGCCCAAGCTTCCTTTGTCTCTGTGAGTCCCTCTATGTTCCCTGGATTGAGCCTTTCAGGCTCTGCAGCTTTTAAGACCCAGCATTAACATCTGGTCTCTTTGTTCTCCTGTCATTTCCCACACTTCAAACCCCAGCACCTTGCTGAAAGGTTGGAGAAAACTGATAGTTGTAGCCACCCTATTGTCCAAAGGTGCTCCTATTTGAATGGGAACCAAAAAGGTTTAATGACCCTCAATTGTCCCTGGTCTGTGACATAGCCCTGAGAGTTAATGGATTGCACAGTCATTGATACAGCAATTTCATAAGTTGTACATAAACAGATGTCCCACATGATCACAGACCCGCAGATACTTTCCAACATGAGTGGATACATCATCCTTGAACTTTTCTCTAAAACCCTTTTAAAGCCTTTGCATAGAAATAAAGTAAAAAGAAATCACTTTCATTATGCTACCTTTGTTTTGTCAGTCAATGTAAAGCACAAGGTTATTCTTTGCCAAAGTAAATTACACATTTTAAGTAGCACAAACAAAGATATGTACTGTTTAAATGGAAACAAGTTGAAGTTGGCAAGTGTGCACAAACATAGCAAGGATCCAATTCAAATTCATACCTGTGAAGCAGAAAAATGAAACTGGGCAGTGTTTACACAAGATTGTAATCAAGATTTGTAGTCACAGCTGTATGTAGGCAGTTGAATTTGTCTGCAAAAATTATAAAAGCAGTTGAATTGCTAGAGACAAATACCTCCCCCAATAGTCTAAAGGTGTATATTGGTTTCTGGATGAATGGAAGTATTCTGCAGGAGACGAGTTTCTCATTTGTAAATAATGAGTAACTAGAATTATTCCTCTTCTCCCCCCAGAACACTACAGTCTTATCATTATGCATCCCTGGCCTGGAGGTGGGAAGCAGAATATCTTGATCCTGCACCCCACTGAGCTGAGTAATGAAGGTGGGGAAGAATATCCAAAGCATTAAAAACTGTCACCAACCAGTTGTCTTTCCAATCTGCTGATCTGTTGTTCTTTTTGAACACAGTACACTTAAATAATCACATGTGCTGTTATAGATACAGGCATGTTGTTGCTTTGATTGAGATGTATTCTTAATCTAGGTTTCATAGGAATGAAACTGTGATGAGTATTCAGAGGAACTAGTGGAAAACTCCCCCCACCCATACCTTTTCACTAGCTGCTGCTGCTATTGTTGTTTTACTTTTAATTTGCCATATACTGCAGTAAGGTCATATCAATTTTGATTCATCAAAATTTAAGGCAGTGTGAGACAATCTGTAAATGTAAAGCAGTCTCAATGTGATTAATATGATATCCTGATGTCATAAGGAAAGAGATAAGGGAATAGGAATTGCCATATTGGTCTCTCTAATCTGGTATTCTCTTTCTAACTTTGACCCACACCCAGCACTTCAGATTAACCCCTCTTCTGCCCCTAAATAATCGACTTCATGGTGCTGTATACTAACATAGGGGAGAATGTTTTCCTGAAGCCAGATGCCAATCATCTTGTGCCCTGATAGCTCTGTTATTTAATCCTAGAATGAGAAAAGGAACAAATATGATATTTCCTATTCTAATATTTCACAATGAATGAAAATTACAATCCATTTTTAATGATGTTCCATCATTCCTAGGTCCATCCTGACACTCATTGTCCACAGTCTGAAGTCCCCTTTAGGAACATAAATTGCCAAGGCATTCTTATCAAATGGAGTTTTTCTGTTGCAAGTTCTGCTGTTAGTTTTTGTTGAAAAATGACGCTCCAGAAACAAAACTGACATTTTGCATGTTGAACATACTATTCCCTAATGTTTGGACCTATAATCAGCCTGATATTTTTTCCTCATGCATGGGATGTATTGGATTTAGCTGTGTTACTATTAAGGGGCTTATAGGAGAACAAGGACAAGGAAAGAAGTAGCTGGTGAGGAAGATGCTCTCTGGAGTGCACTTCGGTGCTCCTTGTCTAAAAAGAGCAGTTTGTTCCCATTGCTGGTGCACATATATTGTTCTGAGCTTTTCTCTTTTTAAATAATGATACAAAAATCCTCTTTCATCCTTCTGCTCCCCCTGTGAGATATGCAACTAAGAATTTATATCCTCATGTTAAAGAGAGGATAATAGGAAGGTTTAGTGACTTCTCAAGTTCAAGAAACTGGTGTCTGATCCAGCGGTTGAACCTAAATCTTTGGACTTGCAGATTAACACACTGCACCAAATTGCTAAGCATTCTTCCTCCTTGTGTCATGCTTTTCCATCAGTGGAAATGGACCTAAATAATATTTTGCATATTTTCTTATCTAGATCACAAAGCTCTTTATAATAGTATCTGCCTGTCTGAGCTGCCTCATTTTATAGAGGGGGTAGTTGACTTGCACCAAGAAGGTTATGTGACTTGTGCCAAGTTCATATACAGCAAATAACTATCATACTCAGGAGTGCCATGCGGGTAAATTATTCCTCTCTTCTGTGTCTCAGTTTTCCTGTCTGTAATATGGGTCTAATAATCTTTTCACTTATATAGTATGTAAATGACTTGCAGCTTTACATTTCTTTTTCATTGGCCCACAGGATGCAGTCTCTCAACACCTGGTAGAGATTGAAACTTAAAGGAAAGTGATCTGTTTGAAATTCCATTAAATAAAATGAGGTCATGGTGACAGGGGGAAGCATTTGAATGGGATTTTATAAGTGCCCAACAGTTGTTGGGGATTTCCTCATCAGCACAGTTGCCATGGGCTCCTGGGTTGTGACTGGATTCTCAGGTGGAATCAGTGGTCAGAGATGTTCTTTTCATCTATGCTTATCATAAGGTGCATCATGCCACAGTTATTCCCTTAGTAACCACCTAACTGGATTATTGTAATGTGCTTTACATAATGTTACCTTTGAAAACCATTTGGAAGCTTCAGCTAGTGCAGAAAATGCTGCCTGCTTGCTTTCACAGATTTCTGTTCATTTATAGGTACAATTCAATGTGTTGATTTTGATCTGTAAGGCCTGCATGGTTGAGTTCTAATTACCTGAAAGATCATCTATCTCCCAGGATCACTGTGGCCTTTGAGATTAGTTAAGGCATTTTTGCTAACTGTTCCTAGACATGAATGTTTGGAGGCTGGTGGCAGGGTATTTTTCAGAGAAGTGACTTCTCTGGAAACTGCTTTCCTAGTTGGTCTATCTGAGCCTGAGTTTTCTGATCTTTGAGGCTTGGTGTAGGCTTTGTCTGTTCTCGCAGGTTTATGCAGAAGTGAGCTGACTAAATATTAGAGTCTATTTAGTTGGCATACTTGTCATATGTGGTGTTTTCCTGTTTTGTACTGGCAAGCAGTGTCTGATGGATGGACAGGTTTTGCAAATCAAATAAACAATTAAAACATTATCTTTGATCTGTGAACATTTTGAGCTAGATTATGGAGTTAACACTAGCCCTGAGTATGAGACAATTTGTAGTTATGTGGCCCCAGGAGCAGACCAGGGCCTGAAATCAGAGGGTCACAATTCAGTCTGTTACCTCTCACCTGATGCAAAGGAGTAAGGTTCATCAACCCAGCAGTGTACAACACTTGCTCTTCTGCGCTGGCTAAGATGTGCTGCTAGTACATGGAGGGTGAGGCAGAGCAAAGGCTTTATCTGTTTCCTACCCCTGCCTGTTCTCTCCACACCCACCTGTGCAGGAAGGGGAGTAGTGGCCCTCTGGTAGCATCTCATCCTACCCTGAGCACAGACTGGAGATTCAGGTTGCCCAAGGGTAAGGAGGAGCTGCACCCCATTTTCCGTCTCGGGTACATAATGTGGCTCCTGACTAGGCCCATTATGTGTTACTGTTCCATCCAACGAGTGCTCTCCATTCTGCTAGTGTTCTATGGCTTTGTTCTTTCCCTTCCCACCACCATCTCACCAACTTGCCTCCATTTTTCACTTGCTGCTGCCATATGAGCAGTTCACTCCTGGGGTGT
Source organism: Trachemys scripta elegans (assembly GCF_013100865.1). Taxonomy (NCBI): domain Eukaryota; kingdom Metazoa; phylum Chordata; order Testudines; family Emydidae; genus Trachemys; species Trachemys scripta. The sequence continues at coordinate 20,067,208 of NC_048308.1, read as the reverse complement.
GGGACTGTTAGATTTAATTTCTCTCTCAACTCCAGGTCTTCCACCCTCAAATTCATCTCATTCTCCCTCTACTGCAAGTTACTGCTCTGTGTAAGTCACTTGTTGCTAAGTGGTAGGACTGGCACAACAGAAGTGACATCTATTGTGCTCTTCCACTCCCTCCTCCTCTCCAGGTCTTTTCCCACAGTTTATTAGCTTGCAGCTTTGCTGCTAGTTGAAATGAGTTACTTGGGGTGAGGCACACATATAAACATACAAATATGTACTGGCTATGGCTGCCTTTGACCTATTAGTGCCAGAAACCTGGTTGCTATATGCCATTATGGATTGGAAATACCTTTATTTGGAGTAATTGTCATATATTAAAATATAAGTTGATGCACCACCACCATCGGTGGAAAGAAGAGCTGATTTATCTGAGCCCTCCACTTCCAGTGATTCGCTACATCCCCAATCTGCTTAGCTGAAAAAAAAAATGACTTCTGCAGCTAACCTTTCTCCTGTATATGTCAGTTTGCCCTGAAACTAAGAGCCACAACTCTCTGCTACATGGACTGCTATGGATCATTAGGACTCAGAATTATTGAATGTATTGTATGAAGCTTCTGGCTTTACCACTGCTAAATGGTTACCTATTGTGAAAAAAATCACATGGTGCTTCCTTTCATGTCTTGCAAGGAGCAATTTTTGTTTGAACTATGCACAGAATTTTAAAAATAGAATTTATTTTTGCTGGTAAAGATCAGTGACCTTTCAAGTATACAAAAAGGCATGTGTAAGGATCCAGTAGTTTATAAACATCACTTGGGAGACTTTTATTCTGTTGCTCCAAATCAAATTCTCTGTATGAGAGAGGTTTTAAAAATTCTTATCACAGCATTCTCTTCATGCTTTTAATGAATCAATACATTCTAGCACTATTTTGCTCTCCTTACATTTTCCTCCTGACACATTTAATGTTTTGATCTGCCATGCTTTATATGCCATTATTTTTCTTGTCTCATGTAATAATCAATATTTGACACTGAAAGTCAAATGAAAACTAACAAAATTTGTTGGCTCAAACGAGAGAGAGTTAAATATTTAATATTTATATATATAAAATAAAGTAATACAACTGTTAATGTCTTAAACCATATAAAGTTTACATATTTTGGATGTTCGAGCAATATTCAGACACCTGCAAAAATCTCAATTTAAATTCTCCCTTCACACTACTGCCAGTGTATAATGAATAAATGTCATATGTGATGTAAGGTGACTGACAGAGGAAGAATTAAAAAAAATCCTGCATAGACATTTTATTCTCCTGTATCTTCGTGATTTTTTTTTTCCTCTTTCTAAGCACCTACTATTTGGAGGTACATGCAGCTGAATTCATTTTGTTCCCACAATCTTAATAGATGTTGAATTTTCTTTTTACAATTTTTCCCAGAATTGCAAATGCTTTTCAATTTAAATATTTTTCTATACTTTTATACATTTGATGTGCCAAGGAGTAACCAAGAGAAAATATTCTAGAGACCACTTTAGAATCAGGAGAATGAAAGTTTGAGAAACACTGATCTAGACTTCAAGAGATGGGAGTTAGAATTTGTAAAATTCAACTGAAGTGAAAAATCGATGTAAGGTCAGAATTTCAGCTGCAGTGAATCAGTGGAGTTTCTTGACTTCAATGAGTCTATGCTGATTTACATCCGTTCAGGATCTGGCCTATAGCATCTAATCATTTGGTCCCTGCTCAGCCAAATTCCCCACTGAAGTCGGATAGACCAAATATACAAACTTGGACCCTGATCCTGCAAAGAGAACCATGTGGGCAGTCTCTAACCAACCGCATTATACAGTATATGTGGTAAGGGTGCCATGAGCAATTGCAGCTAGATCCCTAAATATATGGCCCTGATTTCAGAGCCACTGCAACACCAGTTGAATCAACATGAATCAGACCCTTTGAAAACAGGCCACCTATTTAATCTCCTTGTGCTTAATCCCGTTCTTCCTGAATTACGTACCAAGAGTTCCCATGAAATGCACAATGGCCAAATGTACATGAATATTCAGTTGATGATGAAATTCCTCACCATATTTCTTGAACATTATACAATTATTGCAGTATAAGTTTGGATAATTATGTTACGTAGAGTCCACTTGATGTTAAAGGAAGTGTAATCTCTTACAACAGATATATAATTTTCTCAGTACATTTGCTACGTGGAGTGGAAAGGGAGGCAGGAAGTACTTGTAATAGTGTCCAGTGAACAGAGTTTGCTTCCTGGCACTCTGACAGATTTGCTGTATTATCTTGAGTAAGTCAGGTCCTTGCTCTGTGCCTCTGTTTTCCCATCTTTTAAATGGGAATAATATGTACTTACCTATATAAAGCACTTCAAGATTGAAAAATAAAAAGGACCATTTAGTGCTATATATCAGTAATATGACTTATACCATAGCATATTTATGATTTATATTACAACAGTGCCTGGAGGCCCCAGCCAAGGACCTCATTGTGCTAGGTACAGTATATACACATAGTAAAGGAGAGAGTCCATGTTCTGAAAGATTACGTCAAAGGTCCATGTTCTGACGCCTTACTTGGGCATGAGTTACTTGAATGAATAATCCCATTGACTTTCCTAGGACTGCTAATGTGAGTAAGTGCTCACTATTGTGTATGAGGAGTTCACAATATGACATTAAATCCAGAAGGCAGACCATGGGTAAAATATTAAGTGATTTACTTAATGCTATACAAGAAAGAGAATCATAGAATCATAGAACATTAGGGTTGGAAGAGACCTCAGGAGGTCATCTAGTCCAACCCCTTGCTCAAAGCAGGACCAGCCCAACTAATGCATCCCAGTCAGGACTTTGTCAAGCCAGGTGTTAAAAACCTCTAAGGATGGAGATTCCACCACCTCCCTAGTAACCCATTTCAGTACTTTACCACCCTCCTAGAGAAATAGTGTTTCCTAATATCCAGCCTAGACCTCCCCCACTGCAACTTGAGACCATTGCTCCTTGTTCTGTCATCTACCACCACTGAGAACAGCCGAGCTCCATCCTCTTTGGAACCCCCGTTCAGATAGCTGAAGGCTGCTATCAAGTCCTCCCTCACTCTTCTCTTCTGCAGACTAAATAAGCCCAGTTCCCTCAGCCTCGCCTCATAAGTCATGTGCCCCAGACCCTAATCATTTTCATTGCCCTCTGCTGGACTCTCTCCAATTTGTCCACATCCTTTCTGTAGTGGGGAGCCCAAAACTGGATGAAACGCTCCTGATATAGTCTCACCAGTGCTGAATAGAGGGGAATAAGCACTTCCCTAAGTCTGCTGGCAATGCTTCTACTAATACAGCCCAATATGCTGTTTTCCTTCTTGGCAACAAGGGCACACTTTTAACTCATATCCAGCTTCTCGTCCACTGTAATTCCCAGGTCCTTTTCTGCAGAACTGCCACTTAGCCAGTCGATCCCCAGTCTGTAGCAGTACATGGGATTCTTCCATCCTAAATAAGGGACTCTGCACTTGTCCTTGTTGAACCTGATCAGATTTCTTTTGGCCCAATCCTCCAATTTGTCTAGGTCACTCTAGACCTTATCCGTCCCTCCAGTGTATCTACCTCTCTCCCCAGCTTAGTGTCATCTGCAAACTTGCTGAGGGTGCAATCCATCCCATCATCCAGATCATTAATGAAGATGTTGAACAAAACCGGCCCCAGGATTGACCCCTAGGGCACTCCGCTTGATACTGGCTGCCAACTAGACATCGAGCCATTGATCACTACCCATTGGGCCCGACGATCTAACCAGCTTTCTATCCACCTTGTAGTCCATTCATCTAATCCACGCTTCTTTAACTTGCTAGCAAGAATACTGTGGGAGATCGTAGCAAAATCTTTGTTAAATTAAGGTATATTACATCCACTGCTTTCCCCATATCCACAGAGTCAGTTATCTCATCATAGAAGGCAATCATGTTGGTCAGGCATGACTTGTCCTTGGTGAATCCATGTTGACTGTTCCTGATCACTTTCCTCTCTTCCAAGTGCTTCAAAATGAATTCCTTGAGTACCTGCTCCATGATTTTTCCGGGAACACAGGTGAGGCTGTAGTTCCCCGTATTCTCCTTCTTCCCTTTTTAAAAGTTGGGTACTATATTTGCATTTTTCCAATCATCCGGGACCTCCCCCGATTGCCATGAGTTTTCAGAGATAATGGCCAATGGTTCTGCAATCACATCAGCCAGCATCCTCAGATGCATTGTATCCAGCCCTATGGACTTGTGCATGATCAGCTTTTCTAAATAGTCTTTAACCTGTTGTTTCACCACTGAGGGCTGCTCACGTTCTCCCCATGCTGTGCTGCCTAGTGAAGCAGTCTGGAAGCTGACTTTGTTTGTGAAGACCGAGGCAAAAAAAGCATTGAGTACTTCAGCTTTTTCCACATCATCTGTCACTAGCTTGCCTCCCTCATTCAGCAAGGGTCCCACACTTTTCTGACCACCTTCTTGTTGCTAACATACCTGTAGAAACCCTTCTTGTCATCCTTCATATCCCTTGCTAGCTGCAACTCCAATTGTGATTGGGCCTTCCTGATTACATCTCCGCATGCTGGAGCAATATTTATACTCCCCCCTATTCATCTGTCCAAGCTTCCACTTCTTGTAAGCTTCCTTTCTGTGTTTAAGCTCACTGAAGATTTCACAGTTAAGCCAAGGTGGTCGCCTGCCACATTTGCTATTGTCTGTGCACAGCGGGATGGTTTGTTCCTGCACCCTCAATAAGGCTTCTTTAAAAGACAGCCAGCTCTCCTGGACTCTTTTCCCCCTCATATTAGTCTCCCAGGGGATCCTGCCCATCAGTTTCCTGAGGTAATCATAGTCTGCTTATCTGAAGTTGAGGGTCCATATTCTGCTGCTCTCCTTCCTTTTGTCAGGATCCTGAACTCAACCATATCATGGTCACTGCTGCCCAGGTTGCCACCCACTTCTACTTCCCTTACCAATTCTTCTGTTTGTGAGCAGCAACTGAATGCAGAGTTGCTGAGTCTGATTCCTGTACCTGAACTACAAATCCAGCCTTCCTTCCTATTTGTATTATTAAAATGCTGCATAGTTAGTTCATTCCCTAACTCTCTTCAGTTAATCCCAATGAAATTAATCTCTGGGTTAATTCCAAATTCGTTTTCTGTCCTGTTCAAACCATGAAACTGTAACTGCCACCTCATGTTACAGTGACTTAAACATGCTGACGAGGTGAGAGCTTTTGCTAGCCTTGTGGATGACTTTTAAAATATATATTTTTTGTATCTAACCTCACACTTTTAGTTATAAACAACATGTTAAGTGATAGGAAATTAGCTACTTATTAAAGTAAGGGCTAAAATTCTGAGATTTTTCTGTCTGGGTGACCACCTAAAGGTTTAATTTATAGTTTCAGCCTGTGTGGAAAATTCTGTCATAATAAATCTCTTCTGGATCTACCCGGGTGATAAAATGCATGTCAAACTTGACTAAGCTGTTTATCGTTTTAAGGCAAAGCTGTAAATTTGTATATATTCCTGCTCCTTCTGAGTAGGTGTATGATGTATATCTGATGAAAGAGTTCTGATCAGATATCTTTGATGCTCTTTGAAAATGTATATTTCTTGGTAAAAATTCACATGACTCTATTGATCTTTTAGAAGAAAGAGTTTTCATTGCTGAGTACTTTATATGTTTGTCATCAAAATAGTGTAATGCTGAGAGAGTAATCTCATTTTAGAAAATCTCGAAATATCAATCAACACACAAGTACACCTCTACCCCGATACAACGCTGTCCTTGGGAGCCAAAAAATCTTACGCATTATAGGTGAAACCGCGGTATATCGAATTTGCTTTGATCTGCCAGAGTGCGCAGCCCCACCCCCCCAGAGCGCTGCTTTACTGTGTTATATCCGAATTTGTGTTATATCGGGTCGCGTTATATCGGGGTAGCGGTGTATTGTCAAAAGATTTTATTGCAATATATATATTTATTATGTTAAGAGATTGGCTGACAGACCTGCATAAGGTGGGAGTACCTGTGAATAAAGTGGAAAGCTCCAGTGAGAAAGACAGTGGATTTTCCCCTTTTATTGGGCTGCCCTTCTTCCAAGTGGTAGCAGATGCTAAAGCTTAGTAGATCAGCTTTCGGTTGGAGGAGAAATCAGTGACATGGAGTTTGAATGTATTCTAAGTGTACCCTGCATACACCAGTCCTTTAACAGAAGCAGCCACAAACAGCACAAAGATAATCTCTTTTAGCCCAAGGGTAGGTCTATACTTGCCTCCAGGTCCGGCGGTAAGCAATCGATCTTCTGGGATCGATCCCGGAAGTGCTCGCCGTCGACGCCGGTACTCCTGCTTGGCGAGAGGAGTACGCGGAGTCGACGGGGGAGCCAGCCTGCCGCGTCTGGACCCGCGGTAAGTTCGAACTAAGGTACTTAGACTTCAGCTACGTTATTCACGTAGCTGAAGTTGCGCATTTTAGTTCTAAGTGGGGGGTTAGTGTGGACCAGGCCCAAGTATGGTTTCCAAATCCTTGGTTTCCAAAAGGTGACTCCACCTCATTTATTGACTCTAGTAAGAGAGATTAAGGCAGGGAGAAAACTTGCTTGTTGCTCATCACAGCTCCCTCAGAGAACGTTCATCATAAAAACTAACAACATAGCATTTTCTTTCAAGACAGAAAACTCGCTCACATGTTAAGGAAAATAACATAGGACTACGTGTAATACCACCATCTAGTGACCTTTGCCATAGCAATATAAAAATAACAATAAAATACTTCTACAGCACCTTTCATTTAGCTATCTCCAAGTTCTCTACAAATTTGAGTTAATGGTTATGATTAGAGCTGCGCAAAATCTCTTTGGTTTTTTGGGGGGTTTTTTTTGGTTCTGTGCCCATACTGGGCGGGGACAAAAATAAAAACATGCATTTTGGGTTGACCCAAAATTAAAATATTTCAAAATGAAATGAAACTCAAAATATTGCATTTTTGGATTGAACAAAACTGACCCGAATGATTAATTTTCAGGATCTATTTTAACATCTTAAAAAATAAAATCAAGGTAAAATTTAAATGAAAAGGTTTTTCAAATAGAAGAATTAAAAAATTTTGTTCAGAAAATGTCAAAATGAAATGTTATGACTTTCAGACTTTTTTTCTTTAGACAGAAACAGTTCAGTGAATGTGACATGAATTATCAAAAGTTTGTGCCATAATCTGCAGTTTACAGATATGAAAATTGAGGCACTCTTAATTAATTTTTTTCAGGATCACACATCAAGTCATTGCCAGAGCTGCCAATGGAAGCCATTTGTATTGATTTTCAGACCTTTGCTTTAGCTACTAGACTGAACACTCTTTCTTAGTATTTAGAATGCATGCTTGAAAAAGTTCCTATATTGTAAATTGTTCTGGAGGTAAGAACAGCAAGGAAGAAAACCTCTGCATTTGTCAGCCGTTACCCACGTTACTATGGCCTGATTCAGCTTCTGTTAAAATCAACTGAAAGACTCCCATGGGAGTTGGATCAGGTTCTAAAGTAAACTAAATCAATTAGTGGTGTCCTGTACCCAGTGGATAGACATCCTCTGTCAACATCTTGCCAATTTTCACAACCTAAAATAAAGCTAAACTGTTTTTTTGCTACAGGTTACTTGGGGACAGACTTTTAGAGGTATTTAGGCACCTAAAGATCCAGATAGCATCTGGACTCAGTCACAGGTTTTAGGGGCTTAACACCCATTATTTCAAGGGGCATGAGGCACCTAAATACCTTTGAAGATATGGGCCTTATTGGGATTTTTGCAAGTGTCTGGTGGCCTACTGCCATTGCTTTCAATGGGTTTTAGTCACTTCGGGACTTTGTAAAATCCCACTGGGTCCCTATCTGCATCTTTAGATATCTAAATACCTTTAAAAATCTGGCATCTCATAGACTCATAGACTCATAGACTTTAAGGTCAGAAGGGACCATTATGATCATCTGGTCTGACCCCCTGCATGCTGCAGGCCATAAAACCGTCCCTACCCCTTCCCTAGACTCTGCTGTTGGAGTCCCCAATCCTGTTTTAAGTGACTTCAATCAGCGGAGACCCTCCTGCTAGAGATCCCTGCCCCATGCTGCGGAGGAAGGCGAAAAACCTCCAGAGGCTCAGCCAATCTGCCCTGGAGGAAAATTCCTTCCCGACCCCAAATATGGCGATCAGTAAGACCCCGAGCATATAGGCAAGAGTCTCCAGCCTGACCCCTGTCAGCCATTATACTATTTACCTACCATTGCTTGGTTTTCCTTGACTACTATGCTTTACCATTAAACCATTCCCTCCATAAACTTATCTAACTTAATCTTAAAACCAGACAGGTCCGTCGCCCCCACCGTTTCCCTCGGAAGGCCGTTCCAATATTTCACCCCTCTGATGGTCAGAAACCTTCGTCTAATTTCAAGCCTGAACTTCCCCACGGCCAGTTTATATCCATTCGTTCTTGTGTCCACATTAGTACTAAGCTGGAATAATTCTTCTCCCTCCCTTGTATTAATCCCTCTAATATATTTAAAGATAGCAATCATATCCCCCCTCAGCCTTCGCTTTGTCAGACTAAACAACCCAAGCTCCTCTAGTCTCTTTTCATACGACAGGGTTTCCATTCCTCTGATCATCCTAGTGGCCCTTCTCTGCACCCGTTCCAGTTTGAGTTCATCTTTTTTAAACATGGGAGACCAGAACTGCACACAGTACTCTAAATGAGGTCTCACCAGCGCCTTGTACAACGGAAGCAGGACCTCCTTATTCCTACTAGATATACCTCGCCTAATGCATCCCAAGACAGCATTGGCTTTTTTCACCACCACGTCGCATTGTCGACTCATAGTCATTCTGCGGTCTACAAGGACCCCTAGGTCCTTCTCCTCTTCCGTTACTTCTAACCAATGCGTCCCCATCTTGTAACTAAAATTGTTATTAGTCATCCCCAAATGCATCACCTTACACTTTTCACTATTAAATTTCATCCTATTTCTGATACTCCAATTCACAAGCTCATTCAAGTCTCCCTGCAGGATATCCCTATCCTCCTCCGAATTTACAATGCCTCCCACCTTCGTATCATCCGCAAACTTTATCAGCCCACTCCTGCAATCGGTTCTGAGGTCAGTTATAAATAGATTAAATAAAATGGGTCCCAAAACCGAACCTTGAGGCACTCCACTAGTAACCTCCCTCCAACCGGACAGTTCACCCTTTAATACTACCCGCTGCATTCTCCCCATTAACCAATTCCTTATCCACCTCTGGATTTTCATATCGATCCCCATGTTTTTTCAGTTTAACCAATAATTCCTCATGGGGTACATCTGGTGCTTAAGCTCTCTGTGCCTCAGTTGCCCATCTGGGAAGTGGAGATGATAATTCCTTTCTCCCATCTCTCAACCTTTGTCTGTCTTCTACATTCAGATTTTTTTAAAAGTTTTTCAGGACAGGAAGCCTCTCTTCTTCCTGTCTGTTTGTACAGCTTTTAACACTATTGTGGTGAGAAACACTGCATTAATTTTCACAGTTTTTACCCATCTTTGTATTTAATCACTCCTCATTTCTTTATTGAAAAGGAACTAACGCATTTTGCTATTGGCAAAGGTGTATGAGGTATATATGTGTGTGTATTTTATATATATGGTGTGTGTATATAGCCCCTCTGGACAGGGTTGCTGAGTGTGTCTAAGGGAAAACAAACCTTAACAGCAACTCCAACTGTTATCCATCTCCCCTCCCACACATACACATGACTGTTAAAATACAAAAAACTTACTGGTGTTTTACCCATTAAGGTGGCAACACCAATATACCAAGAATCTTCTGAGGTGAAAAGAGAAAGCAAAGAGTGATTCAGAGGATTCTCACCAAGCTCACAAATATCAAAAACGAAAAGCTGTTCACTGTAAACACCGTGGGAAAGAAATTCTCTGAGGCAAAAGTGGAGCTCCCACTAAGTGAAATTGCTTCCAGTCTTCATCTACATACAATGTGCTTTGACATTGCTGTAAAATAGGTAAAGGAAAATAAAAAAAGCATGGAAAAACTAATGCAAACAACATATAAGTGACAAATGTATTTTACAACATAAATGGGCTAGTGCATTCTTTACCGTTAACCTTACTAGGACACAGAGAAAATGAAAGCCAGACACCTGCAACCAGAAACCTCATACACAATGTATCTGCGTGCATGTTAAATCATTCGTTAACATCTCATTTAATGGTAATTTTTTTTCCATCTCAGCTGACCTTACACAAAGCAATTACTGTATGTCTCTATAATTCTGTCCATCAAAATCCCTCTTACACGTTACTCAAAAATCAACATTGACATTTTATTCTTTTTTTCTGAATTTCAAATTTAATGTGTTGTTCGGCATTAAAGACTATGGGTGTATGTTTGGATGCAATTTTGTTTGGATGAAATTATGTTTGGCTTCTGCATATCAAAATAGATTGCGTGCAAGTATTATAATTTTATCGTAGGTGAAGAGGCTTATTGCGTGTTATAGAGGTTTTTAAAGTTCTTAAAATGAGCTTTGTGGAGAAAGCAACAGAGGGTCCTGTGGCACCTTTAAGACTAACAGAAGTATTGGGAGCATAAGCTTTCGTGGGTAAGAACCTCACTTCTTCAGATGCAAGTCTGAGAAGAAAGCTATAGTGTTGTGGAGAAGAAAGCTATAGTGTTGGTTTGTAGTCAGAATATCTTTTTCTATTTTGTATAGATTTATTTGGACATCATAACAATATGTAGTCAGTCCCAATCTGGTGTAAATTGCAACAGTTCCATTGTCTCAGATAGAATAAGGTGATTTACACCCGCCAAAGACTGGGGCCACACTTATCTCTGTTTAATAAACATGACTGACGAGCTCTAACAAGCGACTAGAGGAGAAGAGAAACTTTCTGCCATTAAGTTAAAACGGGTCTATCCACATATTTCTACTATGTCCATCACTGTGGTAACTATGTATACAAATTCTTTATTAAAAAAGGCACTACACTGACCATGAAAGGGATCCAGTTGACACCCCTATTGAAACAGTGTAATTTTAATCACAGAACCATCAGTATAAACTTCCCCATTCTGAAGGTATGCCTGCACGGATTAAAAACAAAAACCTGGCCGGGGTCAACTAGCTCAGGGCTGTGGGGCTCGGGCTGAAAAATGACTGTGTAGATATTTGGACTCGGGCTGGAGCCAGAGCTCTGGGACTCTCCACCCACACAGAGTTCCAGAGCTCAGACCGCAGTCCAAGTCTGAACGCTTACACAGTGATTTTTCAGCCTTGCAGCCTGAGCCCCATGAGCCGGAGTCAGCTGACCTGGAACAGCCATGCTCGTGCCGTGGATCTTTTATCCCTGTGTAGACGTACCCTGATAGGGTAGCTCAGTCTCTGTTCTCATCAAACTGTAGCCTGTCTATGGAGACTAACAGGCATATTAATTAGTATTATTATATTTATATTACCATAGAACCTAGGAGCCCAAGTCCTAGACCAGGGCCCGTTGTGCTGACCACTGTACAAACATGGAACAAAAGGATTGTCCCTGCCCCAAGGAGCTCACAATCAAAGTATATGACATGCGACAACAGCTGATATAGACAGAAAGGAGAGTACAAGTGAGCAATGAGACAGAACTGGCCAGCATGGCAACAATCAGCAAGATTTAGATATAGCCTGGATATGAGAACCTATTTATCATTTTTATAGCTCTCAAAAGTATTCTAGGCTCTTAAGTGAATACATAACAAAACATAGACCCTGGCCTAAAGACCTTTATAATCTAAAATTTTGCCATGAGACCAAATTTGTGGGTGACAAACAGCAGGGAGAGCTGTGATGAGGAAGAAATTTGATTAAGGCAATATAATCACACAGTTCTACTCGGTTTAGATATGTGCGCATCTTGGTGGTTCATGGTGCAGAGACTCCATGTTCAGTGAACACAACAGAATATGCACAGTAGAGTAAGAAATGGTTGTTTATATATATTATCCTTTTTAAAACTTTAAAATCAGTTATGTCTATATCTGTTTGTTTCCTTCTGTTCAGTCTGCTTTATCCTTGGATTAGCAGCAAATCTTATTTCTAGCATATACATATAGTATGCTGCACTTTGCTGTACCAAATATCAATCCTAAACACACCATGAAAAGTTCTCTTATATCTTTGAAATTTAAAAACCTCGTGCAAAAGAGTCAGAGTTTGATATACACCACCAGGACCAATTATCTCTGTCCCAGAAGATCTCTGAGATTGTGCTGACATTGATGCCTTATTTTGTACACAGGTCATGAGTGCTCTAATGACCACAAAGCATGTTACCATTTAGAGACAAGGACAGCATGCTGCCCCGTTGCTTTTAGAAGACTGACACGCACACACAAACAGTCAGGGAAAATTTCACAGTATATGGAATCCCTTTTTTTTCACATCAATGCCCACTAACATTGCTGCAGTTAAGGGTCTGTCAGCATTTCCATTACAAAACCCAGTCTTTAGGGTTTTAGATCTCAGTTGTTATAAATCATAGAAGTCTGAAAATTGATGTTTGTCAGCTTAGTAAATATATATAGAAATTTACCAAAAAAAATCGTCTATTATTTTAGTTTTGCCAAATTAACAAGAATGGTTTAATTTAAAAAGCTGAAACAAGTGCTAGCTTTACTTCTTAAAAGCTGCTCATGCAGTAGTTACATTTTATACTGTGATTTTAATGAGCATCAACACTTTAGATCATATTTGGCACTTTATGTTTTATGTTTTTATACATTGAACTTGCATTCAAAGGTGGGGGGAGGGAAGCAAAGCTAGTAGTAAACTGGATAGCATATAGATAGACTGGGCCTAATTGAAAGCCCTCCCTTGCTCCCTCCTCCCCCGCAGAGCAGCGCCACAGTGTTTGGCTGCACGTGGAGCTCGCAGCTCTCCCTCGGCCTGGTGCGGGGGGCAGGCAAGGGTCAGGGAACGGGACCTTAGATTGGTCGGGAGTTCTGGGGGGGGCTGTCAGGAGAAGGGGGTGTAGGAAGCGGTTGGGGCAGTCAGGGGACAGGGAGCAGGGAGACTTAAATAGGGGGTGGGGTCCTGGTAGCAGTTAGGGTGGGGGGGGTCTCAGGAGAGGGCAGTCAGGGGACAGGTAGGGGGTAAGGGGATTCTGAGGGGGGCGGGAAGTGGGAGGGGGCGGAGCTGGGGCGAGGCTAGGGTGGCACCCTGTGTCCTCTTTTTTGATTGTTGAAATATGGTAACCCTAATATTTCCAATCTCATTCTTTTGCCAGTTTTTTGTCAGAATACATGTACCACATGCACCCAAGATCACACAACACTGCCTACAACTGACGTATGTCAGATGCCTCACATTCATGTTCATTCAGATGGCTCACATAAATCAGTGAAGATACTGATATATGAAATTGACAGCTTGTTCAGCTAGAGTTGTTTTCCTTTTCTCTTGCTAAGTGGTTTCTCTGGAAGCAAGAGTGGAGAGGTTGTAGGTAGGTCAACATTGTATGGTCTTTAAGAGCAGAAAAAACCATATAGTACATGTAACTGGTGACCCTTTACATAATTGACCTTGACATTAAAACTACTGTTCACTGATAATCTATCAATAGAGGGAAAGTGGGAGGACATGTTCATTGTACTGGAACAGAAAGAAAACTAAACCTACTGAATTTTGTGACAAAGAGAATCAGAATCAAACAATGTATTCCAGAGTTCATTATACTATCAAGTTGAACAGTACATGTTACCAGGCTGAAAAGTATGAAACCGGGTTTTGAAGTACTCTATCAAATATCTAGCCAGACATTTGAATAGCTACTGAATAAGAAAGTTTCAGACTGCTCTGTTGTGTAACATAGCTGAATGAAGAAATTTTCCAAACTACGGATTTGACTTTTTTATGTAGGACAACAGAGATTCTTCAATAGAACACACTGCAAGTGAACAGTGATCACATTACAAAACTTTATTTTGTGGCTATCGCTCAGATGTTGAGAAAATTGTCATATTAAATACTCACCATAACTCTGATCCAATAGAGCACTGAGACTATGTATGTTCTTAAAGGTAAACAAGCAAATGATTAAGTGCTTTGCTGGATTGAAACTAATGGAAGGGTCAACATTTAAGAATCGCTCAACATCTGCAACTCCCATTGACTTTATTGCTTATCACTTCTTAGGGTTTGGCCCATTGAAGCCACTAGATTAACACGGCTACCCCTATGAAACCTGTATACATTGCAGTTGCTCAGTACTTCCCAGTCTCAAGATTGAGGCCTCCACTACTTTCTCTGAGGAGGGAAGTATCTAATTTATAACATGCATCTTCCACTGGTCTGTTTATTTTATTTTTTACTATGTTATTAATTGTTTTTCAATTCATCTTTTATTTGCACCTCAAATATGTTAAGCTATTGCTCACTTTATTTGAGATCTTAGTCATTCATAATTGACCTTAGCATCGATTTTTTTCCCAAGAGATGATACCTAAAGCCAATTCCAAGTAAATGTGTTTCCTTCGTCCAGTAGCCCATCTCTGAAGCAAGAGGGGGGTTGTAAAAAGGAACAACTTGGGAATTAGTAAACTTTGATATACAGTTTTATAAACAAAGTTGTAATAAACTCTGGGAAATGCTAAGCAATTTTTGGTAACATTTCAGAAAATAGGAAGATGAACTTAGAAATAAAGTCATACGAAGCAATGTGATGTTACGATTATTCTAAGGCTTTGTCTACACTGGCAAGTTTCTGCGCTGTAATGCAGCTTTCTGTGTTGTAACTCCTGAAGTGTACACATTGCCAAGCCACTTAGTGCGCAGAAACTGAGCAGTTGCAGCGCTGTAAAATAACCACCCCGACGAGAAGCATACAGCTTTCTGTGCCAGGGTACAGCGCCAGTGTAGATATTCTAGTGGATTACGGTGCTGCGATTGGCCTCTGGGAGGTGTCCCACAATGCCTGTTTTCGCCTCTCTAGTCATCGGTTTGAACTTTACTGCCCTGCCCTCAGGTGACCAACTTTCATCCCCACCCCTTAAATTCCTTAGGAATTCTGAAAGTCCCCTTCCTGTTTGCTCAATTATGTGTGCAGTGGTAGCGCATCTTTCCAGGTGACCACGTCTGCTCCACACACCAGGTGATCCTCTGCTTGGAGCAATGCTGAGCTGCTGGACCTCATCAGCATTTACGGAGAGGAGCCTGTCCAGTCCCAGCTGCGCTCCAACTGTAGGAATTATGACATCTATGGACAGATTTCATGATGCACGACAGAAAGGGGCCATGACCGTGATGCACTGCAGTGCAGGGTCAAAATGAAGGAGCTGCAGAATGCCTACCACAAGGCGCGGGAGGCAAACCACCACTCCGGTGCTGTGTCCATGAGTTGCCGGTTCTACAAAGAGCTGGATGCAATACTCAGTGGTGATCCCACCTCCATTGTGAAGACCACTGTGGATACTTTGGTGGCTTGCGTGTCAGTCGAGAGTGGAACAAGCCAAGAGGAGGAAATCTTGGACAAGGATATGGAGGGGGACCCAGAGGCAGAGGATGACTCGGAGGTCAGAGATGCATGCAGCCTGGAGCTCTTCTCTACCCAGGAGGAGGCTAGCCAGTCACAGCTGTCAGATCTTGGCAAAGCGCAAACAGGAGAGGAGGCCCCTGGTAAGTGGCTTTGATTTTGGGAATCGCTGAAGCGAGTTGTTGGGGGCAGGAGGGTTGCAGAAAGCAGGCTTGGGTCTGTATGATGCGCGTACCACCACATACCTAGTCTGAGCGGCGTAACAGGGTGTTGATTGACGCCCTCGCTTCATGGGAATCTGCCTCAGAGATCTCCAAGAAACTCGCATGGAGATACTGGGCAATTTGCTGCTGCAGGTGATTTGGCAGAGTTGCTTTGTTTCTTGCCCCATTAAGGGTACCATTCCCGAGCAACTCTGCCATCACTGGGTTGGAGGGGACCATTGCTGAACACAGATGAGCCGCATGAGGGCCAGGACGGAAGCCGCAGTCTTGGAGAAGACCCTCCCTTGATTACCTGCTCACCCGCAGCAGCAAGATATCTTCCATTATGAACACAGCCTGTGGAAAATGTGGGGAGAGGAATGATTATAAGGCCACCCCTACAGTGCTGGCTGTCCCCAAGAGCCATGTGCCCAGTGTACAGGACGGTCCTGGAACACTGATTTCCCCTGCCCCTGCAGTTACTCACTATTTTGGGGTCTTGTGACTCATGTGTACTTGCCTTGGGTCAGCCAGTTAGTGACAGGTGTGTGAATAGTGGCTGTGTTTTAAATCAGTGGTCTGTGTGTTGCAAACAATACTGCTTCTGTAAAATGTTGCATTTCGGTTTCACAAATATGACCTTGGGAGTCCCGCCTCCCTCTTTGTTATCGCGGATCGAACAGCTGCGCAGAATTAGAAAGCGGCCACGAAAAACTATAGAGGACTTTCTGCATGAGGTCGTGATGCACTCCACAGCCGAAAAGCAAGAATTGAAGGAGTGGTGGGACAGTGAGAAGAAGGACCAAAAGGAGAATGTGGTGTGCTAGAATGGAGCCATGGAGTGGCTCTTAAACATTATGGAGAGCCAAGCGGGGACACTCCAGGCACTACTAGCATTGCAAACCAAGCTGCTCCACACTTGTCCTCCCCTGCAGCTGCTTTCACCAAACTTTTTCCCATGAGCCTCCCAGACACCGCCAACACATTCTTATCAACCTCCTGGCTCCAGTCTGTACCTGCTGCATTCCATTCCTGCCCCGTCACAGTCCAGTCCTGCGGGCTCCCAGTACCCACTGCATTCAACACCCATCCCTCTGCAGTTTAGCCCTGTTGAAGTACAGTACTCACTGCACTGTACTCCAAGGGAGATGGTTGGATATGATACCTGGACATACACAAATCTTTAACCATCTTGGGGTCCCGAACCTCCTCCTGGAATCCTCTTTATTCCATTAATTGAAAGCAAAGAGAGCTCTGCAAACCACTGGCAATTTTCTTACACCTTCATAGTGCATCATCTGCACCAATCACAATTGCCTTCTAGCATTACAAGCACTGCACTCCTGAGCATACCTACAAATATTCGTGTATTTCAGCTTCAGATTGCTGCCTCAAGGCATCCCTGATCCTTATGGCTCCGCGCTGTGTCCCTCTAATAGCCATGGTCTCTGGCTATTCAAATTCAGCCACCAGGGGCTGAGCCTCGGCGATCCAGCCCTGAGTGAAGCTTTCACCCTTCCCTTCACAAATATGGAGTGTACAGCATGTGACTATAAGCATAGGAACATTGTCATCAGCCAGGTCCAGCATCCCATATAGGCAGCGCCAATGGGCCTTTAAATGGCCACAAGCACACTCAGTAGTCATTCTGCACTTGCTCAGCCTGTTGAACCACTCCTTGCTGCTGTCAAGGTGCCCCATGTATGGCTTCATAAGCCATGGCATTAAGGAATAGGTGGGGTCTCCCAGGATCACAGTTGGCATTTTGACTTCCCCTACAGTGAGCTTCTGGTCTGGAAAGAAAATCCCTGCTTGCACCTTCCTGAACTGGCCAGTGTTCTGAAGGATGTGGGCATCGTGCACCTTTCCAGACTAGCCTGCACTAATGTCCATGAAATGCCCATGGTGATCCACAAGCGCCTGGAGAACCATAGAGAAATACCTCTTCTGATTAATGTACTCGGTGGCTAGGTAATCTGGTGCCAGAATTGGAATATGCGTGCCATCTATCATCCCTCTGAAGTTAGAGAAGTCCATTTGTGCAGAGCCATCCAACATGTCATGCACATTGCCCAGAGTCACGGTCTTTCAGAGCAGAATGCGATTAATTGCCCTGCACACTTCTGTCAACACGAGTCCAATGGTTGACTTTCCCACTCCGAACTGGTTAGTGACTGATTGGTAGCTAACTGGAGTAGCTAGCTTCCACAGTGCAATCGCCATGCACTTCTCCAAAGACAGGGCAGCTCTCATTCTCATGTCCTTGTGCTGCAGGGCTGGGGCGAGCTCATCACACAGTCCCATGAATGTGGCTTTCCTCATCTGAAAGTTCTGCAGCCACTGCTCATCATCCCAGACATGCATGACATTGTGAGCCCATCAGTCAGTGCTTGTTTCCCGAGCCCAGAAGCGGCATTCCACTGTGGTCAGCACCTCCGTGAATGCCACAAGCAATCTCGTGTCATAGCTACTACACATGGTGAAATCAATGTCACACTCCTCTTGCCTTTTTAGTTTAAGGAATAACTCCACTGCCACTTGTGATGTGTTAGTGAGAGTGAGCGGTATATTGGTCAAAAGTGTGGGATCCATTCCTGCAGACTGAAGAGGCAGAGCGTGCAGTACACAAACTGTTGAAAGATGGTGGAAGACAGAAGCACGGGGATTGCTGGGATGAGAAACAATGCATCGCGGGTCATTGGGACAGGACCCAGGAGGCCACACGAGCTCCTCCGCCTTCCCACAACTCTTAGCGGCAGAAGAGGAAGAGCTGCTCTGTGGGATAGCTGCCCAGAGTGCTCCGCTCTAAATACTGCTTCAAGTGCCGCAAGTGCTATTGCACAGGCAGCTGACAGTGTGAACACACAACAGCAGTTTCCCTTCAGCACTCTCTGAGCGGCACTGTAACTGCCAGTGCTGTAACACTGCCACCGTAGACATACCCTAAGAAAGGCAATAATTCTAATCAACTTGTGTAGTGGTCTTTGTGGGTTGATTGGAAAGATCTTGTTCAAAGCTGAGAATTTTGTGGGTCTGGTCTTGCATTTCCTTTGACTTCAATAAAGGAGGACAAGGGCTTCTTGGTGTCCCAGGAGTTGTCTTAACTCAGAGGATTTCCCTAATTTGTAATGAAATGTGCTTTACTCCATTGGGAGTTATGCATCGGAGTGTAGAGATAAAAGGAATCTTGCCTTGTATCATGACATTTTCTTCTGGATTCACAGAACTTTAAACATTTTAAAGTTTCATTTTTAATCAGGGTTAATCATGGAACATTCTCGTGTTCACTACACAGTAAATCACTTGCTTAAAAAAACAAACAGTTGTAGGAGGTGATACACTATTTCTTTCTTCTGCAAATGGTCATCTTTTTTGGCTGCTGTAAACCCCCAATTTTGTTTATTTCCAATTTTCCACATTTTTATTTACATTTTGGGTTTACATCAAGTTATTTGTTCCCAAGCACATAGCTAATTTTAACACTGTTGGATAAAAAATTCAGATTTGCCTAGTAGAAATGCATTAACATCACTTTGCGTTTGCCTTGTCCTCTGGGTAGCATAATTAAAGCTGCCAAGTTGAACAGTGTTCATCCAAAATGCCAATGCTGTGAGGCACCCTAAATACTTTTTTTCTACTATTTAATTATTTTTAAGCTTCTTTTTGATGGCTGAATTGGAATATTTGGTGGCATTTCATAAGAAGCCAACCTTTTAAACTTGCGCATCAATCACAAACAGGCCTTGGCAAAAGATTGTAAAACTACTTCGGTGGATATTCATTGTAATTTTTAAACAACTTCACTTTCACTGTTACATTCCTTTTCTTTTCACTTTCTGCAACTATTCTGAGAAATTACTGTCAGGAATGTTTTCACACAGTGAAGAATATTAATGAATAATTCTGAATGCAAAATGGAGACTATTCACACTAAAACTTAATTATAAGAGGAATTTGTAGTTCAAATTTTGAATATTTGCAATGAACCCTAAATGAATCGGCTACAAACCAAGATCTATTTAAATAAATTATTTAGAAAATCATTTTAAATAACAAATAAGCAGTGACATTTGGGAAATTCAAAAACAAAAAAGAGGTGAAATTCATCCAATAAATATATTTGCCGTGGATTATTCTCCCAGCTCTAGTCACAATAATAAGCAAAAAAAAATGAAGGCATAGCAAATAGTTAAGCTAGGCTTGCTTTTAATCAGGACATTTGGCTCTTGTAGGTCTTTTTCTTAGCTTGTTCTTTTTAACAAACACTGTGCATTTGCAGGAAGTGTTCTGCTCCTTTTTTCCTCTCATTTGTTACGATGTCTGTTTCAGTACACAGCACAAGGTTTTTGGCTTATACCTGAGGGAGTCTTTTCTCCCCATGTGGCTCATAATTCCCTTTGACATTAACAGGAACTTCAAATATGGAGGATTCCTAATTCTTTTGTTAATTGAACGGTTTCATAAATCTCCACTTGAAGATCAGTTGTAGTGCCATTCTACTACTTTGAAAGAACTTCGTTCCCAGGAACATTTAAGATGAATTCACCCTAGTGAAAATTCGTAACTACCAGGGATGTAAAGAAGGATACTATCTAGGCAGATATACTGTTAACAGCTTATATTGCCGCTGCTTTAATGATTAAATATATTCCAGATGAACATACTCACTTGAGTTTCACATGTTCTAACTTAAAAGTATTCCAAATTGCTATGTGTTTTTATGTTCTTGTCCTGAAACTCTTCCTTTCTAGAAATCTGACCTGTTTGTCAAAAATTGCATATGTAATATTCAGTCAGCTTCTCTAAGCAGCAGTGGTATTCTACTTTATTTGTACAATCAGTAAAACAAATAAACATAAAACCTACAAGCAGAGTACTGATAAATAAGGCACATCAGCAATTTATTTCTGGGGTAAAGAACCCAGGAACAACCTTTCTCCCAAACTATTTGCACCAGTAAATATTCACTACCAGCCCTCTCCCCAGCCAAGTGGATGCTTTGTTTTCCACACGTTCTCCCTCTATTTTATGTGGTTTTCATGATCAGTTTCTAAAAACACTACAGCAGCATTTACCAAACTGTGAGCCACGAGTCCCAGATGGGTAGTGGAGAATTGCAAGAGGGACATGACATTCAAGGGGTAGGCCCTGAGCAGGACCGGCTCTAGAATTTTGGCGCCCAAAGCAAAAACAATTTTGGCCGCCCCCCACTTCTTTAGTTAGCCCACCCCCGGCCCTGCCTCAACTCCGCCCCTTCCCCAAATCCCCAGCCCTGCCTCCTCCCCCCAGGCTCTCAAGCCTAGGAAGGAGGGGGAGAAGCAGCACCAGCGCCGCGGCCACTCGGAGTCTCCCCCGCTTCCCAGGTTTGAGAGCCTGGGAGGGAGGGGGAGACTCCGAGTGGCCAAGGTGCGGGCGCCGCTTCTCCCCCTCCCTCCCAGGCTCTCAAACCTGGGAAGGGGGGGAGCAGCGGCGCGTGAAACAGCCTCTCGGGATCTCCTCCTCCCTCCCAGGTTTGAGAGCCTGGGAGGAAGGGGGAGCAGCGGCGCGCGAAACAGCCGCTTGGGATCTCCCCCTCCCTCCCAGGTTTGAGAGCCTGGGAGGGAGGGCGAGTAGCGGTGTGCGAATCAGCTGGTTCACGCACCGTGGCAGCAGCCGCGGAGGTGAGCTAGGGCGGCCGGGGCACATTTTTAGGGACGGCATTCTGGCGCCGGCCATGCCGCCCCTAAAAATGTGCCGCCCCAAGCACCAGCCTGTTATGCTGGTGCCTGGAGCCAGCCGTGGCCCTGAGGAAAAGATAACACAGAGCTGCCCCACTCCAGAAGGAGCTCCAGGATGTAACCATATATCAGTGATGCACAGTGCCTCTTGAAGTTCCTTGTTGCACTGGAGGTAGAGGAGTACTTATTTCATCCCTTTTTGGGGGTGCAGCATTCTACCCTTCTTGCCCTGTTTACTGGTGGGGAGACTAGGTTGGGACATGTAGCCATGGCTCATTAGATCCTTGTGCACTCACTGACCCTTCTCTCCTCCCCGCCCCCCCCCCCTTCCAATCCACAATCCTTACTCCCATAATATTTCCCTGTGCCGCTCTATTGGGATTAAGGTTGATCTAGCCCAAAACTATTAAAAATGGGACACATAATAACACAGAGAAGCATGTGTTAACATTCCTAAAGAGAGCAGGGGAAATACTGCAGCGAAAGGATTCAGTGAATATTCTATCCACTGCAGGACATATGTACCCTGTCTTGTGCCAAGCCTATTCCCCCATCTTTCTCAGTGTACACACCACACCCTCTCTGCTACTTGATCATTGTAGGGAGTAGCAGCCCCACAGAGTTTTTTCTTCCCTTCTTCCCATGCCCAGACACCTGATCGGGAAATTGGTGTTTGAATCTTTTGCTTCAGAGACTTGAAGCACTCCAGAAGCAAAAGGTGTACTAGTGTACAGTTCTAACCCTTGGGAATGCAAGTTTTTCTTTGTCTCACAGTTTGCTGTCTAATGGAGATGAGAGAAGATTGCAAAATACTATTCTGTAAATATATTTTTGCATTTTTTAATAACTTTGCATTCATGAGTATTCTAGTTAATAGTTTTAATTGCAGGAATGGTGGTCAAGGAAAGAAAATTTTAAAAGAATATTGCAGAATATTTGTTAAGAGTGATATTTTGATTCACAATCATGAGCCTTCACACCAGAAGCCTGAGTCTAAAGGTTACATTCATCCAGACTGGTAACAGAAAAATGCCATGTGATCTATGAGGCCAATAAAATAGCTTGTTCTTTGACTTCTGACTATCCAATACCACAGTGAACTTTTACAAACAAGCCAGGCCAAGAATTATTTGCTGAAATTATTCAATAGATTATTTCCAAAGGCAATCATGAATAAATCTGAGAAAATTGTAATCTGCTCGAAAACCATTAGGAACAAAAAATAGAAGTGTAATTCATCTAGTCAATTGTTAATTAATAATTATTTGTCAATCTCTACTCTGGACTCCAAATAAGTGGAATTAGTTTGTTTCCTGTAAGACATAGTAAAGCTTCAGTTTTCTATATTTAGTTCATAAAACACAGCCTAAAAGAGCACTGTAATGTCTGTTTCAGCTTTCTGTATGCAAGTAGTCATCCCAGCTTCAGCTGTGTATAGGAAGGGGCTCACAGGGCAGTGTGAGAGGAAAAGAAGGTCAGGAGCAGAAGGAGGTGTTAAATTGGTGGCAGTGTTCTAGTCTTTTTCTCATACCAGTTTTTGATAGAAATGCAAATTGGATATTCAGTATCTGAATTAATGGCTGGTTTCCAATTAGACAAACTGTCATTGAGGTGCACTATCTAGTATTCCAAACTGTCACTAAGAAAACAGTAAAACCAAATAGATTTAACTCTTTATTCAGAGAGGACCACCAGAGGAGCATCTTATACCTGATAAATTTGATGCGATGTAACTTGGGGTTCATGCTTCAAGCTCAAATATAATAATTCAGTGCTATATTTGGGCACATTCTCTTTGATATGTTGTGCCTCACATTTTACTGATATCCTGCAATATGAGAAACATACTGGAATTCCAGGTGCCTTGGTTCAACCCTGCTTTTATATCACATTTGTATCATTTACCCTTTCAGATTTCCCTAAATATAATGCTATTTTGTTGGATGTTAAACACTTTGACTCAAAATCTTTTTCATTAATACTGAAATTTGTATAATCCTCCCCGCCTCCCCTTATTGATCAATGACATTAGATGTGGGGGGTTCCAGTTATGGTTTATCCTTGCTTTCCTTGTGTTTAACTGTTGCTTATATGTAGGGTGACCAGACAGCAAGTGTGAAAAATTGGGATGAGGGTAGGGGGTAATAGGAGCATATAAGACAAAGCCCCAAATATCTGGATTGTCCCTATAAAATTGGGACATCTGGTCACCGTACTTATAATTCAGTATTTGGTGCATGTTCACTTTAGATTTAGCAGTAATGTGCCTCATTAGGCAGAGTCTATTATTTGTCAGTCATTTCTGGGGGTGACTGTGGTTCACCCCAATGTAGATGTTTGCAATATTTTTTCTATTCAAAAGATGCACAGTAAACATTTGCCATTAGATATCATGCCTATATGCAGATTGGGAAATTGAAAAAAAGAAACCACAAACATAAACAAACAAACTAAAGCAAGATTTAAATATTTATCTATGAAGATGTTGCTGCAATTTGCAGACCTGAGTTTGGGAGGGGGCTCTTTCATTAAATCTCTATCAACATAAGGCAAGGCACAAGAAAAAAAAAGTCGAGAGTCTCTATCCATTTGCAAAGGTCAGTGGCTTACTGAATTTTATGCTATTCCATGTTGATTTTTTTTGTTTTTGTTTAAAGATGTATTCAAAATCCAACAGGTGTGATTAATACCATGTTATGTACCAAGTGATGAAGCCTTCCTGCAGTTCTATCCACTTGCTGACAGCTTGAAGTTTCCCTTCTAGTGCCCTGGCCATCTGCTGATTGCCTAGTGTTGTGCTCCTACTGCCCTGGCCATCTGCAGACTGTTTGGTGCTGTTTGCCTACTGCTCTCCACACCTGTTTGAAATTTACTTCTCAAGTACACAATATTGGACCACTTTTTTTCAAAAATGTTCTCTGGAGGGGGGGAGTGGAGGCTCACCTACCCTCGAGCTCCATTTAAAAACAAAAACAAAACACTTGGTGGGATGCATGCTGCCTCTGCTCTGGCCCCTGTTGTTGGCTGCATCTGTCTTCACTACACATTCAGAATGATAGAAGCTCACTGCATTCTTACACTGGATTCTGAATCATCATGTTAAGTCCATAACCAACATATTCTGCTGCAGATCCCTTCAGGCTGACCACCCAGAGGCAGCATTTAGAGGAGCTGCGTGAATCCCTTTTAGTTTTCTATATGTTCACCAACAGAGGGATAATAAGTGCTGCCAGATAGTTGGACATTTAAAGATTGCCCCCTTCTTCAGCATCTGTCAGAATTGTTCCCTTTTAGCTGCTTCTGCTTCAAGTACTGCCTGGCTGTGTCTCTTCACTACACCTAATGAACATCAAATAAGGAAATCTATGTCAGAAGGATCCCTAATTCAGTAATGATGGATAGCTTCATGCACCTTCAGCTTGAAAACTGCATGGTGCCTGCAGTTTGAAAAGCTGTTTGTCATACATATATAGACTAGGCTTAATACATTTTATTTTTCAAAAAGACATTTTGATTGAAGTATTAAAAATGGTAAAGAAGTTGATTATTTTATTAAATTCTTTTTTGGGACTAAGAAATATCTGTGAGAAATGTTTTGCTCCTGAGATGCATGTTTGAAAAGATGGAATGATTTAAAAAATAATAATTTAAGACTGACACATACAATAGATTCTAAATTAGCCTCTTCTAAGAAGGCCACAGAACCAAAGTATGAAAGCACAGGGTTAAATTCTTCTCTCTGTTACACTAGGGTATAATTATAGTAAATTAAATGAAATCAACATAATTACTCCTGATTGACACCAGTGTAAAGGAGAGTAGCATTTGGCCCAAAGTCTTCACTGTATATGATCATAATATTTAGCATTTTGTCCTTGATGAGCACAGTGAAGGTGATTTCTGTTAGCTATGAAACTCTACAATAGTTAATGACAGTTCAAAGTGAAGAAAAGATGTCAATTAATTGAAAGCAACTGGAATTATCTCATTAGCTGTGGCTTTCAATTAGAAAGTTAGAATCTGCTAAACACAGCACTCAGCTCCAGATCTCACTGCTACATTTTGAAAAAGACCACACCATATGAAATGTCTTTTTCCAAATGTGCTAAAAGCAGTCATCAAGCAATTGTCATGAATGGGATGGCAGGGTGACTGATAGGCAAGCTTTAACATAAACAGAAAACTAGTGAATATTAAATGTATAGACAACAAACAGACTGATGCTTCCTATAAAATCTCATCCTAATACAAACTCATTTTCTTTCATAGTTACAGGCTGCCTGAATTTTTACCTTTCCCTTAAAATGTATTGCTGATATGCAAGAAAAAAATACTGCTTTATCAATATTTTGGTCAGGTTCCCATATTTTGTGCAACTATAGTTGGATTATTAGGCTGCTTGTTGGCAGTACCTAATATAGTTAGGAATTTTGCAGCATATTCAGTATGAATCCTGATATTTACTGTTAGCAATTCAGATATTATGTATCCCAGTGGTTTGAAATTTTTATAGCGATTATCTGGGCAATGTGAATTTGTTTTTCACAAAATGAGTGTAAAACATTTAGCCTGATTTAATGCATGGCATTACATACTGCAATACTGAAACAGGTTGAGGTTTCAGAGGCTTTTAAGGCCAAAATCATTCCATTCTACCTAAGTATTTGCAATTTATATAGGGCTAAGTTCTGCAGGCCTTAGCCAGTTAAAACTTCAATTGAAATCAGTGGGGTGCTGGAGGAGTAATAATAATAGTAATAATAATTAATTATCTAGCTCTTTTATCAGTAGATCTCAAAGCACTTCACAAAGGAGGTAAGCATCAGTATGCCCATTTTACAGATGGAGAAACTAAAATACAGACTTGCCCAAGGTCACCCAGTAGGGCTGTGGCCAAGAAGAGGAATAGAACCCATTCTGAGTCCTAGCCCAGTATTCCAGATACTAGACCAGGATTTGGCCAATGGCTTTTAATCCATTCCAAGAAGGTTTTATATACATCATGTTATGGCCTGACAGAGGTGATGGTTTTAGGATGAAATAAAGCCATTCTAGGTGAGGAGGGTTTTAAAAAAAGGAAGGAGCTGGGTGGTATATCGCTCTTCTTCCTCTGCTAAAATCAGAGAGGAACTTCCCCTTCTCTGCTGTAGGTAAGAGAGACATCCTACAGCTTCCCTCCACCCTCTTCATTAGGTGGCGCAGTAAGAGCTTTGCATCCTGTTTCCATCTCCTTTAACCACTGCTGATGTGAGATATATCTGATGACAGATCACTCTCCTATGCATTCTGAATTTACTATGTTTATAAAATATTTTACCTCACTGTAGCAATTATGTCATTTATTTTTTTCATAAGGTGAATATGGAGTCTGAATGGATTTTATTTAAGAAACTATAATCAATTTAATTTGGTAATGAAAGTGTTCAGCCATATCTGATTTTAGGGTAACACTGTTAGAGAAAATCCACTGATGTGTTAGTTTGTCAATCTGTAAAATGGCTGACTAACTTCTTGTTAGTCTGCACCTGTCACACATTTGTACCCTTGTACAATTGGCAGTAAGAAGCAGCAACTGAAGTATTTCCTCGTCATCTGCCTTATGACAATGGAGTCATACTCATGCGCCTAATTCTGGGATCTTAGAAATATTGTTCAAGTGGGATTCATCCATGTAAAAATATGAGCCTTGTAATCTGCAACTAAAAGTTTCCTGTGAACTGCTTTATCCTAAACATTCAATTTGTCATGATTTCTAAAATTATTAGGCAAGAACATGCATAACTTCCTCTTTGGAATCAGTGTCTTTCTTTCTCTACTCAGTGTAGCAGGTTTCCTGACATGTCCAATTAGATGGAAATTTGTAATTGTCCTATGTGAACAACAGATTTTAAATCACTTTTTCATTTACTCTAGTTTTGGAAAAAATCAGATACATGAGATCAGGCAAGGGCCACTTTGTGTTGGCTATGTCACTTTTATTTATATAATTATTTACCACATGTAGATTTATTTGCCACCCTTTTCTCTGGCATCTGCTTGTCATGCAGAATGTGTATATGTATAAAATATATAAGAACAAAACTGCTGATAATTAACAGCAAAATAAGCCACATCCACCATTAGCCACCAACACTCAACAGCAGTACAATGCTTGATTAAATAAACGTGTTACACTGTGCCTGAAGTTTAATACATCTTGGCTCTGCTGCATTATGAGAGACTGCATAGTCCACAGGTGGGGGACCTCTACTAATCAGATCCATGCACCAGCTCCTGAGAATTGAAGTATAAGAACTGACAACAATAATATCATAGCTGATCTCAGCTGTCATGACAGGAAGATGAGAAGAAAGGGAATCTCTAAGGCAGTATGTTCTGGGCTCTGAGGTTTGTATTCAACACCTTTAATTACAAATGAAAAGCCAATGCAAAGCACAGAACACTGGAGTAATGTACCCCCTTTAGCATAAACCATTTAAGAGGCATACTATCAGAAGCTTGAATAGTATCCAAGTAGAACACATAGCAATAGTTGAAAGTGGCATAGATTACTGTAGAGTGGGCCACAACACAGAGGAAAGGCTTCTGTCTCTTGGGCAATGATAGGTGGAAAAAAGGACACTCCAGACCGGTGCTGGTACATAGGAATCAGAGTACAGCTGAAGACTGCAAAACCACCCTATAAAAAGGTGGACAAGTTCTTTCCCTAAAGGCATTAGAGACCACTCCTGCCAGTTCCCTTCTCATGCTATTTCCTACCAATTAGCATAAACTCCCTCTTGTCTGGAGTGAGTCTTAGCCAACTACCTTTTATCTAGGTCCTTATCTTGACCAGAAAATTAGACTTTTGGAGATGGCAGAACCTGGGTACAATGAAAAAATATGTAGAGCTGAGTATCATTAACATCCTGATGGTACTGCAGCCTTGAATACCTTATTTCCCCCAGTGGACTCAGGTACCTAGGGCCCTGCGATTCCCAGCACCAGCCTGTCAGACCTCTCCAAAAGGAAGGAGTGAAGCTGCTGTAAAACCACCTCATTAATTTCTGCTAGGTCCTGCAGGCAAGTCAACACCTTCTGATCAGCAGTATCAAGAGCTGCTGAGAGAGCTAATAAAATGGCATGAAATTCATTATTGTTAGGAAGACTGCATTTTCTATTATTTATTGTTTGTAGAATCCACAAACTCATTGTAAGTCCTTTTTCAGGTCACTGGAACTGCAGGGACAAGTGTAATACATAGAGAGAGTAAACCCCAGCATTTTCAAATGATTTTTTTCTTAGTGTGTCTTTCTCAGGGGAACAAAGATAATCCTACTATAATATTTCAAAAATAGATTTGAAAGATGCTGTTAACCCCTTTGTATTTTAATGTAGCCCTTGTTTATTTTGGCAAAATTAATGATATGAGGTATATCTGGATTTTGAATTGGCTTTTATTTATAAAACATATCTTTAGCGTGTGTTAATTTGACCAAAGCAATAGTATAAAGAAAATGAACACCCAGTTTGTTAACCTAAGTAAAATAAATGTGTTAATATTTTACGAGTGAAGTGAGTTTTGTGGTAGTCATCTCTTTTGAAATTGCCTATCAGCCCACTGTTAAAAAAAATGATGAAAAGGTATGCTGATTTTCAGCAGATCCACATTGGTAAAATGTATGAAATGTCTTTTCTTAACCTAGTTTCAGATCCTCAAAAATCGATTAGGAATTGACACTTCTTAGGGAAGCTGCTATGTTAGAAAAAGCTCTTAGGAGATGAAAGATACTGTTTGTTATGGATGGCAATTTTGTAGCTAGATGGCCACCAAGACAGGTTTTATGTATTATCACAGCTAAGTTTAGAAGGTAGTGGTACTTTGTCTTAATACATCAGCATTGTAACAAGACCTCACCATATGAAACAACAATGTTCATGGCACACTATAAATCATTCTTAACAGTACAATAAGTTTTCAAAGGTAGTTGTGATGGGTGTCAGGTCTCAGCAGAATACTTCATACATCTGGAAGAAAAAGACTAGATTACCAGGTCTTTGCTTGTCTATGTATTTGAAGTGATAAACAAAACACCATATTTTGTTTGACCAGTTTTTATCGCACATAATTCGCTAGCCAAAGATGCCATTTAGAGTAATGTTTTAATTTTTAACTAACATATGTACTTTACAATGATAGCTCAGTTATTTTTTTTCTTGAAAAAGATTAATATGTTCTGTCACAATTCTCAATAGAGATTTTTTTTATTTAATTGGGTTTGGATTTATACATCTGGGATGTAAAAATAAACTGCTCTGCATGGGGAAAAATTTAAACTCATGTACTGACAGGATCTTGAGGGGATGATTAACTTTGGAGGATAGTACAAGTTATCAGATATGATTGTTATTTTTAGATTAATCCTATATGGGAGATTTTGAAAGGCAAAAAATGGGAGTTAGGTGCCCAATTCCCATTGTCTTTCATGCTAAGCATCTTCGTGATTGATACTTAACATTTTATCTTCAA
Organism: Trachemys scripta elegans; assembly: GCF_013100865.1. Classification (NCBI taxonomy): domain Eukaryota; kingdom Metazoa; phylum Chordata; order Testudines; family Emydidae; genus Trachemys; species Trachemys scripta. The sequence continues at coordinate 20,037,192 of NC_048308.1, read as the reverse complement.
ATAGCTTTATAAATATTGACTAATTTATTGATCCTCACAACCCATTCGTGAGGCAATCATGATGTTAAGTGACTAGCCTAGAATCACTAAAGGAGGCACTGTGAGAACTGAAATTAGAATTTAGGCTTTCATAGTTTTTGAGCTATATTCAGAATGAATGGCCTTTCTTCTCTCTTGTCTTCTACAATTTGTATCAGTTATACAAACACAAAATCGTTAAACTTCCAAAAACACAAATATTATCTTCTATTTTTTACATCCCTACAAATTAAGGACATTTTTCCTCCATATCCACACAACTGATCTCTACACTATACTGCACACCATACACCTTAAAGATGACATGCAGCGTAGGGGCAAATTTTTAAGGCTAAGCTATGCAATTCTGAAAATAGAGATTTGTAGTAGAAACACAGCATCATTTGTCACTGTACATTAGCACTGTATTGTATAGTATTGCTGCAGCAGCACCAGATATTTAACTTACAAACAAGTAGATTTTCCTCATATATTGTATGTTTACACAGGGAAATATGAGTGTTCTCCTTTGAAATATGGTAAACACTTTGGATGCTTAAAAGTGTTTATCATTCCAAGCAAACTTTAGGATACAGACATACAGGTCCCTGCTCAAAAACCTACATCACCAGTTATCATTTCTCCCCTTTGGCATATAACTTAGAAGTACCTGTTTCCAAGCCTCTGCCACTTGGCTGAAGGATATTCAATGAAATGTAGCAATTTGGAGCCATTTATAAGGGCTGTTTCTAATCACAAGAGCGCACATAAGAGAAATGGCAGGCAACTGGGAATTTTGACTAAGCTGTCCACAGTTTCTTCTGGTAGCTATGAGAGGCTGTTGTTTGACTTAGAGAACAGAATAGTTGCCTGAAGTCCTTGTGCTCCGATCCTGCACTCGACCCACATGGAGGATCATCCTAGCAGGGCATGGGGAGTGTGACATGACAGGCCCCACAATGTCTGCCCAGTAAGGACAGCATGGAGGAAAACCTGTGGGGAAGGTTATTGTGGGAGCTTGCTGTGGGTAGAACAATACATAGGACTGCTGTGTGTGGCAGAGTGAGGGGGCTGAGCTGGAGCCACCCAGAGCAGAGTGAAGAATAGGACTACGGCATCAGAAAAGAAAGTTGCAGTCTCTTGATGAAGGATGGATTTTTGGGGTTTTGTGCTGAAGACAGCCTGGGGAGGGGAGCTGCTGAGGGCTTGGATTGAGGGGATAGATGAGAGAACTGCATTGTAACCAAAGGGAAAAGGAAGCAAGATTGGCGCTGGCTTCTGGGAGTGTTGCACAAAGAGAGGGAGTAGGGGGCAGAAAGGGAAAGGGTATCTGTTATTGAGGAGTTAAGGGAGAAAAGAGTAGATTCCATGTCAGGAAGTGTGGACCTCCCCAATTCCCACATTGTGTGTGCATATGTTTTCATTTCATGTTGAATCTTCACTCTGAAATATACACGCATGCAAATGAATATTGGAAATCAGACCCAAAACATAGGTTTTTTTGATATATCTCATCATCCTGAAAGTCATGGGAATGGTAATACCTGCTATGTTAGGTGTGTTTTTGTAGAGGCCAAGAACCTCTTTGTAGGACTCAGAAACATGAGTGTCAGATCAGGATGACCTGATCACACATCTGTGAACAGAACTGGCATTACAACCAAGTGAGGGCAGTGCTCTATTCACATACACGTACCTGGTCAGTACATTATGCAATTCAACCCTGTCTGAAGTTCACAGTCTGCATAGGTTTTCTCTGTAATCAGGTTTTTTTAAGGCAGTTTGTGGATTCCAACAGCAGAGTTTAGATGCATGGATTTCACTAGGAGAGTGGTGAAGCACTGGAATGGGTTACCTAGAGAGGTGGTGAAATCTCCTTCCTTAGAGGTTTTTAAGGTCAGGCTTGACAAAGCCCTGGCTGGGATGATTTAGTTGGGAATTGGTCCTGCTTTAAGCAGGGGGTTGGACTAGATGACCTCCTGAGGTCCCTTCCAGCCCTGATATTCTATGATTCTTGCTGCCTCTGCAGACCGCCAAGAGTGGAACTGGATACTGCCCTCTGTGTTAAGCACACAAAAAAAACAAAACAAAAAAGCACCAGCTACTCAATATGAAAAACTGTAAAGGACAGAAGTAGCCAGGCATACAACTACAATTTCACAGAATATATAAACACCATAGTCTAGAATGATTTTTTAGCTCCTCCCTTGCTACTTTTCTTTCACCCAATAGCATCTTAGCCTTTCAACTCTTTTAAAAGGACAGACAACAAGGTCGCTTTTTCCTTGGCCAACAGAAAAGCTGAGGCATGGAACTTCTGGCTGGCTCTTGCCTGCAGACAGAATATTCTGCATCTGCAACGTGTGCAGTTTCCCAAGGGATAAGAAACTCGAAAACTACTTTGCATTTGCAAACTACAATAGAAGTCTATAGTGAAATACACTGAAAGTAACACTTCTAGAGCCCTGAGTTACACAAACTAGTTTTTAGTTTATATCCAGACCTAACTGTAAGTGGAATTATACATTCAATTATACTGCCTTCCTGTTTCCTAACAGATGCACATTGAAAAAAAAATCTGCTGGAGTAAAACCATTTTATCACAGAAAACATTTTCAAACCTATTACTTTAAGTATTCATTTCAGTTCAACTATTATAGAAAATGGATGGATTCAGGGTTCTATACTGAAGCCACTGTTCCCTTGGGTGCAGTTTTTCATACTGTAATCTTTGCTTTGTTTATAATAGAAGAAAATACTTCCAGCACTAGATTCAATTCTATATTATCAATATGTGGGAGAAAAATACTAGTCTGAGTAATTACTGTACACAAAAATAAAACTTGTGCTGATAATATGCTTGGGTACTACGGTTTTCTCTGTCAGAGGAGTAAATTGAGTGTCATGGTAATGACTCAAGCCAAGTTAGAGTACTGTCGTTAGTTTCCCAATCAAATTTGGTCCTGCATGGATAGTAAAGTCTCATCCTGGTGGTGCTGTCGAACGAAACCTTTGAGTTGCAACATTCTCCTAATTACTCTGATACTATATGCAACAAATTTGTATAGCTTCCCTATTTATGGAGTAATGCATAGCTGCATTAAAATGTAGGAAAATGTTTCTTTCACTGAAAAAACAAAATGTATCCTGTGCCCATGGAATTCTGTTTTCATAAACATTGCGGTACAGAGTATATAAGTGGTTTATTTCAACTCTTCAGCCCTTACATTCATTTTTAGTTTCTTCTTTTGCTACTCAATGGATTTCTGTTTTTCAAGGAACAACAGGCATCCCTTCTGTTGCTAATTTAAACCCGGTACATTCCCATGGATTGCAAACAAAACTATTTATTTATTACTATTAAGACAAAGCTTGAGGTCCTTCCTCAGTTTAACTCAATCCTTCCTGTGGCAAACTTCATTATTCCTATAGTGCCATAAATGTGCATGGCACTTTGCAGAGAAAAAAAATGACCTTGATTAATCACTGTGCTACTCCAGTTTTATACCAGTACAATACCATCAAATCAATGGATTTACACCAGAAAAAACAAGGAGTAAATAGCATGGTGAATGAGGCCCATTGTTTCCCCTGAAAGATATTACAATCCAAGGGCCAAATTCTATGATTGCTCTCTACAGGATTACAGGATTCTAAATCAGGGCAGTTTTTGGCCTTAGGCTAAGATATAACAAGAGATGGTACCAACGTGGGTTCTGGTAGGGCGTTGGTTAGTAGGTTGGCGATGAACTTGTCAATAAACATTATAGTTTCTTTCTGCCTCTCTCGCTAAGATACACACAGAGAGTTACCTTGATGAGGGACGGTACAGATTTTATAGGTCATAAAGGATAATTGCTTTTAGGAGATGTGTACACTGCAATGTAAGCGCAGGGTTGGAACTCAGGCTCAAGTCTATCTCCTGTTCTGTTTACATACAAAGTGTGCTACCTCAGGGCTCGGACCCAGGGTCCCAGTTCCCAGGGATAGACGGTCCAAGCCTGAGTCAAGTCCTATGGTTGTTAATGCACTTTTTGATCAAAGGACTGGCTAATATTGTATAGGTAGTATGTTACAATCCAACAAAGTTGTATATCTACCAACCTTTTTTTCCAACTGTTATTAATTTATTCTTGCCACTTTTCTGAAGCCAAAAGAAAGAAATTACAACAGACCCCATAGTTTTAAAGAGAATGTTTGGATAGAAAGAAAACTGACGTCTTAAAACTTAAAGTTAGAAATTTTGTTTCTATGAACATACATTTCTTTCTTGTGGTAGGTGTGGTCTTTGATGCTTCAGAAAATATATAAACTTTCTTAGTTTAAAATATAGATGTTGGGTCTGGTTCTCCGCTTGAACATCTTGTATCTTGTGTAGTTCTTTACTTTACATCTAAGCAAAGTTAGGGCAATGTGCGTGGAAAAACTGACTAATTTTTTCCCCAGGCAAGGTTTATTAATCTTTAAAAAATCAGTACGTTGCAAAAAAGAAACAATAGTTGTGCAAAGTTGGCCTTTCCAAGAGCATACTCTTAAGATGAAGTACCCTCATTAGAAATGCAAAAATCTTAAATATTTATCAACATGGATTAAATTTACCAATATAATTTTTTTAATTAACAGAATTCTAGAATAAAGTCCTCACCCTTCATAACGCTTGGGGAAACCCAGCACATGCACTTTATTGATTTTTAGCAAGATTTTCCAATACTTCAGTTTTCCTGTGAAGGAATTTACAGAAAGTGAGTCTATTTTTTTTCTAAAAAGAGTCGAGTTGAACTTCTAAACCTTTTACAATCCTACGTGTATTCTCAAGTGTATCTTTAAAACATTGTACAAAAGTAGTAGATTTAACACTGGGTCCTTTACTGGATAATTTGACAGCTTTGTGTACAGTGACTAACAAAGGTAAATGTGAAAGGGATTGTAAGGAAAAAGAAAATCTCCTCCTTTATAATTTCAACACCACGTTGAGTCTTGGGAGTATGTATAACAATATATTTGTCCAGAGATGGTTTCCCCTTATACTTCTGCTTGCAGGTAGGGGATGTATTATTAACAGAAAAACCACAGCTTGTCCTTTCTTTAGCTCAGTAATAAATAGCATATTATTGATACCTAATATTTTAAATATAGTTACAAGTAATCTTTATGTGAGCTGCCAATTTAAAATATAGAAAAACTGACCAAATATTAGACTCAATCAGATAACAGTTTAACAGTCATCTAAACAATGTCAAGAATAGATTATCATTATTGGACAAAAGCAAAGCAAAGATAAATCAACACAGATGAGATTCTAATTATGTACCAGAAATATAAAGCTCCCCAAATTCTATGAACTCCAAATGCGTCTCCCCCAGTAGTATTTATAAGCAAATTTTAAAAAGTATATGGCTTTCTAATTCTGATTTTCTATTCAATAATTATTCCTAAAGACTGTACTTTCACCTAATATGTCAGCACACATCTAGAGTGACTGGTAGTAAATACCAACACGGGCTCACTGATGTGTATCCCAAAAAAATTCTTTAAGGGGATGAAAATTGTGGATTGCCAGTGACCTGAATTCTATTATGATTTCAGAAATTAATATAAAAATATTGTGCTAGCAAATGTTAGTTTACCCACATCAGTCCTCTTTCTCAACAAGCAGTGCAGCATAATTCTTTATATTCATGTTTACTATTATAAATGGATTTTCACTATTGTAAAGTTGGCACCTCATATGTAAAGACAAAGAGTCACTGTGCTGTTTATGACATCTTCATAATATCAAAGGTGTATTGTAAGGTCAAGGGGATTCATCCATCAAGTACAAGTCTTATTAATGTGGCATTCTCAAGCATCTAAGTTTTATTATTAGCTGTCAAAACCTTTTCCCTTTAATTTACAATATAAGTAGCTTATGGAATGAAATGGCCTGACTCATATTGAAAGCATCTTCTTGCTTTATGGGGCTGAAATACTTTTCATTTTCTATTTGGATTTCAAATTATATTGAAAATGTCTTTGTTGTCAGACTTAAAGGTAGTTCTAAGAAAAAAAAAAGAAAAGTAAGGTCTCTTATACTGCCCTTCCCTTTTCTTCTTTTCCTGATCACTGTTAAAGACCGCCTCAAACAATCTCTTGAAGATGCTAATGCTATCTTTAGGATAGATGTGCAGGTGGTCAAACTGAGTAGAAAACTGTAGTTCAGAAGTCCATTTGTGAGACCAGATGTAATAGTCTTAGGCCAAAAAATGATTGCTTGATGATATACTGGACTTTTTCTGCAAAGTATTGAGGTCAATTGAAATTGAGGGCACTCAACACTTCACAGGAGATGCTCATCATCACATAGAATTGAACCCCAGAATCCATTATCTCCTTTCCATTCCTTGGTGCCTTGCTTTCCTTGAAAACAAGGAGTGATGATGTTGAAAATGAATGAGCACAAGTTTTAAAAATAGTAAATAGCTTATTCAACTGAAACCCTACAGAAAGTGACACAGTGAGTCATGAAAGTAACAGCTATTGGGAAGTGAATGTGATAACTATAGCAACATAGACACTAACCTCTTTAAGTTACTGATTTGCTTATTAGATACTTATCTTTGTTCCTGTTGAGATGAGACCTGTTTCAAATGCAGTCTTATGCACTTAGTATATTAAACCTCAAAAGTGTTGGTTTAGTTTGGATAAGCACCCAAAAGTTGAGATGCTTATCTGAATTTCTTAGGAATGCAAAATTAGACTAGAAATCGCGTGAGAACAGATTTTCTTGGGGAAATGCCAGTAGATTCTGCTTTTTAACTGGGTCAGCAATATAGTTAGGACTGCCTTTCATTTATCATATATATTACCCCAAATTATGCAGTATATTTCCTTTGTGAATTACATATCAAAAGTTTATTATTATAGCCGAATGTACTTTAAAATAAATATAGTGCCTTATATGATTTTTAATCTGAGGTGATAAAGGTATTGATGCAAGAGGTTTCATGGAGCTACCTCTCTTTATACGTTCAGAATATCTGGCCTCTTTGAAGTAGTCTTTCATGTTCCAGGTGAGGTAAGTATCTCTCTTGTTAAGAGATGATGCTGTGTTTTGAGACTGTTGATGTACGCTGGGTGTCAGAGATCATGCTACATTTAAGTTTGCATTTCTTTGCTAACAGAAATTAGTTGAAATTGCACATTTCAGAGTGCCAGAATAAAATTAAAGAGTTAACTTGCATACAAGGTACAGGTTTAATTATTTTGTATTACCAATTATACATGTAAAATCTCATTGAGTTTTTTGCTAAGTATTTCTTCTGAAAAGTTGAACAAAATAGAAATTGAATAGTTTAAAATAAATTGAAAATGATCAGGTATTACTCTTTCTCCCAGTAACTTGATAAAAATAATACAAATTTAAATATTTAATTACAGTACTCAATATTCTAGGATTTGTGTCTTGTTAGTGAATAGCTTTGTACAAAAAGGGCTTAATCCTATTGTCTTCTATTCCCGAAGTAAGTAGAAGCTTTGGGAATTCTGTTTTTCAACTTAAATTGATAAATGGTAGAGAGTCTCTGAGTTCTATACCGTAAGCAGTAATATTATAGAGCAGTCCATTTCTCATCTATAATTCATTCACTTAACAATCACTATGTAAAATCATCAACATTATTTATTGGAGAATCATAGAAATTAGAGATTCAATAGCTATGTTATTTATCCATCCTTGTAGGAGTAAAAGATTTTTCCCTGTAGTAGGTTTTTGATGGGGCTTTCACCACTTCCCTTTGAATAGGAGTTAACCATTGATGGTATAAAACTTTTTTTCTATATCCTCTAGAATACAAACAGGATGTACAAACAAGGGAAAGATAAATGAGTTGAAGGGAATATACTCCAAGGTACATATTCTCCAGTACTTTACTTGTTATACTATAAAAACCAGATGATAAACCTGTGGGTGGAGGGGGCGGGGAGACTTCGCTAAAAAATACTATTAGGCAGTACTTGTTTAGTACAGTAAAATGAAATGAAAATCTAGCACCATAATCAGCATGAGTAGTGCCATATGTTCATTCCTCAGCACCCAACTTTATGAAGATGCCTGTTAGACAGATAGAGGCATGAAGATTTTTAGAGTGGATGAGCATCTTCTGTTCAGTTCCATGGGAGTTGTGTATGTTCAGATGCAGTGGTATGGTTCTCTATTAGATTTAACACAGAATTACTAACATCTGGTTATGGGTTCTTTCTTTACCCTTTTCTTCCTGTTCATCTTTTTTTATTTCATAGGGCTTCTCTGTTTGAATGGGGAATTAAAAATAAAAGGAGGGAGAAGATTCAGACTCTGACATTTTGTGCCTTCAGCCAGAGCTGTGGCTCCTGGGCTTGACCAAAGTTCTTAAAGTTTCAGGGTTCAAAAATTGGATTAGGAAGGAAATATTAGATCATGCATAAATAATAAGAAGTTGACATTCTCTTTTGCTTCACCAGATTATAGGTACCACTGAACCTTGTATGGTAGTAATAGGTGCATTGAACTGTTTTTTAAAAGTGCACATCTACTCGGTAACACACTCAGGTATGATCTGAAAAGAGCTGAAAGTCATTATTCTTCTCACTAAGGTGGTGGGCTATTTGCATTTCATTAATATCACCTTGGCTAACTCTAGTACTTTAATTATTAATAGGTCCAATATGCATTATCAAATCCTACCAACTTAAGGTGCAGGGCTACTCTGAAAACTAACTGTGAAAATGGCACCTTCCTATCCCACAGATCTGATCATTTTGTGTATAAAAGACACTGCTGATTTTATTAACAAAAGTACATCTTTACTATATATTATTCTGAGCTAACACAGCTAAGAGAGGGAGCTTAGTTCTGTTTTGATACATGCATTACCAGAAGAACTGTTAACTGAGTTTCAGTTGCAGGCCTAATACTGCCCTTAGTTAATCCTTGATAACCTTTCTGAAGATAATGAAGTTGAAGAGGAAAGAATTTGAAGTCTTGGGCTTGATTAACTGCAGCTGCGGGAATCCAGGTAGTCAATCTGACCTACTGTGATTTCACAGATGTAACCCAAGAGTAGAATTTGGGCCACAGAATCTTAATCACTGATGATGCATGAGCTAGGAAGAAATGTAGATGAGCTTTCAGATTCCAGATTGATATTGCAGGGCTGACAAAAAAACAACAACCAAAAAAACCCAAACCTACCATTGTTCTTTTATGTACATTTGATCTGGAATCAGTGATGGACAACAAACTATGGAACTGCATGCTACCATTTTTACTGTCACTTTTAAAAGCTCCTCACTTTAAAAACACAGTTCAGTATACCTGTCGAAGGTATCTATCCTATCTGTGTGCACCCCACAACTGTAAATAGCATACATCAGTGGCTCTCAACCTTCCAGACAACTGCATCCCTTTCAGGAGTCTGATTTGTCTTGCATATCACCAAGTTTCATCTCATTTTAAAATGACTTGTTTACAAAATCGGACATAAAAATACAAACGTGTCATAGCACGCTATTACTGAAAAATTGCTTACTTTCTAATTTTTACCATATAATTATAAAATAAATAATAGGAATATAAATATTGTTCTTACATTTCAATGTATAATATATGGAGCAGTATAAACAAGTCATTGCATGAAATTTTAGTTTGTATTGACTTCACTAGTTGTTTTTATGTAGGCTGTTGTAAAACTAGGCAAATATCTAGATGACTTGATGTACCCCTTGGAAGACCTTTGCATACCCGCAGGCGTACGTTACCCCTAGTTGAGAACCACTGTGCATTATGACTTGTCTTCATACTTTTAAAATGCTTGACCAGCATAAATGAAGAAAAAGAACAATTACATTGGATAAATTGAAAAATTAAAGAAACATCCCCTTTCCCCTCCCCCCCCGCAAAGTATTACTAAAAGCCATTTCATGATTAATCAAGGTTTCCTTGTGGCACTATATTTGTCAGCACCTGCTCTGGTAGGACTAGCAGAAGTGTAATAACAGTAACATTAAAGACCTCATTCTCCACTGCCTTGTACATTGGATAGTTATTTACATCTTTACAGAATGAGTATAAAAAGGGCATACAACCACTCCCATTTTAATTTGGCAACATTTTACAAAGCTGTAAATGATTATGCAAGGTGAAAGTTAGTGGAGAATCAGACCTTAAGTTTCTGTGCTGCGTGGGGTAAATAAAATACTTTCAAAAACAAAGGTCAACTAGCCTCTTTTGAACAATAACTTTATTATTCTGTGAAGAATATTACATAATAGTGTATTTACTTTGACACATCACAGGGTGGCAGCATAAAGATAAAAATACTACATTATAGGAATTCATAAGGACACTGCAGTTCTCTCTCATTTGAAATCTTCTATGAGAGTGTAGGTTCAAACAGAAAAATGTGACAGCAAACTGGATTATCTGTTTGATTTATCCACAACAGACATGCTTATAGAAAATGTGAGAAATACACAATGAATTCTTTTCTGTTCTACATAGGTTCTTTTACCACACTTGTTACTGTAGTATCTGAGCACTTTCTAGTAGTACATTAAGAAGCACAACTAATAACTGTCACATTTTATTCAGTTATTGAATGTTTAACCAGAATACAATATCAAAGTGAAATAAGTGGAATATTTTTAGGAGAGAATTATTGCAGTGAAATTGGCAGAAATTATGATCTTCATGTTTACCACAGAGAAAAATAAGTAAAATATTTTATAGTAATATGCTTTTTCAAAATGAGTTCATTGTTGTTTTAAAAGGATCATTGATGTTTATAGTTTTACTAAGCTCAAATATCAATTAGTAGAAACTCTGTAGTATAATTTCTCAAAACAAAAGCATTTTAAATAACACAGACCATTTTATTCTCTTCCATATGGAGTCCAGTGGCAAGAACATCTTGGGAGGAAGCATCACAGCTCTTCCTTAATGTATTTTTACTGTCAAAGTGAGAAGAAGAGAGGTTCTTATCCACGAAAGCTTATGCTCCCAATACTTCTGTTAGTCTCAAAGGTGCCACAGGACCCTCTGTTGCTTTTTAAAGTGAGAAGAGTTTATGAAAACATTCAGGAATAAAAAGTAGGCTGTAGAAACACACATTAATCTGCAGCCCATTTCTAAAGATCTTGAATGAAGGATTGTTGTAATCATCAGACCTTTTTTGACCTTCTGCTTTCCACAGAATGGATGAAGGAGGCAATTACTTACATAAAATTTCAAAACAAATATGTTTCTTTTGGCCTTTCCTGATGTTTGCATTTCATTCACCTTCTTGTACTACTCTTTCTGGTGAATTTCTTACTAAAAAAATAGATTTTATGGAGTTATGTTGACACAGATATAAAACTTTAATTGAGATAAGATTTTATCCTGCAAACGTTCATTTGTCATATGTCAGGCTGAGTATTTTGAGATCTTGAAAACATGGTAAATTTTGCAAGGAAGGTACAGTACCTAAAGCAGCTTGAACTTGAACTACTCTTTGTACCATGTGCTATTTTTCTTTTCTTACAAAATTCTTCCTCAGCAGCATGGGATTTTTAAAGGGTACCCACTGACTAGCAGAACGTTTTAGCAGCTGAATAGATAACTTGCTTTCTGAGCTTAGACTTGACTTGTTCATCCAGCATCGATTTCTATGACATAGAAAAGAGACATTGCATTTACATCGTTCAAGGAGTCCCTTTACCACTTATCAAAAGCTCTTTGGTAGCCAAGCCATTTATTAGCTGAACTTGGACTCACCCAATGTGAGTTTTCATCCCTGGAAATAATATTATGCGAGCTAAGGTTTATTTATTATCTGTCTGAGTGCAGGTAACTTCTGCATTACCCCATAGAAATGTATCCTCTCATTTGTCCACATCATTTTTGTTGGCCACTTTTTCTGTCAAAAACAATTGTTGGGCAGAAAGGGAAGCACAAACGGGGTGATAGGTTTGAATATCTAAAAAGCACTGGCAAAGTGATACAGACTGTATTGTACTTCCTGCTGGCCAGAATTTTGTATGTTAGAACATTTCTAGTGCTATGTTCCTATGATGGGAAAGCAATAAAATTACAGTAATGAAAAACCAGTAGTCCTTCATTACAAAAATCACTTGAATTAGTGAAGTACTTAATAAAAACTTTTTAAAACATGTAAAAAGGTGTATATTTCATAATCCTATTATTTATGTTAGGTCACTGAATACATTAAAGGCATTTTTACCTTTACAAGTATTTTATAAACATGTTAAAAGCAGTGTACTGGCAATGGCATTACTTCGGGTGCTCCAAGGTTCTCATTTCCACAATATACATCCTCATGTGAAAAAGCAGACATTTGTATGCTAAGAATGTGAAATGTGTTAAATTACTTGAAAATAATTCATGTAGTCAGCATACAGGGATACCTGCTGTTTCACAGGTGGGGACTGCATATCTTTGGAGTGAAACTAGTTGAATGTATGTATCGCTTTGAGCAACAAGCGCTTGATCCAAAATTTTGAGGCAATGTGTAGTAAAAGTGGACAAAAAACAAATGCAGGTGATATGCATGGGGGTGGGGGGGGGTAGAGAGAACAAATTTTATCTTATCATGGTTTCCTTTTATATTTACAGTTTATTAGTGATACTCTGTAAAGATGGCACAGATTGGCATTAGAAGAGAAATGTAAGGTTTGTGCTGTGACTTGGTTGTATCTATGTGAAGGTTAGGACAGAGGCCTAGCAAAACTCAGAAATAAAGGCATATGCCATGCCTGAAACATAAAGGAGAGAGGAAGAGCAGTGTGCAATGAGAAGCAGAAGGGTTCCCGTGAAAGCTGATTTGAGGCACAGTGTCTAGAAAAGAGCCATTATGCAGGAAGTGAAAATGAAGGAAAATGTTCATACGTTTGAATTTCCTAACTTCCATGCATTTGCAGAGGGGAAGATTAAATCTCAACACTTTTGAGTTCTGGTTCAGAATAGCAAAGGAAGTTATAAATCCCTTATATTCAAAATATTTTCTGTTAACTCACCTTGAGGTTTTTTGTTTGCTTGATCATTTTTTTCAATTAGCTAATCACTTTCAATGCCACAGTTTTCTGTATAAGGGTTTTTTAATCACAAATACCAATTAGAGTTTGATTCTTCTGTAGATCTTTGTGAATAATTAAAATTTTCACCAGATAAGTTATTCAAAAGTATAACTTCTTCTGTCAATTAAACTACATACAAATTTCCTGAACAAAATGGCAACATTTATTAAAGAAATTCTTTGAGTAATGATATTCTACCAGTTTGACTATTTTCTATGTGGAATGGCAATATCTGAATTGATTATTTGGGTCAGGATTGTGACCTACATTCATGACACTACACAGGACAGTAAATAGATAAAAAGTGGTCCTGTACTTCTCTCCACAGGCTGCTCCCATTATGGGTCACAGTATGTGAGAGACAGCACCCTTTCTGAGCCAAGGAACAGTTATCTTCTCTTAGGCTGCCTCTTACTCGGGGCAGATTGTTAAACTGCAGTCTAGCCCTAAGTGTAAGTAGCAAATATGTCTGCTTTGACTCCCTAACAGAGGAAAATATTCTTGAGTATCTAATAACAGGCTGCTAAAACTATAGGTTATATTTTTACATTTGTGATGTTGTACTCCATATGATATGAAAATATGCTAATGAGTGTAACTGGAATATGCTTCATGCAAAACGTCTCTTGTAAGGTATCATTATAAAGCTTATAATCTGCTGAGTGTGTTCATCCTATTTGTATGAATGTATCTTTCTTGTATCTGAAACTAGGAATATAAAATATAACTCTGAGGTCCTATTGTAATTATGCAAAGTGTGGGCCATTAATGGTGGTTTAGAATCTTGATGGCTCCCAGAAACTAGGACAATTGACTGTAGATGACTCTGTTTACTTGCAAGCCTTCCTGTGAGTCAGGCTGGGAAGAATGAAGGCTTGGGGTCTCACAGGACATGTCACCTGGTACTGGAATCCATCTTAAACCTGGTGCTTTTACATTTAGAAGGAGGGGTGGGAACCCAGAGAGAAAAAAAAGATTCCCACCTTGTGCCAAAGCTATACCAGGGGGTGGAACAGAACAAAGGGGGCTGCAGTCATGAGAAATCTCCTAGCTATCACCTGAGCTGGAACAAGGACTGTACCGGGAAAAGGATTGGGCCCAGACTAGAAAAGAGTCTAGTCTGTGAAAAAAGCTTATTGGAACATCTCTGAGGGTGAGATTTCAGCTGTATTTAGTTTCCTACTGTACTGGGCATAGACTTGCATGTTTTTTTTTTATTTTGCTTGATAATTTACTTTGTTCTGTCTGTTATTACTTGGAGCCATTTAAATCCTACTTTTTATACTTAATAAAATCACCTTTTGCTTATAAATTAACCCAGAGTAAGTAATTAATTCCTGGGGGAGCAAACAGCTGTGCATATCTCTCTATCAGTGTTATAGAGGGTGAACAATTTGAGTTTACCCTGTATAAGCTTTATACAGAGTAAAATGCATTTATTTGGGGGTTTGGATCCCATTGGGAACTGGGTATCTGGGTGCTAGAAACAGGGGCACTTCTTAAGCCGTTTTCTGTTAAGTCTGCAGCTTTTGGAGGACACGGTTCAGACCTGGGTCTGTGTTTGCAGCAGACTAGCGTGTCTGGCTCAACAAGACAGGGTACTGAAGTCCCAAGCTGGCAGGAAAAACGGGCTCAGAGATAGTCTCAGCACATCAGGTGGCAGTCCCAAGGGGGTTTCTGTGACCCAACCTGTCACAACATCTAATACTTAAAGGCTCAATCTTGTCAACACTCACTCACAGTAGTAAATTTATGCCAGCAGTGAGCACTGTGGGAGTGAATGTCTGCCAGACTGGGTGCTTAGATTGAAAAGTTTCACATTGGATCTGGTAATGGTACACCAGATCCCCTCAGAGTGGGGTCTGTGTATTTGTTAAATTCTTTTTCAGTGCCGAAAGCACCATTGGTACTTGAATAATAATTAGTGTAACGTGGTGAAAGATGAAATTTAATAAATTATTATTTAGCCAATAGCAAATCATAAGCATTATTAGGACAATATATAGAAGAGAAAAAAGATTAGAAAGATTGCAATGGTTTGTGAGTGCCAGAACCTGCAAAGCGATGTACAGGGACAGACCCTAACACCTGGATGGAGTCTCGTGGTTTAACTGGGACTGTTGTAGGATCCTGCACAGAATCAAGACCTAATTCTTTATGCATTCTGCTGACAAATGATTAATCAATGCCTGATCTACATTTGGGCTTATGAAGATAGCTTGGCACAGCTGTTAAGTATACGTAAAAAGTTCCACCAATTTGAAAGATTCTACTAGTTCCAGAGATATTAAGATTGTAAATTCCATTAGAACCAGTTCAATCTTCCAAAATGGTGGAACATGGTAAGGGTGCTTGACATATATAAGAAACAAATAATTGCAGAATGAGAGCCATGAAGTGGGAATTAAATGGGTAGATATCAAAATACAAGTGGGGTTTAAAGTACAGCAGAATTTTCCTCTTTTGAACTAGGAGATGAGTCATTTTCATTCAAAAACTGAAATACTTGACACAGGTCACAAGTGTTTGCATTCTTTTATTCTCCAGAAATAGTTTTAAAAAACAGTATTAATGAGAATCTCATCCATGTCTATCTATTATTACAAAACATTTATTGTATTTAAGTCCTAGAGACTCAATTCTTCAATTTACTCATATCTTTTAATGTAAAATACTATTTTCATCATGCAGGTTATGTATTTTTTTAATCAAGTAGAAATGTCCTTAGGGTAACAATCTACAGTCAGTATACAAACTTCCCTTTGAATTGTAGGATTGTATTGGTTACTTTGATAGTTCATTGATTGGAGGTCTGCTACAATTTTGAAATGTTCTTGAGGCTATGTGCTAAAGAAAGCATTTTAGAAATAACATGGTTTAAATTAAAAAAAAAAGACTTGGAAGTAAATGAAAAAAAATGAATTGAAGGGAGAAAATTATATACATTACTGTCCATAAAATTTAGCATGAAAAAAAGTGATGTGCCCATAGAAAGAGTGTTTACAGCAGACAGGCAAATAGAATTCAAGACATGAGAAGGACAATGGCGGATGAGACAGGTCCCATTTTTCTTCTGTCTCTCCAATACTTAAATGCCTTCAATGACTTCCTGGCTTTTTTATATATGCTATTTAAGGTTCTTATCGAAATCTAATATCCTTCACCTTAGCTTACCATTATTTCTGTGTGTCTGTCTACATACATTATTACTACTTGTCAGTACTAAATGATGAGGTTTTACTCCTGTTGCTCCATTGTGGTGGAATACTTTACTGTATGCATTCTGTATAGTTGACTGGAATGCTCGCTGGTGCTAAAAGAATAAAATTAGACAATCCAGAGGAGATTGCTAAATGGAGAGAGGAAAGAAAATAACAGAACAAAACAACATACCTTTCCTACACTGGTAAACATCAAAAAGTAGAGAGGGGGAAAAAAAGGAGAGAAGTGTTGAGGCCTCCACAGTTTGGCAAGATGAAGAGAATGTGCTTGTACTTGTGCTTTCTACACAAGATGAAGAAACTTCTGGGCAGCAAGGAAAACATGAAAAAAACAGAAGTATCAATTCTTTGAGTGATGATCCCTGCATGTATTAAATATGTGGATAGACATGAGCACTGTTCACCTGAGTCTGGAATGAATATTATATAATATGGTCTGCACGTGCACTGAAACCCTCTTAGTGCTCCGAACTGAGGGTGTAAAGGGTAGTGCGTGCCCACACCTTTCCAATTCCCTCTTACTACCACATGGTCTGAATCAGAATCCTTTCTTGTGTGTCATTGCTGTAAATATATTGCTTATGGTTAGTTTTTAGTCTTTTATAGTATCGTCTAGCATAGGATAGTTACATAGTGTTTTTTCTCCCCTTTTCTTCACCTCTGGGAAAGAGTTCCTCTGAGAAGTCTTGGATTATGTCCAGGGTCCCGGGGGTTCAAAAACGGCTCACTCCTTTTCTGTGTGCAACAAACATCAACATTGCCTCTGCTGCTTGGGTAAGGCTCACATCTCTGCCAAATACAGCATCTGTCGCTCTTCTCCCCCAAGAATTCATGGGAGTCAGGAACTGAGACTTAGAAAATGTCTGATGGAGATGGCAATGAAATGCCATTCACATCTGTGTCAGGGACCCAACCCATACATCAGTCTCAGCAAGCAGGCAGTGCCTTTCCAAGCATGAGCTCAGGAATGGAAGTTAAGACAGGTAAGCCTAAGGAGAGAAGGCTTACCATGAGAACAAGGGGCCCTCTTGTAGACATAGGAACAAGTCATCTTTGTCAAAAACTGCCCCAAAGAGAAAGGATCACTCCCCGCCCCATCAAAGTTGGGAGAGTCTGTACATACAGGCCCTAAGGACTTTCTAATAGCTATCGCATCTGCCAGAAGAGTCAGTGAACTGGGGGTACTGCCATATACTACCTTCTATAAAGAAACAGTCTTGTTAAGACCTCTCCCCAGATTCATCTTTAAAGTAGTTTGAGTTTTGTGAGAGGCAGGAAATCCATTTACCAGTATTTTTTCCTAAATCACATGCCTCAGATGAAGAGAGATGGTTATGTTCTCTGGGCATCTGAAGGGCTTTGGCCTTTTATCTACAAAAAACAAAAAATGACACCTAAACTATTTATTTCCATAGCAGAGAGATCAAGGGATCAAGCTGTATCTGTACAGAGACTTTCAAAATGGATCTCTGATTGTATTACCCTTTGTTACCAACTAGCTCACATTCTCTGCCCCCCAGAGGGCAAACAGCCTTTGGGGCATCTTTGATAGATGTACCTCTATTAGAAATATGTAGAGCAACTACTTGGAGTTCTTTGCATCCCTTCATGACGCATTACGTTCTGATCCAGGCTTCCACCGCGGATATAGCCAGGGGGAGAGCAGTGTTACAGTCAGCTATCACTTCTGTGTCTTTTGACCCATCTCCCATTTGACTACTGCTTACTAATCTTCCACATGTCGAATACAAATAGGACCATCATTCTAAAAAGAAATGGTTTTTTTTTACTTGTAACTAGAGGTTCTTCAAAGTGTATGATACTTAACTGTATCCTACTATCTGCCCTCCAGCCCCACTGCTCCAGATTGTTTGGATTTCAGTAAGATTAGGAACTAGAGAGGTGTTGGCCCATACCATCATTTATGCCCTTGGTTCAGAGCACTAGTACAGCTACAGTTCTTGTCCAGGCCAGCAGATAATGCTTGTAAAAACATTCTGGACTCAGTTGCATGGTGCACATGTATATGGTGTGGAATACAAATAGGGACCACACATCTCAAAGACCCTCCAGTTGCAAGTAAGTAGCCTCCATTTCTGGGAGAAGTTTAGGAAAGGTGATGAAGATGATGATGCATCTTAACTAAAAGCTAAAAATGCAGCCAGTGGACCAGAAAACTGTACAGCTGATAAACCTGAAAAACAACCTCTTTCAGATGTAGACATCTGTGTGAAGGATGTGGATCCACTAGGCATTCTGGCAAATAGTGATGTTGAGTTGGATAAAGATAAAGCCACAGCAGAGGATGGAATGTTAGGTGTGACTGTCATTCCAAGCACTGTAACCTCTGCCCTGATTTTGCTCGTGGCCAACTACGGCAACACATCAGATAGTGAGAGCCTGCCAGAAGAAGGTCCTATCAAGATTGTAACAAAAGTTGTTGTAGAAAACAAGACTATCCCTAGAGATACTTCTCGGACTTCAAATATCCTTCACATTCTGAATAACATGAACAACAAGAAACATGCAAAATATGATGAATGTAATATTAGGGAGCTCAAATACCCATACAATGTATTGCAGAGGTCCTGAAAAATTGCGTAAGTTACTCCCTGTACTGCCCAAACTTTGTCCAACCCTGCTGGAAATGTTCCACTGGTCTACAATTTTTGAGAAGTCGTCTGCTTCAGACATAAAATGTGCTATTTATTATGTATTTTGATGTGCTGAATTCAAATATGACAATTAAAACAACTGATTGGCTACTGTTTCTAAGAAATTTAAGTTTTTACATTTTATGTGTGTGTATATTGTGTAGATAGTAGAGTTTTAATTATAAATTGTAAACCTAGGTCTTTTCATGTGTTTATGGTTGCTTTACATGATAATATTTCACCTGTCCTGTTTATGTAACACTTTAAAAAATCAGCAAAAGTGTTATATAAATAAAATTTATTATGAAACAAAAGGCAAAAAACTATTATGTACATAGTTTACTCGGCACTTCTTGGCTTGTCTCTTGTATTCATTAAATGGAGCATCTCTTGTCACTGTCCAGCAATAGTCTGCAAGCATTGATGGGCTCCATTTGCCCTGATAGCGTTTCTCCATTGTTGCAATGTCCTAGTGAAATCGCTTGCCGTGCTCGTCGCTCACTGCTCCGCAGTTCGGTGGAAAAAATCTAGATGAGAGTGCAAAAAATGTATCTTTAGTAACATGTTGCAACCAAGGCTTTTGTATGCCTTGAGGAGGTTTTCCACCAACAACCTGTAGTTGTCTGCCTTGTTGTTTCCGAGAAAATTGATTGCCACTAACTGGAAGGCTTTCCATGCTGTCTTTTCCTTGTCACGCAGTGCATGGTCAAATGCATCATCTCGAAGAAGTTCACGAATCTGAGGACCAACAAAGACACCTTCCTTTATCTTAGCTTCACTTAACCTTTGAAATTTTCCACGGAGGTACTTGAAAGCTACTTGTGTTTTGTCAATGGCCTTGACAAAGTTCTTCATCAGACCCAGCTTGATGTGTAAGGGTGGTAACAAAATCTTCCTTGATTCAACAAGTGGTGGATGCTGAACACTTTTCCTCGCAGGCTCCAATGACTGTCGGAGTGGCCAATCTTTCTTGATGTAGTGGGAATCTCTTGCACGACTATCCCATTCGCAGAAAAAACAGCAGTACTAGGTGTATCCAGTCTGCAGACCAAGCAAGAGAGCAACAACCTTCAAATCGCCACAAAGCTGCCACTAATGTTGGTCATAGTTTATGCACCTCAAAAGTTGTTTCTTGTTGTCATAGGTTTCCTTCATATGGACTGCATGACCAACTGGAATTATGGCAAAACATTGCCATTATGCAGTAAAACAGCTTTAAGGCTCGTCTTTGATGAATCAATGAACAGTCTCCACTCATCTGGATTGTGAACGATGTTGAGGGCTGCCATCACACCATCGATGTTGTTGCAGACTACAAGATCACCTTCCATGAAGAAGAATGGGACAAGACCCTTTTGACGGTCACGGAACATGGCAACCCTAACATCACCTGCCAGGAGATTCCACTGCTGTAGTCTGGAGCCCAACAGCTCTGCCTTACTCTTGGGTAGTTCCAAATCCCTGACAAGGTCATTCAGTTCACCTTGTGTTATGAGGTGTGGTTCAGAGGAGGAGGATGGGAGAAAATGTGGGTCCTGTGACATTGATGGTTCAGGACCAGAAGTTCCATCCTCATCCTCTTCCTCTTCCTCGTCTGACTCAAGTGAGAATGATTCTGGTGCATCAGGAACCGGCAGTCCTTCTCCGTGGGGTACTGGGCGTATAGCTGATGGAATGTTTGGATAATGCACAGTCCACTTTTTCTTCTTTGACACACCTTTCCCAACTGGAGGCACCATGCAGAAGTAACAATTGCTGGTATGATCTGTTGGCTCTCTCCAAATCATTAGCACTGCAAAAGGCACAGATTTCCTTTTCCTGTTCAACCACTGGCGAAGATTTGTTGCACAAGTGTTGCAGCATATGTGTGGGGCCCACCTCTTGTCCTGATCTACAATTTTGCAGCCAAAATAAAGGTGATAGGCTTTCTTAACCATAGTGGTTATACTGCGCTTTTGTGATGCAAAAGTCACTTCACTACAAACATAGCAGAAGTTATCTGCATTGTTCACACAAGTACGAGGCATCTCTGCTCACTTTGGCTAAACAGAAATGTGTCCCGTTGCAAAATCAAACACTGACAAATAAGAGAGCACGACACTGTATGATTTCTAGAGCTGATATAGGGCAATTTGTTCAGCAGAGTGATGTAAGCTTCCTTATGATTGCATCATCCATGACTTCTAGGAATAACATGATGCAATTCATATCATGTATGATGCAATAACAACTTCAGATTGCACCATTCATTGTTTTGCCTAAAAAGCAAGTACTGTCCAAACCCAATAATAGATTTATTCATAGATCCAGTCAAAAATGTATTTTAGTCATTTCTGGTTTAAATTGAGATCCCTTCCCTTTATAACTCACTTATCCTCTGCTATTCCCAAGTCAAGGGTCGTATATACTGACCCTAGGATATCTTGAAAACTAGAGCCAATCAACAATTTTAAGCATAATTTTCGTTCTCAGTGACCCAGAATTAGTAAAGTTTGACTACATTTATTTCAGAAGCATTTTGGCTGTAGAGCAGTGTTAGACACATGACAAGTAGGGTACATGATTTTTCTGTGCTATCTTTACATCATCCAAAATGATTAATTTAAAGACAAAACCAGTAAACCAAGAGTGGACATTCTTCTAGAGCTGAATATTTTTCCATTGTTCCATGTCCTTCCATTGTTCAGTTCAAAGCTTAAAATGTATTATTTCTATAATTACTATTATTGTTTTTTCATGTCATGTTTTCTAATGCACTTTGATACTCACAAAAAGCATGCTATTAAATTTGTGAGGTGCAGCACAATTCAGTTAAAAAAAAGGTACAAGAAAAGGCATCATAAAAATCCTTTAAAAGACTCAAAAGACCTGATGGATAAAGAGATTGGATTAATTATAAAGAAAGATTAATAAAATATAAAGAAAGCTACAGGACCTCGAATATATGTCAAAGGATACAAATCACTGAGATATATATATATATAAAATAATCTGTAGATAAAGCCATGAAGGAAATGGTCATGGAATGATAAAGTGGAAAGCTGGTCACATCTTGTTTATATTCATGTGTGTTAACAGCTGGGCGAAGAAAGAAAGTGGAATCGACTGTGGGCTATGGTAATAGTCTATTTTGAGATTAGTTACAATTAGAAAGTTCTAAGGACAATTCAATCTAATTCAGTCTAATTTTGTTAATTTGAACTATAGAAACCTAGGTAAACAAAAATAACTCTTTGGATCCCCGTAGTGGCCAGAGACAGTACATAGGGAAGGGAAATGATGATAGACTAGCTGGAGACAAAGGGAGGAGTCAAACAGGAAGATGACAAAAGAAAGAATGGGGCGGTGGGTGGAAATCAAACATAAAAAAGAGGACTAATAAGAGAATTACAGCAAATATAGGATCACAGAGGAGGTGGTGGAAAGTCAGTAGTACATTTGTAGGTGTTGGCTAGAGATAGTCTTTATGTGCTATCTGAGTTAGAAATTTTCTTAGTAGCACCAAAAATGTCCTTTTTATGTAATAAAAATAATTATTTGGATTGATTCAGTATGTCGGCTGGGAATGGTTGTCATGTTTGTGCACAAGGTACTAAACATGCTAATGTGTTTCATCGTCATCTTTGTTTTTACATTCTGAATGGTAGCCTTTTGCCATTTTAAACCTGTGGTAAAGAAAGGAACTCTAATCCTCGCCTGTACCTGATTGGTGTTTTTTAATGTGCTTGTCCTGTGAGCTATAATTAATTAAATTATTAATTAATTCCCAGCCCCACTGTGTTCTACCTCACCATGGTTTTCATTGTCAGTTCTTTTTAGCCTAAAATAAAGAATCACCTGAATTTTCTAACTATTTTAAATTATTTTGTTGTTTCAGTGGAAATAGCTGTAAAATGGTCAGAATAGACCTCCTTGCATTCACTGTGCTGTTAGAAATAATGGACAGCACTGGAAGAAAAGACCATAGGGATCAAAACCTATTTGTCTAATAAATGGTACTTTATTATTTATCTTGTGATTTTTCTCAAAGACTAAGACGGCTGCAAATGGCTTCTGCAACATTCCTCAATCTGTTTTTCAGTCTCTTGCTTTGAGAAGGAAAGAGAATAAGCAGCCGACTGCCAGATATTTCTAAGTCAGGTTCACTTCTCTTTCTTTGAAAGAGAATAAAAAAGCTTGTTGCCTAGATCTCAGCTGGGTCCTGTTTCCTGAGAGTGATTAGGAGAATGTGCTGTCTGTCCACTGTTTTCTCTGTCAGGGAGCCCTTTTCTTCTATTGAAAGAGGATGGGTCAAAGCTACTGCTGCTGACCAGCATTTCTCAGGCAGGTCACCTTTACTCTTTTTGAAAATAAATAAAAAAAAAAAGAATGCTGTTGCTGCTGCCAGTTGTTCTCCTTGAAGATCTTTTTGAATGCAATTTCATTCAAAAAAAAATTAAAAATAAAAATCTTAGGATACAGTAATCATTGTAAGAAATGGCAAATCACAGAATTGCACTAGACTTTTATTTCTCAACTATATTTGATATATTTTTTATTATAGGGCCCCCTAATTTGGGATTGTCAGTGCTGTTCATTGACCTTTCCCTTCTCTATTTTTCTGTTACCCTTTTGCAATAACAGTTGCCTTGAAAGTAACCGATAAATACAACTATTCCTCAAGTGATTCCCTATCAGGATATACAGTGTATGAAGTCTGGCAGGAATAATTGTGGAAAAGATAAGTAAAACAATAAGCAGTGTTTGTTATGTAACGTTGCAGGTACCAGCCTTGCACAATACAGACAAGAAGTTTCTGATTTTGTTTTCTGTTATGGAGCATGTTTCAGAATAAATAATTACCTTATTTTTAAAAGTTAATAGTCAGTTGATCTACTTGATCGCATTGCACACAAGGCTGGATTTCTGGGTGAGAGGTTTTCAGTGGCTGCCCTCCTCATAGTAGCAATTTAAAGAAAACGGAAGATGGATTTCAGCATAATTCCTCCTGTAATGATTACTGAATCTAAACTCCAACTTCTGCCTCCTTTGGTTAATTTACTCCAGGCAGTATGATATTTATTGCTTAAGTTGGTTATTCCCTTGTTACTGGGAGTCCTGCTTCTTGGCACTAAGAACTAATGCATTAGTGCCACTGGGTAGAAATTTTATATATAAGATTCTTTATGGTGAAAGTTGATAGTGAGTTCCTGGAATTTTTAAGAATCATTTTCAAGACTGGGTATAAATTTTTCATATGGAGCAGATAAAATACACAGTAGACAATCATCCTTTAGTAAATGAGGATATCTGAAAATGTGAAGTTATGATTGTCATATTTTAAAGTGCATGATTTTATGTTGAGCTAGAGTTTGTACAAATCATTTGTGTGTGTGCTATATTTCATGTTTCTCAAGTATAACAGTAGCACTTTACTCTGAAGATTTGTTTAAGTCATCCTCCTGTTGTTTTGCAAAGGCATTGGGAAGCTGAAATATAACCTCAGCTGCAGATTTGCTGGAGGTTCTTCCACTTAACAGAAATCTCCTATGTTCTGCTTGCAGTATTCTAATGACATAGATAACTGTATGGGTACGATTGTTTATACTTACTGTTTCCTAAAACAATGTCTTCTAAAACATACCTAATGCTTAGCAGGAGACATAGTACCTAATGACCCTTTTTGCACTGTGCTCTTGATGTCTGACAATCCAGATTGTCAGTTCATCACGCTGAACAAATTGTGGAGAAGCAATAGCAAAAGAGTGGCTAAACACAGCAGTATCAGCCTTGTTAGGAGCAATAATAGGCTCTTAGTAATGTCTTGATTCTCTTATCATTTTAATGGTGTGGTTTTGTCTGTCATTTCAGTATGGAGGTGCGCATTATCACAGATTTTCTTGACTAATACAGATAGTCAATAAAATAAAGAGATTCGGGATACAAATTTCTCATTCCTAAGGTCCAGTGGTCTTTGATCCGAGGAGCAGGAAATTGTCAATAAAAAGTGTTTGATAAGGATATTTTCTATTAGAGAACCCTGAATTTAAAATAGTCAGGTCAGGAAAAGCATACTGTGGTATTCAGTGTTTGATCTGATCCTCTGAACATTGGAAGGGTTTCAGGAACTACTGCTTGAAAGTCTCTGAACCTGGAAATGATCTTTCAATTTATTAAGGCCTCTGAATGAAATTACATAGAAACCTGAGAGTGCAGTTGTACTTTGGAGAGGGACTCTATAAAAATAGCATTATTATGTTCCATGTTTGTCTCTCAGGGTCTTCCATAAGTCATTTTTCATTTTCTTGCTTTCTTCTGATAGCCAGACCTGCAATAGCCAATCTGGGATTTAAAGGTCAAGCTGGGTTTTTTTCTGGTTCACATATCATTACCAGTCAGAAGGATTTTGCAGTCAGAACTGTAGATAACAATTCTGTTAATGATGTTTCAGTCAGAATAGAATCCAGCTCATTTTCTCATAGTTTACATTGATTCTCCAGGAGTAAAAACTTATTTTTCTCACTAATGTGGGTAGTCTGTGCTTTTAGACATAACCCTGTGGACTGGACCTCAGACTCCCCTCTGTGATGGAGTCCCCTCCCCTCTGTTTTCCCCTTGCTTGAGAGAGGTATAACTATTATTATTTAAACATTCATATTGTGGCATCACCTGGAGACCAACCAGTTCCGTCCCCATTTTACTAGCAGTTTTACAAATAGATAGAAAATGATAGTCCCTGCACCCAGAGAGTTTACAGATTAGAAGACAAGACAAACTAGTGGATGAGACAAACACACAAGTCAGAATAGGGCTAGGGAACACAGGGAAGCAAAAAATTGTGTGATGTGTGCAATTCTTAGCCAAACCAGGAGTGCTACCAGGTTGCTGTTTACTGCATACATTACAAAAGAGGTGAGTTCTGAGAAGAGACTTAAAGGTGTCACGGAGGGTGATGTGGGCAGTCAGGCTCAGTTGTCAGAGTCCAGGAACAATGCGGAAAGTCAGAGCTGTAGTCAGGAACCAGGAGTCAGAGTCCAGGGTCAGAACCAGAGTCAGATTCATAGATTCATAGATTCTAGGACTGGAAGGGACCTCGAGAGGTCATCGAGTCCAGTCCCCTGCGCGCATGGCAGGACCAAATACTGTCTAGACCATCCCTGATATACATTTATCTAACCTACTCTTAAATATCTCCAGAGATGGAGATTCCACAACCTCCCTACGCAATTTATTCCAGTGTCTAACCAGCCTGACAGTTAGGAACTTTTTCCTAATGTCCAATCTAGACCTCCCTTGGTGCAGTTTAAGCCCATTGCTTCTTGTTCTATCCTTAGAGGCTAAGGTGAACAAGTTTTCTCCCTCCTCCTTATAGCACCCTTTTAGATACCTGAAAACTGCTATTATGTCCCCTCTCAGTCTTCTCTTTTCCAAACTAAACAAACCCAATTCTTTCAGCCTTCCTTCATAGGTCATGTTCTCAAGACCTTTAATCATTCTTGTTGCTCTTCTCTGGACCCTCTCCAATTTCTCCACATCTTTCTTGAAATGCGTTGACCAGAACTGGACACAATACTCCAGCTGAGGCCTAACCAGAGCAGAGTAGAGCAGAAGAATGACTTCTCATGTCTTGCTCACAGCACACCTGTTAATACATCCCAGAATCATGTTTGCTTTTTTTGGAACAGCATCACACTGTTGACTCATATTTAGCTTGTGGTCCACTATAATCCCTAGATCCCTTTCTGCCGTACTCCTTCCTAGACAGTCTCTTCCCATGCTGTATGTGTGAAACTGATTTTTTTCTTCCTGAGTGGAGCACTTTGCATTTGTCTTTGTTAAACTTCATCCTGTTTAACTCAGACCATTTCTCCAATTTGTCCAGATCATTTTGAATTATGACCCTGTCCTCCAAAGCAGTTGCAATCCCTCCCAGTTTGGTATCATCCGCAAACTTAATAAGCATACTTTCTATGCCAATATCTAAGTCGTTAATGAAGATATTGAACAGAGCCAGTCCCAAAACAGACCCCTGCGGAACCCTATTCGTTATGCCTTTCCAGCAGGATTGGGAACCATTAATAACAACTCTCTGAGTACGGTTATCCAGCCAGTTATGCACCCACCTTATAGTAGCCCCATCTAAATTGTATTTGCCTAGTTTATCGATAAGAATATCATGCGAGACCATATCAAATGCCTTACTAAAGTCTAGGTATACCACATCCACAGCTTCTCCCTTATCCACAAGGCTCGTTATCCTATCAAAGAGAGCTATCAGATTGGTTTGACATGATTTGTTCTTTACAAATCCATGCTGGCTATTCCCTATCACCTTACCACCTTCCAAGTGTTTGCAGATGATTTCCTTAATTACTTGCTCCATTATCTTCCCTGGCACAGAAGTTAAACTAACTGGTCTGTAGTTACCTGGGTTGTTTTTATTTCCCTTTTTATAGATGGGCACTATATTTGCCCTTTTCCAGTCTTCTGGAATCTCTCCCGTCTCCCATGACTTTCCAAAGATAATAGCTAGAGGCTCAGATACCTCCTCTATTAGCTCCTTGTGTATTCTAGGATGCATTTCATCAGGCCCGGGTGACTTGCAGGCATCTAACTTTTCTAAGTGATTTTTAACTTGTTCTTTTTTTATTTTATCTGCTAAACCTACCCCCTTCCCATTAGCATTCACTATGTTAGGCATTCCTTCAGACTTCTCGGTGAAGACCGAATCAAACAAGTCATTAAGCATCTCAGCCATTTCCAAGTTTCCTGTTACTGTTACTGTCAGGAACCAATCAGGAGAGAAGACTGGAGCAGGGCAGGAACAAGTCTTGGGAGAAGCCATGTATAGGAGCAATTGCAGCTGAGGGTAAGTACTGAGCTTCCAGCAGCTTACTGCTGCTGAGCTTAAATGCAGACCCATAGGCTCCTGCCAGCCAATCAGGTGATTTTGCTGCAGCCCAGTTGGGCTCTTCGATGGGTTTGCGGGCTGTGCTAGCTAGCCTCAGGCTCAGCTGAGGGAACTTAGGCCCACAGTTCCTGACAAAACAAGGGGTAAGTTTGTGGTAAGTCTGATGATTTCGCCATGAGATTGTCCTTCCTCCCTACAGATAGATAAAATAGATTCATCATACATTTTTTGACTGCGATTGTGTTGTAAAGAGTCCCGTATTTGGAGAGTGACCAATAAAGTGGGGACTCCTTGCAGTTCTTTCCATTCTCTGGCAACCCTTGCCACTCTGTATCTAGGTAGTCACACCCATGGTATTTATTTCAATTTCAGGAACAGTAATGATGGTATGTTAGGGCATGGTCAGAAATACAATCTGAAGGGTTCAGTCAGACAGATCAATGAGGAAAAACCATCACTGCCCGGAAAACAGTTGGTAAACAAGTTTCTTATTCATAAAAAAAATACATCTAGTTTTTGTGTCTTTTAGGAAAAATGAAGATAGTTTATTTCACACACACAGCTTTCTTTTATTTCTGAGAACCTGCTACTTCTGTTTTTGCAGTGCAAAAAGCTGTTTTTCCCATCAGCAATAACCTGGCATCACTGTTTGTGTTTAGAAGAGATTGGGAGGAAGAAGAGCCTAGGCTAGTGCTCCACTGAACTGCAAAATCCATGGTTCCCATCATATAGAAACATGTTAGAGAGGCTGCTGGACTCCACAATATATATTGAAAAGTTGCTGTGAGTAGAGGGGGCTGAAGCCACATCTCTGGACTTAGAAAAGCCTGCGAGTAAACACGGGACGAGAGCTGAAGGGACACTAAACCACAGCATCAAGTTAGACCCAATTATCAATGTGAAAGGGAGTCCAAGTTCATGTAATTTACATGTCCAGACAGTAGAAGATCTGATTTAAAGTACAGGGCTCTGACTTTAACGTACACATTTCCATGCATTCTATTGGTTGTTTTCTTTGTGTAATACCTCTCTTCTGAGCTCTCAATTCTGGCTCCTCAATGTGTCAGTTACACCAGTTTAGTCTCTCCTGTACTCTTAATCTCTAAAACTAAAAGATATGCCCTAGGAATTATTTTGGGGAAGTTCTATGTCCTGCGCTATACAGGAGGTCAGACTAGGTTTAGCACAATGTTCTCTTCTGCTCTTGGAATCTTGGAATCTATAAACTCCTTAAGACTAAGTAGAACAAATTCAGGGTGATGTGTAAGTTAAGTAGGAGAGAGTACATTTCATGGTGGTAAATTGGATGTGAACCTAAGAATTGGAGGGTGACTAAGTCTAAGGGAATAGTCAAGCAAACTGAGTTTGCGTAACTACATTGGAGTCTCTGGAAGAAATTGAAAGTTAATGTAACTTCCACCACATTGAGACTCAGCTCTGATTTTGACCCACTGAGTATATCTATTTTTTTTGCCTTAATAACCACTAGATTCCTAAATTAATAGTTAATAACACAGTAATGTTGCCTAGAGAAGTGTCTCTTACAGTTGTAATAGTGCTAGTACTCGTTCAGTTAGTTTAAAAAGGAATTGTGCATGTAAATAATCTCTCAAGTAAAGTGCATGTATAAAGTTTGTTTGTATAGAGACAGAGCATAAGGCTGTACCTGAATTGCTTCATGTGCTTATGTAGAGTCAGAGGACATCTACAAACATACACAGAGCATGAATTTTGTATCACTAATAATATTCAACTTTGGTTAATATCTGAGTCAATAAGACAGTTAAGAATCTGACCTCAACCTTGTATTGTAAAATTGTAATTTTATTAGGGATGTGAAATGTTAATATTATTGAATATAAATTAGTTAAGGAACAGAAGTATATTATGCTAAGTTTATTACAAATAAGTGTTTTTCATTTTTGCATAGCTGAATAGGCTGTCACTAATCTTGTTGATTATGTTTAGAAGAAAAGCTGAGAATATCAGTTAATTCAATATTTCCCTCAAAGTTCAGATATGAACTTGCCTTTGTAGTCTTAAGAGCGCTTTTACAAGTCATATTTTTTTAACAAAAAGAATGAGATGTGTTGATTTTCCTTAATTAACCCTAAATCCTTTAATAATTCATCCAGCAGCGTAGGTGTAGTAATTTTGTATTTTTGTCATGTAACTGAATTGAGTCTGAAACTTTACATTGAGTCTACGGCAATTGTTACTGTGCCACTGGCTAACAACCTGCAGCCTGGTGGAAATAGTGTGCTGTAGAGACAAATAGCTCAGGTGGGAGTGAAACAAAATATGAAATAAAAGTGGGAAGCATTCCTGCTACGATTGGGTTGGTACTGTGACCTTAAATTACCTGGTGCTGTGTAAGCAAACTTCAGGGGTTAGAAAATCTGCTATTGCAGAAAAAAATGTTTTCTTCATAGATGCTAGAAAACTGATACCCAGGTGAGCTTTTACAACACTTGAACAATAAACTATATTTTCTATCCACATATTCCATAATGTTCTCCAGTGCCTGCTATTATTTGTATTTAATATTTCAATAATACTACTATACAGTGGGTGCAAAACTGGTTGGAAAACCGTTCCCAGAGAGTAGTTATCAGTGGTTCACAATCATGCTGGAAGGGCATAACAAGTGGGGTCCTACAGGGATCAGTTCTGGGTCCGGTTCTGTTCAATATCTTCATCAGTGATTTAGATTACGGCATAGAGAGTTACACTTAAAAAGTTTGCAGATGATACCAAGCTGGGAGGGGATGCAAGGGCTTTGGAGGATAGGATTCAAATTCAAAATGATCTGGGCAGACTGGAGAAATGGTCTAAAGTAAATAGGATGAAATTCAATATGGATAAATGCAAATTACTTCATTTAAGAAGAAACAGATCAGTTGCACACATACAAAATGGGAACTGACTGCCTCGGAAGGAGAACTGCAGAAAAGGGATCTGTGGGTCATAGTGGACCACAAGCTTAATATGAGTCAACAGTGTAAAGCTGTTGCAAAAAACCGAGCTCCATTCAGGAATGCATTGGCAGGAGTGTTGTAAGCAAGACACGAGAAGTAATTCTTCCGCTCTACTCTGGGCTGATTAGGCACACATTGCCTAGGGAGTTTGTGGAAAATCATTCACTGGAGATTTTCAAAAGGAGACTGGATAGCCATCTGTCTTGGATGGTTTAGACAAAAAAAGTCCTGCATCTTGGCAGAGGTTTAGACTAGATGACCCTTGCAGTCCCTTTCAACCCCATGGTTCGGTGATTTTATTCTAGAATTCTAAGCTGCTTCTTCCAGTATTGTTTCTTTGTATGCATGCACCTCTGCATCTTTGATCAGAGATCTTTGGTAGCAGTGCCCGTTCTGTCTGCACATGCACCCTACATATTACTGGAAGATTTAGATCCAACTATATCAAGCCAATGATGCTACCGAAAAATAATGCTTTTAATTTAAAACCTTATCCAACCTGGTAACTAAGGTAGTGGCTCACCCTAAAAGAATTTCCAGGATATTACCAGGGTGCTTTTCTCTGTTATACAGGTGGCTCCCCATTACAAGATAGCTTTGCTGATCCTTGAAAGGACACGGATACAGCCCTACAGTCAAGAATAGGCACACAAGTAGTAATTCTTCAAAAACAGAAATAATATTTATTTAGAAAAATAGTTATAAAGCAGGAAAGAATAGAGATAAATATAATAAAAGTTGTAATTAAAAGAATGAATGATAATTACAGTCAAAAGAATAAAGCAGCACTACAAATAAAAGACCCAAACGCTATAACAATATAACCATTCACTTATTATATCAATAGAAAATATAACATTTAATCAATTAAACATATAACATTTAATACTTAACTATTCACACTAATATCCAATAAGTGCTGATCAGGCAGTTATTGAGTGGGTAAGGGAAGATCTCACTCAGACCATGGACACCCAGCTTTATTTACAAGCGAAACCCGTACATTCCTGGGTAGTAAACGAAAGAAGATTAAACTTACACAAGCAGCACAATTCCCTCTGGATTGTCTCAAGGTCCTTGTGCTTTGTCACAGAGTCAATGGAATCCTTGACCCCCATGGTACTGACCTCAGTGCCTTGCACAATGGCCTCTGCAACACCTTATGATAAGGACCAGATATATCTGGACCTGTTTAATCATAAGAACTGTTTAATCATAAGTCAGCAACACTTTAGTTCAGGATAACTAATCACCAGGCACTGGATGTGAAAACACAACTACCTGAACTACAAGAAATGTAATGCTTTTATTGATCATTTACCACAAGAACATCGAGAACTGTTCAAGGCCATCATAAACGTTTGGCAAAAACTTCACTGCAGTCTTCACTAGATGTGGTGGACGCTGCAGCCAGGCCTATTTCCACTGCAGTAGCGATAAGGCAAGCTTCCTGGTTTCAGCTGTCCAGGTTTCTGTGGAAGGCGCAATTGACTGTGGAAAATTTACCTTTCATGTCCAGAAGCTTTTAGCAGATTCCACAGATGACTTGCTGCATACCCTAAAGACTCTAGGGCAACACTTAGGTCTTTAAGGATATACAGACCTGAAAATAAAAAGAAGTTTAGCGGGTCTCAATCAGCACAAACATTCCACCCTGCTCAATTTTCTGCTTTCCATAAGCCAGCAGAACAACTGACTAAGAGTTTGAGGTTACAAAATAAAAACCATGCAACTACCACAACTGCTTCATCCCAGCCTTCACCATTGTCCAAATACCAGTTTTGATGGTTTGGTTGAGAGTCCAGAACACCCAGTTAACCAGATTTTATCAGCTGCACAACACAGCCCCCCTTCCTCAATTTGGAAATTGCCTCCATTTATTTCATCAAGCATGTAAGGCTATAACATCAGACAAATGGGTATTGGAGGATATTAATTCATATTGTACTATCCAATTTCCCTCCATGCCATCCTTCCAACTCCTCTTCAGGGATGCCTCTCATGAGCAATTGCTGACATGGGAGATCTCATCATTCCAGAAGCCATAGAGCCAGTCCCACTTCAACACAGGTAAAAGGATTGTATTCAAGGTATTTTCTGATTCCCCAAAAAAGTGGGAGTTGGAGCCCAATACTAGATCCCACACAATTGAACAAACATGTCAGACATTTGAAATTCAGGATGGTGTCCTGAGTTACAGTTTCCTCCCTGAAATTAGATGACTGGTTTGTGACCCTCGACCTCAAAGATGCCTTGTTCCATGTAGCGATTCATCCTTCTTTCAAAAGATTTCTGTTTCACTTGTAATCATAATTATTAGCAATACTGGGTTCTACCCTTTAACTTGTCATCCATTCCAAGGGTGTTTTCAAAAATCATCGCAGTCGTAGCTCACTATCTCCATTGTCTAGGAATAACTGTCTTTCCCTAAATCGATAACTGGCTCCTCAAGGTTTGGTCACATCTAGAGGTATAGGCAGCAGTTCAAACAACCTCACT
Organism: Trachemys scripta elegans; assembly: GCF_013100865.1. Lineage (NCBI taxonomy): Eukaryota > Metazoa > Chordata > Testudines > Emydidae > Trachemys > Trachemys scripta. Next base: position 20,003,843 of record NC_048308.1, on the reverse strand, counting down.
ATTGTGAAGTCTAGGCCCGCAGATTCATCTCAAGAAATTGACCTTGACCCCTCCACAATGAGTTCTTTTAGAAGAACATCTGAATTCTATAACAGACAGAGCTTATCTCCCTCTTGACTGGTTCCTTGCTCTAAAGTACCTTATACAAAGAGTGCAGCTCAGCCTTCAAGTTCCAGCAAGGACGTGTCTGCCAACTGCTGTGACACAGTGCATCTTGCATTTTTCTGACACAAAATGCCATGTTGAATCTTCAATGTCTCCAGGGTAGCTCTGGACTGTTTATGTACCCAACAAACACAGTCTCAATAAGTAGGAATCTCTGCACAGTCAGGTCCTACAGTCACTCACCTGGTGATGAATCCATCCCAAGCTTGTGCAGGAATCCTCTTTAACCACAATTCTCCTACAGTCATATTAACAGAAGACATCCTTCTTGGGATGGGGAGCATGTTTAGATCCTCACACGGTCGAAGACAAATGGTCACAATACAAATAGCATGTGTACATCAATCTATTGGAATCAAGAGCAGTCATAAATGCTTGCTTGCACTTTCTTCTGCTACTCAAAAACAAGTCCATCAAAATCATGACAGACAACATAGAATATATGTATTACATCAATTGTCAACGCAGACCTTGTTCTTCTTCACTCTGCACCGAAGAGATAAAGCTTTGGAACTGATGCATAACCAATTGAATAGTCATTTCAGTTTCTTACTTCCTGTGTATACAAAATAAAATGGCAGACAATCTGAGCAGACATTTCTCCCTAAATTCTGAATGGGAGTTGGACTCTCGAGTCCTCAACAAAATATTCCTAGCTTGGGGATTTCCAGAGGTCGACCTTTCTGATGCAGTATCTAACACAAAGTGCAGGAAATTGTTTTTCAAAGGAGGATTTGATCCCCAAACTCTAGGAGATGTTTTCCTTATTACGTAGACAAGGGTCTTTTCTATGCATATTGTCCAACTCCCGGGCTCTTATAGCTCCTTATCAAGAACAGACAGGACCAAGTCAATTGCACCAACTTGTACAAGACAAGTTTGGTTTTCTTACCTCATCAAACTCAACATGGTGGCTTCTGATGAAAACTCAACTGTTTTCTCAGGATACGGGTCAGACGCTTCACCCCAATCTGAATATCCTGCAACTATAAGATTGGTTCCTCAGTGGTTCTTGGGTCTAGAGATATGTTAATCAGAAGTACAAAAAGAAACTGTTCAATAGTAGAAAGGAATCTACTAGACACACTTGCCTTCAGAAATGGAGAAGATATAATCTTTGATGTAATCGGCACTCTCTTTCCTTAATCTTGGATTACCAGTTGGAATTGAAAAAATCAAGTCTTTCTGTAACTTCTAGCAAGGTTCATTTAGTGGCAATAACAACTTTTGTGTACCAGCAGAAGGTTTCTCCCTCCATTTGTACTGCCTTGTAGAGTGTGAGGCTACATTAACAACAAGGTGTTAACACTTGAGGGCTCTGCCCAGGGCTTGTTCATCATTTAGCAGTAAGACATTCCCTGGGAAATATCCCACCCTCTGACTCCACCACCTCAACCAAGCTTCACAATCATCATCGCTGTGTACAGTATTAAATTGTTTGTTTAAAACGTATACTGTGTTTATGTGTGTGTGTGTGTGTATCTATCTATCTAGCTATAAATAAAATAGAATCTTTTGTCTGGCGAAAAAAAAATTCCTGGAATTTAACCCCCCTATTTATATTAATTCTTATGGGGAAATTGGATTTGCTTAACATTGTTTTGCTTAAAGTAGCATTTTTCAGGAACATAACTACAATGTTAAGTGAGGAGTTACTGTATGTAGAGCAGGAAGGGACCTTGGAAAGTCATCAAGTCCAGCTCCCTGCACTGAGGCTGGACCAAGCAACGTAGACCCTCTTGAGAGAGGTTTGTACAACCTGTTCTTAAAAACCTCCAGTGATGAGGATTCCACAGCCTCCCCTAGAAGCCTATTCCAGAGCTTAACCACCCTTATAGTTAGAAAGTTTTTCCTAATATCTAACCTAATTTTCCCTTACTGCAGATTAAACCCATTACTTCTTGTACTACCTTCATTGGACATGGAGAACAATTGATCACAGTGCTCTTTATGACAGTCATTAATATATTTGAAGACAGTTATCAGGTCCCAGTTCAGTCTTCTTTTCTCGAGACTAAACATGCCTAATTTTTCTAAATCTTTTATCATTTTTGTTCCTCTCCTCTGGACTCTCTCCAGTTTGTCCACATCTTTCCTAAAGTGTGCACCCAGAACTGGACACGGTGCTTCTACTGAAGCCTCGCCAGTGCCAAACAGTAGGACAGTTACCTCCCATATCTTACATCTGTCACCCCTGTTAATGCAACCAAGAATTGTATTAGACTTTTATTCATTTGCATGGTATTGTTGACTCATTCAATTTGTGATTCATTATAAGCCCCAGATCCTTTTCAGCACTGCTACCACCTAGCCAGTTATTCCTCATTTTGAAGTTGTGCATTTGATTTTTCTTTCCCAAGTTAAGTACTTTGCACTTATCTTTATTGAATTTGATCTTGTTAAAATCAGACTAATTCTCTAATTTTGAATTGTAATCCTGGCCTCCAAAATGCTTGCCACGCCTCCCAGATCGGTGTCATCTGCAGATTTTATAAGCAAAATCTCCACTCATTTATCCAACACAGTAGGGAAAATATTGAATAGTCCTGGACCCAGGACTGACCCTTGCAGAACCCTACTACATACACCCTCCCAGTTTGACAGTGAACCATTGATAACTATTCTTTGAGTATAGTCCTTCAACCACTTGTGCACCCACATCATAGTAATTTTATCAAGACTGCATTTCTCTAGTTTGCTTTTGAGAATGTCATGTGGGACTGACAAAAGCCTTACTAAAATCAAGATAAATAACATGTAACCCCCTCATTCCCATCAACTAGGCCAATAATCTTGTCTAAGAAGGAAATTGTTGGTTTGCCATGATATGTTCTTGACAAAACCATGCTGGCTACTCCTTATAATTCTATTGTCCTCTATGTGTTTTACAAATTGATTTTTTAATAATTTGTTCCAGTATCTTTCCAGATATCAAAGTTTGGCTGACTAGTCTATAATTCCTCCTTTTTTCTTTGTTCCCCTTTTTAAAGATGATACCATATTTTAGGCTGACCAGGCAGCAAATGTGAAAAATCGGGACAGGGGGTGGGAGGTAATAGCAGCCTATATAAGAAAAAGACCCAAAAATCAGAACTGTCCCTATAAAATCGGGACATCTGGTCACCCTACCGTATTTACCCTTCTCCAGCCCTCTGGGACCTCACCCACCTTCCACAAGTTTTCAAAGTTAATCGCTAACAGTTCCAAAATTGCTTCAGCTAGTTCCTTAAATACCCTAGGATGAATTTGTCAGTCCCTGCCAACTTAGACATCTGACTCATCTAAGTATTCTTTAATCTGTTCTTTCCCTATTTTGACTTGTCTTCCTTCCCCCTTGCTGTTAATATTAATTGTTTTAAGCCCCTGATCACCATTAACCATTTCAGTGAAGACTGAAGCAAAATAGGCATTAAATACCTCAGCCTTCTTGATACCATCTGTTATTAGCTCTCCTTCCCTGCTAAGCAGAGGACCCTCCCTTGCCTTTATCTTGCTAGTAATGAATTTATAGAATCTCTTCTTATTGCCTTTTTATGTCCCTTGCTAGGTGTAACTCATTTTGTGCCTTAGCCTTTCTGATTTTGTCCCTACATGCTTGTGTTTCTTCTTAGCAATTTGTCCATGTTTCCAGTTTCTGTGGGTTTTCTTTTTTGGGTCATTAAAGAGTTCTGATGCAGCCATATCAGCCTCTTACTGTTCTACCTATCTTTCCTTTGCTTCAGAATAGTTTGCAGTTGTACCTTTCACATAGTTTCCTTTAGAAACTGCCAGCTCTCCTGAACTCATTTTTCCCTCCAATTTTCTTCCCATGGGACCTTACCTACCAGTTATGAGTTTAAAGTCTGCATTTTTGAAGTCCATTGTCCTTATTCTGCTCCTCTTATTCCTTCCTTTACTTAGTATAATGAAATCTATTATTTGATGATCACTTTTACGTACATTTCCTTTTACCTTCAGATTCAATACCAGTTATTCCTTGTTCATCAGAATCAAATCTAAAATGGCTGGCTGTCCCCGTTGTTACATCCTCCACTTTCTAAAAAACACTTTACCTGAATATTTTCCAAGAACTGACTGAAAAATTTATGTTTTGCCATATTACTTTTCCAATAGATACCTTGGTAGTTCTGGTTGTATGGGAGAAGCTCACATTTTTTCTTCATTATTATTTTTCTGGTTGGGTTTTTTGCTTTCTTGGTCTCCATGGAAGATAAGGATGAGTCACAATGCAGTCCTTTTGGAATAACAATACTGTGTACTACTGCAGCTTTGCCAGTTCTCCTCTCCCACTACTACTGTACTCTCCAGATTCCTCTCTCAGCTCCAATGTATTCTATTTATTTTAAGTGAAATGTTTTACATTCAGGCAAATTCTGTGGAACTAACAAATAAGTGTGTGGTATTTGCATGAAAGTCAAAGAGAATTTCATGGAATAATTAAAAAAACCCTCTAAACTGTCATATATCATCAAAAATATTGGAGAATAATGTGCAGATTGCACTTGAATTTCATGAAACAGGTTTAGATATTCATGCAGCTCTTGCTGTGACTTGTGACATCTTCCACAGAAATGTCACCTTCAGGAGGCTATTTTTGGCAATGATGTTTCACCAGCGGATTTCAGGAGGTATTTTAAGGGTACCAGTGGGTATTGGATATATTCTCTGCAGATCACCTTCACGTTCCTTCAGATATTTCTGGATACCCTTAAAAACCAAACAGTGTGATGTGCATATTTATTGTATTCTTTCTCATAAAAAATAGATATGGTACTAATTTTTAAAGTGTGTGTGGCGCCTTTATTTTCTTTGGCTATGCAGTGTTTAATATAAAACTTTGGAAAATAGGTTTCTTAATGTTTACTGTCCTTTGAACAGCTAAAGCAAAAGCCAGAAATTAATATGGTTCTTTTTATTTCTGAATTGTGCATGTAAATATTTATATTCAAGCAATTTGGAGTTACTTAGCCACATATTAGCCTCCCCAACCCATGAAAATGCAGAAGAATAGTACATTATAAAGCTCTAACTTTTACCCTGACTCTCTTGGTTATTTTGTTTATTTCATTCTGTTTCTTTTATTAATGAGTATGACTATATTATACACTTTAGGACACTGTGAGCTCCTAAGGACTTGCTGCATACTAGCCCTTTAAACTGGGCTCTGCAGACTTTGCCAGCAAATTGTTTGAAGTTTCCATAGCTTTTGGAAATACTGAAATACTGGCAAATTGTGAAAATACGAATTGTTAAGAGCAGAACCAATTTTCTAGTTTTCCATTACTATTTCTATGTTTAAAGAAACTTTGAAAAAGTCCTTTGGGGAGGAAACATTTGTAGCAGTGTTCTTGTTTGACTCAGGGTTGCTAATAAGATGCCGAGCCTTTCATTTCCTGGTTACGGTTTACACTGCAGATCACAATGGCATCACAATTTAACTGACATTAATCAATTCCCTTTTTGCCAGTCTCAGGAGATTGACCAACGATTGGTCCACCCAAAAATTGGTCCTGCCGGAGCACAGTTACAGAATAGTTGGGTTTTGCTCTATCTTTCTTCCTGCTGTACCCAGTTTGTGGGTAAATAGCAGGGTTCTGGTGTTCTAGGTGCCACTGTAGTACCTTGCATAAAGCTTAAATTCATAAAACAAAACAAGAAGAAAAAAAGGCTGTTCAGAAAGAGGAAGAAAATGGTGATGCTTCTACTTCACTGTGTCCTTCAGTGAATTTCCTTTCAGTTTTCTACTTTGAGTGAATATATGACTCAACAGTGTATACTGTAAGATTTGGCACCACAAATCTATCTGAATACAATTTAATGACAATGTCAACATAGGGCTAATATATCCTAGGGCATTTCTTCTGTAAATGCTAAAATCTTTGTGACAAGAGATATATGTATAGAATAGTTTAGAATAAAATTTTCTTCTACCCGTGAAACTGAACCCAGCTCTAAACTTACTGAAGGTTTGAAAATATTTGACTACGGCTGTGACTTCCCATCTCCTGGGATTGAGATAAGCAAGGGTCCAACATGATCCTCACAACTTCCTTTTCTTGTGCCTCCTGACAGTTCTGAAGTGTTAAGTGATCTTTTGGGAAAGGGAAACCTGTATCTCCTCCAGCACTGGTACATCACCTCCATTAAATGAGTAACCCGTGTCCATTGTTCCTGAACTTCTAATGGCTTCAGGGGGAAACTTGACAGCATTGCTCCCCTATCCAGCATCCTCACTGAATGTCTAGTGGCATCCACTCAGGGACTCTATGGAGAGGGATCAGGTGGTCTGTTTTCCTGAAGTGATGGTTATGGTTAACTGTTAAATTAACTGCACTCTGCTGCAATGGTTCAATATCAGATGGGCTATTCATACATATCTACAGATGTATGTCTATTCCCCCTCTGACACTTCTATTTATACCGCTTGCCTCTCCCTCTCTCCTAACACCATTAATCCAAAAGGAATGAAGTGGTCTTGCACCATCAAGATGTCTTTCAAATTTGTAAAGAAGCAGAGTCATTTTTTAATCCCACTGGTTCATAACAAGAGAGTAGGTTCCTTGGTCACCCCAGAAGATGGTCACTGAATAGAACTAGGGAGCATATCCACTGCTTGAAGGTTCTGGACAGGAGAGTGGTCCTACAAGTCCTACAGAGCAAATGAGATCTCAGTGATAAATGTAGTCACAGGCCAATATGTTTTCTCCTCCCTCCTACTGCCGAAAAAAAAGATAAAAAAAAATCCAGCAGCAGGCACTTGTTAGCAGAGAAGGGTTGTTGGAGAAGGGTGATTTATGGACATGGTCAGAGGCCTCAATAATCATTAAGAGCATTTGTACACTTATCCAAACCCAAACTCTGATGTGGTTGAGTTGCAGTATGTCTTTTGATGGCTTTTATTTATTTATTTATTTATTGGCAGTGGCAGTCCATCAGATTCTTGCATTGTGTTACTGTGAAAAATTTAAAAAGGAGACTAAGACACACCTAGATGTTTATCAGTGGACTGTGACTCAAGAAAAGAAAATGTACTAGATAACTGTTTTAACAGCCTGAATACTTATGCACATATTTGCTTAGTGCTCAGAGTCAATATTTGTTACGTCTGATTGACAAAATACGTTTCTCACATCAAGGTCAAATTAATTTGTGAAAATTTGCTTTTTGCTTACCAAGCTTCTTATGCAGAGAATTCCTGTTGGGCCTCGTTAAAGCTGCTCAGGCATTTTCTCATTTAAATTATGATTATCTACAGATCTCCAGTGTGCACATTACCTTATTTGAATGTGTCTTTCTAAAGCATACCTAGGTATGGATTTCAACTTATTCAGCTATTGAATTACCTGACCTGACCTAATTTACTGATACTGATGGTATGTGAAGATTTCCTTTGTTGATGTCATTGAAGGCCACTGTGATAGACTCATCTTACAGACATCTCTATAACCATATCTGTTCATTGCTTACTCAAATGATAAAGCCTGAAACTCTGTGATTCCTAGGACACACCCTGTCTACTGGGTTGGCTTGGATTTAAGCTAATGTTTTCATTTTGCATTATAGGTAATGTCACAGTGATATGCCTACAAGGAACAGATTCTTTGTTAGGTGGGTAGTTAATCTCTGAGAAGTTTTGAGTGTATATCCTAAAATATGATGCCTTCAGACAGTTCTTAAGGTGTGCAATTTATTATAAGCTAAATAAATGGCATAGTCATGTAACTGAGGACATTAAAAAAAAAGAAATACAGTATCCAGAAACTGAGAAACAGGATATTGTCCTGTAATTACTTGATTAATAAATTGGAATTAACTGCAAATAGAAAAGCCATGACATATAGCTCATTCTTAAAGACTCAACTATCATCCTGATGTTGTCTCTGTCTTCTATACTAGAAGCTGCCAAGCAGACACAGTTATAATGCGTACGTTTTTTTGCTCTGTTTTAATATCTTAGAGTTCATTTTCTTAGATGACCTGCTTACCTGAGACCTGCCTGAAACCACCTTATAGACTTGATTTCAAAACCATCCTAGCTTACCCTAATCAGCATAACTGTCATGTCTATAAAGCTTTTTCCCTCCCACTCCAAACCTACACACAGTGTAGCTTTTCCCTCTGCAATACATTGCTCAACTCTGCCACAGGGGATGAAATGCTTCTAGAAGCTGTGGAGTATCAAGCCCCAGCACCATCCTTCAGCCCCCCAAAACCATCTGAGATTTTTTAACAGAGACTAGATCCCAGAGTCCTTTGCAGACTCAAAGCCTTATGGGATTTGAATGCAAAATAGCAAGAAGTTTTAAAAGTTAAAGAACATGCAAAGTTCAGGCATTGCCCCAGAAGAAACTTAGCTAGATCATTGTTTCAAGCCACAGATATTTTCCCTTCTTAACTTGAGAGGAGGCAAAGGAGAACTAGACTCTAAGGCCTTGTCTACACTACGAGAGTAGTTCGAATTTACTTGCATCGAATTTTTGGAATCGATATTGCAAAGTCGAACGTGTGTGTCCACACTAAGGACAGTAATTCGACTTTGTGAGTCCACACTAACGGTGAAAGCGTCGACATTCGAAGCGGTGCACTGTGGTCAGCTATCCCACAGTTCCCGCAGTCCCCTCTGCCCATTGGAATTCTGGGTGTAGCCGGCAATGCCTTCTGGGTAACAAAATGTGTCGAGGGTGCTTTTGGGTAACTGTCGTCATCCGTCCATCACTCCCGCCCTCCCTCCCTGAAAGCGCCGGCGGGAAATCAGTTTGCGCACTTTTCCAGTCATTGACAGCGCGGATGCCACAGCACTGCGAGCATGGAGCACGCTGCGACCATCGCTGCAGTTGTGGCCGCTCTCAACGCCTCGCAGCTTATCATACAGGTTTCCCTGAGGCAGATGCAGAAAAGTCAGGCGAGGAGGCTACGGCACCGCGGTGATGTCCTGAAGTCTGAGAGTAGCACAGACCTCTCAGAAAGCAGGGGACCCAGCGCCGAGGACATCACGATGGCAATGGGTCATGTTGATGCCGTGGAACGGCGATTCTGGGCACGGGAAACAAGCACTGAGTGGTGGGACCGCATAGTGCTGCAGGTCTGGGATGAATCCCAGTGGCTGCGAAACTTTCGCATGCGGAAGGGAACTTTCCTGGAACTTTGTGAGTTGCTGTCCCCTGCCCTGAAGCGCAATGACACCCGCTTGCGAGCTGCACTGAGTGTACAGAAGTGAGTGGCCATAGCCCTCTGGAAGCTTGCAACGCCAGACAGCTTCCGGTCAGTCGCGAACCAGTTTGGGGTGGGCAAATCTACCGTGGGGGTTGTTGTGATGCAAGTAGCGAAGGCAATCGTTGATGTACTGCTGCCAAAGGTAGTGACCCTGGGAAACGTGGAGGCGATCATAGATGGCTTCGCAGCGATGGGATTCCCAAACTGCGGTGGGGCCATAGATGGAACTCACATCCCTATCCTGGCACCGGACCACCAGGCCAACCAGTACATTAACCGAAAGGGCTATTTTTCCATGGTGCTGCAAGCACTGGTGGACCACAGGGGACGTTTTACCAACATCTACGTGGGATGGCCGGGCAAGGTTCATGACGCTCGTGTTTTCAGGAACTCTGGTCTGTTTAGACGGCTGCAACAAGGTATTTACTTCCCGGATCACAAAATAACTGTTGGGGATGTGGAGATGCCTATAGTCATCCTCGGGGACCCAGCCTACCCGCTAATGCCCTGGCTCATGAAGCCCTATACTGGCACCCTGGACACTGAAAAAGAACTCTTCAACTACCGGCTGAGCAAGTGCAGAATGGTGGTGGAGTGTGCTTTTGGCCGTCTCAAGGGGAGATGGAGAAGCTTACTGACTCGCTGTGATCTCAGCGAAACCAATATCCCCATTGTTATAGCAGCTTGCTGTGTGCTCCACAATCTCTGTGAGAGCAAGGGGAAGACCTTTATGGCGGGGTGGGAGGTTGAGGAAAATAGCCTGGCTGCTGATTACGCACAGCCAGACAGCTGGGCGATTAGAAGAGACCAGCGGGAAGCGCTGTGCATCTGGGAGGCTTTGAAAGCAAAGTTCCTGAGTGAGCAGGGTAACCTGTGACTTTAAAGTTTGTGTACAGAGAAGCTGAACCTGCCCCCGTTTCTTTACCCAGTTAATGTTGACTATCCTACCCAGTTACATACCCCCTTCACCCCCCTTCCAACACACGTTTTGAAATAAAAATAGTTCTACTTTGTTAATGCACACCGTTTTCTTTAATACTGTTTTCGCGGGAATTTTTTAAAACTGGGACGCAGACTGTGGTGCGGAGCGGGTGTAGTGTAGTGACGCGAATGAAGCTTCTAAACTCAAGGATTGACGGGCTCCGCTGCGGTGGGATGGTTGTTTCAACGGAGCCTGTCACCCCTCCTGATCGGGACTGTGTGTATGGGGGGGCTATGTGACTTTGTGGCAGGGGGAGGACGGTTACAGATCCCCTGCTGCGTGGCTCTGTGATCCTGCATAAGGACCGCCGCTTAAGATCTGTAACTGCCCTCCCCCACCACAAAGTCACAGAGCAACCCACCCCCCACCACATAACATGAAAACAACCTCCCAGACTAACCAGGGTAACTAGTCACTGCATCACTGCACTGTGCATGTGCCCTGCTGCTGTGCCTGCCCCCGCCTATGTACCCTGCCAAAGGTGACTGTCCTGTCCAATTACCAACCCCCTTTCCCCTCCTCCTCCAAAAGAACATGATTGAAACAGTAGTTAACAGAAACGTATTTTTTATTATCAACTACACATGGAACTGGGAGGTGAAACTTGGACGGGGGCTTGTGTCAGGCGGGAAGGAAAGAACTTTTCAAATTTTGGGGAATGAGAGCCTTCTGCTACTAGAGCTCTCTGCAGGGGTGGAGTGAGAGTTAGCAGGGACTCTGCCGCCTCTCCTTCTTTGCACTTTGGGTGAGGTGGGTATGGGACTTGGTGGCGGGGAATGCAGTTAGAGATGGACTGCAGCGGGGCTCTGTCCTCCTGCCTCTGTTCCTGCAGAACATCCACAAGGCGCCGGAGCGTGTCTGTTTGCTCCCTCAGTAGTCTAAGCAGCGTTTGAGTCGCCTGCTGGTCTTCCTGCCGCCACCTCTCCTCCTGATCCATGTTTGCTTGCTGCATTTGGGTCAATTTCTCCCGCCACTGGGTCTGCTGTGCTGCCTGGGCTTGGGAACAGGCCATAAGTTCAGAGAACATGTCCTCCCGTGTCCTCTTCTTCCTACGCCTAATCCGCGCTAGCCTCTGGGAGTGTGATGCCAGGCTAGCTTCTGAGACCGTCACAGATGGGGCTGTGGAAATGGGAAAAAGGGAGTGAATTCCTCAGAAAGATAAATGTAGTCTTTCTCTGTGAACAAGACCATGCACAGCACCTATCACATGCGCACTCAGCACAAGGTCGAATTCTCGGCCTTCGCATTCAGTGCCTGGGGTCTTGCACAGCACATTTGAGAAGCAGGGCAGCACAACGGAATTTCTGTTGCAGGCAGACATGGTAAGCCATAGACTTGTGGCAGTTTAAAACTTTTATATTACCACTGGCCTCATTTCACATTTAAAGCAATGTCAGTCCCTGCTGCCAGCAATCCGGCAAGCGGGAACTCTGCCCCTGTCCCACCCCCTCACGGCTGTCCCCGGGAACGATCCCTTTCGGCTGCCCCTCTCCCGCCTCCACCGCGTGGCTGCAAACCAGCGGTTACAGTTCTGTAAAGGAACGAGCAAGCAGTCCCAACACTAACATTCCCCTACCTAATTCAAAGCAGGTCACCATGGGCGACATCACCCTGATGAGGATCTCTGAGAGCGAGAGAGAGAGAATGCTCCGGGAAAGCCTCCAAAGACCAGTGCCGTATGCCGCCCTGCTGTGCAGAGCAATGATTCCCGAGTACTTGATAGTCTCGTGGCGCGGCAACGTGTCGTACTTCGGAGGACCCAATAAGGCCGCTCTCCCCAGGAACCTCATGCAACGGCTTTCCAATTACCTCCAGGAGAGCTTCATCGAGATGTCCCAGGAGGATTACTGCTCTATCCCCGCACATATAGACCGCATTTTACTGTAGCTGCAGTAGCAGGGAATAAACAGTAGAGCGGCTTGTGCTGGACAATCACGGAAAACCGGACATTGCTAGATTTTTTTTCAAAACTTGCACTGCCCATGACTAAACCGTTAAGCGCCTAGGGCACAGTAATCATGAACAACCCATTCTTTTAATTGTTAATATTCCTGTTCTGTTAAAAATAAATGTTTAGATGTTTACAACACTTACTGGCTGATCCTTCCCCAGATTCTGTGTCCGGGGTAACGGCTGGGGACGCTTCATAGGGGATCTCTGTAAGGGTGATGAAGAGATCCTGGCTGTCGGGGAAATCAGCGTTGTGAGCGCTGCCGACTGCCTCGCCCTCCTCATCTCCTTCCTCATCTTCCCCGTCCCCTAACATGTCCGAGGAACCAGCCGTGGAGAGTATCCCATCCTCAGAGTCCACGGTCACTGGTGGGGTAGTGGTGGCGGCCGCACCGAGGATGGAATGCAGTGCCTCGTAGAAACGGGATGTCTGGGGATGGGATCCGGAGTGTCCGTTTGCCTCTTTGGTCTTCTGGTAGCCTTGTCTCAGCTCCTTGATTTTCACGCGGCACTGCGTTGCATCCCGGCTGTATCCTCTCTCTGACATGTCTTTTGAGATCTTCTCATAGATCTTTGCATTCCGTTTCTTGGAGCGCAGCTCAGAAAGCACGGACTCATCACCCCACACAGCGATGAGATCCAAGACTTCCCGATCAGTCCATGCTGGGGCCCTCTTTCTATTCACAGACTGCACGGCCATCACTGCTGGAGAGCTCTGCATCGTTGCCAGTGCTGCTGTGATCGCCACGATGTCCAGACAGGAAATGAGATTCAAACTGGCCAGACAGGAAAAGGAATTCAAATTCAAATTTTCCCGGGGCTTTTCCTGTGTGGCTGGTCAGAGCATCCGAGCTTGTACTGCTGTCCAGAGCGTCAACAGAGTGGTGCACTGTGGGATAGCTCCCGGAGCTATTAGCGTCGATTTCCATCCACACCTAGCCTAATTCGACATGGCCATGTCAAATTTAGCGCTACTCCCCTCGTTGGGGAGGAGTACAGAAGTCGAATTAAAGAGACCTCTATGTCGAACTAAATAGCATCGCAGTGTGGACGGGTGCAGGGTTAATTCGATGTAATGGCGCTAACTTCGACATAAACGCCTAGTGTAGACCAGGCCTAAGAGCCAAAGGAGCTGAGTGAGGAAGGAACTGAAACCCACGAGTTGCAACAGGTGGGTCATGGATGTAAGTATTAGGCCTTCTCTACACTGGCAAGTTTCTGCACAGTAAAGCAGCTTTCTGCGGTTTAACTCCCAAGGGGTACACACTGCCAAGCCACTTAGTGTGCAGAAACTGTGCAGTTGCAGCGCTGTACAGATTTCTGCATTGGGGCTACAGCACAATCACCTCCTAGCATTACAAGCACTTCACTCCTGAGCATAGCAACAAATACTAGTGGATTTCAGCTTCACATTGCTGCCTCAAGGCATCCCTGGTCCTTATGGCCCTGTGCTGCGCGCCTCTAATAGCTCTGGACTCTAGCTGTTCAAATTCAGCCTTCAGGCACTGAGCCTCAGTGGTCTAGACCTGAGTGAAGCTTTCACCCTTCCCTTCACAAATACTATGGACCGTACAGCACGCAGCTATAAGCATAAGAAAATTGTCATCGGTCAGGTCCAGCATTCCATATAGGCAGCACCAACGGGCCTTTAAATGGCCAAAAGCACACTCAACAGTCATTCTGCATTTGCTCAGCCTGTTGTTGAACCGCTCTTTGCTGCTGTCAAGATGCCCCGTGTATGGCTTCATAAGCCACGGCAATAAAGGGTTTGCAGGGTCTCCCAGGATCACAATGGGCATTTCAACTTTCCCTATGGTGATCTTCTGGTCTGGGAAGAAAGTCCCTGCTTGCAGCTTCCTGAACAGGCCAGTGTTCTGAAATATGTGTGCATCATGCACCTTTCCGGACCAGCCTGAGTTAATGTCTGTGAAATGCCCACAGTGATCCATAAGCACCTGGAGAACCATAGAGAAATATCTCTTCCGATTAATGTACTTGGTGGCTAGGTGGTTTGGTGCCAGAATTGGAATGTGTGTGCCATCTATCACCCCTCAGCAGTTAAGAAAGCCCATTTGTGCAAAACCATCCACAATGTCACGCACGTTGCCCAGAGTCACGGTCTTTCAGAGCAGGATGCGATTAATGTCCCTGCATACTTCTGTCAACATGAGCCCAACAGTTGATTTTCCCACTCTGAACTGGTTAGCAACTGATTGGTAGCAGTCTGGAGTAACCAGATTCCACAGTGTAATCGCCATGCGCTTCTCCAACAACAGGGCAGCTCTCATTCTCTTGTCCTTGTGCCAAAGGGCTGGTGCGAGTTCATCACACAGTGACTTTTCTCATCTGAAAGTTCTGTAGCCACTGCTCATCATCCCAGACATGTGATCCCACCACTAAGTGCTTGTTTTCTGAGCCCAAAAGTGGTGTTCCACTGTGGTCAGCACCTCCATGTATGCCACAAGCAATCTTGTGTCATAGCTACTACACATGGTGAGATCAATGTCAAACTCCTCTTGTCTTTGTAGTTTAAGGAATAACTCCACTGCCACTCGTGATGTATTAGTGAGAGCAAGCAGCATATTGATCAACAGTGTGGAATCCATTTCTGCAGACCGAAGAGGTAGTGTATGCAGTGCACAAACCGTTGGAAGATGGTGCCAAATGCGGACGGAAGCACAGGGATTGCTGGATGTGAACAATGCATCATGGAGCATCAAGACAAGACCCAGGATGCCTCACGACCCCCTCCGCCTTCCCACAACTCTTAGCGGCAGCAGAGGAAGAGATGCTCTGTGGGATAGCGGCCCAGAGTGCACTGGTCCGAATACTGCCGCAAGTGTGAACACGCTATTGTGCAGGCAGCTGACGGTGTGAACACACAACAGTGGTTTCCCTTCAGAGCTCTCTGAGCGTCACTGTAACTGTCAGCAATGTAACTCTGGCAGTGTAAAAATACCCTTAGTTCAAGGAGCACAGTGAAGTAGGGTAGCTGCTGAGATTCCAGCCACTACGATAAGCTGCATTATCCCACTATGGAGTTGGTGCTCCTAGAATTGCAGACTATATTCCCTGGAGAAGTTTCATTTTTCTTCTTGAGTTGGCCTGAATGCAATTTTTCTATTAGTCGAGAGACTGGGAGAACAAAGTTGTATAGTTTTGCTGTGCAAATGCACCATCTCTCAAAAATAAAAGTTACAAACAGGTGACTCCTGATTTTTGCAGGTAATTGATTGTTTTCTAAGTAATGTCAAATCAGCCAAACTCCATGAAATAGGTAGAAAAGATTACCATTTAAATTATTCTGCAAATCCTTCTTTTACAAAACAAATCTGATCATCTCAATTCTTGGAGTTTATTGAAGTCGCTTTGGCTAAGCTCAGTGCACTCTCTCTTTAAAGAAACTAATTCTAAACACTTTTATTTAAATTTAGCAGCTGATGAAAATGTTTTCCCAATTTCAAGTCCTGTTTTCTCTGTGAAAGATTTAATTGTTCCTGAGATATTTTAAATCACTACCTTTTCAACTGTCTTTTTTTTAATTTCTAAAGTAGTCATGAATTCTAACTTTCAAGGGAATATGTCTGTGGCAAAATTCATGCATTTAATGGCTTATGTTCAAAAGTCACAAAAATAAAGAGAAAACAAGGAGTAGTCAAGCAAGACATTCATCTAATGTTGTTTTAATTCTAAGCAAACTTAAAATTTGCTGACAGAAGCAAATAGATAACTAATGGTGCTATGAATGCTATACAAGTATACCATAGTTATTACATTGTACAAGCTTGCGATGTTAAATTTATATATATATATAATTAAAGTTCCAATACTTGAACACTTCTAAGTAGTTATCAGTAACATATAAACTACCTGCTTTATCATGTTGTGAGCTACTAGTAACACAAACATATTTTAGACTAGATGATTGGTATCCAGTTTTTATTTTGTTGTGGTTTTGGATTTTTTAAAAAGAGAAGACATGATTCCTTGATTGTGAAATAAGCTCATGATTTTCAATTTTCTGGAAATAATTAGGCAACCAAGAGCACTTACCGCTGTGGCCTGGTCTACACTAGGAGGGAGGGATCGATCTAAGATATGCAACTTCAGCTACGAGAATAGCGTAACTAAAGTCGACGTATCTTAGATCGACTTAGATTGACTTACTTCGTGTCCTAGCGGTGTGGGATCAACGGCTGCCACTCCCCCGTCGACTCCGCTTCCGCCTCTCACCCTGGTGGAGTTCCGGAGTTGACGGGGAGTGCATTCAGGGACCGATTTATCATGTCTAGACGAGATGCGATGCATCGATCCCCGATAGATCGATCACTACCCGCCGATCTAGCGGGTAGTGTAGACGTACCCTGTGAAGAAAAGGCACTTTGGCAGCTGAGCACCACCTAATATATGCCCCTGACAAATCAAATGAAAAAGAAAATCCAAACCAATCCCGAATAAGTTGAACAGCTGAGTGGGGTTCTGGAGAGAGATTTGCTTCTTGTTCTTTGATTTGATGGAAACAGAAGTAGAAGGCTAGATATAGCTTTAAGCCACAGCTTATAATTAGCGGGAAGTGTGTAGGGTGTGCTAGCCTAATGGCAGCTTTTGGAGCAATTGAGCCTTTTTGCCAGTTTCTTCCAGGCTGATGTTCCACTGTCAACCCCTGGGCCTGCTTTTAAAAATCGAAATAAATAAATAAATAAATTATACACGGAGGCGCTTAATCAAAAAAGCAGATGCTGTGATTTATGAAACCAATGGGAATTTGGTTGCTAATTAGGTTTATAATCTGTGCATTTCAAATAGTCACTTGGTCTGTTGACAATGTGATTACGATACTTGTACTGACACATATCCAATATTTGAAACCCAAAGGAGAAATTATTTCATGAGGCTGGAATTTTTTTTAAAGTTTGACCTGGAAGTGTTTGTAACTTTACTTAATCTACCATATTCTGGAATATAACCGTGAAAGGATTTTCTCAGAGAAAAAATTCTGATACCCATGTTGTTCCTCTTTGCCCAGTTTCCCAGCCAAGTTCCCCCCACCCAAAAAAAATCCTTCAAGATCATACAGAAATGTAAAATATTAATAGTAAAATTGACATAATCTGGCTCAGTAGCACAGCAAAACTCTGAATGCCATCAGCTCATTCATATCTATTAAATACATAGCTATCTTGGGATCAGGCAGGCTATCCAAATTCTAATAATACTATATATCGCCCTGTGACTATTTCACTCGGGGGAGGGGAATGCTAAATGACAAACAAAAAAGTTTGCAAATGATGAACAAAACTTTTGACATGCTAGGAATAAAGTCTGTTGTGGCCCTCGTTTATCTAATAAATAAATAAATAAATTTGTTTTGTGTTTTACATAAACTAGAATACACAGGGAGTATGTCTTCAATGCTATACATGGTATTATTATACACAGTAGAATCCTTGTAATGTAGGGCTTGAAAAACACCTTTGTGTACACAGCCCTGGCTAGTGTGGGGCCTGAGATATCAGTTTCTGAACTTTCAAGTGCATCTCTTTCCTTATGGTTGGTTACCAGGATAACGTTACAATTGTGAACTGAAGCAGTACTGCTTTTCTGAGTCTTGAGAGAGGCATATCCAATGCCTTCCCCCGCTGCTGTTCAGAGCATCCAAAATAGCTGAAGCACAATGATCTTTTAGCAAATATCTGATCAGTTTCACTGCTGCCAGACAGAATGTGTGGGCAAGAGTGAAACAGAATGGAATCATGTCAGTCTCACCCTACTGGTGATTGGAATAGGTGAGAGGCAGGTGCTAGAACTATTCATGGGGAAGTGAGTACCAAAAAACAGAGACTGGAATAGAGTGTTGGAACTTTCCCAACAGTTCATAGCAGCCGGGCATTTAGGGAAAGGGTGAACTAATACAAACCCATTCCCCAAAAGTGGGGAGGCTCTGGGTTGGGAACCTGGGTGGCAGAGAAAAGAACACCTTTTCTTTCTTTTACAAGCCAAAGGCAGGCAGGATTAACATTTCTCAGAAATTAACCAGCCAGATGCTGAAATGAAAGCTGAAGCCCTCAAGCAGGCTCCAGGGGCAGCACCCCACTCCTTCCCAGTAGCTAAGAATGGGACTGGGCGTCTCAAAGGGCTTTGTCCTGAAGCTCATTGACTCCCTCCCTCATCTTTTGTAGTGTCTTCTGGCAGGTATGTGTCTGGTAAGCTTTGCAAGCTTTGTTGCATTTTAGTTTGCTTTAAGAACTTTTACTTCATGTGCTACGGTAGATTATATATCAGACAGTTTACACGTAGGAGGATGAAGCCGAAGAGGTAGACAGTAAGGACAATGACATTTATTAACATTGCTCCCACTATTAATAAACCTCACTGCCTTGTCCTGTGAAAAACTATGTGCAATTTCCTCTTCATATATATATTTTTTTAAAAAATGTCTGCTGCCTAGCCATAAAAAATACAAGTGTCTGGAACAGATTCATCTGTGGAGTATGCCACATGTCTGTTGCTTGATTTATGGGCAGGACTTGTGTTTGGTTTCATGGCAAGTGCTAAGAAAAGTCAGGGAAATCACAGCGAGAATGACAAATATCATAGTAATATAATAAAAAAATTCAAAAGACACTAGCGCATTATTTTACTGCTTTATTTTTGTGCATATAATGATAGTGTATATACCATGATAATAATAAGCAGTTGTGTACCGTGGACTTGCCATACTGGAGTAGATCATTAAATCATTACTAACTGAACCAGTGAATAGAAGGGAATTTTTCATTCAGCTGTTGCCTTCATGCCCATGAGGTAATGCAGTGCACAGGGCTAGTGACTTATTAACTGGGTAAATTATAAGAGAAATCAGGAGGGGAGACAACTATAATAGCTAATATTTTTATATAGTGTCATATGTGGGTGTAGCATGTTAGAGAGAGAGATTGAAGTCATGGACTGGGGCTTCAGAGTTGTAGCTCCTACAGGAGCCTCACAGCACTAGGGATGCCTGCCTACCTGGTCTGGAAGGACATACTCAGAAGCTTGATTGGCATATTGGACTGGCCTTATGAGGCTTCATCAGCAGTACCATGTGACCAGAGGGGGTTGTTCACCACCGCCACAGGGGGAGGGGGCCATTTTCTGTCTCTCCTGGTCAGAGGGTCTGACTCCACTCCAGAAAACACTGATTTCATAGAATCATAGAAGTGTGGGACTGGAAGGGACTTCAATAGGTCATCTAGTCTAGTCTCCTTCACTCAAGGCAGGACTAAGTAATAATTAGACCCTTCCTGACAGGTGTTTGTCTAACCTGCTCATAAAAACCTCTAGAGATGCACATTCCACAGCATCCCTAGGCAATTTGTTCCAGTGCTTAACTGGAGGCCAAGGGATGTACTGGCTGCCGCTTCCAGCAGTTCCCATTGGCTTGGAGCAGTGACCCACGGCCACTGGGAGCCGTGATTGGCCGAACCTGTGGACATGGCAGGTAAACAAACTGGCCCAGCCTGCCAGGGGCTTTCCCTGCACAAGTGGCGGAACAAGTTTGGGGACCACCGCTCTACAGCATGAGCTAAAAGCCAACTGACTGTTAGTTAAGGCTGTAGAGCAGACTCATTTAACTCTCTCTCTAAGTGGTCTCGGTGCCACTAGAGAGGACAGAACACCGCACCCAGGAGGGGTGTGGGTTACATATGCACCTCTCTCTTTCACAGAATTGTACACCTTCATGGAGGAAAAATATTCCAGAGGTGTTGAAAGAAGCCAGGTAACCCACTGGTGATTTAAATCCAGGCACACTGTACCTGGAAAAAGAAACACCTTAAAACATGCCATAATTTACCAGTTTTCAAGAAGTCATAATATCTGGATGCCTCCCAAGAAAGAAAGAATCAAAATTATACTAGGCCCGGGGTTTTATTTTTCTATGTATTTACCCCAAGGCAGTCAAGCTACTGATGTTTAATCTCTTCCTTCTTGCTTTCACCTCTTTTTCCTACTTTTCCTTCCTCTCTTCTCCTTCACTGCTTTTAGTTGTGGCTGTGGGAAAAGTCAGTCACTGAGTTTTACACTTAGTTTTGAAGTCAGTGGAATTTGTGGTCATTCTCCTTGTCTTGTAATGGATTCCAAATCTCTGGCTAAATTGCTGGGAAAGCCTTTTTCCCTGCTCTCAAGAACTCCCACTTTTGAGGGTAACAGCTCTATAATGCCTGAGGATTGTAACCATCAAGGGAGGTCATATTAATGAAAAGGGAGGCAATTTCTGAGGTACCAATTCATTGGAGAGGCATGAAATTGTGTGCGCAAAAAAGCTATTATAAGTAATTTTAAAGGTTTCTAAAATGTATTACTGTACTTTTTCATATGACTGTAGAGTTAGACTTTTGGGAATAAGGCAGCTAGCTTTATGGATGTTAGGATATGAAAAATAGTGTAAATACAAACCTTCACACCTCTCTATGTGTCTAAAACTACCACCATTAGAACTGGCTCTAACATACACCCATATCAGAAATCTTAGCAAAGTGGCCAAGGAGTAAATGGAAATGGAGGCTGAAATATGCTCTCATTGTTACAGCTGGCTCTCCTAGAAGAGGGATGAGACATCTTGGCAAGGCCATGTAGGGGACAATTTAGCATTTAGTTGCCATGCTGAATCTATTACACAACTCAATAGAGAACTTCACTATACCAGATGGTCAATTTGATACCTTTCACAAGCAATGACTCCAATAAAATTGTTAACACAAAAACCCAATTGTTGCATTGTCAACTGATTTGGGATGATAATATTATTACACATTGTAAGGACTCTGAATTATGGTTGAGCTAACTAACATGGTAGGGCTAACACAAGTTAGAAAAAATGTGAACTGTTATTTGCGCTAAGTTTGCAGTATTAATGAAACTCAGTTGCAAAGGTGCTGTAGTTAAATAAACACATTAAAATGGGCCAGATCCTTAGATGATAAAGAATAGGCTAGCTTAGTGGAGCTATGCTGATTTACTCCAGCTGATGATCTTGAAGAGCCTTGAAGAGCCCTTTCTGATAACTGGATAGAGATCAGAAAGACTGTCTCTCTGGTTCTTTAAAGCCCCATAGGATAAAATGTAAACTAATTTTCCACTGTCCTGCTGAATCTCAGGCATCACTTCAGCTGATTAAAGAGAATTTAGTGATCAATGGTGTCAAATCCTAAAGAGAAGTCAAGGAGCAGCAGGCAATTAACCTTACCTGAGTAAGTGGCAATCACTAGGGCATTTGTGACCATTAATTATGCAGTTCCTATAGTGTGGGCTGAGATGCGGCCAAACCAAAACCTGAGAAGATCAGCAGGACTTACTGTTTCCTAGAATGTGGAAGAATGTAAAAGAAAAGTATCAAAACAAGAGTAGCCATCTGTCAACCTACAGAAAATGTATAAGAAATGAATGCTTCCAGTAATGCTACAGAGTTTAGTCCAAAGGCCATCGATTTTCCATCGACTTCAGTGGGTCAGGCCCAAAGTGCTTAAAGTTGTGGTCCATCATCCAGAAAAAGGAGCAGAAACTTTTCACAGCTCACAGATATGAAAATTATAGTGTGAAGAATATAAGTAAAAGTGTTTTGTGCAAGCAACTGTACATCTTAGATGAGATCATATTTCTTCCAGGCCTGGGGCTACAGCACGTACCCTCAGTAGTTGCTATTCCAGGATCACATAACAGCCACTGATCTTCCATATCCTCCGTGAGGGGGTTTTCAGTCACTGGATCCAAATAAGTATGGTTCCAGTGGCGCCTCCCAAGTGTTGTATACCAGATTATTCAGGATTGCTGAAGAGGCCACTTATTTGGTATACAGGAAGTATGGCAGTCCTGTTGCGTGGATGCTCTTTTGGGTTGATTGAGGGTGGGGCATGTGGTGTGAAGTGCCTTCCACATGGAAGTGATTTGCTCATAATTAAAACATTAGATGAGAAAATTCAGAATAATAAGCTGGTCTGGCTCACATTTTGATTAATAGTAAATCTCTGACTAGCTTAAGTGACCGCAACATTGGGTCTAATACACTGGAAGGTTAAAACACCAAAACATGTACGGTCAGCAAGTATGTGATTAGCTCAGAATAGGACTTAGTTATAAGGATCCAAAGTTAGAAATCCTTTATTTAGTTTATCATCTTAACAAAAAAGGATGATTTAAAATCCTTCAGCCCACCTTGTAACATCTAAAGATATAATACTTTGAAACACTAAACAGTTTCTGCAAGTTTTTCATCAAAAGTGTTTTCTGAGCTGTAAGAAAATTTTAAGAGACATATAAAAAAGTTTGGTAGTGAAGGAACACATTCTCTTAACAGACAAACTTTTAGTCATATTATGATGTGCATTATGTTCACATTAACTTTAGTTCCAGATTAGATTAAATGGAGTTTAAGGCAGTTGGCACTGAATTAGTTTTGGGGGAGGAGGTCAGATCAATTAGCATTCTGTCAGAGCCAGTGTTTTAACAGTGTCAGTCAACAATGGCAGCAACACATTGTTTCTGATCTTGCTTCACATCAAATAATGCTGGAAATTGTAAACATATGCACAATTTTAATAGCATGCAGTGACTTGCACCTATCAGGCAACATTGTCTAGTGGCTAGCTGATAAGGAGTTGTATCTCCTGGCTTCTGTAGCACTGTCTTTGTGTGACTGATAGAATTCACTTAGTTGAGGCTTTGATTGATAAGTAATTAATGTTTTCAGAGCACTTTGAGATTCTCTGATGAATGGTTCTTTATAAATGCCTTGCAATATTGTTGTCAAAACAGCTCTTTAAAGGAGAAACAATATGTGGCCAAGGCTATTGAAGTACATTTTACATTATTTATTTTATTTTATTTTTGAATAACCTATTATAATCCAAAAGTGCAAAACACTCTACAGAAGCATATTCCTAGGGCTGAACAGCAATCAATTAGAATGGAGAGTAAATTAGTACCAGCAGAATGTAAAATAAGACTATGTATAAATTTGAGAAAGGACAAGATCTCTGAGGTGCTTAGGCAAACCATGTGAGGTTTAAAATAGAAGTTGAAGGTAATTATTTAACAAATAGAAAGTGTAATTCCACTGAAGTAGATGTTATCTGTTGTGCCTTTAGTACATATAAGGAAATATAATCTGAGATGGGACCATATCACCCATCCTTATTATCTGTGTTAACTTTTTAGGGTATTTTGTCCTCGTGGACAGATTTTTTGCCCACATATTTTCAAAACCAGACCTTTTCTTTCTCATTGCTAAGCTGGAAGGAAAATTAGGGTTCTCTCTGACAGTCCTAGTTTGCTGACATTTTGGGCAAACTACAAAGCTCATTGTTTTACTGGGGAGTTTGGGAAGGCAGTTAGTTGAGTGTGAGTGTATATAATTATATATTTGGGCATTCATTTGTAATGGTGGACAGATATTCATAGATTCATAGAGTTTATTGCTAGATGGGATCATTTGATCATCTAGTCTGACCTCCTATAAATCACAGTCCATTAAATATCATTGAGTTATGCTGGTATGGAGCTGAATAATTTGGGTTGGGCTAAAGCAAATCTTCCAGAAAGGTATCCTGTCTTGATTTGAAGACATTAAGAGATGGAAAATCCACCATTCCCTGGGTACTTTGTTCCAGTAGTTAATCACCCTCACTGTTAAAAATTTGTGCCTAATTTATAATTTGAATGTGTCTGGCTTCAGCTTTCAGCTGCTGGTTCCTATTATGCCTTTCTCCACTAGATTAAAGAGCCTTTTAGTACCCAATGTTTCCTCTCCATGAAGGTACTTATACACTGTGGAAAAAGTCACCTCTCAATGTTCTTTTTGATAAACTAAACAGATTGAGCTCATTAAGCCTCTCACTGTAAGCCATATTCTCCAGTCATCTAATAATTGTTCTGCACACTATCTAATTGTTCAACATTTCTTTAAAAATGTCAACAGCAGAACTGTACACACCAATGTTGTACAAAGAAGTAAAATCACCTCTCCTCTTCTCACTATTCCCCTGTTTATACATCCAAGGAACACACCGGCCCTTTTTGCCACAGCATCATGCTGGGAGCTCATATTCAGTTGTTAGACCACAATGACTCCCAAATCCTTTTCAAAGTCACTGCTTTCCAGGATACACCCCCCATTCTGTGAGTAGGGTGTGCTTTCCTCTTTCCTAAATATATACATTTGCATTTGACTTATTAAAACACATTTTGTTTGAATGGAGCCAGCATATCCAAGAAATCCAGATTACTCTGTGTGACTGCTCTGTCCTCATCATTATTTATTACTTTGCCAATCTGTGTGTCATCCAAAATTTTTATCAGCAGTGATTCTATATTTACTTAGAGATCAATGATAAAAGTGTTGAATAGCATTGGTCCTGCTACCAATCTCTACGTGATCCCATTGAACACCACTATTTGATGACGGTGCCCCATTGTTATGTGGCTAGTCAATTACCAGTATATAATTTGTATTGTATTTTTAAAATTTGTCAAAGCACTAAAAAGGAGGGATTGATGCTTAATATAAATCAAATACATCTAATAAATACCTTTTTCTTGAACAAAGAATGTCATTTATTCCTTAACCTTTTAATCTAAACCAGATCTTCAGAGTAATACCATGATATGTGGGTCCCTCTCCCTATGTCATGGAATCACTTATCCTATAAATTTTGCCATAAAAATGTCCTGTTCTCTTTAGCATATGATTGTATATGACAGCCCAGGTGTAAATAAAATGCATAACAGGTCAAAATCATGATGAGCTAGATCTACTTGTGAGGCTGGCATTTTACTACCCACTCACTAACTACAGCTCTCTTCCTTCCAAATGTTTTGTGATGCTGGAACTGAAGGACACTATATAAAATAAATTGTACTGAAACTCAGCCAAATATTTTAGGTTGAGATTTACACAGCAAGAAATTTCAATAGTTCACATCTTTGAGGAAATAAATTTGTGCACAATAACAAGATACTGGTAACAAGGTAATATTTTGAAGCTGGATACTGAAGGGTGATTAGAGAAAAAGGCTGGAAGGCTTGTTTGCTGATCTAAATCTCTTTGTTTGAAAGATTGGCCTTGAGGTTCCTTGTACTTCCTGACTTCAGTGGGTTGAAAATCATAAGAAAAGCTTATTTCATTATATCTTATCTTATTTCATTATATCATAAACAAAAATGTTGTGAAAGAGAGATTAAACCTCGTGCTTCAGGGATTAAGCCAATCTCCATTTGTTAGAAACATAATGGAAAGGTCTATCACAGTGTTCTTCTGAAGTGCCTGGTGTTAAGAGTTGATGGCCTGCTAGTTAGTTTACAAGACATAGAAAAAATATATGGAGCTTACATTTTGAAATAGACAGAACACTACAGGCAGAGAATGATGTACATATCCTGAGGGGAGTTACCATTGGGTTCATTTTAATAGCTGTATTACAGCTGCTAGGTGGGCTATTTATCCCAGACAAAGGCAGTAACTGTAGAGGCACCTGGATTTTTTATTTTAATTTTACAATTTATAGAACCCTTAACTGGTCCACATTTAGTTCATTTCTCATTTTAGTTTGAGATTTAGGTGGGTTCTTGTTTTATCTGAAAGAGTTTGCCAACATCTATGACTGGGTAGATGATTCATCTCCTGTCTTTAGTCAAATATCTTAAAATAATGCATTCCAAATGGGAGTGTTGGTTTAATTTGTGCAAAGCCTTGAACAGAACTGCTATTTCTGCTGCAAAAATGGATATAGGATGAAATCCTGGCTCCATAGGAGTTTTGCTGTTGATTTCAATATGAACAAGATTTCACACATAGTTTTGAGGAATTTAACAAAAGCAAAGATAGAAAGTGTTGCATGCACCACTGGTTGCCCTCCACCTGGCACCTCAAAGCAGCAGAAAATCTTTGTGGAACAGATGAACATAGGAATTATCATACGGAATCAGACTCAAGGTCCATCCAGCCCAGTATCTTGTCTTCAAAAGTAGCCAACAACTTTCCACCTTTTAATTTAATTGAAAGTCCCCATGTTCTTTTATTATCAGACAGAGAAAACAGACACCCCAATCTACTTTCTGTAGACCATTCATGATTGTACATACTTGTATCATGTCCCCTGTTATTCATCTCCTTTCCAAGATAAACAATCCCCATCTTTTCAACCTCTTTGTATGAGTCTGTTTCCCTGACCTTGATCATTCTCAACATACTTCTCTGACCTCCTCCCCATCCCAGTTCTGTAATATCCTGATGATGGTGCAATGCTGATTTATATAACAGCATTGTAATATTGTCCTTGTATCTTGTTTTGTTTTTTGACCACAGCTGTACGTTGAGCAGCGGTCTTCAGTTATCTGTCTATAGTGATGCACAGACCCCTTTCTTGGGTTGATTCAGTTAATTCAGAGCTTTGCTGCTTGTTGCTGCAATTTTTGCAATGCCATATGCTCAGGTTCCATCACTTAGACCAGTCCTTAGTGATTTCAGCTCTTAGAAGGATTTTTTTAGAAATGTATCTTAAGGAGGGGACTTCCATGCCCCCAAGGTAAAATTCCTGTTCTTGTCTCTCCATCCCTTGTTTTACCTTTAGCTTTTGATGTTATCCAGTGCCCTTATGTGTTAGGGGGAATGTCCTGATGCATCCATGCAGTGAATGCCTGGGATGTAGTTATAACTCATGCCATCCATTGGTTCTACATATTAGTACAAAGTTTGGTTTTGGGGACCACCAAAGAAAACCTGGCACTTTAAGAAAAGGGCAAGATATTTCTCTTAAATATCTCATAAATCTATAGTACACCCCTCTGCAAAATGTCTTTAATTTATTTTAGGCTCAGGCATTGTCTTGTACTTTCGTCATACACCAAGATACGTGCTTTTCATTAATTAAGGAGAAAGAGGTATACTTGCCAGTGGCGCAACTTTGTTTGCATAGCTATTTACCTGCCTTGACCTTAATGGATGCACATAACACTCCACTGTACGATTATTAATTAAAAGTCACAAGGTGAAGAATTATTGCTATTTGTTGATGCACTAAGTTGTTTAAAATTACTAATTGCAAATTGTAAAAGAAAACTGCCATTGTTTATAGTTATTACCTATTACTGGAAGAATAGCAGAAGCCAGAACTAATACAGTAAGTAATCCGTAAATGCCTTGCATTATATTCAGTGTGAAAAAGAAATTGTAATTTTTATTGCAATCTTTATACTCTTTCTATTCAATGCTTTTATAAAAACATGTCCTACCGAGCTCTCAGTATACTTTATAGCAGGGGCTCTTTTACAATTAAAAATGAGGTTCACAGAGCCCCTTCCTCCCCCCATTCTCTGCTTACCAGATGGGGGAGGAACTTGAGGGTTCTGCTCTGTGGCAGGATGGTGGGGTTAGGGGCTTCTCTGTTGCCTGCTGAAAGTGCATGGGGGGGGCACAATTTAAAGGTTTGCCCCATCCCAACAGCTTGAGTTATGCCCCCCTTACCTTCAGCGGCCCCTCCCTGCAGCTCCCAGGTGTTACCTCCACATGGAGAGGCAGCGGAAAAAGCTGGGAGCTGCAGGGAGGGACCACTGCTTTAGCTCCATGGGGAAAGGCAGCAGCTGCTCCCAGTTGTTTTCTGCTGCCTCTCCCCATGGTCGCAGCTCCCAGCTTGCTGGCTCCAGCAGCTGCTGCGCAGAGAGGGGGCCAGCGGCACCATGTGACCAAGCGGGGCCACCAAACCCTGGCAAAAATTGGGGGGAAGGGGGACCGAGTGACCTCATGTGCCCTCCCCCACATGTCACCTCTGTGCGGAGGGGGTCTCAGGGGTTCAGTCCCACGGAGAGAACCTGCCAGAGAGCGGGACTCCAGCCCCGCTCCTGCTGAAGCCCCGAGCCCTGGCAGGTGCTTCCTGCAGGGCTGAAGCCCTGAGCCCTGGTAGGCGCACCCCAGCTCTCGAACTTCTGAAGATTGTTGTATGAAGCTTGGAGAGTCAGTAAGTTTGGCCACCCCTGCTTTATAGGCTGATTATAGAATTATAATAGGTAGATGTGACATTCCTCTGTGTTGTTGTTTGGACTGGTGATCTGCTAGGTCACTGCAATCCTTGACTCTGGGAGCCAGCCTTACCTGCTCTGCCGTGGGAACCCCCACTCCTGGACTGTTCACGCACAGCCTCTGGCATGTAAGCTGCTCCCAACTACTTGCAACCAAATGACACTAGCCAATATCTCCAGTCCCAGATACAACCCTAGGAACCTCCATCTTGCAGTGTTCAGTTATGCCCGCTGGACGCTGCAAGCTTATATAAGTTTGTCAATTTAACAAAGAAATTGATAAGTACCAGGCTTGTTATCCCAAGGGGAGTTTCTGACGTGCTTCAAACCAATTGCACTGCTTCAGGTAGAATAAACAAACAGATTTATTAACTATAAAGAAAGATTTTAAGTGATTATAAGTCAAAGCATAACAAGTCAGATTTGGTCAAATGAAATAAAAGCAAAACACATTCTAAGGTGATCTTAACACTTTCAATGCCCTTACAAACTTATATGCTTCTCACCTCAGGCTGGCTGGTTGCTCCGCAGCCAGGCTCTCCTCTTTAATCAGCACTTCAGTCGCTTGGTGGTGATGGTGTCTGTAGATGTGGAAGAGAGAGGAAGAGCATGTCAAAAGTGTCTTCCTTTTATCATATCCTTTCCTCCCTCTTGGTTCCCCCCCCCCTTCAGAGTCAGGTGAGCATTACTGAGTCTCTCCAAGCAAGGTTGAGCAATTCCCCTGGTGTGGCCTCATGCAGGTGAGTCATTGCATTGTAGCTCCCTTGCTGGACAATGGCTGTTGATGGGTTGTTTGATACCCTGCCTGGGTGTTGGTTACTTTCCTTGCTGTTGCCTCTGGGGAGCTAATATCTGGCTGATTCCCCCCACTTACAGCATGTTTTAGTGACAACCATACTACACAGTTCTCATAACTTCATACGCATTAATGATATACACATATGGATAGAGAAATGACTTTCAGCAGATCATAACCTTTCCCCTGATACCTTATGAGACATTCTTTATACGTAAGATTGTGATTATATGAAAATGAGGAATGTGGGAGTTACAGCACACTCCCCCAAGGTATAGACTGTCACAGTAGAACCTTCTTGGTATATGGTAACAAGTTTATTATAACATCAAGAATTTGACACCTCCTTCAGTCTTTTCCCTGCCTGTCTTGGGTCATCTTTATCAGCTGTTGCTTTGTTTACAAATTTTCCCTTGATTTTTTTAATTATTCTTCCCTGTTTTACTCTCCAATGATTATGTATGCTCTATGAATTTCCAAATTGTCTTATACTACAGAGACAGTCTTAGCATTTTTGGCTCAACCTTTAAGACCATTTTTGCCCACCCACTCCCTTTGCCATTAAATATTTTTGGCTCCCATCCATCATGATCATAACACAGAGACACCTTCATTTATTTGGGTCCATCAATTAGGTGATCCTGGAATTCCCAAATTTACTTGATTCTCTTTATTTTTAAATAAAAACACACAGAAAAAAGGAGAGGCCGTCTTCACATCATCACCAGCCTTCTGTTGCCAGAATAGTAGAGCCCAATTGTTTATGCTAGTGTTTGTCTATGGTTGCCAACATTATTTAAAAAAAAAATCACAATGATAATTCACAAGTAAGAGGAGAGTTTGGGTGCATTCTTTTGACTATCACAGTTTGTCATGGTATAAATATTAATTATCATCACCACTTCCCTGTGAAGTGTGCTGGGTTTGCAGAGCAGTATGAGCCCCTACTGGGATGAATAACATGGAAGGAAAAAACTTTCTTTAAAAAAAGCATGTGTTTATGAAGAAAGTTTTACCACACAATCTCCTTAGCAACTTGAAACAGGCAGGGTGTAATAAGGTGCAAGGAGAATGGCCTGGAAACCATTCTGGGCCAAGGCTCCACGGCTAAGACTAAGAAAACCACATGGATCTCAGGCCTTAATTGCACAGCTCAAGTCATCTCTCTGTCTCCTCTCAACACCCCTGCTATGCTTTCATGGGTTTTCTCTAGGTAGCTGCATGACATGATCACTCCTATAGAATCCTGAAGGCATGCAGAGGGAACTGTTTCTGACTCAAGCAGCATTATTTTACACTACAAGCAAAACTTTGATTGGACTTAATGGGGGATTCTGCCTTCAAGAATTGGCCCAATGAATTTACTATTGTAACTTCTACTCTGCTTTGGGAAGGAACATACAGAATGTTTGTTTACGGATCTGCACTGCTGCCATCTAAATGCAGCATAAGTCCAGCTGGTAGCATGTGGCTTAATTTGATTTCTCACCCACAGGAGGTTCTAAGCCTCTCTTTGTAGTAATTTCCTACAAATTGCTTCTCTCCATGCCACATAGCAGAGATGAACTGATAACCCATGGATTTCTCTAAACTTTCACAAAAGAAATGGGCTTGAACCAAAACCTATAATGGGGGCAAAAACAAACCACCACATTCAAATACTGTCAGGGAAATTTGGATCTAGCTCTGAACTTTGTCACTCAAGCCTATCTCCATTTAACAGTAGTCCTGTATTGTGGCTTATCTCTCTCCAAGGTTAAAATCTTTTCATTACTTTTTCAAACAGGTTCATCTTTGATTTGAAATTTTCATTAAACAAAGATCTGCATTTTCTTCTAATCATATAAAATAGATTGATATAGGATCGTGTATAGCATTGGGTAGTTAACTTAAATTGTGCTTGTTATATATTTGTTTGCATACATAATTGAACAGTTCCTTATTAAAATATATGTAATTGCAGAGCAACTTTTTATTGCTAAGGACTAGATTGTGACATTTAGGTGGTTCATTTTCCCTGCATGGCTGGCCAATTTCAATGGTTAGTACATAGAGCCATGGTTCTGCCTTTTCCCCTATCCTCATCCTCAGTGGGGTACCATGTGCCCTCAGGTCAATAGGCTGGAGCAGCCCCTAGCAGAATAGTGGGGCTGTAATTCAGTCTGGCCCTTATGTGGGCCATACAAGATTGGGGGAAGCTGTCCATCTAAGCACCTGTTTAAGAGTGAACAAGGTTCACTAGATTCCTGTAGGCTAGGTTTCTCACCTGTTCATGCAGTGCCCAATTGGTCATATCTGTCTTGTTCAGATATTGCACATTTTTGAAATTTGACTCATTCTGCTTCTCTATTGAACTTTGACTCAGGTCATCCTTGGTGGAGTATGAAATTATGAACCTCAACTCAAATTTCCATATCTCTTTCTCCATGGTATCTCTACCATGGCAGAGTTATGGGCCCAGGTGGGTGATCAAAGATCATTATATTTTTGTCACATTTTTATGGTACAATAGGTAAAACTAATAAAAAGACCAACAAATGTAAGATAACATCCAGCTGCATTATTTCAATCTAGCAATTGAATTCTATCAGTCAAGTTACCCTTTGCTGTCAGGAAAGGAAACCATAGAGGCTTACACTGTGTGTGTGATTTTTAAAAAAAAGTGTAGGGTATCTTAAACTAAAGAGCCTAATATGCAAAAGATATGAACTTCAAAAATGTGGAAAATTTGCTAGAAAAAAATAAAGCATATATTTGCTAAGAATAGTCTAGACATGAACGTATGAATAAACAATAAAAATTGAATGAATAACACAGTGATAAAATAAAAAAATCATGAAATACAAAACTGTCAAAGAGAATCCAAATATTTAAGAGACATTAAAATATGTATGGAAGGCAATTATAAAGCTAGTTCAGTGGAGAAATTCAGAGCAAACTCCCCTAAAGTTATTTTTCATTCTAGTACATTTCAAAAACGACACAACTCTGTTATAAAGTAAAACCTTACTTCTATTTTGGGGAAAAAATGATGTCTCAGCATAATGCAATGTTATTTAATTAAACAAAGTACTTGAAAATAGCCTGTTACTATCCAGTGTGCTCCACCCCTAATTACTAATACTAAAAGCAATACAGTATTTCATTAAGGCATCCTAAAGGTAAAAAATGACTTAAATGCATGGATTCTTTTTATTCATTACAGATGTGTCTGTCTAGATTTCTAAACAGCATCTCTCACTGCATTATATGAGCCCCAGATCAATGTGTTTTCTCATACTTTACACACAAATTGATGTGACGGAGGGGAGAGAGTGATTGTTCTCCTTTTCTTTTTCTCATACTTGCAGAGCTTTTCATGATACTATGTGGTGCATTGAAAATACAGACACTCATAATAGGTCCGGTCTCATACTCCTTACATATAAAAAACTTCCATTGATATCTATGGAAGTTTTGTCCTATATAAGAAGTGTTGGCTCAAGTCTGATAGGGAGATTTACTCTAATATTCTGCCTTTTATTTGAAAAATATATTAATAAAGGTACCTAAATTCCATTAGCAGGAATTGATTACTCAAATATTAATAAATTTGCATTTGAAACATACTATTAAAGTGTTCTTATTAAAGTGTTCTGTGAAAACGCATTATGATCATCTCTAGCTAAACCATGAATTAGTCTGAATAAACATTAAGGAATGTTAGCCTTTTGATATCAGAATAGTCTTGGAATTGATAGTTACTTTTATGTTGCTAAGAATCTGTTCTCTCTTTAAAAGTAGAGCCAGTTAAAAAATCTGTTTTTTTTTCCATGAAAATTTTTTAATAAATGTTCTTCATTCAGTGTCTTTAATTATTTATTTTGCAGGAAAAATCATTTTAATTTGACTAAAAATATTTTTATTTGGTTTTAAAACAATTACAATTTTTCAAAAATTCAAAATTTTAAATTTTTATTTTTCCTCTTCCTCACCCTTTTCTTTTTTCCTTAATTCCCAATGTTCTGTCTTTCCCTTTTTACGCTGTAATTTTTCAAAACTTTCCAACTGTAGAAAAGGTCCAAAGTGATAAAGTTACAGTTTTTTAACTTCTCCAGAGTTGGAGAAGTTTTGAAAACTTATAGAGCCAAATAGGAAAGAAAGAAAGAAAGAAAGAAAGAAAGAAAGAAAGAAAGAAAGAAAGAAAGAAAGCCCTGGACATTATTAATTTATTGCAGCCAATGTGAAAAAGAACAACAGAAAAAGTGGGGAAATGGGAAGAACTTAAAAATTCAAATATCCAAAATTTAAAAAAATGCTTTTTGAAAACAAAGAAACATTTCAGTTGGGAACTTAATTTCATTTTGACATTTCTTATTAAAAACATCTCATTATATTTCCATGAAAAATGGCATTTTGAACAAATGCTATTTGTTGGTGGAAATTTTTTCAATCAAAAAA
The DNA here is from genome assembly GCF_013100865.1 of Trachemys scripta elegans. Classification (NCBI taxonomy): domain Eukaryota; kingdom Metazoa; phylum Chordata; order Testudines; family Emydidae; genus Trachemys; species Trachemys scripta. Next base: position 19,970,250 of record NC_048308.1, on the reverse strand, counting down.
ATTAAGCCAGCTCTACTTAAAAAGTACAGAGTCTTTGATACATTTTGGGAAACAATAATACTACTAATAAAATGAACCGACTTGTTCAAAATGCACTTCTGTGCAACTGTGAAATAAGACACTCTTTAGATGAAGCTTTGTACAGTAAATGTTTACTGCTGTCCATATTTTTTGAATGTTTTTCATTAATAGGAAGATAAAACAGCTAATGTTTTGAGTATGCCTCTTGATAAGTCTGGGAGAGATTTTTTGCTCTGAGAACTCAGAAGGCCTCTCATTCATATTTGCTTCAGGCTGAAATACATCTGGCTTAAGATCATGAAGTCACAAACATAGACATGCTGGAGATAAGTCTTCAGTGAACTGTGTAATTATATGTTTATAAAATTATATTAATCAACTTTATTTTTATGATCACTGATATAAGACATTCAGCCATATTTCTACTTCAGTTCCATTACATGGTCTTAAATCATGATATCTTTTGGATAAAAAGATTTTGTTGTGTTTCTGTAACTTATATTTTATCAAATATAAAGCATACATTGTCCAATGCCTCTGTCATGTTCCGAGATATGCTCAGACTTCCTGAACTATTTCCTGAACTGTAGCTGGTATTCAAGATAAATTAGAAGCTTTTAGAGAGAAATGAAAAGGAACACTCTTGAGGTGGAAAAGCCAGATTTAAATCATCCAATATTTTAATTGAAATAATAACAATAATATTTTGCATTTATAGTGTTTAGTGTCTTTCAGCAAAGCACTTTACAAACCATCATAACATCAGTGTCTGTGTTGTTCCAAGTATTTCATAGGTTAAATAACATGCAGAGGGCATGATGTAAAGACCATTGAATTCAATAGAAAATAGAAAGTATCCTAATTACTTCAACAGTTTTTGGATTGAGTCCAGGGAGGTTAAGACCTTGCAATGTAATCCACTACCAGAGACCCCTGAACCTGTGTGGAGGTAGTCCCATTAGGAAAATCAAACTCCATTAGTAGTGTTCTTATTGTGAAGTCTCTATAACACATCCTCCCCACTAATGCTCTTCTCACTGCTTTCATTTTTTAATAAAAAGAAAAGGCTCTCAGTTTGTTTTTAATTTAATATTTCATACCAATGTCAGTATCTAAAGTATATTTAGTAGTTTCAAGAAACCCTTTCAAGAGAACGAGATGGGATGGAGGGACGAATTGACAGTGGCAGAATGACATTTTTATACAGAGTTTACAACAATCCTTATTAAATTATTAGAGTACCAAACTACAACACTAATTCCTAGCAACTTTTAGTGTGTATATTTAGGCCAGATTTTAAATATGCAACTATCATTATAAATACTTTTGGTATTCAGTGTAATCAGCTCTATCAGCTATATTCACTATAGAAAACGTTTCCAGCAGTTGCCAGTAGCAGAGATTCTTAAGGTTCTCATGGCTCGGCATTCACAGAGTTATTTCAGGGGGGGAATCACCCCAGAAACAGAAATTTGTCTGAAGGGCTTTTGCAGTTCCCCTACTTAAATATACCACCCATACCACATCTCAAGACCACCTCTGTATCTACAAAGGCCTTATGTCAATGTTTCAGAGTAGCAGCTGTGTTAGTCTGTATCCGTAAAAAGAACAGGAGTACTTGTGGCACCTTAGAGACTAACAAATTTATTAGAGCATAAGCTTTCGTGGACTACAGCCCACTTCTTCGGATGTCAACGTGTCTCAGAAGCGATGGCAATTAAATGAATTTCACCACCCATGATCCCAGTCCTTTTTTATCCTCTCCAAAGTAGGGATGCTAACTGAGGCATTTGATTAAATACAACTTTACTGTTCTTCAACTCTTGATAGATGAATTTATAACAATAACTGGCTGGCAAACTATGATGTTTGCTATTTTTGCAACATTATTACATTGTTGATTTTATTTAGTGTGTGTGATCCACTATAACCCCCAGATCCTTTTTTTTGCTGTACTCCTTCCTGAGCAGTCATTTCCCATTTTGTGCAATTCATTATTTCATCCTAAGTGTAATTGTCCTTACTAAATTTCAGACCATTTCTCTAATTTGTCAAGATCATTTTGAATTCTAATCCTGTTGTCCAAAGCACTTGCAACCCCTCCCAACATGCTGTGGTCCACATTATAAGTGTGTTCTCTATACCATTATCCAAATCATTTTTGAAGATACTAAATAGAACCAGGCCCAGGACAGATCCCTATGGGACTGCACTCAATATTCCCTCCCAGCTTGACTGTGAACCATTGATAACTTGGAGCCTAACTTCGGACTGAGGATTCCAGTGGATATCAGGAAGCCTAAAACCATGGGATTGGCTTGCCAATCATAAATTTAAAAAAAAAGTTGCAGTTTTGACCTGAATGGCCAGCCAAAATTCTGGGCCTGGAGGAATTATTTCCATTTAGATGAGAAATCAGTGGTATGAGTAAGGAATATTCCTGTTTTAATATTATTTATTCATAAAAAAATAAACACAACATCCTGTTTCCCTAAATGCAGTGGAAACAAACAACGGAAAGCAGGCAGTTTCCTGCTCAGAAATCCCCAAGCGTTCCACTCCAGTGAGCTCTGGGATAGATCCACAAAGCAGGTTAGGTACCTAGCTGCCTCTTTAGGCTTCTGTGTCCAAAATGTATATCCTCAAAACCCTGCTGAGCTGCTGCCTAACTCTGTGTAGGTGCCTAAAATCCTTAGATGCCTAAGTTTCCATCAGTAAAGTCCCCGAAGTAGCTACATTCTTACCAGTGGGCATGCACAAAACCACTTTAAGTCCTTGTAGAATCATAGAATATCAGAGTTGGAAGGGACCTCAGGAGGTGATCTAGTCCAACTCCCTGCTCAAAGCAGGACCAATCCCCAACTAAATCATCCCAGCCAGGGCTTTGTCAAGCCTGACCTTAAAAACCTCTAAGGAAGGAGATTCCATCACCTCCCTAAGTAACCCATTCCAGTGCTTCACCACCCTCCTAGTGAAAAAGTTTTTCCTAATATCCATCCTAAACCTCCCCCAGTGCAACTTGAGACTATTACTCCTTGTTCTGTCATCTGGTACCACTGAGAATAGTCTAGATCCATCCTCTTTCGAACCCCCTTTCAGGTAGTTGAAAGCAGCTATCAAATCCCCCCTCGTTCTTCTCTTCTGCAGACTAAATAATCCTAGTTCCCTCAGCCTCTCCTCATAAATCATGTGCTCCAGCCCCCTAATCATTTTTCCAATTTTTCCACATCCTTCTTGTAGTGTGGGGCCCCCAACTGGACACAGTACTCCAGATGAGGCCTCACCAATGCCGAATAGAAGGGAATGATCATGTCCCTCGATCTGCTGGCAATGCTCCTACTTATACAGCCCAAAATGCCATTAGCCTTGTTGGCAACAAGGACACACTGTTGACTCATATCCAGCTTCTCGTCCACTGAAACCCCTAGATCCTTTTCTGCAGAACTGCTGCCTATCCACTCGGTCCCTAGTCTGTAGCAGTGCATGGGATTCTTCCATCTTAAGTGCAGGACTCTGCACTTGTCCTTGTTGAACTTTATGTCTCCAAGGTGTTCAGTGCCTAAACTCTGGAGAGATTCTCAAACTAGGTGTTCCCTCACCCCTCTCACCTGTGGGCCCCAATCCAGGAGACATTCTCAGAGGCTGATTAACAGTGCACCCACTAGATCAATTCCTGCTCAAAAACCTTTTTGTTGTAGAGGTGGTTAGTGCATTCATTTGTATGTTAGGAGATGTGGGTTGAAGTCCCTGCTACGGATCAGGCAGACTGGGAATTTGAACACTGGTCCCACATCTCAGGTGAATGCCCTAACCACTGAGCAACTGGGTATTTGGGAGGCAGGGGCAGCAGGACCCCATTCCTACTCCTCCATTTGTTTGCGAAAAAAGGCTGACCTGATTTAAGCACCTAACTCTGGGAGAGGGGTCATGGCTGTGAATCCCAAATTAGGCTGGTCTAAAGTTAGGCCCTAACCCCCTTTGAGGGGCAGGGCTCTAAGCCAGGGATCTCAAACTCAAATGACCATGAGGGCCGCATGAGAACCCAAGGGCCGCATCACTGACACCCACCCCTTGCTGCCCCCAGCCCAGCCCCGCCCCCACTCCACCCCTTTCATGAGGCCCTGTCCTTGCCCCGCCCCTTCCCTGCCCCCATTCCAACCCCTTCCCCAAAGTCCTCACCCCAACTCTGCCCCCCTCCCTGCCCCCAGGGGATGCAGGAGGGGTGTGGGGTGTAATGGGGGCTCAGGGCAGGGAGTTGAGGTGCAGAAGGTGTGCAGGGTATGGCAGGGGGCTCAGGGCAGGGAATTGAGGTGTGGGGTGCAGGAGGGGTGAGGAGTGCAGCAGGGGGTTGAGTACAGGGTGTGGCAGGGGGCTCAGGGCAGGAAGTTGGGGTGTGGGAGGGTGTGGGATGTGGCAGGGGGCTCCGGACAGGGGGTTGGGTGAAAGAGGGGTGCGGGGTGTGATTGGGGCTCAGGGCAGGGAGTTGAGGTGCAGGAGGTGTGCAGGGCACGGCAGGGGGCTCAGGGCAGGGAGTTGGGGTGTGGGGTGCAGGAGGGGTGAGGGGTGCAGCAGTGGGGTGCAGTGTGTGGCAGGGGGCTCAGGGCAGGGAGTTGGGGTATGGGATGTGGCAGGGGGCTCCAGACAGGGGTTGCGGTGCGGGGTGCAGGCTCCGGCCCGGCGCTGCTTACCTAGAATGGCTCTGGGGGGGCAGGCTCCCAGGCTGCCTGCCTACCCTGGCCCCGCTCTGCTCCGCTCTGCTCCAGGAAGCAGCTGGAGTCCCGGGGGGTGGGAGGGAGGGGAACGGTGCATTGTGCTGCTCTTACTCCTCCAGGTACCTCCCCCAAAGCTCCCATTGGCCGCGGTTCCCCATTCCCGGCCAATGGGAGCTGAGGGGAGCAGTGCCTGGAAGTGAGAGCATGGAACCCTCTATTTTCCCCCCACACACACACGGGGCTGCAGGGACATAGTTCCAGCCGCTTCAGGGAGCGGTGCAGTGCTCGTGGCACCACGGGGTAGGCAGAGGGGCGTGCAGGCGGGGGGCATGGGGAGCTTGGCGGGCCGCATGAAAGAACCCCACGGGCCACATGTTTTAGACCCCTGGCTTAGGCCAAACCCCCGCTTTGTGGATATACCCTTCTGAGCCCCCAAAGCTCTGTCATTTTGCTTCCCTTCAGGGACACTGTCACAGGTTGGCTGGCCCTTTAGAGGGATTTGGGACCTTTGTCACTTGTGGCAGATCAGCTATCTCCTAGTTGAGACTTATCAGCTGGAGATCAGGTGATTATAAAAGCCAACGCTTAGGGCAGTTGATGTGGAGAGCTACAGGAAGTCAGCTTTTGTTTCATTCACAAAGAGTGAGGCTGAATGCAAGTTCAGGTAAACAAGTAGTACTTTATTAAACCCTGTGAACTGCTCTATGTGGCTGAGTAGCTGTTGGCCCTACTCCCCTGCCTTCCTCCAAGTTTTCACTGGTGTCCCATCAATAACAGTCCCTCTAGGGAATATGGGTCCTTTGACTCCAGTTCCACTAATCATTAAATAGCTTTTGTGACAGGCCCTGGCATGTGGCTTGGAGAAAGAGTTGCATGCTGAATTGGTGTTGTTTGGAAGAAATTAAGCTGAAGTCCTGAAGAAAAGGGCTTGAACCAGGCTTTAGGGAAAGTGTCTGTTCTTCCTGGGCTGAAGAGACATAGTCACACTCCTTCTGCTGGCTTGCCCCCTCCTACACCACACAGCCTTAAACCACAGAAACCCCTGGCTTAGTTTTGACATCAAATAGCAAGATAAAGTCACCAACACAGAGGTTCTTCAAAGGGTAAATTTACCAAGTGTGATAGCCCTGCTCAAGCAAAGACTACTGCGCTGGCTGGACCATCTGAGTAGGTTGGAAGATGGATGCACACCCAAGAACATGTTATATGGGGAGCTATCAGAGGGAACAAGAACAACAGGATGCCCGAAGCTTTGCTATAAAGACAAATGCAAGATATGAAGGAATTTGGAATTGATCCTGACTGATGGGAAAACCTTGGCAAGTGATCGTAACAAGTCTCCAGAGCATCAAAGTCCACAAAAGGAATGGCTCCTACAGCTTTAAGAGAAAAGAACCAGTTGGAAGCAAGTAGCTCCCAACCAAGATAAATATGTTTGCAACAACTGCCAAAGATCATGCAAATCTCAGATTGAACTATTCTGTCACATGAGACATTGCAAACCATCTACATCATAGGCTGCAATTCCCACCATCTCTCGCAGACGAAAGGATGCTGATGTAGTGTAGCTCTTTGGATGGTAACCCTCACTGTCTGCAGGTGTTCTTGACTACATAATTGTGGCTTTATTGCACCTTTTGTTGAGCCTAAAAGAGAGTTTGACATGCCCGTTGGCTTTAATGGGAGCTATGATTTTCTTTGGACACAAACCCCCCTGATGGCAGTCATTAGCACCTTTCTACAGCACAACAGAGTTGGTTCTTTTTATTTGCCTTTCAGTTTTTCAGCCTTTAGGGATCACATTTTCAGATTTTTCTCTGCAACAAGATAGGGCTAGAATTTTTTTTTTTTTAATGAGAGCTGGAATTCTCACATAGCAGGAGTTTAATAATATTATTAATATTTAATAAAAATACCAAATATTGTAAAACTTGTGATGAAAAGATCACAAGTTGGCAATATGAGGGAAATGGGGTCTAACCAAGGATGTGGTGCCAATATTTTAACAAAGGATTCTAATGAACATTGTCTCCTTTGAACTCTAGTATATACTGTCTGCCACTGTTTGCACAATGCAAGGAGAGGTTAGGGACTGTGGAATCTATTCATTTGTTTTCCCCCTTCAGTAAAAGCCTTTTCTACATGAACATTTTTTTACTCATTTAACTAAATTGGTTTAGAAACTAACTTAGTGAAATCAGTGCAACCTCCTCGTGTGGACACTCTCATTTCAGTTCACACATGCCTTATATCCATTTAACTTAAGTTGATAAGGAATAGATTCAAGTTAACGTGCTATAAAGTATCCTTAAACTGCAATAAGAGTCTCCATACAAGGAGATTAAACCCTATGGGAACTAAACTTGTATTAAGCACACTAAAATAGTTTTTACTCTGTTCCTAGAAAAAAAATCCATTATATTAAAACAGTGTTTCAGTGAGCAGTTCGAAATGGGGGCGATCAAGGATATTCTCCCTTGAGCAATGTGTTTTGTTTTTAAAACTGACAGTTGGTGCTATTTGTTGCACACTTTTTTTTAAAGAGTTCTTCAGAAGTGTTGTTATGAGCCTGAAGGATGCATCATCATCTCTGGAATAATTAAGCAATATCTAGGGAAGTATTAAATTCCTTCAAAAGCAAGGAAATTGTTCTAATTTTCCTTTTAGTTAGGTGGTAGAAATTTAACAACATGCTCCTGTAAGTACCTCATTGGACTCGTCTCGTTTTAAGATAAAATGTTCAACTCCACCTCCATAGACTTTGCACAAAACAATCATATATGAGCAGAGGAATCAAATCCCTCCTTCCTCCCACTTGGCTCCCTTCATACAAAACCCGGTGCAGGGCATAGGCCAATTATGTAGCTAGTTCACAGACTCCAGTAGCTGCTGTAGCCCACTGTGGGCATGCACAGTCAATCAGAGTTTGTGGCCAGTGGTTCTGTGCAATTCAGGGAACCACTGGCTACACTAATCCTATTCTCCTGCCACTTTCACAAAATCCTGCACCATCTCATTGGCCACGATTGAGCCCAAATTCTGTGACACAGAGTCCCACGCAGTGGATTTCTATGGTAGCTGTACAGCTCCCCTGTACAACTTTCTAAACAGCTTAGCCCCTTCCTTTCCCAGAATTGCCATGGTTTTGCCAAATTTTGGGTTTTGTTTGCTTGTGGTAGAGATTTGGAGGTGGAGGGGCAGGATTTTGTCCTAACAGAGCTCTCTTTGGAACTTACACTCCTCTGCCATTTGCCCTGGTGCAAAGTAGGTGTAAAATGTTACTAAATCATAATGAAATGCAGTGGAGAATCAGGCTCCTGGTCTCCAGCTATTTAATTTTTCTTTCTAGAATATCTAAACTATTGCCTCCTATCTGTTAACCAATGGGATTATTTCCATCCCTAATCCATCCCTTGCCACGTTGGACATGCCAAATTGAACATAAGTATATAAGAAAAATCATATATTGCTCTTATTAAAGTGATAATTATTGCCTTCACTGGTATTTTAGTGAGTTATCACTCAGTTAGGAAAGATAGGCTTTAAAGTGCTGCACTAGTGTCCCATTAATTAGCTAAAAATACCTTGGGTAAATTACTAAATTTTTGTGAAAGGTTTTCAGCATCATTGATGTATAATGAAGAAGAAAAAAGGTACTAGTAAAGAAGAAGGGAAAACAACAGCAAGGGTAAATAGATGTTATGATGCATGCAGCAAACTTTTTCACTTATGGATTCCTTCCATACCCAGACAAAATAAAGCAGCTGACCTTTGCTAGATTCAATAGAAGAATTGCCAGGAGAACTTGTATAGATGTTCTCTGGCACAAAAGTGTTACACAGAGATTAAGAGACCTAGTCACTGCAGCTGTGCATACAGGCAAAACATTCTAGTTATTTTGGGGAAGGAAAATTAGTATGTGAATACAAAAAATATATGAATATTACCATGGCTTCTTAGACCCATTTGGTTAAATACCACTGATGTTAATTTAAGGGTTCTCTGGTGGTTGCTAACTAGTTAGCTCCCTCCAGGACAACTGCTAGTTGGTATAACATGTCACAAGACTTGGATGCAAGCAAGGTATAAATAGGATGATTGATGGTATAAAATATAAAGTCCTCAATCAGCTCTAGATACATTTACCATGTTTTCTACCCCCTCACTCCCTCTGAGCTCTCCTTCTCCCCCACCAGAATCAATTCTAATTACAATAAAATATATGTATAATAACAGGACAGATTCTGTTCTCCACCCTGGCCCCTATAAGTCACTCTTGTGGAACTGTGCCAGGGAGAATTCCTCCTGCATAGGCACAGCATTGGACAGCCATAAGCAGCTTTCTACAGAGTGTGTCCTGAGGACAATAGCAGTTTCTGTACCACACAACACTTCTGGATCCTCTGAGCTTCTCCAGACTGTGGAGTGGCTCTTGAAGGCTGTGGAAAATTAGAGTAGTTTTCATCTCTGGAGCAGCTCAGAATCCCTACAGTGCCTAAGTGGCTTACAGGCAACTTTGCTCTGATTATTACCTTGAACTACATGCTCTGTGTTATGCTCAATCAATTTAACTTTTACCTTGCTAGTGTCACCTGAGTAGCAGTCAGGAGGATGAATGACATTTATTCTATTCATTTTATTTGTATTCATGTATTTATTTAGATACAAACACTTCAACTCTCCGTGACTCTGAGGACCATTGGCATAGAATTAAAACACAACACATTGAAATTATTAAGCAAATTCAATTAAAGCAGCAGCATTTTTGCCTTACTCTCTAGCCTCACTACACCTCATACTACTCACTATTAATCAGACTCAATGTGATCAAAACTCTCTCACCACACTTTCCCCTAAAATCCAAATCCCAACTCGACTACCTCAGCTCTCTACCAGTGATCACTCAGACACATGGGCCTTTGCAGCATACTCGGAATGTCTTCAGGTGTGGGCTACTTTGGGCTAATAGAGAGTGGAGAAGAGCATACAAAAGGAATGGGATTTCTTAGAAAATGTTCTCCCTTCTCTTTTATCCTGGGTGATCCAACTCAAGCATCCTTGCTGATCTTAACTGTGTCAATGCAGCATTGGGATAGATCTGATTTCCTAGGAAGGGTTTTACAGATCATGGCTATGCACAGAAGTTAGATCCATGAGTTTCTGCAATGCAATGAGCAGTAAACCATATGGAATAAACAGAGGCTATTAATTGCAATGGGCTATGCTGGGCTGAATGTGAACTCAGTGGGAAGCAATCCCATATCAATGCAATTGTACCTGAGGATACTATTTTACCTTAAGTTAAAGAAATGTCAACTCCTGTTAAAGACGATGGCAAAAGTCCATTTGATTTCAGTGAAAGCAGGATTGGACCCTGAGGGCAAAATCCTGTCACTCACACCAAGTCTGAGGAGCCATGTTCTGTGGGAGCTAGTAGCTAGAGTAGCTTCTGGCAGTTATTCATCCCTGGTACTTCCTAGCCTATAGGTTACAAACGGAAAGCCTCCATGAAGTTGTGCTCCATGATATGCAATTATGGCTTTTTGACATCCAGCTTTTTCTTCCTGGGTAGCAGAACTGCATTAGTTCCACTGTGTCTGAGATCTTACACAGGCATGTAGAACGGGGTAGAATTTGCCCTTTAAAATATAAAAGAAAATAAATTTGGGTAATTTGGGGGTAATGTATTGAAAATACCTAGCCCACTTTCCTGTAAATTAAAGAAGAAGTGAATTCACCAATTTACTTTGTCGAGTAATGATGGCTAAATAAAGAAGATTAATTACATTATAATCTCTCATGTTTGGAAATTATCCATCAGTAACTGCAGAACTTATTGGTCTGTTGAGCTCAGTAACACAGACCACTAATTAGTTTCTGCAACTTAGATTAAAAAGCACAGGCAAAGCAATGATTGGGTTACCAAAATTCAAATGATCTAACCTAAAAATCTATAGTATTCAAAACTGTTATGCAATTCAAATCTCAAACAGGTTTGAGACCATGCCAGAGTATATTGATGCTGAATCCACCTGGATGGACTTCAGGTCCCAGATAATCGATTTTGCTATGACCGTCATTGGTCCCAAAATAAGAGCCAAGAAGCCCTTAGTCTCCATTAATATCTTAAACATAATCAAACAGCATCATATGGCTCATTTGAGAGGTGATATGGTCATATATCATAAACTAAATGGCATTTGTAATAAAACAGTACATGCTGACTACAGAGTTTTTATGGAAGCCAAAGCCATGGCACTTGAGGAAGCTTCTGCCAGGAGTGATGTCACCTTCTTGTATAAACACTTGGACAACCTCACTGATGAGAAAGTCATTCACTCGGTGCGCTCTACTTCAGTTCTAGTCAGCTAATCAATACAGAAGTGGAGTGCATGGCACACTAGCGTGAACATTTCAGTCATAATATAAACATACCCCCAATTTCTTTGGACCCTGAAATAAAAATGATCCTGGTGAATGTACTATCAACAAAACCCACAGAATTATAAAGAAACTTAAGGGAAATAATGTGGCAAAAATCTATGGAATTCCTGGTGCACTGCTAAAATAGCCTCTGAATCAGCTATTCTTTTTTGGCTGCAGATGGTGTTCAATATAATCTGGAGAATAGAGTTGGTCTTGTCTGAGTGCAAAAAGACATTTTTTACAGCTTTAGAAATGTAAAGGCAGCAAATGAGACTGTTGTAATTATTGAGGCATTACCCTTCTATCTGTCTCAGGTAAAGTTTTTGCTTCTGTCTTGTTGGCTAGAGCTACTGATATCTTTAGGAGCAAGAGAAGACCACAAGAAGCTGGCTTAACTCCTGGTCATTCTATGACAAAGCAAATCTTCAGAGTGTGCCAGTTTATCAAGAAGGCACAAAAGTCCAAACACCCCATTCACACTGCATTTGTGGATATCAAGTCTGCATTTGACTCTGATAGGGAATCACTCTGGCTGATCTTGAAACTGGAAAGTCTCCCTGACAGACTCTGTAGAATGTTCTGTTTCCTATTTGATGACTCCTCAAGTTAACTTCTTGTAAATGGGAAAGGAACTGCCTTCTTCTGAATTCAGTTGGACACTTGACAAGGGTGTGTTGCTGCTCCAGAAGCCTTTAATACTGTCATAGATTACATGCTTGACCAGGGTCTAAGTAAATGAATTTTAGGCATATGATAAGAACCTCACTGACATTGATTTTGCTGACAACATAGCACTACTTGTTGAATCAGTGGATGAGCTGGTTGTGATACCTGAAGCCTTGAAAACCTCAGCGGCAAAAATCAGCCTGCAAATTAATTGCGGTAAAAGTAAAATCCATCCATTCAGTGATTTTGAACATGGTGCTGGGCTGTAGCATCCTATAGTGTGAACACCCATTGAAGATTGTTGGTGATTTCACCTATCTACGAAATGTTGTCAATATTACAGGCAGGCTTGAGAGAGAATTTGAAGCCCACACTGCAAAAGCATCATCAGGAATGGGACACCTCAATAAGAATGTCTTTCACAAACCAAACACTCTGATAAGTAAAGAGATGAAGCTGAGGACATATAATGCTTTGATGGTCAGTATTTTGACATATGGGACTGAAACTGTCAAGTTTGAAGGAAGTTGGATACCATTCAGATGAAGCATCTCCAAATAATCAAAAACATCAAATGTTACAAATTCAAGTTCAATGATGAGATCCATTTTGTAGCTAACCAGGTCCCACTCTTTCAAATGGTTGCCCGATGCCGTCAAATGCCCACCAACTTCACTGCAAGAATCATATTTGATTTTGACCCAAAGACAGCAGGACTGAAGAGACCCTCAGGAAGGCCTAAAACATGATGGCTGGATGGCATCAACAGACACCTTTTCCTCACAGACATCCTACCCCATAAGCTCCAGATTTGGCACAGGACAGAACATCATGTAGGCACAAAACATGTTTGGTGATCTCTGTGTTGCCCAAGTGACAGTATGAGAACTAATCAACCAACTAACCTGTAAATCCTTTGAATTTTCGAAATAAATATTTGTAGTCTGTCCGCCTCTAATGCAGGCAAGGGTCCCATGAAGAAAGGAAAAAAATAAAATATGTCATTTGAAGAAAGCTTGACCCCTCTAGAACTTAATGTTTATCATTTATATTTTCTACTTTTAAAATTGCTAACTTAAAATAAGAAAAATAAAACCCTACAAAGGTGTTTATTTAAATTAAATTAACATGTAGTGAACCACAGAGCAAGGAAAGTCAGAGTTCAGGCTAAAACTCCTTTCTTAACTCTCCAGATGAGTTCTGCCTTGTCACATATCTAGAACAAGACCAAGGTTTCAAATGACTTTGTACAGGGTGTAAATCAGGGCAGAATTTGATCCTTCTTGACTATGGACCTAATACAAAGCCTACGGAAGTCAATAGAAAGATTGCTATTGTTTTCACTGGATTTTGCACTAGGTCTCATCAGGGCCGGCTCCAGGGTTTTTGCCGCCCCAGGCAGCCTAGGGGGAAAAAAATAAATAAATAAAAAGCGGCGATCGCGATCTCCGGAGTGGCCACCCCAAGCACCTGCTTGCCAAGCTGGTGCCTGGAGCCGGCCCTGGGTCTCATTCTGCCTGAGAGAACTGATTTTTGGTTTAGCCTAAAATTTGGGGCAAGAATGAAAAATGTTTCTTTTTGTGATCTGGTCTGTTTTCACTGATGGTAAAATTTTCTTGTTTGTTTGTTTGTTTTCCCACGCTGTTCTTCTGGCACCTGTCTCAAGTTCAGGAAATTCAACATATGTGGAAACCATCATTGGCACTCAGACTTGAGACATTTTCTTTTAAGGAAAATAATTGTAATGATTTTGCATATGGTCAGATAATACGCAGACAGAAATGGGCTTTAAGGAGTGATTTGAAAAAGAGAAAGGAGGCATTTGGCATTGCTAAGTAGTTGCCTGTTCCAAGTGCAGAGGGTGCCATGAAGAAGACAGAAGAATGAGGAGACTGAGAAAGCTATTAGGAGAGAGTGAGAGAAACAAAAAGAAGAGTAGAAAGAATGAGAGCAGGGTTGTGTGAATAAAAACATTTTTCAGTCAGTTGGTTAATTCACAATATTTGAATTCTATTTACTAGAAAATGTAAGGGTATTTTTGTTAAAATCTTTACGTGTATTATAGTGATGATATTAGATGTGGACTCACTCAGGCAGAAAATTATGAGTAGTATGCAAACAAGTCATAGATAGATTAAGTCACCATGTGTTTTCAGTCACTGTCAGCCAGTGGAATTCAACTGCCAATTTATTTTTGCCTTTTTCCAGCAGTCTCAGCTGGCTACAGAGTTGGTCAGCACTATTCATTTCAAGGCTCTGTACCCCTTTATGGGAACAGTGCAAACAATCCAAATCCAGTTTGTAAGTTAAATAGTCATCCTCTGGTAATTATAGCTATTATTTGTGTAGGATAAGAGAAATATTTGAGGAGGAAAAATATATGTTGGAAAGTTGCTTAATCCATACTTATTTTGCAAATGACATGTATATGTTAATTTCATTCAGAATGTAATTTTAAATAAACATACATATAATCGGCCTTGCCTCTAGTTCCCTATCTCAGAGAACAGTTCCATTTCAAGTCATCTTAAGGGAAGGTTTATTGTTTAAGGTCCAAATATGGGCTAGTTATTGGAAAGACAAAATAAATTCAGGAACAGACTAGGAACAGGGATCCAACAAAAGAAACTGCAGCCAAAAAAATGTAATTCTCCTATTACAAAAGAAATAGGGAAATCACACAGAGAACATTTGAAAAGTATACAGATTGTGACAAGGGACAACTTTTCAGCAGCAAGTCAGTCCATTAATTTTGCACGATTAAAAACTATAGGAAAGACCCTCTAATTATTTTGAGAACTATGTTTTTGTTTTTAAAATAATAAAACCTCTCTCGCTAATAGTTGCATTATTATGAGTCATAATGTCATGTGCCAGTCACATTCAATTCTCTCCCAAAATATAACTGTCACACCCTGATGGAGGGCCTAGCAGCTACGAAATTAAAATGGAACACCCTAAGAGAAAATTCAGTCCTCAAACAAAACTGTTTACTCCTTTCTTCAAGACAAATAGACCCCCACTAATAATGATTATATGGATTAAGGCTGACTTCAACTAACCATTTGTAAAGACCCCAAGTGTTAAACTATAGCCAGGTTTCTTTCTCACGGATATGCCCAATTACTTTAAACTGGTCCCCAAACTGAATTTTCTCTATCCATTTGGAGCTTATTTTGCAGTCCCCCTGCAGCACTCAGATAGACTTGAATTGTGGAAAATATCTACAGATTTTGAAAAGATCAAATCCTCTAGACTGCAGTCTACCAACCCATTTCTTATTTTCCCTCAGGAAGAGAAAAAACCTGTCACAATTCATTAAAACACCCTGTGTTAAAAAGCAAAATTTTCTAGACACTTCATCCAATTTGGGGTGAGGCTAGTTTGGGGTTTTTGTTTGTTTGTTTGTTTCTGCAAATCTGAGTCTTACAAGAAATAATTACTACAATGGCTGTTTCTACCATGTTGCTTCTGTTTCAAGCCTTTAGTACTATGACTCTTGTTTTGTCCAGATGGCATATACTTAATATTGCTCCAGCAGTAGATTTCTATGAAAGAGTTCAGTAGTAATGAAATATATTATATTCACTGTTTGTCCAACATTACATGCCGATAGCAAATAAATTATTAAAACAGAATCTATTCACATTGATTGCTGTGAAGGTTATACATGCATCAGTAAATCAAAACAAGTTCTCAAAAGATAGAAAATCAATTTATGTGACAGATAGGAAAAGCATGGATGTTGAAATCTCTCTCAAACATTTGGCTGTTTTTGAAAAAATAATTTAATATAACAGAAGTATTTTAAACAAAAATGTTGCTTTGACTGAACATAACTAATGTGCAAAATTGGAGGCCTGAACAGAGTGATAATACACCTAGACAATAATAAAGCATATAGTAGCTTTTGATAGAATATAGAATAACAATTTTATTTTATTATTTTGCTGAAAATGCAAAGCTTTTCACAATGTACTTAGTATCATAAATAAATTCCCAAGAGCAGCATTTACTGCAAACGGTGTTGATTTTTTCCTCCATATATGAGTTGTGGTCTAGGAATAATCAAAACTAAGGTTTATCCTCTAGTAAAATTTTCTTCTAAACTTTTTTTTTTTACAGAATTATTACCCAAATGCCAACAGATGAATTGCCAATACAAATGTAGTATTTCAAGGAATGGCACCGGCTGTTACTGTGAGGATGGATATGAAGTAGGCGATGATGGAAGAAACTGCAAAGGTAACTAGGAAATGTCACCTTCTCTAAGAATACGGCCCCAGTCTTGCAAGAAGCTACATGAAGGTGAACAATGGCATCTTTGCAGAGCTTCTTGCAGGATCTGATCCTAAATTTGGTTTTAGAATGGTATAAACAGATGGTTAAATTATATTTACTCAAAACAAGGCATGTAAGGTAATTAGGTACAGTGTTAGTGAGTTCCCACATTTGCTACTGCTGTTTGGCTAGAATCACATTTATATTTGACGTGCCAGGTGTATCTTCTCAATGGAAGTAGCATCTTTTTAGAAATTTACTATAAGTTGTGAAGCACAGCAAAATTTACAGAAAGACCTGAAGGTCCCTCTCTGGTGTTTACATCAGAGACAAATGTGTCTCTATGGGTGGAAGCTGTGATTCCATCTGAGCCAACTACTGTATATGGCAGTCCAGTCAGAATCTTGAGAATGAGATCAAAGATCTCTTGCCTCTCGCCTCCCCCCCTCCCCCAATGCTCACACTTATGACTCATAATCAGCCAATGAAACAGAATGAGCTTTGTGCATCAGGTAGTGAAGATGGACGAGCATTTCAAAGGACCACTTGTGTAATCTCATAGCAATCTAAACTGGGTTGTGGCCCCGCCAGCACTCCAATCCAGAAGGATGACAGTCAGGACATCCCTGCTGATCCTTTCTACCCTCCTGTGCCTACAATGTGAGGAGAAAGAGTATTAAGATCTGTCTAGGGCTGCTCAGACAGGCCTGGAGCTCATCTGCATCTGCATGAGCTGCCTCCTTTCTAAGCATCTCTGAGCCTCCCTCTCCTGAACATTCTCTGAAACCTTGTGAGCCATTTGGGGATATGATACCCCTTACATCCATGTAAACCTGGGTCAGAGTTTGATCCATGAAAAAAAACCTCAATCATATAGCTTAGTTTTGCACTTGCCTTTTAATAGGTTTCTGCCTGTGAAGTTTAGATTGAAATTGATATTCCTTTTCTATTCCAGCAATATATGAATTTCTATTTCCCAACATTTTTTTCTCTTCATAAGTAGATAGGGTTTTCCCATCTCTTTATTAATGTACTTGCTGGCTATCATTCCTCCTCCCCACTTTAACAGAATTATTCTGCATAAATGTAATTTCTTATATGTGTGTCTTCTGATCTCTGGGTTTGTGTTTTGTAATATTTGGAAAAAATAGATACAATAATTTCATTAGCAAGTTGTTGGGACTTTTTTCTTTAATATGATTTTTGGCTAGATTCTCAGCTGCTGTAAATTTGCATATCTTGGTTATCTGTAATAGAACTATGCCAATTTACATTAGCTGAGAATTTGATCCTGCATTTTTATTTCTTTCCTTGGACATTTGAGTTGTTTGAGGTTTTTTATAACGTTGTTGACAGTTATAGGTAGAAGCTGAAGATTCCACTAAAGAGCTTAAACCATTTAAAATAGTTTCCTAACATGAATGAGTTGACATGCATATTCAGTTATTTCCTCTGTTGAAACGCTGCTTCATTCATAGTCAATGGAGATTTTAAATGCTTACATATAGTACAGGTGGAAGTGGTCTCTGGTGGCAGCAATAACCCCAGTGGTTCCCTAATTGTTATGTTACTCATTGATCATTTGAAGGCCTTTAATTTTCAAGCTGGATAGCCGCTAGCCTTGCAGTGTTAACTACTGGCCTTCTGTTTGGTTAATGGCATAGTTTCATCAGCAGACTGCTCAGATAAGATTGTGGCTGAAAACAATGCGAAAAAATAAAAATCTATCTGTAGAGGGTTTACCCTTGCTTTTATAATGTTGTTTAGGGGGTGAATTTTGCACTCACACCCAAGATTTTACTCTTAAGTGGGGGCTCTTACTTGCATATTATTTCAATGTATCTTTTAGATTTAGATGAATGTAATGTGTATGGAACCTGTAGCCAAACCTGTATGAATACAGATGGATCATATGCATGTAGCTGTGTGGAGGGTTATGTACTTCAGCCTGACAACAAATCTTGCAAGGCCAAAAATGGTAAGTTTAATTTTTTTATACATTATAAGAATGATTTCTTAAAGTTCTCTGGGTCTGCCTTTCTCTACATAGTAGAGATGGATTTTCCTTGAATACAGTGATCCATTGTTAGAAATCTAGAAAAAAAATCCATGTTATGTAAATCCATGTAATAATCCATTGTCATGGATTATTACAAAACACTTTTGAAGGAGGATTCTGATTACCTAGAAACCTTTCTGAAGGGGTAAATATAGTTATGCAAGCTACTTTATTCAGTCAAGATTAGTGGAGCTGCCAATTCCCTCTTTCATCTTAATACATACAATTTCCACATAAACCCCACCTCCCTGAGACAACCTGGGTGTCAGAGAAATTATCATGAGGTAATTATACCCTTGGGATATTAGAGACATGAGCCTCTGCCTTGCTCCGTGCAACATCCCAGTGAGTTGATTTGAAGATCTTCATATTCACATTATGCCTTATTGGTTAATTAATGCATATTTTCATTACCAATAATAAATTAAGCAGTTAAGGGAATTAGTGAATTCTGTTTAATGAAGACAAATTGAACAAAGTATTTCCCTAGTCAGTGTATTGACTCAGCAACCTATTCTTATTTTCTCCTACAATTTGTTCAACATATATAATGACCAAATCCTATTATAAAGGTATATTTTATGTCGATATGTGGAAATCTAGAGGAAACAAATGTGTATTTTTCTGTCAGTTGGCAGATGCTGTGTTTTTGAAGCTAAAACTAGCAGACACTATGGCAAAGAAACTACATACTTGTGTTCTTATTTTAGTACCACTGAGAGTTACGATTTAAAATATTGATGAGCTCAAAAAGTAAGACTTGAAACTTAAAGTTTTGTATTGATCCACATAGCATGGTTATAGATTAAAAAAAATAGGTAATCTGATACAAGCAACTCCGTACAGAGAAAAACTATTTTAATATTCTTCTCAACTCTCTCCATAAAAAAAATGTTATTTCGGTGGGACATAACAGGAGTTGCATCTGATACAGTAAAAACAGTTCAGGACTGGGGAAGGTAGATGGCTCCAGGACTGATAATGAGATGAGTCTTTGACCTATAGTATAAATACAGCCCAGTATGTAATGACTGACGATGGTAGCCATCTGTCAGTATTTCAGTAGCTCATGTGAAATAAGCTGGGGCACTCAGCCACTTCCTCATAGAGAAATGCTTCTCTCTCTCTCTTTCTCTCATAGTTTACAGCAATTTTTACCCTTACTGGCAGACTCAGCAAAGAACCAGTTTTCAATGAACACAGAGACCTGTATAATATAGTTCAAGTCAAGGCTGAGATAGTGTGAGGAAATGCATACTGCTGCTGACCTTGTTGCACTTGTTCTTTGAATAAGCAGAACAGGATTTCCAAACACACTTTCATTGTGTGGGCTACATCTTAATAGAGAGAAATTGTCTCACATGCTTTCCTGTTTGCAATTGCATGAACCACCTGCTCTCAGACTGACTATATAACATTTCTTTGGCAATTGCAGCAATTGGTTACATTGGAAAGTAATATTAGGAAGGTATTTGATGTATTTTTAGCTTCCTTTATACTGTTTAGCAGGTGGAAACAAGGAGAGTTGCAGTCATTATTCATTATTAATCGTATTTATTACAGTAGTGCATAAGGGCCAACCAAGAATGGGGCCTCATTTTGCTAGGCACTAGACAAATGCAGAATAGTAGACAGTTTCTGCCCTGAAGAACTTTCAACTAAATAGACCAGACAGACATCATGAGGGAAGGGTTATAACACATAAGTAGAATGAACAATTGGTGGCAGCAAACAGCATGTTAGCTCCACAATTTTTTTGTGAGGTAGGTTATTTAGGAGGGAATAAGCTGAAAGGAAGAGGGGTAAGGAGACAGGTTCTGGGTGAAGTGTGGAGAGAACGTGATGGAGGGGGAGGGTTTGAGTAAACAGTTAATCAGCATAGGGCAGAGCGAGTCCTGTCAAAAATGTAAACAATTCTGTTAATGTCCAGAGGACCAGCTTTGGCTGCTTCTGGTCCTATGGCCTGGAGTTTCTGTCTGGCTCCAGTCTGTAGTTTTCCTCTAAGGCCACATGGGGGGCGGGGGGATGACGGGAAAGGGAGGCACTACCTGTGTCTTAGTGCCTCCAAAGTGGAGGGAGCTATGCCCTGGGTTGCTAAGTGCTCTAGGGACCACAGCCAAATTAAGTCTCCAGTGCCCAAATCTGTCACCTTTCACAAATTTTGACTTTAAACCAAACTGCAAAATAGGAATACAATAAAAACAGTGGGCTGGATTTGGATTCACTTATCTCTGTTTTATAACTCCATTTGATTAATGTAGTAACTCCTGATTTGCTGTAAATGAGTGCAGAATTTGACACATAATCTTTGGGGCAGGAATTTATTAAGGGGTAAATCTGCCACTGCCTCTGCAGTCGTGCTGTTCTGCTGCCCAAAGGTCGGGGGAGGAGTAGAATTCTGAGGAGCTGCTCTGATATCTGCACCCACTATGAAGCCTCAGACTCAGTTTTGCAAAGATCAGTGCCCAAAGCTGCCAAGTACAGGAGGAGCTGACAGTGGGTCTGTCATTAGAGTGAAGCCAAAGGAGCCATTGCTTCAAGGATCCCCTCACCTCCCCCCACCGTGAAAGGGTACAGTGGGGTCAAACTGCAGTAGTGGCAGCAGAGTGTCCAGAAGTAGAGAATTCCATCACTGCCACCCTAATACTGACAGAACTTGGGCTGTGTGCTGTTATGCACTATTTAAGCCTAAATGTTCAGCATCTTGATTAATTATATCATATTGTTACTTCAAGGGACATAAATAAGATGCTATGTTGCTCTGTTCATTTAAATATGTCTGGAGCTGATCACTTTTGTGTACATAGAATCATAGAAGATTACGGTTGGACGAGACCTCAGACGGTCATCTAGTCCAACCCCCTGCTCAAAGCAGGACCAACACCAACTAAATCATCCCAGTCAGGGCTTTGTCAAGCCAGGTCTTAAAAACCTCTAAGGATGGAGATTCTACCACCTCCCTAGGTAACTCATTCCAGTGCTTCACCACCCTCCTTTTTGGAACCTGCCTTCAGGTAGTTGAAGGCTGCTATCAAATCCCCCCTAACTCTTCTCTTCTGCAGACTAAATAACCCCAGTTCACTCAGCCTCTCCTCATATGTCATGTGTCCCAGACCCCTAATCATTTCCTTTGCCCTCCTCTGGACTCTCTCCAATTTGTCCACATGCTTTCTGTAGTGGGGGGACCAAAACTGGATGCAATACTCCAGTTCTCGTCCACTGTAATCCCCAGTTCCTTTTCTGCAGAATTGCTGCTTAGCCAGTCAGTCTCCAGCCTGTAGCGGTGCATGGGATTCTTCCTTCCTAAGTGCAGGACTCTGCACTTGTCCTTGTTGAACCGCATCAGATTTCTTTTGGCCCAATCCTCCAATTTGTCTAGGTCACTCAGGACCCTATCTCTACTCTCCAGCATATCTACCTCTCCCCCCAGCTTAGTATCATCTGCGAACTTGCTGAAGGTGTAATTCATCCCATCATCCAGATCATTAACAAAGATGATGAACAAAACCGGCTCCAGGACCGATCCCTGGGGTGCTCTGCTTGATACTAGCTGCCAACTAGACATCGAGCCATTGATCACTACCTGTTGAGCCCGACAAACCATTCATCCCATCCATACTTCTTTAACTTGCTTGCAAGAATACTGTGGGAGACCGTACCAAAAGCTTTGCTAAAGTCAAGATATATCACATCACCGCTTTCCCCATATCCACAGAGCCAGTTATCTCATCATAGAAGACAATCAGGTTGATCAGGCATGACTTGTCTTTGGTGAATCCATGTTGACTGTTCCTGATCACCTTCCTCTCCTCCAAGTGCTTCAAAATGGATCCTTGAGGACCTGCTCCATGATTTTGCCGGAGACTGAAGTGAGGCTGACTGGTCTGTAGTTCCCCGGTTCTCTTTCTTCCCTTTTTTAAATATGGGCACTATATTTGCCTTTTTCCAATCATCCGGGACCTCCTCTGATCATCACAAATTTTCAAAGATAATGGCGAATGGCTGTGCAATCACATCAGCCAACTCTCTCAGCACCCTTGGATTCATTAGATCTAGACCCATGGACTTGTGCACATCCAGCTTTTCTAAATAATCCTTAACCTGTTCTTTCACCACTATGGGCTGCTCACCTCCTCCCCATACTGTGTTTCCCAACCTGATAGCTTTCTTTGACAGGGTAACAAGCCTTGCGGATAGGAGGAAATGGTAGATGTGGGGCGCATGACTTATGAGGAGAGGGAACTGGGCTTGTTTAGTCTGCAGAAGAGAAGAGTAAGGGGGGGATTTGATAGCAGCCTTCAACTACCTGAAGGAGGGTTCCAAAGAGGATGGAGCTCGGCTGTTCTCAATGTTGGCAGATGACAGAACAAGGAACAATGGTCTCAAGTTGCAGTGGGGAAGGTCTAGGTTGGATATTAGGAAACACTATTTCACTAGGAGGCTGGTGAAGCACCGGAATGGGTTACGTACGGAGGTGGTAGAATCTCCATCCTTAGAGGTTTTTAAGGCCTGGCTTGACAAAGCCTTGGCTGGGATGATTTAGTTGGTGTTGGTTCTGCTTTGAGCAGGGGTTTGGACTAGATCACCTCCTGAGGTCTCTTCCAACCCTAATCTTTTATGAGGTATATCTTGACTTTAGTAAAGCTTTTGATACTGCCTCACATGGGGAATTGGGAAAAGGGATTTTGCTCCAAGTGTTTCCTCATTCACAAAAAGAAGGAAGAATGGAGACCCATCTTAGCTCTCAGACAACTAAATGTCTTAATCTGCACATCGAGGTTCAGAATGGTCATTCTGGCATGAATAATTATTTCACTGACCAAAGGTAAGTGGTTCACAGCTCTTGATATGAAGGATGTCAGTTTCAACACAGCCATCCATCCTGCACACGGAAGGTTCCTGAGATTCACAGCAGGTCTGAACCACTGCCAATACAGAGTGCTCCCTGTTTGGCCTTGCAGCAGGCCACTTTTACCACCATGGATCATCAGTTACATCAATAACAACTGGTTACTGGTGGGATGATCTTGTCAGGCAGTACAGTCAGCAGCCTTATCCCTGATCAATCTTCTGTACTCATTAGGACTTCGCTTAAACAAAGAAAAGTCCATTTTAATTCCCACATACACTATATAGTTGATCAGAGCAACTCAGGACTCTCAGTACCAAAGCATATCTTCCTTTGGACAGATTACTACCCATAAAGAGCTTATCACTCAACTTCAACAAATGCCAGCCTCCTCATGTCTTATTTTTTTGGGTCACAGGGCTTCTTGCACCTATGTAACACCCTTCCCTTGACTTCACCATCCTTGCCTGTAAGCTTCCCTATGGATGGTGTACATATATAGCAATTGATAACTGATGCCACCTTACCACAATGAGGCTCCCTTCTGATGCCGCCTTACCACAGTGAGGCTCCCTTCTAGACATAGCACAAGGACATGGACTCCCCAAGATTGTTAGCAGTCCACAAAGCCTGCAAGTGCTTCTTACCATTCATACAAGCCTGGCTTGTTCAAGTGATGTGAGACAACATGGCAATAGTGTTCTACATCAACAAGTGGGAGCAAGGTCTATCCCTTTTTGTGTAGAAGCTGTCAAGCTTTGGAACTATTCGGCAGTCACTCTTTTGGTAGTACACCCCCCGGGAATACACAACATGCTGGCAGACAGCCTCAATACTTCTCCAAGAACCATGAATGGAAGCGCCACCATTTGGTGATACAGATAATTGACAAAGGAGACCCCCCTTTTGGGACCTCTTCATGCCCCCAGGAATACAGGAAATTCACAGTCTACTGGTCCAGGATGGTTCAAGATCTGGATTTCAGGGGAGATGCATTTCTCGTTCCATGGTTGGGACAACTGACTTATGCCTTGCCATCCATTCCACTCTTACCTCAGATCCTGAGGAAAATCAAGCAAGAGAGAGTGTTGGTCATACTGATTGCCTGACATGGCCCCAACAGTTCTGGTTGTCAAGCATTTTTTCTGATGTCACCATGTCCAGGCATTTGGATACAGCCTTTCCTGACCTATTGACACAAGGAAAAGGCGAGATTAGGCATCCCAACTTGGCTTCCCTCCACCTGGTATTTGGATGGGCATCAAACTTAGAAAAGACATGTTCACAGGTGATACAGTCAGTCCTTAATAACAGCAGGAAAGAGCCCACCAAAAAAAAAAGTGCTACATAGCAAAATTGAAAAGGTTTTCTATCTGGTGTCAGTGTCTTCAAATAGCCCTCCAAAATTCTGATATCTCTCATTTTAGAATATCTTCCTTCCTTAGAGGTCTCAGGTCTTTAGCTTCTTTGTATGCACCTAGCTGCTATCAGCATTTCTCACCCTCCAATTGATAATCAGTCCAACTTCACCCACCCTATCATAGTTCATTTTCAGAAAGTTCTTATTAGAACCTTTCCTCCTGTGACAAAACCTACCCTGTCCTGGGATCTGTGGTGATAATTGGGCCTACACATTTACTCTGTGAGCTTAAGTGTAAAAAATATGTGAAAGTTCATAAGATGTCACAATAACTTTGAATAACAATTGATGGGGAAAGGTATGAAAACAAGCCAGAAAGACTAACTTATTCTAAACAAAAAGGCCTATTGGTTTAACTCAAGGACTGTATAAGATTATGCTTGGTAAATAAGAACATGTGGGTCCAGAAATTAAGGAACCAAAATTGGTGTGTCAAATAATAAGCCTAAAATAATGAGAGTATGTGCTATTCCATGCATTACTCCCTTTTTGGGTCCTTAAAGAGATTTTGGCAGGAAAAACTGGCTACTGAAGTGAGCATCACCATCATGACTGTCTCCTGAGACTCTGGACCATCGTCAACCTAATCCTGACCAGACCAGGCTAGAGAAAAGGAGCCAGATGACATCGCCACCTCGGTGTTCCAGCTAAATCCTAACCACCACTTAGTCCTCTCAGCATTAAGTAGAGCTCCATTTAAACCCTAGTCTCATGCTTCTTAGTTCACCTGTCACCTGTCTTTCTAGTGGCCATCACCTAGGCTAGGAGAGTGGGTGAACTGGGGGCCCTTATGGCTGATCCACAATACACAATCTTCCATAGGGACAAAGTTTCACTGAGATTATATCGAAATTTACCCCCAAAGTAATCTTAGATTTCCATCTGAATTGGACAATTCACTTTCCTGTCTTCTTCCCAAAGCTGCACATCACCAGCAAAGACAGGAAGCTTCCTTGTTTGGATGTCTGTTGAGTGTTGGCATTCTACCTATAAAGAACCAAATCCTTTGGAAATCACGTAGACCTTTGGTATCCTTGTGGAATGGATGAGAGAAGAAGCGATCTCTTCCCAGATACTTTCCAAATGGATTTCAGGCTGCATTCTGTTGGGTTACGAATTAGCAGGCATGCCTCCTCCACAGAGTGTGAGGGCTCACTCAACTAGAGCTTATGTTTCATCAGCCGTTTCACCTCGAGACATCTCTCTCACTAAAATCTGTAAAGCAGCTACATGGGGTTCTGTTCAGACCTTTACAAGACATTAAGCCCTGGAACATTCTGCAGCAGATGCATCTTTCAGCACAACAGTCCTCCAGTCATTGGTACCACAGAGTTCCTCACATCCACCTCCTCAATGAATACTGCTTGTCAGTCACCATCATTCAAAAAAGAAAGAGAGGTTACTTACCTTGTACAGTAAATGGAGTTCTTCAAGATATGTGGTCCTTATCTTTATTCTGCTACCCTCCTCCTTCCGCTCTACTATAGAGAATTATCCTGGACAATCTGTGGTAAAAAGGGAAATGGAGAGATGGTCGGCCCGAATTGCTCCTTACATCCTCTGGTTCAGAACACGAGGAGGAGAAGGGTGCAAGTGCAGACAAACAGATGCTGCTAGCAAAAATGTTCCTGTCTCTGGTGCATGGAGTACATGTGAACCTGACAGCGGAATACACCCAAGGACTACGCATCTCAAAGAACTCCAGCTACTGTACAGGGTAAGTAGCTTCTCTGTCTGCAGGGAAAAGTGGGAGAAAACAGGAGAGAAAAAATGTAGGGGATGAGGTAGAAACTATAGTGTAGAGAAAAAAAAAAGATAAGGAATGGTGGTAGAGAGAAAGAAAAGAGGAAATAGTAAATGGAGACAATCTTGGGAAAAGGTTAACTCTGATCCACAATAGGAAAGAGCATGTGGGATGAAGCCAGGGAGAGAGAGTACGCAAAAACATAAGCAAGAAAAACAAAGTCAATAGAATCATTCAGTGGCATTGAACAAAACTCTGTGAATAGATTATTTGATGGATTTCATCAGAATCCACCAAGTATTTTATTCAATTGATACTTTTCTAGTAACTGACTGGTTCATCAAATACTATTCATTAAATGTTTTGTTAGATGAAATTTGTCAAATATATCTAATGAATATTTATTTCAGCATTCCACCTGCCCCAGGGCTACATTAATTTTTAAACCTCTATTAAGTAGAATGTGGACTGACAG
The DNA here is from genome assembly GCF_013100865.1 of Trachemys scripta elegans. NCBI lineage: Eukaryota > Metazoa > Chordata > Testudines > Emydidae > Trachemys > Trachemys scripta. The sequence goes on along the minus strand of NC_048308.1, from coordinate 19,943,597 downwards.
TATTACATTTAAATACAGCACACAACTGTTCCGTTGTTTTGAATTGCAAGTGGGGCATCTTTGGGTAAGTGCGCTTTATATGGCAGCTTGGGTATTTTTCACATTGGCTTGACAATTTAGACCTTGGGCTATTAGGTGTCAGGTAATATTTTCAAGACCTGTCCCCACTTTTGAAAATGTTGGCCTCAGGATTTGGCCCATTTAGCATTATTACCCCATGCTGTGAAATATTTTCTCAGAGGCTTGAGGATAATACACATTGTAAATGTGAACTTAAATTTCTACAAAAGATTCACTTCAGTGTGCCGTTTTCCATACCTTAATGCACTGTTTCATGTGTTTCCTGCTGATACCTACTTTAGGGTTGAATGAGATAAAGCATAGGCTGTAAGGTGGTTCATTGTGCTGTAAGGAACAAGTTGTAATTTACTAATTGACCATATTTGTGATTATCTCAGCAAAACACCAGATTTCAGTGTCAACTAAAATAAGTCCAGAGTAAAATTTAAAGTCTAACTGTTCTCAGGCAGTTTCAACATTATCAGCTATTGGGGACAGGTTTCAGAGTGGTAGTCGTGTTAGTCTGTATCAGCAAAAACAATGAGGAGTCTTTGTGGCACCTAATGGCCTGAATAAAGACTGGGAGTGGTTGGGTCATTACAAAACCTAAACTTAATTTCCCCATTACTAATTTCTCCTACTGTTACTTACACCTTCTTGTCAACTGTCTGTAATGGGCCATGCTCTTACCACTTCAAAAGTTGTTTTTCTACCCTTGGTATCCTGCTGTTAATTGATTTATCTCATTAGACTGACCTCACACTTGGTAAAGCAACCCCCATTCTTTCATGTATTTATACCTGCTCCTGTATTTTTCACTTCATGCATCTGATGAAGTGGGCTCTAGCCCACAAAAGCTTATGTCCAAATCAATTCATTAGTCTCTAAGGTGCCACAAGGACTTCTCGTTGTTTTAGCTATTAGGGAGTTCTAGATAACACCATAATGCCTTATTATCAACTTGTTGTTCAACATTTCTGCTAAGATGTGTTTAATAATAACTCAATAACCTGAATGAGGTTCAGTCAATTTGGGACCTATATACTGTATTTCTGTAATTGTACTTTCATTTGAAAATATTGCAGCTGTCAGTAATAATTTGTTAATTTTTCTTTGGCATGGTCCGCCTGTTGTCATGTTGACACGTATAAATAGGTGAGAATAGTTCTGGAATTTTCTATTATAGCTTCAGGGAAAACATCCCAGCCTTGCTACTATGAGCCAAAAGGTGGGGAAAGGAATGGAGTGGTATCAGCCAAGCAAATAGTCTAAGGGCCATCCTGACAGCACAATACAGGTAGACTCAGGGAAAGAACTTAGGCCCGGATCCGCAAAGAGACTTACTCTGAGCATCACAACACCTAACTTTTACACGTCTAGAAAATCACAGGAACAATTTGATCCAGAAACCCTGAGTTGGGCACCTAGGCTCCCTATACAGTAACTCCTCATTTAATGTTGTCCCACTTAATGTTTTTTCAATGTTACCTCCTTGCTCAATTAGGGAACATGCTCGTTTAAAGTTGTGCAATGCTCCCTTATAACGTCGTTTGGCTGCTTGCTTGTAAGATTCTGTGGAAGAGCAGTGACTTTACAAGGGAGAATTGCACAAGTTCTGCTTCTCCGCCTCCTCCCCCTCCCTCCCAGAAAGTCCTAAGCACCGCCAACCACCTGTTTGGCGGCGCTTAGGACTTTGGGTGGGGGGCATTGTGGCATGCTCCGGAGAGGAGGTGGAGTGGGGGTGGGAAGAAGTGGGCCTGGAGTGGAGCGGGGACAGGAAGAGGCGGGCCTGGCACATTTCCAGCAAAATCCGAGCCTGTTCTCAGGGGAAGCTACCGCTGCTGCTGCAAAGGTGCTTCCTAGCGTTCTTGTCTGCAGCGGGCTGTGCCTGTGTGGGGGTAAGCCAGGGGCACTTCCTAACCACAGTACAGTACTGTACAGTATACAGTATAATGCCTTTTGTCTGCCCCCAAAGAATTTCCTTGGAACCTAACTCCCTGCATTTACATTAAATCTTATGGGACAACTGGATTCGTTTAACATTGTTTCACTTAAAGTTGCATTTTTCAGGAACATAACTACAAAGTTAAGTAAGGAGTTACTGTACAATGAATGGGGAGAGATAGGTACCTAAGAATGTGATCCACAAAAGCCAGTGTCTAGCTGGGGAATGATCTAAGTTAGCCTATGGAAGATACCAAGGAGAGAGTTGTGTCCCAAAGCCCCTTCTGTCTTATGGAGTTAGGTGCCTAAGTCCGGCTGAAGGGAGATGCCTATCTGTGCTAGCAATCTACAGTCGGTAACCTCTGTCCTGCAGTCAGGCAACTCAGGCAATTAATTTGTATCTTGTGAGAATGTGTGCCTCATTTGTCACAAAATGGTTGGAGGAGAAGATGATGGTGCTTACCTTACAATTTTTAGCCCAGTGATTACAGCACTAACCTAGGGTGTGAAAGACCCAGCTTCAAGTCCCCCTCTGCCTAAGGGGGAAAAAGTATTTGAACAGGGGTTTCCCCCCTCTCAGAAGATTGACCTATGGGATATTCTGAAATGGGGTTCCCTTATTCTCTCTTGCTGAAGCTGTTTCAGTGTGGATAAATAATTAGATTCATTGGAGCCAGGGGTCTTGACCCTGGGTTTCACCTTCCTTGATGGTTACCTTAAATACCAGAATGTAGAGTCATCCTTCCTCTGTTTTGCTCTCTTTGACCTTGAAGCTGTACACTTTGAATAAATACTTAAACAGGAGACACTGAGGGAGCCTCACATTAGATTATCCTATAACCTAATGGTTAGGGCATTCTGGTGAGAGAACCCTGTTCATATCCATTCTCCCCCTCAGGCAGATGGAGAAATTGAACCTGGGTCTTAGACATCCCAGGTGAGTGCACTAACCACTGGGCTAAAAGTTAGAAGACTGTCCATCACTGTCTCTTGCCAGATTTTGAATGGGCCTTGATACTGCAAAAATTTAGGCATTGAGTGAGTTTAGACAGCAGCTGATCAGGGATTTTGTGGATTGCATTGCTGCCTAAAACTGTGATTTATGCATCTTAGGTGCCTTAGTGGATCTGAGTCTTGCCTTATGCTGCTGCTTCAGGAAGGAGCAGGATGCACTTTCCGGAGTGCACCAGTGCTGTCAAGAGTTTATATGTTATTAGTCCAGGAATTTGGCTATTCCCTTCAGATTAGCAGATCAGGGAAATATACTGCAGCATGCTGGGCATGTTAGCCAGGCCCCACCTCATATTGAAGGTAGCACCAGTTCAGAATCCTACTCTGCTTCTGTGCAGGGGCTTTGGCGAACGGGAAGAGACTTTTGTCAGATTTTTCTCAATACTGATACAAATAGTCTTTCGTTCCCTTGCAATGACTTATCCAAATACACTGTTTCATACTGAACATGAACATTATATATACTAATGCTCGTGAAGATTCCCAGGTCAGATAGAGAGATATCTAGAAAGATTAGCTTCATTGTTGCTTTTAAGTGATTCCGTTGAATATACTTTGTGGTAAATTTGGATGACGACGATGTCTTTCTTTCTTTCTTTCTTTCTTTCTTTATTTCTTTCTTTCTTTCTTTCTTTCTTTGTATTTCTGTAGCAACTAGGAGCCCTAGTCATGGATAAGGATCCCACTGTGCTAGGTGCTATACAGATTCATAACAAAAACTGGGTGAATGTTAAGAAACATCGAGATTAAATATTACCGAGTGGTAAACTCAATTACTGTGGTGCATTCTCCGTCCCCTTCCCCCCCCCCCAAATCAGTGTGTTACATTTAAATATTTTTTTAAAATATAGAACTAAGGTAACATAAATGCTACATGTTTTTGGAAAGATGGTAATAGGATGATCTGTCAACTAAACTTTTTGCTCATTTTTTTTTAGAGCCCAGTGATAGACCTCCAATTCTTCTGATTGCAAGCTCTGAAACTATTGATGTATTATATCTTAATGGAAGTCAAGTTTCTACTCCAAACTCAGTGAAAGGAAATGGAATTAATACACTGGATTTTATATACAATAAGGACACAATTTGTTGGATTGAATCGAGAGAATCTTCAAGTCAGCTGAAATGTACCAAGATATCAAAATCTGGAAGATTAACAGATGAATGGATAATAAACATTGCTCAGTATCTTCACAGTAAGTATTTTAATTTTGTTAGTGGGATTCCATTAGCAAAATAGTAAAAAATATCTGTCTTTCTAGCAAACTTTGCTTGCAGACTTAAAAACTATTATTTTGGTGCTTAGTGTTGTTGATATTTCAAGATATTCTGTTGCTCTGCGGAGGCATTAAACATTGAAAGGCACAGAAGCATTTTTCTGCTTTGTTGCTGTTTCCCTCTCTAACGCATAGACACAGAGGGTTGAAAAAAGCTGTGAGTTTTCACAGAGTCTAACTGCACTGTGTGATCGGTATGATATTACAAAAAAACAAAGCCATTACAAAGGAAGAAGAAACTTGAAAATGCCTTTTTTTCTGAAATGTGTTGATAGATAAAATTTGGTGAAAATGATTGTTTCCAGATAAATTATAAGATGCTAATTAACAACATGTGCATATAATTGTCACATTTACTGTAGATTAGTAGAGCTTCATTACTTTCAAACACTTGTAATATTTCCTAATTTACTGGAAATTTCTCACTTTTGCACTAGGAAGATTTAGAGTCGCCCTCATGATGAGTTATCCCTCTGTGCAGTTTAACTAGCGTAGAAAGATTGCGCAATGCTAAACTTTAGAATGCCTCTGAATTGGAATCTCCATCATTTTGCCCTCTTTTTCTGAAAACCCTACTCTGTCCTCTCTTAAGTAGAGATGGACCTGAGCCAGACAATTCTGATGTAGATTTTAAACCCCTTCACCACCAAGTGGGCGTGTTCAGACCCAGGGTTTGATTGGGACTATAATGGAGATGGGGCCAACTGCAAAACATGACTACAGGTTCTAATGATGAATTTCTGCACTTAGGCAGATTTCACAAGTAATATTCAGATCACCAAGAAAAATACCTTTTTCAATGTATGCCTATGGCATAAGGAACTTTTTCCCTCTTACACATCCATCCATGCCCATCCTTTACTACTTTGAAAATCAAGAACTTTTTTTTAGTCAGAGGAATTTACTACTTTCGCCACTGTCTGCCCTTCTGAGTGATCCTACATTTTCCCTCAGATACTAAGGCTACTTTGTATGTTTGAACTTGTTCTTATTTTACTTGGACTTCCATTGTGTATTTTTCACAGTTCTTTATATTTTCACTACAAAGTCCCAATTTTCTTGTCAGTGGGACTGGAGTGGGCACTTCCTAAATATCTTTTTTGTTCTTTTTATTGCATAAAATGAAAGGAATTAGCTAGGGTTCTTCACAAAATTAATATGCATCTGAAGAAGTGGGCTGTAGCCCACGAAAGCTTATGCTCTAATACATTTGTTAGTCTCAAAGGTGCCACAAGTACTCCTGTTCTTTTTAATTAACAGTGTGTCCCCTCATCCTCTAAACTCCATCATCAAAGCACAGTCTCAATGCACTATTTGGGTCTTCCCCAATTCCTGTCTGTGCTCCCTATGCATAGAAAGACTTAACAGTCCGAATGCTGCAGTGTCTGCATTAGAACATCTGTTTTCAGAATCAGGGTTGAACTATGATTGGGAAATGAACATAGTGGCTCAAATCAGTGAGCTAATCAGTTTTTGTAGGCACTGTATTTTCACACCAGTCTGTGGACTCTATATATTTTTTTCTGAATCTTTACATCTAATTGTTTGGTCTAATTACTTTTGAATTGATATTTCCCTGGCTACGGAGTATGCTACAAAGATTTGTTCCAACTTTTAGTTTACTCTTGACTTAGATAACTATACTGTAGTCTCATTCCCTGCCTCATTAGAAGGATAAAAGTAATCCACCTGGTGCTTCTAATCAGGCCAATCTCAAGAGGCACTAATTTCCACTTGGAGTTACCTGAAACTGTATCCTACAGGGGAGAAGAGGACCTCTGATGGCTACAATCCACAGCCTCTGGAGAATTAAATTTTAGCATCTCTCTCTCTCTCATACACACAATTCATCTTATTTTTTCTCATTTTGCAGTGTTTCCTTACTATAAATTAATTAAGTTTCATTTGACAACCAATAAAGAACACCTGATTCGGCATGTTCCTGTGTCAGCCAAGCCTAACAAATGGTCATACCCATAGAATTCTTCAAAGAAAAATGAACAGTGGTCTCCCTACCATGGAAAGATATTCCCTTAGTTTCTCTTATTTGGTGTTTTGGCCAATAACAGGCACAACAAGAACAAAGGGCCACCCCTGTGAAGTCTTTGTACAGAAAACAAAGAAAAATACTGCCCCTTGCAGTGCTTCTTTATCCCAATCTTGCAAGGTATCTGTTTGTGACTAAACACTATTCAATATCTTTACCAATGATCTGGAGGAAAACATAAAATCAGTGATGGTAAAGTTTACATATGACACAAAAATTGGTGGAATGATAAATACTGATGGGGACAGTTATATGGATTGACCTGAATTGCTTGGTGAGATGGGCTCATTTGAATAATATGCTTTTTAACAAAGCGAAATGCAAGATCCCACATCGAGGATTCTCTGTAACTTGAAGTCTTTAAATCAAGATTTGAGTATTTAAGTAACTCAGCCAAAGTTATGGGCCCACTGCAGGAATGGGTGGATGAGGTTCTGTGCAGGAGACCAGACTAGATGATCATGAAGGTCCCTTCTGGCCTTAGAGTCTGTGAGGAACAAAGGGGTAGATCAAAGGAATCTTAGATACTTAAGCATTAACCTGCCACTAGGCTATGGAATATTCTGGGGTGGGTTTCTCTTAGTGACTCTTGTTGAAGCTGTTCCATTTTTGATAAGTAATTGAATAATCATGGGACCAAAGAAAGAGAGAGAGAGTGACTCCATAGCCCAGTTGTTAGGGTACTCCTCTGGGATTTGGGAGACTTAAGTTCAAGTCTCTGTTCCAATGACTGTTTAATTAGTTACAAAGAATAGAACAGTTTCAATAGGAGAGATTGAAAGACAGACCCACCCTGGAATATTCCATAGTATAGTGGTTAAGGCGCTTGCCTAAGAGATAGAAGACGTGGCTTCAAATCCGTGCTCCAAATCAGACAGAGGGTAGAATGGCACCTGGGCCTCCCACATCCTGGGTGAGTGTGCTAACCACTGGGCTAACAGCTGAAAGGAGGCACTGTCATTATGTGTGTGAGTTTTTTGTTTTTCTTGTGAAAAAGGACTTAGGTGCCTAACTTTCTTACAAGGGCATGGTGTAGGATACTCCACTTTCCTTGGAATTTCCTAGTGGTTAGCCAAGGCAGCTCCATGCTCAGATCAGTGGCTGTGGATCACCATTCTGAGGTGCCCATATATTGTATTGGGAGCCTAATTCTGTAGATTCCATCAGGCAGCAGAGCACCTATAGTTAGGCATTGCGATGCTGAGCCTAAGTCCTCTTTGTGGATCCAGTCCAAAGAGCGAGGGAACATTTATAAGTTGGAAGACTATATTCTGAAAAGCAGGAAAAGGACGTAGGGGTCATAGCATGAGTTGCCGGTGGAATGCTGTACCTAATAGTGTGAACACAATCCTTGGATATATAAGCAGGAAAATATCAAGCAGGAGTAGGGAGGTGGTAATACCTCTGTATGGCATTATTAAGGCAGTTTATAGAATTCTGTCTCCAGTTCTAGTGTCAACACTTCAAAAAGAATGTTGACAACTTGAAAAAGTTCAGAAAAAGCTACAAGAATTATTCTGGAAAATTTGCCTATAGCAAGAGATTCAGACATGTGGTTTATTGATGAGAAAGTTAAAAGGTGACTTGTTCACAGTCTATAAGTACCTACCTACATGGGGGGAAATTCTTGTAGCAGACAGCTCTTTAATCTAACAGAAAAAAAAACATAGTGAGATTTGATGGCTTGACAAATTCAAACTATAAATGTGGAGCAATTTTGTAACTGTGAGGGTAATTAACCATTGGAACAATTTTCCAAGGGACATGGTGGATTATCCATCAAGGCAGGATATCTTGAGAAATGATATTCTATATCTCAAAATGAATCTATGGGCTTGATACAGAAATTATTTTATGAGGATTTTGCACCTGTGTTACACAAAAGGTCAGCTAGATTTCACAATGGACCCTTCTGGCCTTAAAATCTATGAAGACTTCCATAAGAACTCTATCTCTCAGCTGGTTCCATCTGGCTGGAAGCACACAGCCCCCACTTGATCCATCAGCACTGACAGGAGAGGGGAATTTCAGTCAACCCTCCATGTTTTGAACTCCAGTGTCCGAGCCTGTGAAAGTTAGCAACCTGGTTTTCCATCCCAAATCACAAAATACCACTTCAGACCTCTTCCTCTCCCTCAACAACTACATCCTTTCTCCAACAGGTATGTTCTCTGAATAAAACCCTGTAACTAAGTAGTGCTGGCCTTGGTGGCTATTTTCAAGTACCTACATGTGGAAAAAATTCTGATGGTAGACAGAATTAATCTTAACCTAGCAGAAAAAAAGCATAATGAGAGATAGAGGTACAGTGATAGGCTCATTCTCGAAGAGTGTGTGTGTGTGTGTGTGTGTGTGTGTGTGTGTGTGTGTGTGTGTGTGTGTGTGTGTGTGTGTGTAAAAACACTCCTCATTACCAATGGCATCTCTCAGAGTTGGCCTGCAATTTCTTTCCCTTTTCCTTCATCTCTATGACAGCATGACTCTTGCAACTGTAGAGAAGTGTAAAGGAAGGCCAAACATTTCCGAGTACAGAAGAAGTTTTTGTAAATGATAAATGAAAATAACATTACTCTTTTTGCTGCGGTCAGCACTTTTTTGCAAGTTGTTCCATGTAAATTTATCTCAAAACAGGCATAACAGTCTGAGAACCATCATATATCTGCAACATTTTAATATATAAAATACTCTTTGATTAGATTATTCTGCTTGTAAAATATATCAGTGTTTTGAGTTTTGTTAACATGATTTTGTAAAATAGAATAATTGTGCATGCTATCAACATCTAAAACTAATAGATAATTAGTTTGGTGGGGATCTGAAATGTGAGACTCTGTACTGAACATTTTACAAATGTATTTTTATTGTTATCAGTTATAAGATTAATTTAATGTAAAAAGTACATGAACAAAAAACCCCAAAGAAATAGTAGCATTTTTCTAGTGTGGAATTAAAGGAGGGAAAAACAAATAAATGTTAAGGTATAAGATTCTGATTACATACAGGCCTTCCCAAATACTATATGTCTTTACTTAAGTCTTTGAAATTCACATACACTAAGTTGGCTTTTTCTAGATTTTACATGATATTCTATCATACTGTTCTTTAAAGCCAGGTTCTATCTAAAAGCTGAACTCTCCTTACTTTGCTAAGTCCTCAGTGGACTTTTGTAATGGCAACCAGGGGTTAAAGAATTGCTCTGGGCTCAGCCAGCCCCACCCCACCATACCTGTAGGAAATGCTCCAACGGGAAGAGGAGTTAAGAGGCAGGGGAGCAGCTCATGTGGTGGCAGACCTGGGAAGAGAGCAGACCTGCAATCTGCAGCTCCAGCAGTTGAGAGCTGAGGAAAAGACAGAATATCTTCCCATGACAACTGCCGAAAGGTCTCTCACTGAGGAAAGGGAGAACTGCTACAGGGATAGCCTGAGAGAGATGCATTGTCCTCTCCCTCTCATATGGACTCAGAGTTTTGTTAATTCCTCTTTATTTTGTTTGGACTGCCCCAACAGGGGAAAGCCCTAGAACTGAGCTGGCCCAGGAGGTTGGGCCATACTGCAGAAAGAAGCAGTTGCCATCCAGTTGAGTAAGAAAGCTATTGTGCTATATGCAGCTGCCAGAAGGTGCTAGGTGGCTTTCACGCCACCTAGACCCAAATGGTGACCTTGGAACAATCAGAGGGGAGGTGATAGGGAGGGCAGCCTTAAGCAGCCTCTGGCTGTCAGATCACTGATAACCCTCAAAGGCTGTGGGCTGGAACCCAGTTGAGTGGGAGGGCCTAAGTCCTGACCACCAGCTGACGCTAGCCTAACAACCAAACTCCAATCAAGGACCATCACAACCTTCAACAGCCCAAACATTTCCAATAGGGCCACAACGCCTGTGTAGCAGCTTCTTACCTCTCTCTGTTTAGCATACAGTCGTGCCTCAGTTTCCCCACTAATCACAATCCAAGACAGATAATTTATCTTGCTTTCTGGCCAAACTGAAAAATCACTCATTCCAGGATAATGAAAGGGTAATGAAACAGATCAAAACAGAATCCTAAATTACTAGGGCCACAATCCTCCCCTCTCATGTCTGAGTAACTTTCTTGGTTACAGCAGTTCCCCAAAGTCCTTCATCCTCTCTGGGCCACAGCCTTCAGGCTCTTGTATGACCTTCTCTTCTTAGGGAACTCACTAGGTCACTTCTGTGTGGACTATAGCATACTACAAATCTGAGGCCTGGTTTGATTTTTAATTATTTTTAAAAACACTCTCTCCTGCTATTGTAAACTGAAGTTAAAATGTATGATAAATAATTTACCAGTGAAAACAATCACCGCCAAACTGTGGACATTTTTCTTTCATTCTTCTACTAAGGCTTGTCTTGATTTTTACTCATAAATTCTCTGACTGTTTTATAGAGATCTATCTCTGCTCTTTCCAAGCTGAGCTGTTCTTTCACAAGGCCAATCTAGGGAAATTCACACAATCAACTTCATGTCAATTAAACTAACTGACAGCAAATTTAACACTTATTTCTGAACACTAATTTATTACTGCAAATATTTCCTTATTACAAATAAGTGCTAAAACCTTAAGGCCTGATCCAAAGCCTATTGAAGTCAATGGTATCCTTTCCATTCACTTTAATGGATCTTGGATCAGGACCTTAAAAAGAACTCCTCCGCCTCCTAAAATATTCTTTGAAAGCCTTTATAAGCGTCCAAACAGGTGGTGATAGGAGTCTAGTGCCAGAAGACAACTCCGTCATGCTACACTTTTGCAAAATATTTTGATAATTCCAAAAAGGATGCAGTAGAACTAAAAAAAGAATAGCTGCCAAATTTCTAGTTTTTATAGCATCATAGAAATGTAGGGCTGGAAGTGACCTGGAGACGCCAGCTTACCCATCTCCCATTGCTGAGGAAGGATTAAGTATGCCTATATCATCCCTGACAGGTGTTTTTCTCCAAAACCTTTTTCATAAGGAAGAAGGATGACCATGAGAAAAATATCTGATACTCCCAAGACATCCTTTGTTTGCTTCCTTTGTAGTAAAAATATGACAATCTAATTTCTTTCTAACTTTGGGAAGAAGAACCCACAACTAGGAACTGGCATGCCAAATTTTAGCCCAAAGGAAAATTTAATTTCTAAGTCAGAATGTGATTAAACAGCAGGTCTTCAATAGAGATCCTGTGAGTCTTTAACAATAGAGGTGCTGCTATCATAGGCTTGATATTTCAGAAGTTTACTTCTGAGCATAGGGCTTAGCGCCATTAGCTAACCTATTGATTTTAATGGGAGAACTGGTGTTAGTGAGTGTAACTTTCCCACTTAGTGTTTGCAGGACTTAGTCAATATTGCTGACTCTTGCAAATTTTTGTTTTTGGCCCCTGCTGTATCAGTCTTCTAGTGATGCCAAAATCTCTGGCCATCACATGATCTTGGGGTAGTAAGATAGAGAGAGAAGCTCCTTTAGTCTAGTGGAGATTGCACTAAAGTGTATACTCCAATACCATGCATTCTAGTCCTGCATGCTATTAATATTTCTGTGCACTTTACAACCCTTACTATGATCCAAAGCCTAGTACTGCTCCACAGTAAGGCATAAGTATCAGTCACACTTCTGATAGATAGCTGAAATCTTGCGAAAGGTTCCCTGCAGGCAGAGTTGCCAGTGGAACCTAGTTTTCTAATATAACAAAAGCCTAATCTCACCTGTTTTTCCACATAGTCTTTTGCAAGAAATGTAGCAAATAATATGCTTCTGTTGTCCAGGCTTACCACACTGTTGAGAAGCTGGAAAACCCTAAGGAAGGGGATTTAAGAAGCCTTGGTATGCAGGTAACTTAGAGTAACTTAGGGTATGTCTACACTGGCAAGTTTCTGTGCCACAAGTTATACCACTTTTATTGAAACGCTGGAATTAAACAGCTTCTGTGTGTTCACACTGTGCTCCTTGTGATGCTGGAGCGGATCCACATTAGCAGCTCGTGCAACATCAAAGACAGCAGTACATTGTGGTAGCTATCCCACTGTGCAACTGGCCGCAGGGTTTGCAATGCCTCATGGGACAGGCACAGCGTCACATGATGCAGGTTTCCCAATCCCATTGTTCCATGGGCATCCTGCTACATTGCCAGCTGCTTTTCAACTCAAGGTGGGGGAGAGAGTGTGTGACAGGGAATGTGTGTGTGTATGGAGTGGGGGAGAGAGGCAGTGAGTTTTGGGGGACAGCGAGTGTGTCAGCATGCTGTCTTGTAAGTTCAGACAGCGGCAAGAAGCAACCTGTCCTGAGGCGGGGGAGGAGGGGAAACCCTGACATCATACCCTTCCTCCCTCCCTGTGCTCTCTGCACAGCAATCTCTCTCTCTCACACACACACACACATACACACATGCCTGCCTCTGTGTTCAGCAGCACGAGCATTCCGCATTAATGGTTTGCTTTGTGTCCAGGAGCAGATCAGCACAGCACACAAGGGTTGTCAGAAACGATGCTTTGAAAGGGGAGGGGCGCATGTCTCCAGAGCAGCCGAGTTCAAAACAATGAGCAGAGCGGTCACGTGAGGCATTATGGGACAGCCCTGGAGGCAAATTACAGCGCAGAAAGCGATCAAGTGTTTACACTGGCAATAGAGCGCTGGAGCCTCTGCGCAAATAGCCTTACGAGTCTCGTCGAGGTGGGTTTTTTGCAGCACTGCAACTGAAGAGTTTCTGTGCGCAAAGTGGCTCAGCAGTATGTGCACATCTGCAGTTTGAGCTCAAAAAGCTGCTTTACTGTGCAGAAGTAGAGAAGTGATGGAAATGACTAGCCCTGATATACAGGTGACTGGGTTGCCCAAGAGGAGGGACAAAAGGATTTGTGAAATTCTGATAGGTAGGTCAGCAAATGAATACCTGTTTCATAATAAATGGGAACCAACTAGCGGAAATTTTACATGGAAACTTAATGTTATGTTGAGGGGAAACTAACATATGTAACACTCGGTACAAAGGTGATTGTCTCTCTGGTGTGGGTGTTTGGGGCATTACTGATGAATTTCAGAGCTTTTTACTTGTGGCTCACCAGGTTTGAATCCTGCCCAGTGTAGAAGGATTAATAACGTTCCCATCTAGTAGCAGCTTGGTAGCCCCTATAGGATATGCGTTTGGTAAATCTGAGTTTCATCTCCCATGTTACAAACTGCCCACTGTGCTTTGCACTAGATGATAACAAGCTCTTCAGGCAGGAACTGTCTCTTACTAAGTGTTGGTACAGGATTCAGTATAATGGTGGACCTGATCCCAGTTTAGTGCTCTAGTGAGAGCCAAAATTGCCATAGTCATTATAAATCTGTGAGAGTTGGTAACCCTGTGATTGTCACATACACTGGACGTGGGAAGGGGGATTAAAAAATCAGATAGATTAACAAAACATGATTTAATTTTTTAATCTCATGATTTTAGGGTCTAATTTATTTTTTAATTTATTTTATTATATTTTTAACTTCTGGGATTGGGGACGCTGCTGAGTAGCCCATAATGTAGAGCACTGACATTGCACATAACTCCAGTAAGCGTCCGAGATAAAGTCCACTGAAGTCAGTGGAAAGATGCCCATTGACTTCAGTGGATTTTGGATTAGGCCCTAAAATACTAAATAACTGAAGGTGCCTTTCAGTTATAATAGTCAAGATTTTTTAAAATAATAGTAATAATAAAACCTCTTCCTTTGTTGTGAGTCAGTTTGAACATAATAAACCTTGTTTTTGGTTATACAGTTTGTGATGTCAATGAATGGAGCATTCATTCTGAAATGGAAAGTTTCAATGTAATGGAAATCTTTTCAGTGGAGTAAATCATTTTTGGCAAAGTCAGTTTTAAGCTGTGTAATTTTCTCGGTTGGTTTGGAAACAAAGTGATTTAATGTTTGGAAGTAATTTAATGAGGGGAGTGGGGCAGGCATGTGCAAGGAGGTTGGGCTCTCCTGTCACTGCTTATAAACCCTGTATTTTATCAACATGTCACAGAACAGATGCAGTATGCTATGGTGGGCTAGGCAGTCACCATGACAGTCCTTGAGTTGCTGATAAAGTTTCAATATTCTTTCCATGCATAATTACATAAAATCTCTGTCACACCATATAAGCAAAAATAATTAGCTAATTGAAAAATGCTTCAATACCTGTCATCGTATATGGTTCCAGAGACTGTATTTTTTGCCTTTTTTCAACTTGTTTTCAGGCCATGCACCAGTATTTTATCAGCAGACCTAATTCTTTTATAAATATAAAAAAGTCCAGTGCTATTTCCATTTTATTTCAGAAATATTCAGCCCAGGTTCACTTTCATTTTGAGAGTCTTTCAGGAAAGCAGCAGTTGCTCCTTGAGTCAGCCCAGTTGGCAGTATTCCCCAGGATTATTTTCAAATGGAAAAAAATTGCTGCCTGTAAAGTTAACTGAACTACTTGAGAAAAGATGGACCAAATGAGATGAAGGCTTGGATTTTTAAAAGTATTTAGGTGTTGCTCTGGTCAGTTTTGCAATGCGTAATTGGCTCTAGGAGTCTAAGAGTTCATCTACACAGCAGCCAGTGTGATTCCCAGCTCAGGTAGAGGTGCACAAACTAGCTCTGCTTGAGCTAGCACCTAAAAGAAGCAGGAGGGCCCCGGCAGCATGTGCTAGTCACCTCAGTATGCACCCCAAGGGTTGGGCAGGGCTGTACTCCGTACTTGGAACAGCTTGAAGAGAAACTCATACCAGCATACCCACAGTTTGGTGGTCAGGGCACACTCCTGGAAGATGGGAGACCTCAGTTCCAGTCCTTCCGTCAAATCAGGCAGAGCAGGGATTTGGAAATACGTTGCCCTCATCCCAGGAGAGTGCCCTAATCCTTGTGCTATATGGTAGGAAGGGTGTGTGTGTGTCTCCTTTCTAGCAAGAACGGGCTGACCTGGTTTAGGCACCTAAACCTACACCTAGGAGACGGTTCACAGTTGTGAATCCCAGGAAGAGATAGGTGCATCCCTCTGGTCTGTCAGTTAGGCACCTAAATACCTTTGTGGATCTGGGCCTAAAGCACCTCTCTTTTCCTCTGTTATAGACTCCTGGCCAATGTTGATGGCTCCCAACTCATCATGAGTGCTGCTGTGAATCCCATTTTTAAGTGTCTGACTCACCCCATGAATTGTATAGGGAACCTGGGCTCCTAACTCAGGGCTGTGGATTCCATTCAGCGGCCGAGCACCTTAACATTAGGCATTGCAATGCTGAGCTTGAGTCCCTTTTGTGGATCTAGCCCCAAGGCCCAGATCCTTACAAGTGTTTAGGCACCTAACTCTCATTGATTTCCAATCAAAGTTAGGCCCAGATCCTGAAAGGTACATAAGTGCCTAAGTCACTTTTGAAAATGAGACTTAGGATCCTATACAAGCTAGGCTTTGTAACATCGACAGGAGCAATGCCTAAAATACCTTTACAAATCTGGGCCAAAGTGATTAAACTTAAATCATTAATATAAGTTTTGTAAAAGTCTGTACACCTGTTATAATCCACACTCTATATTGCCTCAAATCAACAGATTGCCCTTCCTTTTTCTTATGTTAAACAAACACAAACAAACAAACTTGTACAAACAGCAGTTCTGTTTAGCTTTCACAAAGTTCCACACAGTTTCATAAGTTTTTGTAAAATTATATAGTTACTATGGGCAGTGTTCAAATATGATTTCTTTATAAACCGTTACATTGAAAGTGACCAAAAGGCTCAGTCCAAGAAACTACTGCTTCCATTTAGAAAGCTATTGTGTGGTGAGGAATGCAGAGCTACTACAGTACCTCATTTCATTGGCTCAACTGTGTTTTCAAAGTAATAGAGAACATTAATATTGTTTCATTCAGGGGAAGTCCTACCAAATAAGGCATTTAACATTAGACTGGTCAAAAACCTTACAAATATAGGGCAAGATTATGATCAGCCCCCATATGAGTGTGCAAGAGGGAGAGATGGTGCAAGTATCCTCCTATATCCCTTACACATCTGTGCAAGGGAGTGGCACCACGGCATTCTTTGCTTGCAGGGAAGCAAGGATGGTCTAGTGGTTAGAGCCAGGTTTAATTCTCTGGTCTTGCACAGACTGTCTGTATGACTTTGAGTAAATAACTTAGTCTCTAGTTTCTCAGTTCACCATCTATAAAATGAGGATAATAGCAGTTATATACCTCACAGGGCTGTTATGAAGATAAACACATCAAAGATGATAAGGTGCCACACTGATCTGGGCCATCTATGTACAAGTAGATAGAACTCCACAAGGCTGCTGGCACTAGCCTCACTCAAGTGATCAGAAAGGGGTTGTATGGGAACAGACACTGTACCTTTCAAAAGCAAGGTGCAGAAGCTGCAGTCCAGAGAGTTTTGGTTAAGTATTGTGCTTCTCTGAAACTACAGTTGCCATAGAACAGTTTATATGGTCTATTGTGGGCTCTATGGTTTAATATTTGGTAGCATTCCATTTACGATAGGTGCATTAACAAATCATTAACGGTCAGATCCTATCACTCTTATTCAAATTGAGAAATACCTTATCAATGGGAATGCTTGTGGAATAAGATGCATTTCAATGTAAGGGTGGCAGAATCAAGTCATAAATAAGATTCATCTAAGCATTTTGCTCCTGTTGGCCATTTTTTTTTTCAGGAAGGGGAAGAGAAATAGCTGGCGCATAGGTCTAAAACGTCCTCTATTATTATTATTTTTATTTATTTATTTACTTATTTATTTATTAATTACTTGCATTATAGTAGTGGCTTGATGATCCAGCTAGGCCTGAGTATTGTGTACAAACATTTGTCTGCCTGGAAAAGACAATGCCTTCTTACTATCTTAATTTAAGACAAAACAGAAAAAATAAGTGGGACAAAGAGGAGAGAGGGAGGGTGTGGTAACAGTAACATAAGCATGTTTGTTTGTTTTTTTTTAATCACAAACTAGCTATGTCCACATTTTTTAGGTACAGACAGTTTTGTTTGTTTTTGTTCATTTCACACCATGATGTGGGGAATCTTGGAGCTTAGTGACATTAGATGTGTATGTTATCTCATGTTTTTGGGTGGCTGCCAGGAACACCACTTTGGTAGTCATCTGTTAGTACAGTATTAATTGTTCTGTATTATAGAAATAGATATACCTCAGTATGATTATGGCCTTAATTATTGCCAGAAACCTTTTATAATTATAGGAAACAATTTGTATTTGTTTTTTGGAGAAAGGGAGAGAGCTAGAAAAAAAACATAATGTATGGTGTTTAACTATAAAAAAGTAACTCTCCTCCTCCTTTAGTAATCCTAAGAGATAAATTCAGTCTGTTAAAACACTTGGTGTGATTTTGTTTTTATAGTGAGTGAAATACTGAGCTAGCTACTTTAACTGATTGACTATACAGTGTGTTTATTTATAATCAAGATGATTTTTTTAAAAATATTCCTGTTAATAGTATCAATCAGATGTGATTTAAATTAGGCTGACATTTGTTCTTGAATAGATTTCCGGTGCATTCTAAACCAGTGCGTCAACAAAATACACTTTCTCAAGTGTCAGCAAACTGGAAAAGTGTTGCACTATAGGTCTTTGTTTGTTCTTTAGCCTACTGTGTTAGAAAGAGAGAGAGAGAGAGAATGTAACTCATGCTCAGAACTCTTCATTTTTTCTTTTGCCTTAATATCTTAGAGACAGAAACTCATGCATATAACTCTTCATAATATCTACATTCTGAAAAATACATAACTTTTTTCATTTGGAAATATCAGAAATGCTGATCAGTAAAGACAAATGTTAATTTTTGAGAATGTTTAAGTTAACTGAATATAATACTTCCCTTTGGGAAAAGAAACAAAGCTTTAATTCCTAATACTAGTGTAGCCACCAGTTTTTGTATTTAATATCAGCCAGTCCATACAGTGCTCGGAGCAAAAACGGTGGCATGCTTGTTTATGGGCTCAATATACAGCCTGTGAAATTAAGGCATATATCTTAGTTATGCTGATTCAACCGGGTGAATACAGTGTACTTCAAATATTATGAATCAGTGTTTTCTCTTTTGTGATTCTCTCCTGGTACAATAAACCCTTAAACATGAATTCACTCTTAAAAAGCTGACTATAATAAGTAACTTTTATATTATCCCTTGAGAAGCATATCTGAGAGGCCTGTGCTCACCTACTATATTAAAATATTTTAAATTTTTCCCCTAAGTCATTTTCCTTAATAACCTTTTACTACAAAAGTAAATCCATATTTTATTAAAATATTTTATTCATCTTTAAAAATTTAATTATCTGCTGTTTGGCATCTTTATGGGAAAACATTAAAATGGCAGTATTATTTTTAAAAAAGGAAGACAATTTTTATGATGTTCATGACACAGAAGGCAGTGTTCTGATGAGAAGGTGGAAGGCCAGACTCTCCCGCCTTTGAGGAAGGGCAATTAGAATAGCCAACTGTGGTAAACTAACACGGCCATGTCATGTTCTCCTCAGCAGTTCCTTCCTCTTAAGTCCACATGCTTGATGAGACAGCTATTTATGCTAAACTATGCTGTAATTTTAAGATTAACTGCGGATGATTTAACTGCTTTGAAGTAAATAACCAGGTCTGATTTACTGTCGCAACAGATTTATAAAAAGCTTTTTGAATCTGCAGTTTAAAAAAAGATTGTTATAGCTCTATACCTCTATAAATCTTCCTTTATTGTTCAATGTAGATGCCAGGCTGCTAGGATCCCATTACAAGTTTACAATCATTTGGCAACACACTTGAAACTCACTAAAGCAGAAATTAGAGGTGTGTTGGTTTTCGACTGTTCGCACTTGTTTCTGACATAAAATTGGCGGCAGAAAATTCACTCCCTACAGAAATATTTAGCCCTTGGGATTACCTCATTTCAGTGTGTTGGCAAGTTTCGCATTCTCCCTTCCCTCCCCTCCCCCCCCTGCACATGTTATATTGTAAAACACAGTTCATATACAGAGCATCATGGCAAAAGAGGTGAAAAATGAGGCATTAAAAGAAAATGGTACCCATTTTGCTCATTCCAGAAACCTGATTTTTTTGAAAGGTAGACAGCATTTCACAGCATGAGTAAACTTAGAAATATGCTTAAAAATAAGGCCCAGATTCTGCTATCCTATTGTAAAACTCATGGCCAAGTGACAGAGTTGATGGGAACTGAGAGGTGAACCTTGTTAAGCTTCCTTGGAATGCTTCTCTTAGGCAGATGGCTTTGGCAGGAAAAGTGTCTTCTAAAGCCTGCAGATCCCTGGGATCCATGATGAAAGAAAGCTGCAGCCTTGCTATAAAGTGGTCCCTGTGCAGTGATGGCTGAGCACCTTCTGGTCAGACATCATCTTTCCTGCTATGTCCATGCAAATATTTCTCTACAAAGAAGATGGAGATATGAATTGAAACTTGGAGTAGTATTGACTCCTTCACAGGTATCTTCTTGGATAAGTTGCCAGGATCATACTGTATTTGTTGGAGGTGGTTCGTTTTATACTAGCATGCCTCTTACCAATCTCTGAAGATTTGGAAAGGTAAGGCTCCTCCAGAGTTAAAGAAAGTAAGGCACAGAACACCCGTTCCTTCAGTTTTGTGCAACCAACCCAGTTATATAGATATCTGCTCTCCTATAGCTGGGTTAACAGAAGTAAGCATATTGGCTTGTTTAGCCAGATTCTGCTTTCAGTTATACAGATGCTAAAGGCTAAACTCAGAATTTTCAAGTCTGTGTGCCTAAAATTAGTTTCCTAATTCCATATTTAGGAACCTAAATATAAAGCACGTTTTTCAAAGGTGCTTGCAGCTCCAACTCATTTCAGCAAGACTTGCATGTGTTCATCACTTTTTAAAAATCTGACTGCTTTTACTTAGGAGCCTAAATATAGGTTAGGATCCTAACTTTAAACTCTTTGGTTTGAACATTTTAGCCTAAAACTCTCTCCTTCCTCCCACAAAAAATCAGTTTTTAAAAATAAGTGCCTCTTAGCAGACTGTATGGTAGAGCAGAATACATATTGTGCCTTTAAGATGTATTATAACCCATTTTTTTGCAATTTAAATTTCCTGTTATTCAGGGAACAAGGTCACTGCATAATGTCATTTCATTTGAGAAATTTAGGGTGAAGGTTCATAAAGCTCTGAAGAATGTCTAAATTTGATTTATTAGACTTTTCCAAACTCTTTACAAATACAAATTGAAACGAAATGATGTTCTGGAAAAGCTGCTTCCTCAAAAAGAATAGATATTTGGGGCTGATTCCTCAGAGGAAAATGGATGGATACGTCTCATCAGTTTTTGTTTGTTTGTTTGTTTTAAAGAAATTTGACTTAATGTTACTTATGGCATGTTTGTCACAAGCTCAGTATGTATAAATGAGTCTGCTTAATCTAAGTAATGTTTTTAAATGGTGCAGGATTGATAATTATGGCAAATGGCTATCCAGAGAAGAGGCACAGCATAGTCTTCCTTGCACCACCATGCCAGCGTGTATCAACTATTAAATAGTAGGTGGGATCGATGCTAGGTGTCTGTTGGATCTTGAAAAAAACTGAGGCTCATTTCCTTTAATGAAGACCTGTCTTTTTTAATAAGATGCATTTAAAAATCTATCTTGAGAGGTGAAATTTGAAGGCAGTAATGTAAAGCCACCCTCCAAATTGCTGTCTCTTGCCCTCCTCCTAAATTAAAGTATTGGTTCCCTTTGCACATACATTCTTTTGTCTCTTTCCTGAAAAACAGATACTACAATCGCCAGAACTCTCACTATTGTATTGTGAGTTGTCAAGGCTGATTCCCCACTTTGAGTGCTGACGGTGGGAGCCCGCAAGGATTCTAAAAATTAATACTGGCCACTCCCAAGGTTACAGCTTTTTCTGACTTTGGATGGGTAGATGCTGCCACCACCCAAGTGCAAAAACCTTCTGAATACCCAGAAAGGCACACTTGAGAATTCCTTCCTGTGGGGTATCCTCAAGCCCTTTCAACCCCCCTACTCCCACGCCTTCTGGGGAAGAGCTGAGAAAGAAAAACAAAGGAAATCAGCTGTTGCCCCCAGCTAATTAAACAACATAGACACAAACCTCTTAGGGACACAAAAATTCAATCCTGTTCTTGAAAAGGGTAAATTTTATTAAAAACAAAAAGAAAGAAAATACATCTGCAACTTGGACTTTTTGCTAGGTTTGAAAAAACAATTACAAGGATTAAGCATCAAGATAGCTTCTTTAGGTCCAGCTTAAAGGTTACAAACAAAACAAAAGCATCTGGGGTTAGCACAGAGGAGTCCACAAGCCATAAAGAAATAAGAGATAAACCTAATTGTGTCTTCCTAGACATTTCCTGATCTACTTACATAGCTGGGGTTTCAAATGAGTAGTTTCTAGGTATGATCTCATGATTTTCCATACCTGGCCAAAGCTTTTTACAGCATAGTTCCAGCCATGTCTCTGCTCTGTCCCCACTCTCCGGAGAACAACAACAGACAGACAAAAGGGAAGTTTTCCCCCCAATTTTAAAAAGTTCTAGCCTTCCGATTGGCTCTTTTGGTCAGGTTCCCACTCCCTTCCTTTTATCTAAGCAGGGAGACTTTTTACACTTTACAGGTAAAGCAAGTAGAGAACAACTACTAAAAGGGATTTGATACCTAACTGGCTGGCTGGGTGGGTGTCCATAAAAGGGAGCTATCCCTCTGCCCTTCATTCATCACATGAGTCTTGCAGTATTTGATGAATTTCTGCTGGACTCTCAACTTTCATTGTCCGGGTGGGGTGGGGTGGGACATGAGGTTTACAGCCTTCACAGTTATGGAGAAAAGCTTGAAAGAAACAAGAGCACCCTAAAGGCTCAGAAACCAGAAGGAAAGAACCCAGATTTTATTATTTTTTAAGACTGTCATGATTTTTAAGCCATCTCATGACCTTCAGAGGCCTGACTTTTTTGAAAACTGCAGATTGGTAATACTGCCTTCAGCAGAATCGACTCATGTTAGATTATTGTATTTAATCTTTTGCCTCCTTATTAGGCACTGTTAACTCCCACTGCAGAATGCACTCACCTGAGGGTTACATTACCCTTCCTGTTTGGGAAAGAGCAGTACTTAGACCTATCCCTAAAGTGACTAGAGTTGGAAGCTGTGGGACAGCAGCCTGGGAGCTGGTTATGGGTAAAAAGGCTGTATGGCTTGGGATCTGGGACTGAAAGATGAAGAGCTGGGCTGGAAAGCAGCTTGTTTCTGGCAGAGTGGCCAGCAGTAGTTGTGCCAGGCAGAGACTTGAGAGTAGACTGCAAACAAGGAAGCTGTGCAAACAGCTCTGAACAAAAAGGACCAAGGGACTGAAGTCTGGCTAGTGGATGATGGCCTCCTGAAGAGGAGAGGCCTCCAGTAAGTATCTCTTGCATTAAGCCTGAGCAGTGATGGCAGCAGCCTCTTCCAGGTGGGGGGCCTGAGGTGGGCTAGACAGACAACTGGGCGGGGGCTGTGCTCCTGCTCCCTATGAGGCCCTACCTCTTTCCGTACCCCTGCCCCCTGTTCCTCCTAAGTTCCAGCCCCGCCTCCTCCTCTTCTCACCCCTGCCCCAAGACCCTGCCTCCTGGTCGGGGATGGGCTGCTCCTCAGCTATCCACCGTGCTACAACTGCTCACAGCTTAGAAATAGCCACCAGGATGGGGGGACCTGGCTCCGGGGCTGGCAGAGCCCTTGCAGAGCAGCAACCAAAAGAGGCATGTCCCAGAAGCCTGGGCAGGTCAGTCCATGCAGCTGTGGAGAGCCCCAGACCCTCTACCTGCCCTGGGCAACATGCCCCGGCTGGTGTGGACATGGGCCGGGGCCTGCTCTTGGGCACCCCGGTGCCCCACCTGAGCTAACTCCAGCACTGCTGCTGGTGGCACTGCTGCCACCTTCAGAGCTGTGCAGCCAGAGAGCGGCCACTACTACAGGGTGGCTATGGCAAATTTTGTGGTGGTAATAATCGTTGCTAGGCCAACCTGTAGTGCCAACCTGAGCCTGAGTAGCCTTACTTCAAACCCCTGTAGAAAATTTTGACCCTTTTGTCTAATATTTTAGCCAAAAACTCAATTTTTGGGGGGCTTAAAACTAAAATATTTCAATTGAAGCTAGCAATGTGATTCCTCTTGGGACTTGTAGTTTGCATATCTCATGCTCCTGCTTTCCCCTCTGGCTGGAGTACATCTGCCATGTACCTTCTCCCCTCATGTTGAGGGAAGGATAGTACCTCAGAGGAGTTCCTTGCCATGGTGTATCATGGCAGATGTAATCCAGCAAGAGAGCCTGGGTCCTAGAGAAAATGGGAACGCCTAAGGCATCTGAACTACAACTGCTATGAGGCCCTGTGGGACCAGTATTTAATTTAGATACTTTGGTTTGCATTTTTTGATGAAACATCAACATTTTCCAACCAAAGCAGACAATTATAGTGAAAAAATGTGTTTAATCAATAACCCAATTTTCTATATATAAAAAAAAACAGTTATAAGAGAAAATTCTTAACCAGTGCTACTGTTTACATACAGACATTTACACGTGAACAGCTCTAAAATGAGCCATATATTATTGACTTACTAACATTCTATAGCATCCTCATTTGATTTTCATAGTGAACACTCTGTTACCCCGACCAGGAACTGCACAAAAGTTGAAAATTCAAAACATAAAATCTACTAATATACTGAACTGGCCAAAAATCAGATTTTGTTTGCAAATTCTTTCTCACTCCCAAAATCAGTACAAAAGATCTACAGTAGAACCTTAGAGTTACAAACACCATAGTTATGAACTCATCTGTCAACCACACAGCTCATTTGCAACTGGAAGTACACTGTCAGGCAGTAGGCAATACAAAAAACAAACGAACAACCCAAATACAGTACAGTACTGTGTTAAACATAAACCCTTAAAAAAATAAAGGGAAAGCAGCATTTTTCTTCTGCATAGTAAAGTTTCAAAGCTGTATTAAGTCAATGTTCAGTTGTAAACTTTTGAAAGAACCACCATAACGTTTGGTTCTGTGTTAGAACGTTTCAGAGTTCCAAACAACCTCCATTCCCAAGGTGTTTGTAATTCTGAGGTTCTACTGTATACTAAACTCCGATATGAAGCGGTTATTTCTTTTAAAAAATGGGCTACAGTTTTATTGGGGGGAGGGGGGAGCGGAGTGAAGAGTCACCATCTACAAAATTATATTTCACAGGTTTTAGGGGAAAAAACAAGCTGTTTGGGGATTTGTTGGCTTGTCTTTGGTTTTTGCTTATATTTTTGACTAAAAGGATTTACATTATCCTTCAAAATATTCAGATACAAACTTCATTCTGGAAAAGAACCTATACCTAAATATATACTATACATTTTAATGGAAATAAATCCAACCACAATCCCAGAATGAAACAGAAGATTCACAGTTTTGATGTCAAGGAAGCTCTTAAACTATAGCTGATAAGAAGTCACTTTGATGACATTAGAGCTATGAAATAAAACGATCTTTTAGTGTTAAAAACATTAACCAAGGACACATTCCCCTTGATAATTGACATGTAGATTGTTGCTCCTGTCAGCCTTTAGTGGATCCTCAAGATCCTCAGATAGCACTCACAACATACGGTATTCTGAGGTAAGAAATCCCCTAAACCAGTGGTGGGTAACCTCCGGCCCACGGGCCACATGCAGCTGGTCAGGGAAATCTGCTGGCGGGCCGCAAGATAGTGTTACATTGACTGTCTGCCCGCAGCTCCGAGTAGCCATGGTTTGCCGTTCCCAGCCAATGGGAACTGTGGGAAGCGGCAGCCAGCACATCTCTGTGGCCTGCGACATTTCCTGCAGTTCCCATTGGCCGGGAACGGCGAACTGCAGCCACTGGGAGCTGTGGGTGGCCGTACCTGTGGACGGTCACTGTAAACACTGTCTCGCGGTCTGCCAGCAGATTACCCTGATGGGCTGTATGCAGTCCGCAGGCCACAGGTTGCCCACCACTGCCCTAAGCACTTTTTGAAGTTTTAGAAGTTTGATTTTCTAGCTTAAAAATGCACAGAGGGTTTGAATTTGTTACTCAGAAAAAGACATAGAATGTGTCCATTTCTGAAGAATTGTTAGCTTTGTTTACATTGGAATGCATCAAAAAAACCTTACAAAAATCTTATTTGTCCACCGAAAACTGAACGAGGACTATGTGCCCTTCTGCAGGATTTCTTAATCTCTGTTATATCATTTGGCCCTAGATACCAAAAATACATAGGCCTCTTCACATGTCAAGAAAAAATGGGATTTGTGCTAAAACATGTAGACAGAGACAATTTGTTAGTTTTCCTCCTTCCAGTGGCAAAATCAAAGCCCTTTATGCAATATTTAGTGCATTGGATACTTTTGCTTTTACTGAGTCCTTCATGACTATAAAGAAACCAATAAAAAGATATAGAGTATTTTTTTTCCATTTTCTATGAGCTCACACTTCGTTTTGGAAGTCTTATTTCTAGTGGAAATAAGTATGTTTATATTAAGAGCCATGCAGACACTATAAAAGACTATAAGTATTTACAAGCAATTGGAATTAAAAACACACAATATGCGACATGAAATGTAAGATATTTTAGAGTTCTGATGACATCAGAATAACCTGGGGAATTACAGACCAGTTATCTTAACTTTTGTACCTGGAAAGATGATAAGGCAAATAATTAATCAATTTGCAAACATCTAGAAGATAATCAGGTGATAAATAACAGCATGGATTTGTCAAGAATAAAACATATCAAACCAACCTGATAGCTTTCTTTGACAGGGTTACAAACCTCATGGATAGGGGGGAAGTGGTAGATGCGGTATATCTTGACTTTAGTAAAGCTTTTGAGACTGTCTCGTATGATCTTCTCATAAACAAACTAGGGAAATGCAACCTAGATGGAGTTATTGTAAGGTGGGTGCATAACTAGTTGGAATACCATTCCTCAAGAGCACCGTAGTTATCAGTGGTTCACAGTCATGCTGGAAGGGCATAATGAGTAGGATCCTCCACTGATTAGTTCTGGGTCCAGTTCTGTTCAATATCTTCATCAGTGATTTAGATAATGGAATAGAGAGTGCACTTACAAAGTTCGCGGACGATACCAAGCTGGGAGGGGATGCAAGTGCTTTGGAGGATAGGATTATAATTCAAAATGATCTGGATAAACTGGAGAAATGGTCTGAAGTAAATAGGATGAAATTCAATAAGGACAAATACAATTAATTCATTTAGGAAGGAACAATCATTTGCACACATACAAAATAGGAAATGACTGCCTAGAAGGAGTACTGCAGAAAGCGATCTGGGGGTCATAGTGGACCACAAGCTAAATATGAATCAACAGTGTAACACTGTGGCAAAAAAAGTGAACATCATTCTGGAGTGTATTAGCAGGTGTGTTGTAAGCAAGACACAAGAAGTAATTCTTCTGCTCTACTCCACACTGACTAGGTCTCACCTGGAGTATCGTGTCCAGTTATAGGCACCACATTTTAGGAAAGATATGGACAAATTGGAGAGGGTCCAGAGAAGAGCAACAAAAATTATTAAAGGTCTAGAAAACATGACCTATGAGGGAAGATTGAAAAAAATGGGTTTGTTTAGTCTGGAAAAGAGAAGACTGAGAGGGGGCATAACAGTTTTCAAGTACATAAAAGGTTGTTACAAGGAGGAGGGATACACAATGTTGTTCTTAATCTCTGAGGATAGGAAAAGACAGGTTAGACAGATACCTTTCAGGGATGGTCTAGATAATACTTCGTCCTGCCATGAGTGCCAGGGGACTGGACTAGATGACCTCTCGAGGTCCCTTCCAGTTCTATGATTCTGTGATAAACTATGCAAGTAATAAATTGAAATACCTGCACAACCCTTTCATATCTTTACAGTCCAGTATTTCACACTAGCTTATACAACAGTCACCTCTCTTTCAATACAAGTATAATAATGTGCTAATGAATACACTTTGAGCCAAATTTTGCCCTCACCTATATTCATGAACTTCAATAATGTTTTGAATATAAAAAATGTCTATTATACTATTCTTTCTAGAGTCCTTAATAGGATATTGGGTACATTTGTTTCTGGAGAGTGAAAAAAAAAAAGGATGATGGTTTTTAAGCAGCAAATTTCTAGGAAAAGTGTCTTTACCATAAAAAAGAGAGAAATTTCAGGCATATATAGTATGTCCAAATATAGATGCCTTCAGTGGACAGACGTTCTTTTTTGGAGCTTTCTGAAGCTGTACACCTGGGGTATACAACTCAAAAAAATGTTTAATTACGTAAAAAAGGTGAGTGTGATAATCATTCTGTAGAAAAATAGGCATTAATCTATGAATTTAGACTCGTGCTGTTGAACCTACGTAGCAACTTCTTTAGTAGAAAGTATGATCTCAAATGTATTTAAAAACAAAACAGCAGCCCTAAAAGTATACTGCAGCCAACTTGCATGGTAACTACAGAGCTGAAGAATTAAAAGTGGCTTAATGTGACTTTTAGTTCTTTGGTGATAGCAAAATTGAGGAGATTAAAAGCCTGAGTCATAAAAAATGCATCTACTAGTTAAGTGCCTTTTTAATGTACTTAGTAAAGTGTGGAATGCATTTTTTTGAGCTAGATGAACTTTGGTAATTCATTACAACTTTTTTCTCTTGTGAGCAATTTACCAGCTATAATTTACAAGCAGGGCATGCAGCACAAAAAAGTAGACAAAAGACAAAAAGAGCAACTGATCCTTCAACACACAAAATACGCAACACATGTTTGTAGATATTAAATGCAGTTGCTGAAGTGCATTGAATTTCCAGGTTACTATTAGATGGAAGTGATATAATGACCCAGAGGGTTTGTATTAGAAGGTGTATAGTTCAGCAGAGAGGAGGCATTGTGCAGTGGGAGATTTCTTACTCTTTTCCTGCAGCAGCACTCTGAGGAGGCCTGTGTGCATGTGGCTTTTCTGAAATTTTCCCTCCCCTATTGATACTGTGTGATTATGCTCCTTTGTTTACAGTGTGTCCTCAGAGTAACACATTTATAATGTGTGAATGCAGCCTTGTTATGTTCCTCTGACTTCTGCCCCTTCCTCTCCTATGAAACTTCCCACTCTCAAACCCATATCCACAGTTCTTCCAATAATAACCAGCTTCCCTGCTATGGCATTATTTTTTTCACGTGTGCCAGGTACATTGCTAAATGTAGCGGATTCTGGGTTCAAGAGCTTGCATCTCCAGCAGCCAAATGTCAACAAAGTAGCTGCTCTTCACCTCCTGTCTGTCTCTCTGACTCCAAAGTGAGAGGCTGCAGAGGAGGAGAGATTGTGGGGAGAGAAACCTTGGGTGCAAGGACAGTTACTATAATGTCCCAGATCTGTCCCACCCACACTACTGACCTACTGAATTGAATGGGGCTGGCACATGCAGCTAGTGACTCCGTTTAAGCTGTCTGCTTTCAGCTGCTCCAGGCAGCAGTCAGCGCCTACTGCAGTAGCTTACAAAGAACAGCTTCTAGACCTGATGTAGACAGCAATAGACTGCTCCTCAGAGAAACAGAGCCTAATGGTAAGTGAAAGGGAAGGGTTCTTTCAGCAGTTAGGGGAGAAAGAGTGCAGCAACTGAAGAGCAGCAGAGGGCAGCAGTTAGGTAATGGGACACTAGTAGAGAAGCCACTGGATGGGGGCACAGATCAATTTCCCTTTTTTTCTGATTCAGACATTTCAGGCTGTGTATCCAGAGTTAGTCCTTTTAAAATAAAGGAACATTTTGTTTCCTACCTCAGCAATAAATGAAGTAGCCCTTAGAGTATGCCATGAGCTCTGCAGAGGACCTAACCCTTTGAACAGGCTCTCCCATCTGTCGCTGACCCTTCGGAAGTGTGGTGTAAAATAACTTAAATTACAACAAAATATAAACCTTTGCATAAGCATTTTCTGAAAACTAAGTGTTTCTCCCTGAAGTATTTCCATGGCTCAGAACCTACTTGCCTCTGCCTCTCATAGCATCTCCATTCTTTTTTATATTCTGGTTAACCCTGACAAGATCCACTGCCTGCATCAGCAATCACTACTCTGCATGTCTGTGGAAGGTTTTAGTGCCCAAGTTTAGGGCTTCCCCATAGAGAATCCCTGTATTCCTTTGGAGAGTCCTCTAATCTGACAGCCTGTTACATATGGCTTTTGCAACTGGAACCTCTGCTCTTGCACAGCTCCTCACAGGGGCTCGATATTGTGGAAGGAAGGGCACGAAAATAAATACTAACAGCCCTCGGTGCTTGTTCTACTCTGTTGCTTGGCATCTCTTGGATTCTCAAGCAGCCTCAACTGTGACCATTTCTTTCTGATGTGGAATTTGCTACATTATCCATGTTTTTTTAACCTCTACCCTTCACTATAAAATGGCCGTCTACTGCCATTTCTTGTGAAATGTGAATGAGTAGAGCTGATCACAAAACAGGAAAACTTATCAGGAACATTTCCATGAAAGATTTGCCTTTTTTAAAAAAAATTATTGAATTTTTTTCACCAGCTGTGTTAAGATATATGCAAGTATCACGTAAAAGCTATTTTTAATGAAGGAAAAAGTATCTACTTGTCCATGCATTACCTAATTTACCTGGAGAAGTCACATCCATAGGAAATTATTGATGCCAATAATTTAATATTTTTTAAAGGATTAAGTAATTATATAACTATATAATACCCACAGTTACTCAAGTGAATATAACATTACAAAGGGCAACATTTTCAAAAGTGCTTAAATGATTTAGGAGACTCAATTCCGTTTTCAGAATTGACTTAGGCACATAGGACCCTAAGTTTCATCCCCAGGAAAACTGGACTTGCGCTTCTAAGTGCCTTAAACTTGCTTCAGAAAATGGGATTTAGGCACTTTTGAAAATTGTACATAAAGGCTCCAATATCAATCGATAGAGTGAAATCCTGGCCACATTGAAGTCAGTGGGAGTTTTGTCATTGATTTCATTGCATATGCTATATCCTACCTGGAGTAAGAAAAATAACCCCTTCCTTCCCCCGGTGTATAATATCTAGGTACCCTCAGGAGGTTTAGGCCTTCCTCTAATGCATGTCATTGGCCACTACTGGAGGCAATATACTGGACTAGATGGAACAGTCCTCTGTTCTCACATGGTAATCCCTATGTCCCTATAATACTTGTCCCCATAAGGAGAGGGGGGTATAATATCAGCTTTGAATTAAAAGGAAAATAAGTAGTAGGTGGAGAGAGAAGATGTGAGTAGAAGTGACAGCAGTGAACTGTGCAATGTGGTGGCTGAAATGGAATACAGCCAATGTTTGTTCCTGATGTTTTATTGAATAAAGTCTTGTATATATTATCAGTCCTTCAAAAGATGATACAAGTTTCTTCATGTCTATTTTAAGTATTTCAGCAAATGTATATTTCATAAACCTCCACTTATTGCCACAAACTTAAATTGTCTTCAATTTGTCGGTCTGAATCAAGTTCACATTACATGCCCTGATGCAGTAAGTGCGTTTATGGTGAACAGTTGAACACCTGTTTCAAGGAAAACTCTACCCACTGCTCTCAAACCAAGAATCTAAAGGTACAAACAAGAGGGAAACAATTCTTATCTTGAGAAATGCAATTTTAATTATAATTGCCATTTCTGGCCTATATGTTGGTGATAGCTTTCTTGCTGAAAAAGACACCACTTCTGCTACACACAGTGTGGAGCCCATTATAGGGCACTGCAAATTAATTTTAAATTATAAAGTATTTTAGGGTTTAAAATTTAAAATATTTAAAGAAAATAAAGTTATTTTATTATAATGAAACTAGGTTAGGAACTGGTTTAAATTGTCTTACAGAAGGATTTCATGCTGCCAGTGTCATAAATGACATTACAGTTTCAGCAAGGTGATCAACACCAGTAGAAGACTCAGAAATATTAATTTGAGTGAAAATAAATAAGTGTCTTTATTATAAGAGCTTCTTCATGCTCCTACTGTTTGGCCAAATAGAGTAGACACAACTGTCTATTCTAAATTAGCTATTACCACTCAAGGAAGGGATCTTGGAGTCGTGAATAGTTCTCTGAAAACATCCACTCAACGTGTAGCGGCAGTCAAAAAAGCTAACAGAACGTTGACAATCATTAGGAAAGGGATAGATAATAAGACAGAAAATATCATAATGGTATGCCCACTTCCTGAATACTGCATACAGATCTGGTTGGCCCAACTCAACAAAGATCTATTCAAATTGGAAAAAGTACAGAGAAGGACAACAAAAATGTTTACGGATATGGAACAGCTTCCGTATGAGAAGAGATTAAAAAGACTGGGACTTCTCAGGTTGGAAAAGAGATGCTAAGAGGGGATATGATAGAGGTTTATAAAATTGTGACTGGTGTGAAGAAAGTGAATAAGGAAATTACTCCTTCGTATAATACATGAACTAGGGGTCAGTGAAACCAGTGAAATTAATAGGCCACAGGTTTAAAACAAACAAACAAGTATTTCTTCACACAATGCACAGTCAGTCTGTGGAACTCTTTGCCAGAGGACGTTGTGAAGGTCAAAACTATAACAGGGATCAAAAAAGAATTTGATAAATTCATGGAGGATAGGTTCATCAGTGGCTATTATACAGGATGGGCAGGGATGCAACACCACGCTCTGAGCATCCCTAGCCTCTATTTTGCCAGAAACTAGGAATGGACGACAAGGGATGGATCACTCAATGATTATCTGTTCTGTTCATTTCCTCTGAAATACCTGGCATTGGCTGCTGTTGGGAGACAGGAGACTGGGCTAAATGGACTGTTGGTCTCACCCATTATGGCCGTTCTTATGTTCTTAACTGTCTTTAAGGGGAACTGCACAGGCTTTAAACCAAAAATCTGAAAATTCTTTCAAGGATTCCATGAGAGAAAATATTATATAGTCACTATTTTTAAAATGTAACAAAATTTGAAGTAACTATCACTTTAATGAGAAGCAAAACTCCTAATTTCGGTGTCAGGATTAGTGACAAGTTCCATAAACAAAGATTTAAAACAGGAGTTCTCAAACTAGGGGTCGTGACCCATCGGGGGTGGCGAGGTTATTCTCTGGGGGGTTGCGAGCTGTCAGCCTCCATCCCAAACCCTGCTTCACCTCCAGCATTGATAATAGTGTTACATATTTTTAAAAGTGTTACTGATTTATAAGGAGGGGTCGCACTGTGTGAAAGGAGTCACCATTACAAAAGTTTGAGAACCACTGATTTAAAAGAACATCTCATTATAAATCCCTACTGTGCCTGAATTCCTTTTTTCCCCCTGATGTAACCCACTCTGGCTGTAAAAGTCTACAGCTCAGATTTTTCAGAATCTTTGTAAGGGAATTTCATTTAAAATACATAACTTCTTTCATTTATACACAATAGACTTTTTCATCTTTTTGCAACTTACATGTGGGTTTTTAAACTTACAGCAAAACCTTTTTCTTTAATCAGTTTTAAATAAACAATATAACATAAGAGCCACAGTTGTGTATGTTGCATCTTCCATCACACAAATTTATCTGTAAAAACCTGTGGTAACTTTCTGAAACCAGCTGCTCCATTGGGATCTGTAATTCTGTCAACACATAGCTACCCATATCTGTGTTTCTCATGGTATTCTATATTTCATAAAAGCACCCTCATACAGAGATGTTGCTTCTGGGCATAACACTAAAAAATGATGGTAGTGTCCCAGTTTAAAATAAAGGAGTCTGAATCAGAATGCCTGACCCAGCTGAAATAAATTCATATATTTGAAAGTCCCAGATCTTTGTAGTTGTACTTGGATCTTCCCTACTTAAAAGGGAGCAAAGCTATCAGGACAGATACTAAGTCATTCACCATTCTTAGTATTTGACTCAAGAACTGAATTGCTTATTATATGCCATAGGAATAAATGAAAGTCATTGTATATATTCCAATCATAACAACATCTTGAGCTCTTTAAAATTTTACATCATCTGTTTTGATGGAATAGCCAACAATTCAGTTATTCATATTGCATTTGCACTTTTGATTTAATAATCTCATTTTTTCCTTTGGCAGATGTACAACAAATGGCAATCGACTGGCTCACTGGAAATTTTTATTTTGTGGATCATGTCAGTGACAGAATCTTTGTGTGTAATCACAATGGAACTGTGTGCATTACCCTGATTGATCTTGATCTTCAAAACCCTAAGGCAATAGCTGTTGATCCAACATCAGGGTAAGAGTATTGTTCACATAACATGCTTGTTAAATTATACAATGCATACTTGCATGCAAAAAAATCTAAAACATTTATGTTTTATTTCAGTGCTTGTGCTTTTCAGGCCACACATTTACCTAATATAAACCTTAAATGACAGATTAATTATTAGCTCATGAAACTTCCTTAAGACATCCCAATGTGATAAGAATGCTACTTCTCTCTAGGAGAGTAAATAATACACCCATTTTATTCAGGTGTTTTGAGACATAATATTTGCAGTTATTTATTGAGCTGTTTATTTTGTTGTAAAAAATAAGAACAATAATAATATATGTAGGTAACGTGTACATTGAAAGGTCTTGCTTCAGTTGTCACAAATAATTGCTGAACCATTTTAATAATAGTATATGTTTTTGTGACTTTAAAATTGCAGGAGAAATGGAAAAGTAACTTAGCTCTTCACAAGTTTTCTCCAGTACATTCTAACCCTTTTTAGAATATAAAGAAAAGGAATGTCGCAACCATCTTCTTATATTTTACTCCCTAATCTGTAGGGGCATTAGGACCTCATCACTAGTATGTTTCGGAGCAGAACCAAGCCACCAGACTCTCTTCATGTGCTCCTATTGGGAGTCAGTGAAATATAAACAGTATGGAATTGCATTTTTATTGCATAAACACATTCAAAATCATCTGGGGAGGAAAACCTCAGTTAAAATACTGGCCACTAAAAACCCTTTACCTTATAACCACTACCAGCTAGAAAAAGTTTTCAAGCAAAATGATGAAGTAGGATGCATCACTGAGCATGGAGGAAATGATGTTTAAGATGTAAATTTCAATGAGGTTTTTGGAGTGGCTGTTTTGTCCTCGTTATTGTTTTATTAGTCTGCAGGTAGTTAAATATGAAATGACTGGTGGAATATGTCCTAAACTGCCATAAGCCTCTGCTCAATAAATAGGAAAATATTTACTGAAGAAACAGCTTGTCATCCATATGTGGACTTTTGTTACTCTTTACTTAAAGCCTGATTGAATATTAAGATGCATCATCACAATGGGTTTAATTTTGACAAGAACAGCTTGCATGTAAACTTTGCAAAGGAAGCTGTATAATATAATTCCTGAATATAGCTGTATTTCTATTTGCAACAGATGGTAAACTTGACTCAGTCTGACTGCAGTGATGTTTCAAAAAGACGTTAGTGAAAGAAGTTGTATTTAAACCGATTTGTTTGGTAATTCTCATAAGAAAGAACTGGAGGTTTTCAAATGGGCTAACAGCAGCCTTTTCAACTACATTTATTTACATGTTCTGTGCTGGATTTGCTAGTTGAATTCCAAACTAGTTATTAAATAATCTTGTCTGTCAAAAATATCAGAATTGAATTGAATTATTTTCCTTGAAATAAAGAACACAGATCTTTTTGGAACAAAACTGTCATACCAGAATATCATATATGTTAACAAATCTCCCTTTTGAACACCAATATCTTTCTTTCCCCTACTCTTCCCATTTTTCACTGTCATGATATCAAAGATCCTCAATTTGGCAAAGAATTTCAGAGTAGAAAAGCTTCATGTTGTTTGCACTTAGTCTCTGAAGGATTCCTTTGGCTTTGATAGCTGTTTAAATATAATTCTGTCATGTATCATTTATTGGACTAGGAAAATAACTTTTTTATATTTAATGAGTGTTCTGTACACTGAAGTCATGTATATTGTACATGTACATTGTGTGGGGGTTCCATACTTACTTTCAAGAACATTTTTTTCAATTACACACATTAGAGATCATTTTTATTTTGTATGTTGTCTTGCCAGCACAGGAAGTTTCCTTACATTGTAAATCTGACTTCAAACTACTATGAAATATTTTTAAAGCAACAAAGCTTCTCTCAGTTCCACTGACAGAACATTACACTGTCTTTTCCTTTGCTCAAGTCCATCCCATTGTTCCTCGAAACAGTTTCACTCCCACTCTGGTATTTTTTCGCCCTCTATATAAACATAGCCCAAAAATGTTTGCAGTGTTCCAGGTGTGGTCCAACTGGTACCATACACAATACAACTTGATTTTGTACAGCATCTTTCATACACTATTGCAATACCCTTTACTGTATCCCAAAATGATTCATTGTATTAAATAATACAATACAGAAGGCAGTCTATTAGTCATAACATATATATATATATTGCTGGTGCAAAAATAAACAGTGTCTTAACAGTTTTAGATTTTTTAAATAATGATATGAAGACTTAATCTAATTAATACATTAAAGTATTTCTTCTTCATGCCATAGGCTCAGCATGTGTCCTCTAATGGAAGAAACCACAGGTGGGAGTCTTAGCAGGGAGGAAAACTCTAAAGTTCCCTTTGCAGAGATCTCCCCCAAATGGTTACATGAGCAGTGGGAAAGGGGGTTCTTTTCCTCCCATGGAACGAAGAAGGGTTTAGCTTCCCATGGAAATTCCTTCATGGAATCTTCAAATCCCAGAAGATCCATGCAGAGGCCAATGTACACGTTAGCCCACACGGGCTTCTAGACTTCCTATTTTGGGCAGAGTGGAATCCCTGGACCCAGGGCTTCCTTTAGTGGCATCCTGAAGAGGAGAGGAGCATTGGAATAGTTAATAGAGTCTCAAGCTGTATTCACTCTCCTGCAGATTCATTATGGGGCATGGAAAGAGATGAAGTGCATCACCCCATTATTGAATAGCATTAAATTAAAGCTCCAGCCTCAGATTTATATTGAAGTAACTTGAAATGCATTGTTACTTGCATTTATGTTTGGTTGTGACGTGAAAAGGAACTCTTTCCAAACTGGGCAGTTGCTGTATTCTGCTATTAGCTAGGACTGCAATCACACAGAAAATGTGTGTGCCAACCCTATAACACTCTGTCCCCACAATCTTGTCCCAGCACCGTTTCCCAAATGGTGGATCCTGACCCACATTCGGTCATGAGAGGGTCTAGGTGGGTCATGCGGTCCACAAAAGTGCCCCCCCCCCGCCACACTCTCACTTCCTGTGAGCAGCTGGATCTGAGCAGCAGCAACAGCATGGAGAAAGCTGCTGAAGCGAGCAAGTGGATACTCAGTAGACAGGTAGTGACTATGTCCTGGCCATGGGGACAGAGGGACTGGCTGGGGCTGTTGGAGAGGTGAGGACTGGGAGAGCAAGAGAAAGAGAGCTGAGGGGTCAGGCTGGGAAGGGGTGGGGAGAGGAGGGGAGGGGAAAAAAGAGGAGAGAGAGTTCCAAAAAAAGACAAAATGCAGATTGCCTTACTTAAATGATTGGGACAACTGTCCTAACAGACCCCTGCTCCATTGGAAGCTTTTTTATACTCCTGCCAGCCAAGAGGAAAGGTCATGTGAGTCTGCACTTACATGGGTGCTGTTGCTCTTCTGGTGGTATCTCTGAATGGCCAAGAGACATGCCTTTTTCTTTTCTTTTCTTTTCTTTTCTTTTCTTTTCTTTTCTCCTTTATTTCAAGCTAATATTTTAAATATATATTTTTAATTACTTCAATATCAAAGTACTATTTCTATGTCAATATATTATTACTTTATATACTTATCTGTCTCAGAATGATATTGGTTTTATTTTTTCTTTATTGAAAATTTTATAATATCTCATAAAAGGTGCAGATACATTGAAGTGTATTGTAAATTGAGCACCAAGTGTTGTGGCACATAAAAGTGTGTGTATTACCCTCTAAAAGCAGCCAATATTTATACACCCGGTACATATAATTACAAAACATATTATTTTATATTCAAATATAAAATTTACACTATTCCCATAAAACATTATGTAAGTGCTCCTATAAGAATGTCTCCAATTAGCAGTGGCCCTCAGTATATTTGCTCTCATAACCTGTATTCCAGTCATAGCAAATACCTAACTGTTGAATCTATTAATATTAATATGAATATTATTAAGTGCTGACAGTGTGCTTAGAACTATGCAAGATACAGAATCCTCGCCCTGAGCAGAGGAACTTAGGGCTTGTTCTTATCAATAGCAAAACTCCCATAGACACTCATAGTACAGGATCAGTGTCTTACTGTCTAGCTTAAACTCTCTTCTTGTTTGCCTTTGTGGTGTGTGTTTTAATTGTTGTACTATGTACCAGAAATTCTCGACTGATTCACAGTTACAGGCACAACACTGGCAAAAACTTTCCCATGCTGTCCAGGCCAGGGTGTTTCCTTCCTGTCTGGGAGAAGACCATCTCTATGAGTGAGAGAATTGTTGAATCATTTTGTCTGTTAAATTATTTGCTTCACTGGTGAGATGGACAACAAGCATGCCAGTTGTAGAGGTTTTTATGATATGGTCTTTTGTGCACTTGGAAATGGACTGGGGCCACCAAACTCATTTCACATGTGATGCTGAAAGTGCCAAAGCCTTCCTTCACTACTGAGTGATGCAGGAGTTGAGCTTTCGAATGGCTCTAATATCACACTACCTGTTGAGCCATCAAATTCCTTGTATTTGAAATTCTTGTATTAAATGTGTTGGTTTTGGTTGGGAGGCAAGCATTTCCACCACGAGAAATGTCTTCTGTTATTAGTTTACTCCTGCATGTATCTTCTAGAAATGTAGTGTGAAAAGCGAGTTCTCCAAACAAACAAACAAACAACAGAAGAGGAAATACTAATAAAAAATGAAAACAATTATTTAATCATGTAGCCTTTATGAAGGACTGTTCTTTATCTTCTATTTCAATTACTTTCCAAAAGAAGAATACATTTTACAGTATAGCTCTGGGATTTGTGTTATAGGACACCTACCAAAGGAGAAAATTAAGTACCATATATTATGAGTACTTTTTTGTAAACAATTCAAATTTGTCATTGATAAATATATTTGGGGAGGAAAAAGAGAACAGTCCTACTAAAAAAATAAATGAAAGATCAGGAAAAAAATGGAGAAAAAATGTTTTATAACAGTACATTGCCTCTCCAGTTCCATCAGAATGAGAGCTTTAGCTGCTCCTGCCACCAGCTCCTAGAATTGATAAATAGTACTGAAGGGACCTCTTCCTTTTCTGGGTGAGAAACACAAGCTATAACTGTCACTGTTGTCCTTCATCTTTTTCTGTCTTGCAAACTGGGGTAGATCTGATGCTTTTGTTTCATGTGAAACAGGTATGCATTGTGTTTTCATGGTTTAATTTGTAGTCGTGGTCCTCTGAATGTACTGCTGGTGTGCACAGGGAGTATTTTTTTTCCAGGAACTCCAGCAAATTCCTTCCTGGTACAAGTAGCATATTCATAAGACCAAACCTGTAATTGTTTTGTACATTTATTTTAATTGAAAGGCAGTACATTTAAAACTGAAAAAAATGTGGCCTCATGGATAGAACACTGGGCTGGGACTCAGAAGATAAGCGTTCTGTTTCCAATTCTGCTACTGGTCTGCTATATGACCTTGGGAAAGTCACTTAATCTCTCTGTAGTTTGTTTCTCCTATCTGTAAACTGGTGTTAAGGAAACTCATCAACTTTTGTAAAGTGCTTTGAGATCTATGGATGAAAAGCACTATATAAGAGCTAGATATTATCATCTATTTATTTTATTAAACAATGCACACAGCCACAAGCTATGGAGGGCAAGAGCTTATGTAGTAGGACTTGAAAAAGAATTAGATAATTTAGGTGGATGATGAGAACATACACAGTTGCATTAACTAGAATAAAAAAAGGGGGATATAATCCCTCATACTACAGGGCACAAGCCGTCCCCTACTGGACAGTGGGGAAGGTGGAAGAGGATAGCAGGAGATCATTGTTCTTGGGAGGTATAGTTTTTCTTTTTTTTTTTTTGGAGAGAAGATTATATACATCTGTTGTTTGGCATGTATTTTTTTTAACATTTCAATATGCATAATTATATACACCCACATATAATGTATATATGCATATATTGGTTTACTTATCCATTTATAATAGTGTATATAATAACTTTGTCTGTGTTCTATTTTATATGGTTGAGAGAGCGAATGAATTTTAAGGATAATTTTGAATGAAGAGGATGGCTACCTAGGCCCAGCTCCTCAAAGGTATTTAGAGGCTTGCAACCCATTTAAATCAATGGAAGTTAGGTACCAAAATATATTAGAGCATCTGGGCCCTAATCCCTAAGAAGTACAAGACTGTTCCAAGCATAAGGAATAGTGTGGAAGAAGGCATATAGACCAGAATGGGAAAGGAATTAAAACAAGTTAGGAAGAGGGCTTGTGTAGAATGAAGGCAGCAAGGGGAAAGGGCACTGTAAAGAAGAGCAGAGAGGTAGTGGTGGCGTTGTGCAGAGTTGTAAGGTTAAGAAAAATGAGCCTGAATTTAATTTTACTGTGAGTGGGAGACATGTAGGAAAAGTCTTAGTAGAGGGGGCGGGGGAGCAGTAGGGAAATGATAAGAGTCTGGTCAGTAGGGTCCTGCAGTCTTCTAAGTGAGAAATTCCCGACATAGATGGGTTTAGAGATGTTTGTAAAAGCGGAAGCAAGTGGCAGTTGGATGTCATGGTGATGAGAGCCATATAAGTATCTGAACAGATCTGACAACTGATTGCCTGTCATGGGAGGAGTGAGAGAAGGTGAAAAATGAAACCATTTGCAAGATGGATGATGGTGGAATTATTAGCAGTAATGGAGAATAAAGGTAGGGAAGATAAGGAATTTGTTTTTGCCTTGATGGGCTTGAGTTGCCAGCAGGAGGTCCAGAAGGAGAAGTCAGAGAGCCAGCTGAAGCTGTGAGAGTGAACAGAAGTGGGAAGATATGGCTGGGATCTGTCAACATAAATATGGTAGTTGAAGGTATTAGAGTGGATCAGTCCCAGGGATAAGATGTGGAGAGAGAAGAAGTGGGAAGGGAGTGCAGGAACCTGAGGGACACAAGCAATGAAGGGAATGACGAGGAGAGGCAGACACTTATCTAGATGCTGAATGATTGACTGGAGAGGTAGAAAGTTGAGCACAGTAAAGAAAATCCCAGAAGAAGAGCGAACCCAAGAGGAGGGAGTTACAGACTATGTCAAAAGTAGCTGGTAGATTGTAGAGATGGAAGGGCCCTTGTAAGATTGTCTAGTCTATCCCAGTGCTCTGAGGTAGGATTAAGTCTAGGTAGAAGGACGATAAAGAATAAATCTTTGGAATTAATCTGGAATAGATCATTGATGTTGTTCATGACAGTGGAGGGGGCAGAAATGAGATTTGAGTAGATTCCAGGAAGAGAGTTGGAGTAGAGAGTCACAACATTCATTAGAGATGACAAGTTCAAAAGACTTAGAGGTAGTGGGAAGGAGGGAGATGGGCAGTACTTTGAAATAAATAAAATTTATATAAATTAAATGGATGTATTCCACACATGCAGCCCATAAAAACAAAACAACCTAACAAACAAAAAATAGTGCTCTGTTTTCCTCATCTGCCTTTCAGAGTTCTTTAAACAGCATTGGTTTTTAGGACCTCTGCACCTAAATCCAGTAGGGGCTATCACTTTTTATTCTTTTCTCGTCTTCCTCTCTTGTTGTCTGCAGCCCCCTCCACACAGCACAGGACTTGGGAGAGAGCCCTGAATTGTTAAATTAGTGGGTTTTTATTTTCCA
Source organism: Trachemys scripta elegans (assembly GCF_013100865.1). NCBI lineage: Eukaryota > Metazoa > Chordata > Testudines > Emydidae > Trachemys > Trachemys scripta. Next base: position 19,902,395 of record NC_048308.1, on the reverse strand, counting down.
ACATTTAATATTTTCTCCTAAGTAAGACAAGTTTTATAGTAATTTGTAAATAACAAAAACATTAGTATTTTAATAAAACACTATTATTAAAATGCCCAGTGCCTTTTCTAGCTTTAAAGCAAATTCAAAGGGCTGCCTATAAGAAGTATACATTGTACAATAACTGTGAAAGTTTTGAAGGTGACCTTTAAAGAAGAGAAATGTTTATGCTCTCTTTTTTTTTAAACTTCTTTATGATATCTAATAAAACACTGGATTTTTTTTTTTATTATTTTATCTTTGGCATTAAAATGCAGCTGCTTATGCCTTTTTTGTTTTGTTTTAAGACTATGAATAATTGGAAGTAACAACACAGTGAAGCCCAAAGAGCTGAGAAGGGAAGGGATTTTAGTCAGACTGTATAAAACTCTTTGATTTTTGTTTGCTTTGATTAACACCTCTTTAACTCAGATGACTGGTAAACACTTAAATGAACAGACTTCTGTGCTAGATTCAAAACTCTGCCACTTCAGCTAAAGGTTGAGAAACTTCCAATTCCAGTTTCTATGGTCCTCCACGGAGTCCTCTGGGGTGGGGTGGGGGGGAGTTTAGGTTAAAAAAACAGAACATGTAATCTTACATTCTTCTTTTCATTTTTAATTAAAAAGAAGCCTTTTTTGGATGGAAACCCATTTTTATTCCTTTGTATATCACTTTTAAACTTCCTTAAAGTCCCAGACTTCTATGAGACTTTGTTCCTTACTGGGCAGTATGACAGGTGTAGATCTGCTTAGTAAGAAACCAGGCCTGATAATGATGATACTGTTGGTGAATTCTCAATGAATATCCAAAAGCAGCATGTACTATCATTTTTTTTCTTCCCATTTTTCCTGAAGATTCATGACATTGCTTGCATGCAGATGCAAACCCAGAAAATGACAGAGGAACTTGTATTAGTTCTCAGATGAGCTCAAAAAATTCTTTGATTTATAAACATGAAAAGAAACAAACTGAAACAGATGTGAGATAAAATTTAAAGTAACCCATCTAAAAATGTTAGCATCCAAAGCAAATATTCTCAGTCAGCAATGAAATAGTAGGAGCCAAAATATCTTATACATTATGTAACTATACATAAATAGAAACCCATTAACAGGACTGTATTAATGGCTTATCAAAGTGACTGTTTACCCTATGCAAGGCAGTGCTCAGAGACTGAATTTGGAAAAGTCCAATGCAGTTGTCAAACAATATTTTATGTGAAGTTGCCTAGTTTCTCTTCTGTTGTGCGTGACTGTCTGATCAATTACATAGTGTTAAGCATGAGGTCACTGACCATAACTTCAAAGCCAAATGTTTACTCTGACCTTGTTAACTAAATGCTATGTCCTTAAAAATGGGATCCAAAACAGGTTTTACCCAAAGAGTCGCAGAAAATTCTAATAAAACATATAGTGAATGACAAATTAACTTTTCTCCAAGCACTGATCACAAAACTTTGAGGAAATTATGAAAAATCAACAGTATCAGCATTGCCATTAAACCAATATAAAGATTTCTCTCCCCACCTCCGCCCCCCACTCCCAACAGAAGATTGAATGTCTGACTTCGTCATTTGTGGAGAGCAGAAGGCAAGTTACACAGTAACTGGCATCACATCTCTCATAAAGTGAAGTCAAGTAACTTTTCTCTGTCCCAGCATGTAGACACTAGTTAATAAAAAATTTTGACCGAACTGTTGCTACCGAAAAACAATTTGACTCGCAGGTGTCCCTGTTACTGCCACTGGGCCAAACAGAAAGTTTAGTCCCTGCTTTAGTGCAGAAAATGACTTTTCCCCTTTATGAGGGCTTGCCAGGTAAAATGAAGGGCTCTGCAACATCTCAGCAGTTTTATTGTTACAATAGTTTCTTCTTGTAGTTGTGAATTCCTCTTTCTTGGGAATGAAAGACCATTTGTATTTTCTCTGCACTCGTAAACAATGACAGAAGTGGTGTATTTCTGTAACCAAAGGCAGCTTCTAACAGGCAAAAATTGCTTTTCCAGGGCAGGGGTTCAGGAATACAGCATAATGTATTTTGTTCTTTGGCCAAATGTTATGAACACTATTACAAATCAAAAATGGTAACATTTGCATAACATAAGTAGTTGTTACTTGAGGTGTTTGAAGGACCATCTATGAGGCTCCCACAAAACAACTGGCTTTTTATATGGTATCAGTAGTGCAGACAGTTGTTACCAAATTACTATCGCAACAAATTAAGCTGAACAAGTGAACAATAATAGAAGAAATAAACCACCTTGAGTCTGATTGCCTTGGGCAATTCACAGCTGATATGACACCTTCTCTCACTGTATTTCTAAAATGTCTTCATGTCATTAACATGATTACTACTATTTCTTTCATAGTCCTATCCTTCAGTCCTTACTTAATCAAAGCTGCTATTGAAATTGCATGTGTAAGAACTGCAGAATTGGGCCCTTAGGAGTTTCCCTATTCGTTACTTACAGGGGAACTGGGAGGAAGGAATGTTAAGCCGGTCGCTAAGGGAGACACTAGGTGACTTCCTAGCTAACCATCTATTCCATTAGAAAATTTGTTCTGATCAAGAGGAAAGTAGTTGTGCATATTACGTTAAGACCAAGATTCTGATACCAGTCTGAACACTGGATGAATCAAATGATGGAACAAAATCTTTGGGAAATACCAATTTAGCGCCAAATTCTTTCAGTTAAAAAGTAGCTTTTGTTACTCTGAATTTACCGTGGTGTAACCAATGAAAGATTATGGAGCAAATTCTAACAAAAAAATGTCAGTAGTATGACATAAAGCAATTCTTACAAGTTTTACTTGCTGAATATAAAATAACACTATATTGGCATATGCCGTCGATATTCTAAAACTTCCAGAAATTCTGTGTCTAAAGGAGGGCATATGTTTCCTAAATTGCTTATATACTGTTGCAGTACATAAGTGTGTAAAACCAATTTTTCTCCAAAGTTGGTTTCATGCTATTTATTCCTTCCTTCATTCTAGATAGAGTACTGCATGCATAAGAGAAGAGATTTAAACATAAAAACACTGGCATTATCCCAGCTCTGGCTGGGACAGTAAAGGTTTTAAGACCGCCCAAAGGGCAAAACTGATAAAACTTGTTCTGGTTAGCTTATCTCCAGTCTTAATGTTTGTGCTTATCATGCTGGCTGTGCTCTAGCATGGTGGAGGGGGTGTTTGATTGCTTATGTAGTAATGATTCTTCCCATTATTTTTCTTTCATCCTCTCTTCCTGATTCCTGGCACTTCCACCCACGTGCTTAGCCACATAAATCCTCATAACGGGGGTGCTAGGAAATGAAAAGGAGCTTGAGTGTGAAGACAAATGTTAATAATAGATACATTGCAATACTAGCAAAAAAAGGATCATTGAGAAATTACAAAGGCTGCTCTTTTTAGGGGAGGAAGAGATTGTAAGGAAAACATATTTAAGTTTTAGTATTTTTATTTTTATTTATTTTGGGCTTTTCTGAAAATGAAGGCAAAAAAAGTAGGGACAGGACTGTGGCAATAACAAAATGCAAACGTATTAAAGAGGAACAGGAAGAATAATGAAGGTATTGGAAGAAGAGTTAGTCCCCCTACAGAAGCAACAACACAGCCTTCTAGGAATTATCTTTATCTTAAAAGAGACTAATGAAAAGACATGAGCAGATGCTGTATTTTCTTCCTCATTCACTAAAGAGCTGTGAGCTTCTTTTTCTTATTATAGTAGACAACAGTACAAGCAACATACCAAATCAACATCAGTTTTGTTATAAATCTTCTGCTTGCTTGAGGATTGTATTATTTATTGGCTTCTGTGACACTGAGTTGCCTCAGCCCTTGTATTGCCTCCTACACTAGTAGGAGAAAAATGGGTAGTGGAGAGTGGTCATGGCCACAGTCTGGGTAAGCGGAGGAGAGACGCTAATGAGGAGCAGCATTGCGTAGGAAGTGATGCTGTGATGAATGATGCAACCATGGCCCAGCTGTTCTTTGAAGAAAATTACACAATTAAACCATAGGCAAGGCGTGTGGATGTGTGTAATGGACACTGCCTCGCTCTCTGTGTTAGTATTATTTGCTTGTTATTAAATTGGTTGTTTAAAAGATTTTGAATAGTAATATTACATATCCATGGGTCCCGCTTCAGTGGGAGCAGAATTTTGACCAAATCTTACTTAGAAAACTGCACAATAATCCAAAAATACCTGAAAAGGAGTTTGTTTTTTATTGTGGGGTTTATAGTGTATGTGCCCATTATATTTATTTTTTAACCTCAAGTTAATGGATTACTAGCTAACTCAAGATAATTACCATGTTTTCAAAGATTACTCTGGACACTCACCAAACATTTGTCCCAAGATACAAACGTATGTGGTTTAACATAGGTTTAGTTTACAGTTAGCTGCAAACTTATGAATGTTTGGAGAGTGTTTAGACTAGCCTTTGAAAATGTGTTAACTACTTTGAGTTAAATGGTAACTAATTAACTGGAGATAAAAATGTATGTGGTAAATAAGCCCTGTCTACATGCAACAATTGTATGACTCTGGCTATACTGGTGTAATTATACCAATTACATCCTCCCTAGTGTGGATGCTGTTATATCAGTATAAAGGTGCCATATAATGGTATATCTAATGGGAGTATGCCATACCAGTATAAAGCACCTTTATACCGAAATAACCATGTGTATAATAGGGAGGTTGGACCAATTTAACTATTTTGGTAGAAAATCACACCCCTAGCCCAAATAATTAATTGGAACAAACCAACCCAAAGTTTTATCTGTGTTCCTGGATGTTTGAGAAGGGCTAAGAGGTGTTTGTTGGTCTGAGTCTCTTGAAAGGGTGCGATATTTTTCTTTTTGGTATTTGTTCACCTGATGAATTGATTATTTTGATATTGGGGTGGGAGGGAGGTGCTTTTTTTCATCTTGTTGTTTTAGATAGTACTAAAAATATATAGTTTAAAAATTAATATCTAAGCCAGAATTTTCAAACCTGGGAGCCTAATGTTAACTTACTTAGATCCCTAAATAAAGGGGCCTGATTCTCAGAGGTGCTGAGCATTTGCAGCTCCTGGTGGAATCAGTGGCAGCTGGGGTTGTTTAGCACCTTTGAAAATCAGGCCACTTTTATTTATGTGTTTTCCATGTGTGTGTGTCTGTGTGTCTATCTGTATAACGCACACATTTCCTATAGCACAGACTGCTTTAAAATCGTAGAAACAACAGTATTTCTTTACGTTATAGGCAAAGCCTGTGCTCAAGATTTCAGCTTAGTGGGTTCCCATGGCATATCTGACACACTGAATAGCTATAGGGCTTTTTAACCGTAGCGTAAATTATCAGCGGAGCTGGTAGCACTGCCTATTATTAAGGTTACTTGATGTTTCCTGCTATGAGACCCTCTTTTCAGTTGCTTATAACTTTGCCAAATTTTATTTGGACTGAAATTTTCCATACCTGATGTCTGCCAGATGTCTTTTCATTTTTTGGTAAGTTTCTGCTAAAACAGCTTGACTGTATGTCACAATTGGTTTAGCAGGTTCTGAGAATGAGGCTAGGGAAAAAAATATTACAACTGTTTTACTGAAGCTCTAATGCCTCCATGCCCCCGAGCAAGGGTTTAATATTTGGTAGGGGTTGTTGCCTTTGTGTTAGGGATCTTTTGCCATCCTAATGAAAATTCGCCCAAAGACAGGCACATGTTCATTAGAGACTTGTTAGCATTTGGCAGCTAAATTCTCTGAAGAGTCCATCTGCAATGAGTATGTTACAGCCTGAGGATGAAGAGGCTGATCGGGACTTTCCCTACAGTTGCTCTTTTCCTGGCTGCTTGGGGCTACTGGCACCTGCCTTAGAAAGTCAGAGCAGGGAAGCTCTCTCTCTCTCTCTGTTAGTACTGAGGCAGGGAGGAGAAGAATGAGGAAGCAGACTTATTTGAAGGCAGAGGCACTCCAGAGGAATTGGTGCGGGGTGGGAGAGGTGGTGGATAAGAGCAGGAGGGGAGAGGGGATTGCAAGAGACAAAGTGTGGTGGGGAGCAGAGAGGGAAAGGGAGGGGCAGGAACTGGAGCAAATAGGTGCAGAGGAACAGGAGCTGGAGCATGGGGGTAGTGGATAGGACCAGAGGGGAATGGGACAGGAGGCATAGTGCAGAGGTGTCTACAACGAGTGGAGCATACTCCCCTAAGAACCTGGAATTGAACCCAGGAGTCCTGAATCTAAACTTTGCTCTGCTGTCAGCAAACTGTGAAACCCACTGGCAAAGTGAGTGTTGTCTACTTCTAACACTACCTCTACTACTACCAGTTACATTGTTAGTGCAAGTGGTGGAGCTCTATGCTATAGATCTAAAGGTTCAAATCCTGCTGATGACCCAAACTGGGGATCAGCATGATTCTACATGGCAACATTTCTGTTTATTTCAGTTTTTCAAATTAGGAAATTACATTTTAGAAAGCGCATTAAAAGAATGTTAAGGTTGCAAAGTTAAGCATTTAAAAGTTAGGAAACAGCAGTCTTAAGTTTGCCTGTGCAACCTTAATTCAGTCCTCTTCTCATATGCCTTTTGATATAGTCTTCAATTACATGATCACATGAACAGGATGGACTGTGCGCTAGGGCTTGTCTACACCATGCAGCTTTTAGCGACAAGGCTGCATCGACACAGCCCTGTTACATATAGTGTATGTAAATGCTCTTTGTTGGTACTTTGTCAGCACTTTTGCTGACAAAATACTTCCAGCCCCGCGAGTGGCATTAGCTTTGTCGGCAGGAGCTTTCACACTGCCACTTGCATTGGCAAAACTTTTGTCTTTCGTGGGGGGCTTTTTTAAGTACTACCTTCGCAGTGTAGACATACCCCTAGAAATGAATCAGGTTTGTATAGTGAAGAAGACTGTTATCTGTAGGACTCACTGCTTCATTTGTTGTATAAATTGCAAGGTGTGTAGGGAGGGATTTGGGGATTGCAGGAAGAGATAAGATTGTCTCTTGGTTAAGGAAGTTGCCACACTGGAGAATTGGATTCTACCCCTATGCTTTCCACAGAGTTCCGATGTGGTGCTAGGCACAATCAAACTTTTTTACAAACCGTCACTAATTAAGCGTTCCTCATTTTATGAATGCCCAAACTGAGATACCTGGGGCTAGATTTACAGAAGAGCTGAGCGCTCACAGCTGCATTTGGAGTCATTTGGATCTGTGCTTTGAACATATAAAGTGATATAAAAATCATAAGTACTCTGAAGAAATCAGGCCCCAAGTGCATCAAGGTGGGCAGGCACTTTTAATAATTTTGGCCTTAATCTCTCTGTGGCTCAGTTCCCAAGCTGTAAAATGGGGATAATGTTACCATTTACTCTCAGAGGAGTTTAAAGCACTCAGATACTATGGCGAGAACACCACAGAAATGGCCATTAGGAAATTAATAATATTGCATTCAGTGCAGGGTTTGGATGTGTACATTTTATAAGGCATGGGGACAGATATTGTGTAAAGGGGGTAATAAGAAATATAACCACCCCCTTTCACTTAATGAGGCAGGGGCCCTTTGCAAAAAAATAATATCATCATATAATTAAAGGCTATATTTTAATCCATATACACAAGAGTGCTTAGTTAAACTTGCAGGAACAACTTTAATTCTGGATTTCTCAATTTTTGAATATTTGATTTTGCAACCACAATGTTCTTTTAATGTAAATTTTTTGTCTGTATGGATTCTAAGTTACTTAACGAACTATAGAGATCTGTACACGTGCTATATTGACTTTTTCTATAGTTAAGGAAAAAAGTCTTGCAAAACATATTTGTTCTTTAGAAATATTTATCTTTCATTTCACTCAGCACAATTTTTAGTAGTTTTTCCCTGCCCCTTTTTCTTCCTAAAATATGTCTAAGTCAAATGAAATGTGTGTATTAGAAGGTGCAGAGAGCAACAGATGCTAAGTGTTCAGGGTGAGAACTCTCCTGTCTGCGGGCTCCCTCATCTTGCTGCTGGGAGGATGCACTAAATCCGCCGTTATTGCGAATCAGCTTGTGAACTTGTGATTAGCCCTTCTGTAAAGAGAACACTGTTTCTTTATGCAAAATATTACTTGGTATATTCATCTGGCTCACCCACTATACAAATGTTACCTGCAAACTTCTGGTTTTGAATCAATTTTATTTAATGACTTCTGATTCACATATAAACTTTTCTTTGGGAGAGATAGAGAAACTGCCACTTAACTCTTCTTAGAATAATACCTTTAACTAGCCAATGTATCAAGATTTATATTAAAAGTTCCTTATCAAATTGCCCCCACTTTAATGTGCTTCTATTATGTTAATGTAATCAGATTTACTGTAGATTTTTTTAAAAGGTGAGAGTGAAGAAAATATGAGGGATACTGCAACAGAAATGAAGAAAGTGCACCAAAGCTACAGCATGGAACTAAAATGAAAAGCAGATGGGAAAAACACATACAGGCAAGAGTAATTGCACATAGCAACACAAAAGAAATATAGAGAGAACCAATGGAGAAAATATTTAAGCATCATGTACTCCTGGGGCAATTCTGCATCAAACATTTAAAAATGATGCACCAAAAATTAAACATTCTGCGCACAATACTTTAAAATGCTGCAAATTTTATTTGTCAAATATTTCAATTATTTTGGCAATTTATTTCAAAATACCTGTCAACAGTACATATGTGACAATACAGACAACATAAAAGATTCAGGAAATTAACAAATAGATTCCTTATTAGGCATATTAATACATAACTTTTGAGTAATAATTCATTTAAACTACAATACACAAACCCATTTCCTGCACCCCTCAGAAGCAATGCAAAGGCTTGGGAGAGTCAGTGGTAATGGAGGAGCTGAGGAAGAGGGAAGTAATTGCTGGGAAGGAGCCTGGGAGTGAACCTGGAGGATCACTGGGTGTGGGGTGGAAGTAGTATGGAATAGTTGTTTTATTTTGGAGGGGTGGAGGGAATGGTTAGCCCATGCAGACTCCGGGCTGATCCCTAGCCTCTTCCATTCAATCTGCCCCATCCCCATGTGTCCCTGCACACCACTCCCCTGTCCCATGCACCCCTGCTCTCCTGTCTCTGTGTCCCTGCACTCCAATCCCCCATTCCCATGCACCTCCTCCCCATCTGATGTGGCCCTACACCCCAAACCCCACTCAGCCACCACCCATCCCCATGTGGCCCTGCACCCCCCGTCTCCCCTCTTCATTTGTCTCTGCACTCCCACTCAGCCTTCCCCCATCTCCATGTGGCTCGGTACCCCCACCCCCAGTGTCCTTGCACCCCTACTCCCATTCAGCCTCTGTCCCAGTCTGTCCCCTCACTAGCCCTTATGAACCCCCATCTATGTGATCCCCAGCAGTCCCATGTGCCCTGCTCTGTCCATCCCCTCTCCCCACCCCCATATCCCATACCACCTCACCTGGCCCTGCAGGCATGTCACTATAAGAAAAGCAGCTTCTGCTCTCTCCCTATCTTCTGCTGGCTGCTACAGTGAGCAGTCTGCCCTCTGTTCTGGTGTCACAGCAACCCCTGATGGGCAAAATGCATAACTGTAGCACCTCTCCAGCAGAATGTATTTTCTGTGGAGAAGAAAAAAAAATCTGCAGGAGACATGAATTCTGCATGTGTGCAGTGGTGCAGAATTCCCCCAGGAGTAATCATGAAAGATTAAAGAGAAAACCATTTTAAGAACGAAAGTGACAGAAAAATGAGAAAAAAATGATATTTGTGTACCAATATTCCTAAGTGTAGATTAATAGAGGAGAGGGCATAAGGTAACAGTTCAAGATGCTCGTAGCCCATTTCAAAGTGAATGAGCACTGAGGGTATTCAGTAGCTTTCAGAGTCAAGCCTTGGCTGTAGATTTTTGAACAGGAACTGTTCATTTATTAAAATAAATATAATGCAGTAAGACATCTTGACTCTCTTGATTAAAATCCAGAAATATTATTTTTAAATATATTCCACTATACAGAAGTGTTTTTATTTAATGATTTAAAATATTCTTCATTTATAAATAAAATAAATCTCCAATGGGGAAAAAAGCTTTTTTAATAATAGAATATCTCTGTGAATTCAATAAAATGTTTTAATTTGTATTAAAGGAGAAAGAAAGCTTTCTTCTCAGTGGAACTTGATAGCTGATATACAAACATATACAGAATACTAATTTCTTTAGTAGCTGTAAAATATGTTAACAGGCACAATACAAAAACTAGAGTGTAGGGGGAAAAAAATCCTCTCACGATGAACATCCATATGTGAGTGGCAGAAATGAGTAAGAGTAGTGGTATCTTTCATCTGAAATACTCCTCAGGGCCATAGTAAATTTTTCTATTTAATCTACTGCCTGGCAGTTATGGGTGACATTAGTCAACTAAAAATTGATAATAGTTTTCAGAAACATTAGCTTGAGAAACATTTTCCAGTTAGTCTATAGCTATTTAATCGACTCTATGCTCATTTGTCCATGGAAGCTGTAAAATCCTACAATGAAGATCTAATTATGATTAACATAGCTGACCAGTTAAAAGACATAAACAGTAGTATGTCCATCAATTTTTACTCTGTTTGCTGAAAATTCAAGTTATGCCAGATGGTGCATTTAATACCTATTGTGCCTCTTGGTGCTTTTAATGCTTTCTTTGCCTGATGGTGCTTTTAGTTGCTGTGACATCATAGCTCTGAAATACTTTTTTGCTGTTGTTCTGTAGAAGAGCTAGCCATGTATATCACCTGGAAAATGGCAGGTTTAACAGATGTAGTCAGCAGCTGATAATGGATATTAAATGCTGCTATTCTAATTTACCATTTTGCCTGTATTCTTAGGATAGCAATAAAATGCTGTTGTAATAGACCACATACTCCCTACAGACACTCCCCCCACCTGTCATCCTTTATAATGTGCCAGATTTAAATGTAGTCTTTTGCTCCTTCCATCTTGTCAAACCTTTTTACAATCATTAACTTTATTAAAAGGCAACCAAGAAAATACAGAGTATGGACCAAATTTCAGTGTTGATTTATACCCCAGGCAAACTCATATTAGTCAATGGGATTGCATTGGGTGTAAATTAGCACTGAAACTGACAATCTGTGTGGATTTTCTATACCTCCTTATAATATATGCATATAGAAAACCTGTAATACAGTTCACATGACATATTTTAGGAACAGCAGAGGAAATAGGTGCTTTAGTCCAGTGTTTTTCAACAACCGGTCTGTGGACTGGCACCGGACCCTGAGAACTCCCTGACACAGTTCAGAAAGGCAGCATGCCGGTCCCTGGCATCAAAAAGGTTGAGGAACCCTACAAAAGTTTAGTCCACTGTGTGTCTAAGTCAATGGTGGCCAAAAAACAGTTTGCAAGCGTAACATTGCCTATGAAGCTTTATAATGTAGTCCCCAAAAATCTGCTGTGATCAGGATGGAGCATTATACGTGTGACCTTTGTAAGCCCAAGCTGCCACACTTGCTAAGCATGATGGGCAGCTGCCCTCTGCTCCATTTTATGGAAATTAAGTCTGGCCTTTGGCCTCCTAGCTCCTGCATCCTTCAGATAGACAAAGTTTAAGTGCCGCTGGCAAAAGTAATTGAAAGCTGAACGGGGGTTAATGTAAATTGCACAACCTCTTTTCCTATATTTTAGTTCTTTATGGAAAAATAAAATATTTATAAATATTCAGACCGTTCTTTTTCTCTTGCCTTCCCCATTTTTGCCTGTCCTGCTTAAACAACTGATTATAGTTTCAGCGCTCATGTACAAAATATATCCGTACAAATAAAACGCTAAAATTTTTTCCTCTGTAAAATCATACAATTTTTTCCACTCTGCCCTTAGCTAGAAACCTGGGAAAAGAGATGAGCCTTGCTGCTAGCTTAAGGACTCAGACTCTGTTAATGGAGTGGGGGAAGCAAAAGTTCAGACACAAAATCTCCACCAAAAACATTCTGCTACTGTCAGGGTTCCCTCCCGACTCTGAACTCTGGGGTACAGATGTGGGGACCCACATGAAAGCCCTCCTAAGTTTATTTCTACCAGCTTAGGTTAAAAACTTCCCCAAGGCACAAATCCTTTCCTTGTCCTTGGATGGTATTGCTGCCACCACCAAGTGATTTAGACAAAAAATCAGGAAACGGACCACTTGGAGTCCCTATTTCCCCAAAATATTCCCCCAAGACCCTTCACCCCCTTTCCTGGTGAGGCTTGAGAATAATATACTAACCAACTGGTTACAGTGTGAGCACAAACCAAACCCCTTGTTTTTAGGACACTAAAAATCAATTAGGTTCTTAAAAGAAGAATTTTATTAAAAAAAATAAAAAGTAAAAGAATTACACCTGCAAAATCAGGATGGCGGGTAACTGTACAGGGTAAATAAAAAGATTTAAAATACAGAGGATTCCTCTATGACTCTGCTTTCCAGTTACAAAACAGAAATGAAATTACCTCTTAGCATAGGGAAAATTCACAAGCTAAAACAAAAGATAATCTAATGCATTTCCTTGCCTTACTTACAATTTTTGTAATCTTAGATGCTCATTTCAGGTAGGTTTTTAGGAGATGTTTTTCCTGCCTGGTTCCTCTCTCTGTCCAGCGAGGGAACAAACAAAGTGAGCACAAACAAAATCTTCCCCCACACCCAGATTTGAAAGTATCTTCTTTCCCCATTGGTCCTTCTGGTCAGATGCAAACTAGGTTAATTGAACTGATTAACCCCTTATAGGTAAGGCAATTCAGTACAGCTACACAAGAGGGATTTTATGCTACCCGTAGCTGTATGTTTATGACAGCTACCAACTTCCAATGTTAAAATCTAGGAGCAGTTAGCTGGAGCATCCTAACTATTCTCTGTTGTTCATGGTAACATAAAGGGTGAGATGTGGCTTGCCAGGTAGAAATATAGAGTTACTGGATCAAAGTCAACTTCTTGAAGTGCACATGGAAATGATAGGAGCCTCTGCAGTTGTTTAAAATCTGTTCCCTGCAGATAATACCACCATGCAGAACATTACGTATATTCAAGGAGAAAAAAAAGTTGATTAACTTGATGGTAGATAATTGAAAGAAAAATTAAAACTATATTTATAGGATTATGTGTTGTCTAGAGTTCTTAATGAATACTGGTAAATATTTAAAAAAAATCTATTACATAATTACTATTCTCTGCTTAGAATAATAAACCAAGGCTAAAAAAGCAAAGGACAAATTCTGACATATCTTATAAAACCATTGGATTTAGTGTTCTCCCATTGTGCTCTCCCCAAATGATTTAGATAATGGCATAGAGAGTACACTTATACAATCTGTAGATGATACCACGCTGGGAGAGGTTGCAAGTGCTTTGGAAGATAGGATTAAAATTCAAAATGATCTGGACAAACGCAAAATAGTCCACTTAGGAAGGAACAACCAATTTTACACATACAAAATGGGAAATGACAGCCTAGGAAGGAGTACTGCAAAAAAGGAATCTGGGGGTCATAGTGGATCACAAGCTAAATATGAGTCAACAATGTAATCCTGTTGCAAAAAAAGAAACATCATTCTGGGATGTATTAGCAGGAGTATTGTAAGCAAGACACGAAAAGTAATTCTTCCACTCTACTCCATGATGGTAAGGCCTCAGGGGGAGTATTGTGACCAGAAAGATGTGGACAAATTGGAGAAAGTCCAGAGAAGAGCAACAAAAATGATTAAAGGTCTAAAAAACATGACCTATGAGGAAAGATTGAAAAAATTGGGTTTGTTTACTCTGGAGAAGAGAAGACTGAGGGGGGACATAACAGATTTTCAAGTTTCATAAAAGGTTGTTAAAAGGAAGAAGGTGAAAAAAAGTTCTCATTAACCTCTGAGGGTAGAACAAGAAGCAATGGGCTTAAGTTTCAGCAAGGGAGGTTGAGGTTGGACATTAGTAAAAACTTCTGCGCTCCCTCCAGGTAGCTAAGCACTGGAAAAAATTGCCTCCAGAGGTTGTGGAACCTCTTTCATTGGAGGTTTTTAAGATCAGGTTAGACAAACATTTGTCAGGAATGGTCTAGTTATTACTTAGTGCTGCTTTGAGTGCAGCAGACTGGACAGATGATCTGTTGAGGTCCCTTCCAGTCCTAAACTTCGATAATTGTATGCTTTTCATAAACTCTGGAAGTTCACTCAAATAAATACATAGATTATATATATGCACCCCCCCCATATATATGTGTGTGTATATATGATCTATCTATCTATCTATCTATCTATCTATCTATCTATCTATCTATCTATATATATGGGTTTGTGCATATATATAATCTATGTATTTATTTGAGTGAACTTCCAGAGTTCACACACACACACACACACACACACACACATATATAAAAAAACCCTGTAGGGTCACAAATATGGATGTACTAATTATACCTCTAATAAATAATCATATAGCAGGAAGGGCAAGACAAATTGTATTATTTTTAAAGACACTTTAACCTTTACATAAATATATAATTTGAGAAGCATGCTTTTTTATTTCAAGTAAGAACCATACAGTTTGGCTAACAGTTTACAAAATCATTTCAAACAATTAAACTATGTCTACTAGTCCTATTATTGACTATCTTTGTTTTCACTGATATTTAGAAAATATTTCGTAGAGTTTTTTTGTTGCTTTTTAATTAAAATCTGATTTTCTTCCCTGCTCTCCCCACTCCCCCACTGTGTATACTAGTTTAATCTCATTAACATTCTGTCAGGGTGATAGTTGGCTTTACTGAAACCTAAGCGTCTACGTTCATAGACTGTGTCAGTTTCTTGGGTTCCCTATTGTTGATGGGGCTTCTCTGTTCACCCCATGCTGGATGAAGTCTGCATGTGTCCTTACTAAGATACCGGCTGGTGATTAATGATGGGTACTTTATTCAATGGCATGTTATCTCTCAGCAGAAATGCTTGGGGAGAAAACAGGCTGTAATAAAAATACACACTTCACAATTTTGGAGTCTTCTCTGTTATCAACCTTCAATATATGTTTTTCGCTGTCCTCAGGCCACTGCATCCCCACAGAGCTGAAACATAACTTTGGAAAGCTCCACCTCTTTCTGCATCTGAAAAGAGAGAAGGCTGAGCTTTTGGAAGTTTAGGTGCAGCACTGCAGGAGAGAAGCTTCCTGGTATTGACATAATGCTTAAAAACTGAAAATGGAGAGAAAGGGAACAGATAGATGTAGAGACAGGACAGAGAGTGTAAGAACATGTAATGAAGAAGATGGTGATAGCAGCTCCTGGAGGATGAGGCATGGACTAAAACAATTTGAGAGAAGGCAAGATAAAAATGAAGAAAATGCTTAGGGAGCAAGACAGATGAGAAGGGGCTAATGAAATGTACAGTATGTGGGAGAAAACTAAGGATAACAGAGGAGAAATGGCAATAGAAATAAAGGGAAAATTAACTGATGTGGCATCTAGAAATAGAAGTAGTGGGATGGTGTAGATGGACATAATGGAAAAGATGCCATGGATAGAGGGAGGAGGAAGGGAGGAGAGAGAGGGGAAGATGACTTGGGGTATCTCATATCCGTACCATCCATGTAAGTTGGTGCATGTGCCTTAGTGACTATTTGGTAGTTGTTTCTCCCTCCCCTCCCCATAATATTTAAGGTCAATGGGTCCAAAGTTCTAATTCAGGTGGTCAGATATGCAGATTCCTGTCTTTGGTATGGTCAACACCTGTCATGTTCCTGTGCAAATACTTTCATTCTTCTGTGTATTCATTACTTGGGCTTCTATTTATTTTTCTTATTATCAGCAATGTACTACTGTAAAATCAGATAATGAAGACTTGTAGACTTCTTAGTGGGAAGAAAATGACAGTTGATAATAAGCAAGACCACTCTGGGCTATATTTTCAACACAGCATGCGTTGAGTTAGACATAGAACTCATATTAACAATCTACCATGCATGGTGCTGACAATTTACCCATTTTTTTTATCAGCTCTAAGAGAATACAGTAGTTGGAAAAAGATATGACCAGAGCCACCATATGTTTGTGATGATAAAGAGTTCTGGTTTTAATGTCATGTAAATACCCACAGAGCAATTATAAAATATGCATGTGTTAAATAATCCTTGGTAACATTTTCAATCCCTTGAATAAACATTTAATTTAGATTGAATCATATAATTATATTTTCTAGTTAATTATATGTGATTAATGTAACAATACATGAACAAACAGAGAGAGAGAGAGATGTTAGTTTAGGGGGGAAAAAACACTCCCCTCTTCCAGTAGTAACATACATCTCCCCATCCATTAAAGCTATTCTTTTGTTGCAATGGCTAAACTGCACATCAGTTTATGTAACATAGTTGTTGTATTTTGTTTAGATGAAAGACAAAATATCAGGGATGAATAATCCACTTTGGTTACAATGAAAACTCTTACTTCTCCAGGGACCCTCACCCACCCCTGAGATAAACTCAGACCATTTTTGATGTTTGCGAAAGTTTGTTTTACACATTTTTCCTGACTCTTGCACACAGTTACTGGTGATATGCTGTTTGGCTTCCCTAGTAGTGACAACTCAGAGGACACAGAGCTCCTGATAGACTCCTGATGTTGTGCTATCTCAAATTCACAAGTGTTAGTAGGAAGCTTAAGGCCACTGCCTGCCACTGGTCCTGGGGTCAGGACTGCAAAACAGACTCTTCCCTCTTTTTCTCCTGTAAGAAGGATCTGGTGGCTGTGAGGGGTGCCCTGTGGAGGGGTGGTAAGAGCATTCCAGAATGTAGGTTGCAGTGGGTGATGGATGCTGCAGGGCCTCTGTGACATTACTCAGGGTACAATCTGGACTGATGAACAGCTGTGTCCCCTCAGTTCATGAACCTGGAGTGCCTTTTACATTGCTTTGCTGTGAGACCTACTACTCCTGGTCTGCTCACACATAGCCTCCAGCATGTAAGTTACATGTTATAGGCCTGGTCTACACTACAGAGTTAGGTCAACATAGGCAGCTTACATTGACCTAATTATGTCCGTATACAAACTACAACTTTGCTCCCGCCAATGTTAGTGCACTATTATATCGTCATAATAACTCCACCTCAACAAGAGGTGTAGGGTTTATGTCGGTATAGTTTGGGTGACACGGCATCCATGTAGACACTATATTACTTACATCAGCAGACACTACATTACTTACATCAGCTGTTAGCTGTTGTTCTTGTCAATTTCATGGTTCCATGTTGGGTCCGTGAAATTGACAAGAAAGTCAGGCTGTCACCTGGGCAAATGGGGGCCCAGCTGCCCCCGGTCTCCCTGCTTCCAGCCATGCTGCGCCCACCCCACTTGGAGCCCAGCTGCCCCCCAACTCTCTGCACCTAGTCCCCGGCCAAGCTGCTGCCCTGGCTCCCCGTTTCCTCTTCTGAGCTGGGCTGCGCCCGCCCGGCTTCCCACTGTCAGCCAGGCTGCTGCCCAGAGTCTCCTGGCTCCCTTCAGGGAGTCCTTGTGCTGCATGGAGGCTCCTTGCTCCCAATTGGGATCCATAGTGTAGTGCCTGGATGCTCCTGGTTCCTCACTTCCTGCTGCCAGAAGTCTGGCTGCCCGGGCTCTTGCTCCCCACTGAAGCCAGGCTTCTGGTGGGGAACTTGAGGAGCTTTGGGACAGCTGCCGAGCTCCCAGGATGTAGCCCACTGAGGAGCTGGACGGGTGCAGCCTGGCGGCTGCCCAGACACTTCCATCTCCACGTTCTTTGCGGGGAGCCTGGCGGTTGTACCAGTTGTGCAAACTCCCAGCTGTGAGCTCTACACTGGGAGCCCGGCAGGGAGCAGGAAGCCGAGAGCTTGGGGGCAGCCAGGCTCCGGGTGGTGCTGAGTGAGGAATCAAGAGCCTCAGGGACAGCTGGGCTTCCAGTGGTGGTGAGTGGGGTGCTGAAAGCCTGGGGGGCAGCCCAGCTCCCAGTGGTCAGCTCCCAGAGCTGACGGGCCAGGGTCTCAGCCCTGCATACTGCCCCTCTTATGTTGGTGGAAGTGCTCCCGGTGAGGATGCACACCACCAACAGAAGGGGGGTAGCATGGACATAAACCACTGCCGTAATTACATAGGCCAACTTACGTTTCTAGTGTACACATGCCCATAATATATGAAAGTGCTTAACAGTTCGCCACTCTTGAATTACACTGCAGAGCAACACCAGAAAATTCACAGTCCCAGACATGTACATCTTGTATTGCCCAGCTCAGCTCTCCCTTGGACAATAAAAGCTCATATACAATCCATTATTTTATTAATAGAAAAAGATATTCACAAATCCTGTTGTCCCAAATGAAGTTTCCCAAACACTTCAATCCAAACACACTGCTTTAGATAAAATAATAAAACAAGGTTATTTGCTATAGAAAGACAAATTTTAAGTGACTACATATAATGAGGTATAAAATCACAATTGGTTATGAGAAAATAAAAGTCAAAAGCAACTAATTTAACAAACAAAGTGAATTCAAAGCAAAGGTCTCTCTCGCCACATGTTTCAGCAGTCTTACTGGCTGAATTTCTTTCAGTCAGGATCCCTCCCCCAGTCTAATGGTACTTAATTGTTCTTCAAGTGTTGTTGATGCCATGGATAGGGAGAAAGGGAAAGATAATTTGGGGTATCTGCTCTCTCTTCTTGTGGTTCTTTCTCTTCTTGGGGATCATCTGCAGCTGAGGTTAAGGAGAGAGATAAATATGTGTGGATGGGGACCTCAAGCTGTTTCTTTGTCAAGATATAGATTTTTTGCCCACACCCTGATTCCTGCCAAAGAATGGCGACTTAACCAGGTGATGGTGGTCCATTTGACATTTTTTTACACCTGGCTGAGGTGTTGCTAGCCTTTTGTCTGTGGAGAAACTGGTTTGTGACTGCTCCCCAGTTGGAGCATGTTTTAGTAATATCATACAGTATAATCTTATAACTTTACACACAATGTCGCCACACATATTTTACCTGTACAGTCATGGTCAGCAAATTATGAGTTTTCAATGGATACCTCACAAAGCATATTTTGTATGCAATTTATCATAGTCCCGTAAAAGGGGTGAACATAGGGATATATGCTGTCACAGCCTCCCTTCCTAAAAAAGGGACCTATGGGTCTGGAGACCACAAACTCTTTCCCCAACAAGAGTGCTGATCCTGCTGGTGGAAGTGCCGTGGCTACTGACAGGTGGGAGGAGGATGTAGATGGTGTGATCCTATTATTTTCCACTCCAAAATAATTAAATAAGAAAACAATGTGTAAAACCATATTATATATTAAAAATATCATTTAGCAGGCTCCTTGTGGAGTGCCATCCATGCCATTCCAGACCAGTGCACTTTGGGGAACTGCAGTGAAGATGGAGCCAGGTGGTGTGAACTATGGAAAAGGAAGAAAGATACATTAGCTTTTACTTGTGCTCAATAGCCCTTTAGCCTGGTTAGTGGGATGGCATTCAGCACATACCACTGAACTCAGTGTGATCGTGTTCATAATTTCTTTAACTTTCTGGGAAAGTAAACAGCACCACTTTAAATCTAGTCTGCTCCTTCAAGACAAACCCACTGAAGTGCTAAAGGAGACTAACAGATTGGCTTTATGAACTAATCCTGCAGCTTCGGGGTGCACTGTTTTCCTGTGTTTTGTGCTTTACTTATTTCACTAATCTAATCACTAATCAGAGTCTCTGCTGGATGGCTATTCCAGGAAGTTGCAGACCTTTGCCTGGAAGCTGCACTGCCCAGACTCGTGCTACAAAATCAGAAACATTGATTAGCTGACATGGTGAAGTTTGAACTAGGAAATATCTCCTCCAGCTTGTCTGAGTAGCTGCACGTGCATTGTTAGCAATGTTGTTGTAGCCATGTTGCTCCCAGAATATGAAAGAGACAAGGTGGATGAGGTAATATCTTTTACTGGACCAACTTCTCTTGGTGAAAGAGATAGAGGCAAGTTTTGGAGCTGCAGACCCGAAGAAGAGCTCTGTGTAGCTCGAAAGCTTGTCTCCATTTCTGTCTCTTCCACCAACAGAACTTGGCCCAATAAAAGATATTATCTCACCCAACTTGTCTCTCTCATACTTACATATATGTATTTTATTCTCTCTCTAGCTTATTTCATAACCATGAGATCCACTGGAACCAAAGAAATCTCCCAATAGCCCCATCCCTTGACTTATTCTAGTATATCTAGACTTCACAAAACATGAAAAATATACTGCAGGCAACAATCCTGGATTGCCCCAAGGTGAAGAAATGAGCTAGCAAGTTGTTTCCATTTCTGATTTATCTGATTTTAGAATTCATATTTTCTGTCATTCATACTCACACTGTTCTTCCAAATAAACTGTACAAACCAAGAGTCTGATAATGCTCCTACTATAGCCCATGGAAGTTTTACTGTGAATTTTATGGGGAGCAAGATTGGGCTTAACATCACTATGGGGAAACTGTATAAGCATTATGTCATTTAATGGGAAAGTATTCAAACTGTAGAATTTGGTGCAAGATTTAAATCCAGTTGTAATTTGATTTTAAATCATGTTTTAATCCTTGAGGGGGCCACTTAGGGATCTGGGGCAAAATCAGTACTTGGTCCTGCTAGTGAAGGTAGGGGGCTGGACTTGATGACCTTTCAAGGTTCCTTCCAGTTCTAGGAGATAGGATATCTCCATTTATTTATTTATTTATTTAGAATATTTATCTTTCACTATTATTTTTTTTTCTCTTTGTGCTTCCAGTTGTTCCCTGAACTCAGTGATGCTCCAAAATGCTTAATCAAATACAAAAAGCTTGATTGTTTGTCTATGGTGCTATAGCTATGGATATTGGAGTGACAGTTTTAAGTAGTAGGGGGGTTTGGTAAGTTTTCTGTGATTACAGGTATCAGGGAGTGTTCCTAATCAGCATATTAAGTTTTTAGAATTTACTATATAGAGCTTTGTCATTGGGCCAGCAGGTGTGGGAGAGGCCTTAAGGCCTTTACCAATAAAGCAGGCACATACATTAGAAAATCAGCTGATTGATGTTAGTGAATTTGTAGCTGTGGGTTTAAACAAAGGTACAGTTGCATTTATGCTACTTGTTCATAATTGTTTTGAAGCATCGTAGTCATGTATGGTGCTCTCTGTGCCTGCAGAATTTCAAATCAAGTGTGAATCAATCAAGTTATGTCTGATATTGTACATAAAGGTGTGCAAAGGGAAATAAAAGCAAATATGTGGTGTATCCAGTTGCCAGGGTTGGCGGTACACTTCTTGCTCTGGTATTTCAAGTTACAAAAGCAATTAGCCTCTTTTCGGAGGTGTTGCCTGCAAAGACAATGTGGGTGGCAGTATGACTGGTTGCGTGGGTACAAGCCTGGGGGCTCTGGGTTCTGTTTCCACTTGTACCATTGACACATTGTGTGATCTTAGGAAAGCAATTTCATCTCTGTGCCTTGGTTTCCTAATGTATAAAATGAAAGAACGATACTTTCCTACCTTTTGTACAGCGATTTGGCAGAGATGAATATTGTTATAATCACTGATTATTTATAAGTTTTTTAATGAGAAAAACTCTTTCACGGTTTCAAAAAGGGACATAATAAAGAATGATGTTCTTTTTTCAGTCAGTCAACTCTTTACTCTGTGACACTGAGCTTTTTAGGCTTCCCAAATTTATTGTGTAATAATAGGAAATGTATTCCAAGAGCAACTGCTGTACACTGATAAAATGCATGCACATTCCGTGGTTACTATTTCCACTTTTGTACTTTAATCAGAATAAATTCCCATTCAAGTTAAAAAAGATTAATGTATATCTCATTACCATCCAGTGATCTATTTTAAGCATTTTACAATTTCATGTCAATTTCCTTTGCTGTAAATGGGTGCCATACATTCCATGGTTTGAAGCAGAAGAATCATTGTTTATGAATTGTGAGCACAAATGGAGTATTAATATAATAGCAATCCTTAACCCGGATGGGTATGTGCTGTGAAGTCAGTGACCCGAGTCCAAAAATGTTTTTGTTATGCAATTTTAAAATGTTATGAACTGGTCTGTACAAGTCTAGCCACTCTTGAACATGAGGATAATTGTCTATCCCTGAGAGACAGGGGAGGGCAAAGTGTATATCAACCTGTGCACCCTCACCTATTGCCTTCTAAATTGGGTACTGTAGTTCAGCTACACATTCAAATGGGCCTGGAGAAGTTCAGTTTAAGTTGAAGAATCTCTTGGTCTCTAAAGTCCTTTTGGACTCTACAGCACTGGCCTCAGAAATACCAGTTTCTGTGGTTATGTCTCCTCAGCTGCTGGGAAGGAGTCTTGCATTTTGGGTTTACAGATACATGCTAGTGGGGCTTGTGCTATCAGATTAAAAATAGCAGTGTGGAAGTTCTGGCTCAGACTCTAAGCCTGGGGAAGGGGTGGGCTTCAGAGTCTGAGCTTCAGCCTGAGCCTGAATGTCAAAGCAACATCTGCACAGCTATTTTAGGGCGCTAGCCCGAGCCTGTCGAACTGGGCTGCAAGACTTGCGCACAGCAGCTATGTAGACATACGCTGTGATCGTTAGCCTTATATAATGGCTTCCAGAGCAGCAGGTGCAAAATGAATGAAACAGTAACACAAAACACTACACCACAGCTTCAGAAACATGCTGACATTTTTATAAAGGCTGGGGTCTGTGCACTTTGAAAATGTATTTTATTTCTCTACATCACAGCAGCTGTACCTCAACAATATAACCATACTTAAAGATACTCTAGTGACCTTGCTGCTTCAATGTTTCATAACTTCCTTTTAGTCTGCATGTTTCCCAACTTTACAGGCTGTGTCCATATCAGACTTTTCATCTTTAAAATCTCCCACTCTTGCAAGCAGGAGTGTAAACAGGTCATCTGCATTTTAACCACCATGTCCATGTCCTTTGCTCAGAGCAGATCTTGATGAGATGGCATTAAAACACCGGTAACCTGTCTACAGTACTGCTCACACCATTTCTGTTCTACAAACAATGGGCCACGCTAGTCGTAGCAACACTGTGGATTCTAAGAAAAAGTCTACTGTACACAAAATCCAGTGTTCAATCTCTCTAATCTTCGGCTACAGCTATTAGACATCAACTTTTAATGATCTCCCTACTGTCAATCACTGCTTTTCCAGTTTTGCCCGACATTGTAATTAACAAGATGTGACTTGACTGAGTAGTGGGGTCGGCACTATATTTTGGCAAGTGCCAATGAAATAAAACCTTTATTAATGGTTTTTTTTTTAAAGGGATTGCAGCTCACTCAAAAGTTGATAAAGAGCACAGAGAATTAGCAATGGGAAATGGAGGATTTGGGGTACAAATTCCAAAAGTGCCTAGGTGACTATGAAGCCTAAAACATATTTTCAAAAGTGACTTTGGACCAGATTTTTAAATGTATTTAGGCACCTAAAGATGCAGATAGGTGTATAGTGGAACTTTCAAAAGCACCTAAGCAGAGAGCATCAGTTCAAGGTACATACGGTTTTTTCCCCATTGTTCTAGCTCTTTAGCATGTCTGGCTAGCTGTGCGGTTAGACACCTAAGTCTCTTTGTAAATCTAGTGACTTTGGAGCCAAAGTTGGAGTTTCAAAAATGATTTAGGCACAAAGGGATGCATTTTCAGATGTATTTAGCCACCTAAAGATGCAAATAGGAACATAATAGGATTTATAAAAGCATCTAAGTAAGTTAGGCCCGTAACTCCTAATGATTTCAATGAGACTGAGGGACCTAAACTGCTTAGGTGCTTTTGAAAACTCCACTGTACACCTATCTGCATTTTTAGGTTCCTAAATACATTTAAAAATCTGACCCAAAGTCACTTTTGAAAATGCATTTTAGGTTCCAAAGTCACCTAGGAACTTTCTGAATTTGTACCTCAAATCCTCCATATCTCATTGCTAATTCTCTGAGTTCCTTATCTTTGTCCTTGCTACTTTCAAGCTTTTTTGTCTTATTCATTGACTTCCTTTCCAAAAGTAAAACAAGGGGAAAGTGCACTGCTCATTCAAGTAAAAGATCACAGATGCATAAAGCTGAAAACCCTCCCTCAAGAAAATATCGCCACAAGATGTGTGAAATGTTTACAGATTATCACATCACACAGGCCCAAGGCAGAGTCTTGTCTTTGCAATTGAAACTCTGTTTTCACAATCCTGAAGTCTAAATTAGCTCATCTGCTGCCAAGTGCCATCCAGAAGCAGAGTCTGTACCAAAATAACCATTGGCTGCTGAGCTGAAAAATGTAATGATCGCTTTAAAGAACATCAAGGGGCATCTTTGCTTTTCTCCTCGCCTTTTCCTCTTTCAAAATGAAGTTCCAAAAGATTAAGATCAAACCTTTTAATACAGCAACAAAAAACTAACTTGCAGCAGGTGGTGTCATCTGCACATGTTCATCCCAACCCAGGCAATCTGCCACCTGATTGTGGAGAGTCATGGGGAATTTCAGAGTAATTAAAATTGTATTAGGGGGAGCAAGATTAGTAACTGAGGTTGCTATAGAGAAGGACAATCACTCTGAAACTAAAAATGAATGCATCAAGTTAATTTGCACTCTTCTGACCTCAGACTCATTAGAGCAAATTAACTGCCCTTGCAAATATTGTGCAGACTCGAAATTCATGATTTCTGCTGATTGTGAATAAAATAATGCACAAATATATCAAAACTGTTTGTGACATTGTGACGCTTTGGGGGTTCACCCTAAGGTGACTAGATAGCAACTGTGAAAAAACGGGACAGGGGATGGGGGTAATAGGCACCTACATAAGAAATAGTCCCAAAAATGGGACAACTGATCATCCTAGTTCACCCATACCAGTAAGGGGTTCTGTCACTGCCTGCCCTGAAACCTTGGGTGTCTTTAGGCTGTGCAGCTTTGACTCAGAGCCCTGACATTTAGTAGCAGGCCCACAGCATATAGGCCTCACCCTGAACTTCCACCAGGCCAGTTACTCCTTGTAGGGACAGGCGTCGACTCCGTGGATGCTCCGGGGCTGGAGCACTTATGGGGGAAAATTGGTGGGTGTTCAGCACCCACCGGCAGCTCCCCACCCCACCCCCCTACCCCAGCTCACCTGCGCCTCCGCCCCCTCTGCGAGCATGCCGCTACCTGACTGCTTTCCCCCCTCCCTGCCAGCACTTTCCGCCGTGAAACAGCGGCAAGCGCTGGGAGGGAGTGGGGAGGAGTGGGAACTCAGCGCGCTCAGGAAAGGAAGCGGGGCCAAGGCTGGGATTTGGGAAGGGGTCCAATAGGGGCAGGAAGGGGGCGGGGACTTTGGGGGAAGGGGCACGGCGGGGGGGGGGCATGAGCACCCACCGGCGCCATGAGAAGTTGGCACCTATGTTTGTAGGGTGACCCCAACAACACTTCCAGTCCTGAGTCTCCCCAAAATCACCTTCCCTGCTGTGTCCAATCCCTCTTACTAGACAGTCACTGAGGTAGTACCAAGTTTGCTGCCTCCAAAGAGCCAATACACAAAACAGCTGGGGTGGCACACTGCACCTTACTTCATAGAACTGAAACAGTTTGTACCAAAACCAAGAATACGTTTATTAACAAAAAACATAGATTTAAGTGATTTCAAGCAAGAGTGAAAGAAATATGAAAGGGTTGCAAACAAAACAAAACTGACATGCTTTCTAGCATCTAAAACTTAAGTCTAGCAAGATATAGTTTTTCCTAACTTAGTTTCTGATTTACAGCAAGTTGTTAGCATGCTCCAGCATGACAGGCTGTACCAGCAAGGATTCAACCTTCTTCGTTCCCTCGGGAGATGGATGACTTGAATATCTCTTTGCCTCCCTTATATTATCCCCAAGTTCATTGTCTCTGTGTCAAGATCCAGGAAAGTTTGTGGGGTGGTGTGTGGGAGGGTGCAGACTCCATCCCCCTGTCATGATCATTAAGTGGTCTTCTCCCATTCTTGTTATCTTGACGGCTTTATTTACCTTCTATGTAAATATACGTGCATTGTCTGCTACTCCAAAACATAATATCGTGAGTATCCATACTTTCACATATAATTTTTTTACATATATTTCATAGTGATATTAATGAAAAGCATGTTACTAGTTTTCAAATGATATATTACAAAACAACTTTTAAATTAATATCATGACAACTGTGTGTTGGGGCAATGAGTGTGTCAGGCCTGTTGTGAGTTTTGGTATGTTAAGCTCTTTGACAATTGGTATTGTGAGGGGCTGAGGGAGGAGCTCACAGACATCAATTTAGTTTTGATTATGCCTGTAGACCATACTTCTCCATTTACAGGAGAAGTATAGCCAAATCACTTATGTGAATCTGAATTAATTTAATTGACAATAATGAAGTTAATACAGATTAGCACTAGCATAAATGATCTAAGCATTGGGCCCCAAATCATGGTTTTCTTTCACGATTGCAGGCTGCATGTACATACCTTCTTTATTAACCCATATTCTTGAGGAGTTGAGTGAAAAGAGTTCCTGCACTTCCTTATCTTGCTACCATGAAAGCCCATCGGATTCCACATACAGGAGTAAAAATTAAAGTGTTGAGAAACCAAATTCACTGTGTAGGCAGTAAAATAAAATATTAAACTTAATTTATCAACCTATAAATACAATGTACTTACCATTTTCATTGTTTTCATACTGTGTTTATTCTTTCCCCCAAATTAATTCCTTTTAAAATAGCTTTTTGTGTAGTAATAACTCTAGTGAAACCAGAAGTATTGTTATATATTGATATATATTTAATGTAACATAATTCAGGATATATTCTTATGAGAATTTATGGACTATTTGATTTCTTCAAAACTAAGCCCTCATTGTTGTATCTCACAGTACGCTCAAAGGTGACATGTATTTCATTTATCACTATACACCCTGTAGTTTGGTGTTGCTTATTTAGGCATTGATAAATTAAATGTGTAGGTTTTTTTACCTAAGAGATAAAAAAGAAATGGATAATAATTACTTATGAAAGTTGTTCTGTTGGGGTAAGATCCATTAGTGCCCTAGGACAGTGTTTCCCAAACTTGGGATGCCGCTTGTGTAAGGAAAGGCCCTGGCGGGCCGCGCCAGTTTGTTTACCTGCTGCGGCAACAGGTCCGGCCGATCACGGCTTCCACTGGCTGTGGTGCGCTGCTCCAGGCCAATGGGAGCTGCGGGAAGTGGCGGCCAGTACGTCCCTCGGCCCACGCCGCTTCCAGCAGCTCCCATTGGCCTGGAGCAGTGCACCCCGGCCAGTGGGAGCCACGATCAGCCAGACCTGTGGACGTGGCAGGTAAACAAACTGGCCCAGTCTGCCAGGGGCTTACCCTACACAAGCGATGTCCCAAGTTTGGGAAACACTGCTCTAGGAGGTAGGGGGTACAGTAAGTTCTTTAATTATTATACAAACCCATTTAGTTCTATAGGTTTATGCTTTACATCTTACCATGCCTTTCTTTGAAAGTTAAGGCTCTGCGATGAGCTTGAGGCATTTGGACATATGTAGAGCCCAATCACATTCCTAATGAAGTAAATGGGAATTTTGTCATTGTCTTCAGTTTGAGCAGTATCAGGCCATTACAACAGATAAAAAATATATGGCACTACAGTACAAAAAGGCATAGAGAGGTACTGTTTTTAACTGATGAAATTTTCATATATTTAATAGATTAAATTATCCTATTAGTCTCAATAGTAACTAAGAACCACCTTCTATTCCAAGAACTAGCCGTGCTGCTTTGATGTTGCCTATAACATAAAACATAGCAGTGTGTGCAGTTAATAGAAAAATAAATCAATAGCAAAGGAAAACACCAAACTTTACCCACAATTCTGCTCCTGAAGAGGATGAGAGAAAGAACAAACCACACTTGACAGATGTTAGTCTATCAGTTAATACACGTCTGGAAAATTCTTAGATATTACGCTTAGGAGGGTAGAAAAGAATAGATTCATTATTAGAATTTTTCAATACCTTAGTTTTAAAAGTTATGTTTTATGCTAAAATGGGGAAAAAAAGTTTGTTGCAAAAATAACTTGAAACTACATGCCTATCTGAAGTGGGTCTTTACTTTAGATACACAGGAAAGTGATCCAAATTTGCAATATATTCTTTTTGTTCAAATACTGTAGGTTTCCAGTTTTGACAGTAATTTTATCAAAAATGCATATTTGGAATACGAAATGAAATTTGAAGGCTATATTTCTTTATCTTGTAATTCAAACTATAATAGATCTTTGAAATGGGATGTTATAGTTGCCTCCATTGTACTTTTTTTCTCAAAAGCATTTTGTGCACAGAACTCTTTAAAATTCTATTTGAAAAAAAAATGTTGTTGTAGCTGTGCTGGTCCCAAAATATTAGAGAGACAAGTGGGTGAGGTAATATCTATTACTGGTCCAACTTCTGTTGGTGAAACGGACATGCTTTTGACCTACCCGGAGCTCTTCCTCAAGTCTGGGAAAGGTATTCAGAGTGTTGCAGCTAACTACAAGATCAAACAGTTTTGGGGGCATTTAGTGCACTGGATGAGTATACCAGATGTTGTGATAGTCACGTGTAGGACCCATGGATCTTGAAAGGTGTATTGTGGGGGGTATTGATAATTATAGCAATGGAGATATGTCTTCAGGTTTTGCATTTGATGTTCTGGCAGGGTCTGGTGCCACTTTAAGTTGGTGTTTCCTGGTCTGCGAGGAACTTGCTTCTTATAATGAACTTGGAGAGGTTGGGGTTTGTTTGAAGGTCAGAAGAGAGGTTCTGGAAAGCTTTCTTTTAGGATGAGGTCCCCATAAGAGTATGGGTTGTTAATTTTTGATGATACCACAAATGGATTTCAACCTGGGGTGGTAGGTGACAACTAGAGGTGTACAAACAACGAAGAGTCCTGGTGGCACTTAGAGACTAACAAATGTATTTGGGCATAAGCTTTCGTGAGCTATGACCCACTTCATAGTGGGTTATATCCCACGCACGCTTAGTCTCTAAGATGCCACAAGGACTCCTCGTTGTTTTTACTGATACAGACTAACACGGCTACCCCTCTGAAAACTAGGGGTGTGTATTTGGAGAGGGAACTCACCCAGGAAAATGATAATAGACAAAAACATCTTAGCTGTTGGTGAACACTTTTCTCATAGTGATCACTCCTATGTCTGACCTATCAGTTCTCATCCTCAAAGAAAAACTGTACAACACTTTCAAAAGACGAGCCTGGGAGATTAAATTCATAACTTTGCTAGACACTAAAAAATCATGGTCTTAATAAAGACACTGGATTTATGGCTTATTACAGCAATTTGTAACTCACTAACCCCCATTTTTGTCCTATGACTTACAGGGGTGTTGACAGGCCACCTCACCTTAGAATATGTGCTAACTACTTATGCTAAACTATCTGTTTGATCTTGTATTTTGCTGTGACACTCTAAGTACCTTTTCCAGACTTTGTGAAACTGAAAAGCTTGTCTGCCCCATGGATGGAAGTTAGTCCAATAAAAGATATTTCACCCACCATGACTGTTTGAAAAAAATATATTTAAAAGGTGCAGTAACTAGTATTTACATCCTGAAAAATCTTGTGGAGCTTTTCAAATTGTTATACAAATTATACAGAAGAATCACTCCGTACTCTACCAAAATGAAGATGTCTCTGTAGAGAAATGTTTTAACCGTGCAGAGCATCATTACACAGCAGTGCAGGGCACAACATGAAAAAGAATACCAAATCTCAGTGGTTCCGATATGGTGGTCTATGATACAGAGCACTTCCTGGTGGAATGTGAACTGTCTGGTCACATAGTGCTGACTCTTCCCTCTTACAGCTGCTAAATCTCAGTAAAATAAGTTAAGGCTACATTCACTACTTCTGTATATAAGAAAAGCCCTACTTGCCACAGGGATGTTGTTTGATCACTACTGGGAAAGAAGGTGAATTATAGATTACAAATGGGAGAGAAAATGATCCTATCCTTGAGACAAACTTCAGGTATGTTCCATGTTATGGAAAAGTTTGAGTAGGGTTACCATACGTCCGGATTTTCCCAGACATGTCTGGCTTTTTGGTCCTCAAATCCCCATCCGGGGGGAATTGCCAAAAAAACGAACATGTCCGGGAAAATACTCCCAGCTTTGTTTTGCCAGTATCCCTGCCCCAGTCCCCTGCTTACCTTAGGGCGGCTCCGGCAGGCTGCGAGCTGCAGGCAGATTCCCCCACGGTGGCAGTGGTGGCTGCTGCTGCTCCCCCCAGACACCTCAGCTCTGTGCAGTTGAAGAGCCGAGCTGCCCGAGCGCTACCGGCTTCACGGTTTGCCGGGGAGCCCCCAGACCTCCAGACCCTGTGCCCCCAGCTGGGCGCTTCCCCTCCCAGCTCTGGCTGCGCTGGGGAAGCGCCCAGCCGGGGGTGCAGGATCTGGAGGTCTGGGGGCTGCCCAGCAAACCGTGAAGCTGGTAGCGCTCGGGCAGCTGTTTCACGTGGCTGGGAGGGAGGAGGGGGCGGAGTTGGGGCGGGGACTTTGAGGAAGGAGCGGGGAAGGGGTGGGGGCGGGGAAGGGGCGAGGCCAGGGTCCCGTGGAGTGTCCTCTTTTTTTAATGTTTAAATATGTTAACCCTAAATTTGAGAACCCCTAATATATCCATTTGATGCTTCAGGCTCAATTTGGGCAAATAGAGTGTGTTTATCCGAGTTGAAATTTGACCTGGATTTTATGGTCCATTATTATGGAAAATGCCATATGCTCTTTTAGGATCTCAGTTTTAAATTTAATCCCGCAGCAGAGGTCCCCCAACACTGTACAGTTGAACTGGTTTAGTTCTGACTTGGTGGTCATACTGCTATCTACTAAATCACCAAAAATATTAATTAAAAATATCAAATAAAGGCGCACTTTGGTGTTTCTTGACTGATTAAGAGTGTCATTTCTTGCATCAACTACTTGTGCTGTTCTGTCACCCTACAAATGTTCACGGTGGCACTGTTGATTAGACAAGAGGCACAGTGGTCTGGACATTTACATATAAAATATATGCATTTCATTATACTGATGTATTCTGTGATGGATAACCACTTTATCAATTATTAATTTTGACAAGTATTTTTGTAGGATATATGTATTTTGCTATTGTTGCACATATTATATAATCATTAAATCCTTGATATTTTATTAATGATAAACAGAATTGTTGAAAGTACAAGTTTACTATCTGTTTTAAAAATAAAAGATAAGGAAATACAACAAAATTAAGACAGTATAGATTATGAGTGACCCTAAGTATGTATATTAAACAAATAACAGTACTGAGTTTTTTAATCAGTTTATGCTAGTTAGTTCAACTTTCATCAATAGTTTAAGGGTTAATCAAATAGAGGAAGTAAAGTATTCTATTTTTTTTATTAGTTCATTCTTGTAAATCACATTTCTGTAGTTAATATTCATTTTTACAACAGTAGTGGTGAAATACATTTATTGGCTGCAGTCACAAGAATTCCCAGCAGGAATCTATGTATGTTTAATTTCAGCAAATCAGTATGTTTCCCATACATCACAGTAATAGCAATTTGGAGGTTATATCACTGAAGTAACTGTTGCCTCAATTTTCAGCAGCCTGTCAATTTGGGGCAGTCCCAGAAGATATGAACATGAATCCCCATATGATGGCATTTCCTCCAGCAATTTGCTGTGAATTTTTTCTCTACTATTTACAAGATAAGTGAGCAAAAATATAGGACCATAATTTGCTACTGGCAGTATCTCCATGAAGAGGAATTTATCCCATTCATAGTGACTAGTATTATATCTGTCTGTTTTTGGTACTTATATGGCCCCAGTATCTGAGAACTTCACTATCTTTAATGTACTTGTCCTCAGAACACTCTGCTGAGGTAGGGAACTATTATCTCCATTTTACAGATGGGGAACTGAGGCACAGAGAGGCTAAGCGACTTGCCCAAGGTAACAAGGTGGTGGAGTAGGGAATTGAATCAGGGTTTCCCAAGTCCTAGGCTCATGCCCTAGTCACAAGGCTATTCTTCCTCTCCAGGACAGTCCTCTAAAGAGATTTTCTGGTTCATTTTCTTTTTCTGTTCTAACCTTGAATTGTCAATATTTACCTGTAGTTCTGTAGAAAAAGATTCATACAACATATCTATTTCTTTTTTTTACAAAATATCTGATTATCTTGTAATTTCTTTATATCATCTTTTACTGGGGATACATCTAATTTAAAAAGTTCTTATGATTTTATAAATAATATCTTAACCATAAGAGACACAAATCCTGTTTATAAATACATTGTTATTATAATTGTGTGTATGGTTTAACATAGCTTTGTTAAAAACATTTCATAAATATTTTCATCCCATTTGCACTAATTTTGTTTCGCATCTTTTTATAAAATTAGATATAATATCTGGGATGTTCTAAATGATAATAACTTTTTAAATATCTCTCTCAAGTATTTGTCATTTTATCATACATTTCTATATTTTCAATACATTAGAAATCCATCTATTATTTCTGGTAATTTTTTTCTGATTTGGCTGACTGACTAAAGAGAGTAGAAATTTCCCAGAATTAAGCAGTTTTGAAAATCTCAGCCTTATGTATAAATTGAGTGTCAGACTTTTCAGTAAGTAGCCATTTAATCTCATCATTTTTGATCCAAACTGTAATAAACTTTAATTGGCTTTCATGGTGGCATAATCCTCATGGTGGCATAATCCTAAATCTGGAAAGATTAAACCTCCATTTTCATTTCAAGAGCTGAAATGATTTCTATATTGTTCTTGATTTATTCACATTAAATGTATTTCAAACTTCATATTAATCAGTTAATTCTAACTATTTTGTGTGGATTGGTAGTTTAAGGTATTTGCACAAAAATAGTATTCTTGGACATTTATTTTATGTAGTTGATTGTCTTTCAGCCAATTTTTTGCAAGTGCTCTGAGTTCCTCCTTTTTTGGCTCAGGAATCTGTGTTAGTAATGCATCTCCAAATTTTCTGTGCCTCAAGATAGTAGTCATGAAATAGATTTTCTGTCCTCATACAGAACATGACCTTTCTTCCAGGCTGCTTGTCAAATTTCTTACTTAAATAGCTAATCTAGGAAATAGATAATTAGATCTGGGTGGAATGACCAAATATTTTTATTTTGATGTTTATATTTTATGAAACTTTCTGAGACATAATCAAAATCCTTCTAGATTTAAAACTTTGTAAGGAGCTGAGGGAGACAAAAACTCTAGCATTTTGTTATTTTCTACATTCACAGGAATACCAGACATTCTAATATGGTTCCTTTTTAGCCACATTTCACTCTTAAGAGCCTCTCCTGATTTACCAGAAAAATCATAGTTTTATCACTCAGAGATTTCTATATTCCTTAAATCTTTGCTGGAAATCCTCCTACTCTCTCTTCTTGTCTACCCATATTCTCAGTGATTTCAGTATATGTGGTGTTTAGCTTACCAAAGAAAGCAGATGAAGACATTCAACTCATTTTTTAATTAACTTATTGTAAACAGTACTGACAGACCTGTCTAATCTCTGGCTTTTGATCAGAGACCTCTGGCTTTCTCCTCCTGTCTCTAAATCCCCATTGCGCACACACCATGCTGCAGGGCAAGCAGGAGTGAAGACTATAACAGGCAGAGAGCATATCCTTCCTCCTGGCCCTGTTTCTCATCTCTTCCCCCACCCTCATTTTGGACCTGCATTCCTTTGAAAAGACTGCTCTCAAAAAGTGCCAGACCAGACTGCTCTGAAGAGAAGCTCAGCCTCAATAGATACTCTAGGATTTTATGTGTTGGGTCTGGGAAGACTGATTTTTGAGGGAGAGAGAGAATTGAGTGAGTGTGCCACGTGTAAATACTTAATATGTGCTTGTGGGTGATTATTTGCAGGAAAGGAAATTTTTTTGTTGATCGGAGTTTTATTTGTGGGGAAACCATTTATTTATGTCTTCCTTTCCTAAGGCTGTACCAAAGTATACTTCAGTTTAGAGATTTTACTGGGAAGGGATCGAGACACTGGCAGAATCAGAGGGTGAGGGACAGAGATAGAAATGAAGGTAGGGCATACCAACTTTAGGCAAATTATTGTTCGTTTTTATTGTTTGGTTTTGTTTTTCGTGAGTGAGTGATGTAGACAAGTCTGAGTTCTGGAGAATCTTCTTCTCTTTGCCTGTCAGCAGTCTTAGTGGCACTCTGAATAGGGGCCATGTTGGTTTTTATGACAGAGGCAGTCACCAGTGCTGCTGCATTTATTTATCAATTTTGTGCAAATCCTTTGTTTCCCTGGTTCTGCTGGACATAGCCGATGCTTATACAGCTTTCTGGATGGTTCTGACAAGATTTATATGCATTTAAACACAGATGCGGATGGATTCTGACAGTAGGGTTAGGAGCTCCCTCTTCAGGCAACCGTATACTTTAAAGACCCCAGAAGAAGCCAGAATATCAGGTTGAATATGTATCCCTGTGTTTCAAAGAGAAGTCATCAAGCAGATAGGGTCCTATGTATTAGGGTTACAGGAAAAAGCAATTCCAATTTAGAGACATTATAACAGAGAGATATGCATTTGACATTTACACATATAAACCATCAAAATGTACAACTGGTTGGTCTAATTCTAATTTTCCAACAAGCTGCAAACCTGGTAAGCGATTTTTCCTAGGTAATAATATTTTGAGGGAAATGTATTTAAATTACAGTACTTTATGGCATAATGTTATAGCATCACCTAGTTCTGTGAACACAGCTAAAGGTTTGTCAGTATTCCATTAAACTTTTCGGAGGCAGTAATGCTTATGCTTTGGTCCTTTGCCTTGCTAACAAAGGTTCCTTCAAAAGTACTTTAAATCAAGTAACTCACAGAGCTGTGGGTATCTGATGCATATGATTTTGTATTTACAAGATTGGGGTAGTTAGGAACCACAAATTTGGGAAGGATCAACTGTTTTCATAGAAAGAGAGTGGTCTTACAGTGAAACAACTTCAGGTATTATCGGGTCCATTTGAGTATAAAAGAGCTATTAAATAGGATAGAACTCTCTCTTGTCACAAGAGAGGAGCAAGAGTCTTTACTATTGCTAGGCAAGCCACAAAAAGTCCAGAAATGTCACTGAACTCAAATGACTAAAGGCAAATTTCAATGCTTAAACTTAACTGAACTTATCTGGAAATGTTTGTATATCAGAAAATGTTCAGAATTTGTTCCATCATTATCACTTACTTCTCAGTCACAAACCTAGTTGCCTACCAGTTTTTGCTAATGGTAATATAAATATAACTGTTTCAATATAGTTTCTTGTATTTCTTCGTGATTCTGGAGGGTATTCTAATTACTTAGAGGTGCCATGTGTGAAAGAGAAGATGAGCAGGAGGAGAAGGAAAGCGGCAACATGCTGATCAATTGTTCTCCATGTCCACTTAATGTAGGACAGGAAATAATGGGCTTATTCTGCAGCAAGGGATATTTAGGTTAGACGTGAGGAAAAGCTTTCTAATTGTAAGGGTAGTTAAGCTCTGGCGTAGTCTTCAAATGGACATTGTGGAATCCCCATCATTGTTTTCTTAAGAACAGGCTGGAAAAATACCTGTCAGGGATATGATCTAGGTTCACTTCATGCTGCCTCAGCACAGAGGACAGGAGGAGATGACCTCTCAAGGTCCCTTCCAGCCTTGCATTTCTATGTTTCTATGGTCTCTAACATTCTATTTAACAGTCTATTTACTTCTTGTGCTGGAAACAAGGGTCATGCAATGTTTGTCTTTCTTCTGGATAATCAGCAGCTGTAGTAATAGCAATCAAAAACCAGGTTATTATTTCAAATCCAATCAAGTTTACTAGTGGTAGTGAGTCATTATTAGTTGACAGTTGTTCGGTGCCCTACACTGAAGTGAGTTGGTGACTTCACTCCGCATCACAAAAATCACCACTACAGGGGAGATTAATTTGTGTCTTTGTTACAAATCTCCACAGAGAAGTCAAAGACTAAATGGATGTGAAGGCTAAAATACACCTTCACCCATGGAAGTGTTCTCTGCAGCTTAGGTGAGAGTTGTATTAGCAAAGAAGTGTAGGGAAGCTTGTCTTGGGATATGTAAAATTTTACTCTCTTGTCTGTCGTGCTGTATTCATTTTAATTATATTTAAAGCATCCTTTTCATTCTGATCTTTCAGGACTGCTGAGATACTTTCTGCAGTATCTCCTTTGGTTTCACATCCACTTTTCCTTTTTCCATGCAAAAGATGCATATCCAAGACAGCATAAGGCTCACACTCACATTGTGACTGCTGATTTCCCATGTGGCCAGTTTAAATGGGAAGAGGATGTTAACTAAACTAGCAGCAAGATTCCTTTAGGTGGAGGTGAGGGCAACATCTGGCTTTCTAATCTTTGTGTTTTTACCAGTGTAGGCATGTAAGGATTTTTGTTGTTCCACAAGCCTGTCAGGCATATAGAATGTGGAGCTGCAACCTCCTGTCTACATTGTTGTTTTGGTAATTGTTTTCTTTCTTGAAATGAGTTAGGATAATTCTGATGTTGAGCATATTGTCATCAGATCTTTGTGTCCGTTATCATGCATGAAGTTAAAGCAGTTTAATGTACAGACTGCCACCATCCTCAAATGCATACAGTAAAGCTGACATTGATAATACTGCAACAAGCATGATACTCCCAGATCTTCTAGGAACATGAGGAATGTGGTGCTTCTATACCCTCTACAAATCTGCTCAGCTCTGCTAGATGGTGTGGAAGGAGTGGGGGCTGTGGCCTTGCCTTGTGCCTTAGCTTCACACAGGCTCGTACATTTCAAAGTTTGCTCTGTGGGTAAATCTGGATTTGAAGTTTGAGTTCAAAGAAGTTATGCAATATCATGCTGTAGGTTATCCTTTCATTCTGATAAATACAGATCTATCCAGTTGTGTCTTTATTCATAATCATTCTGTAAACTTGATTTTTTTCCTCTAAAACCCACTTCATACGCAGATCTCTATAAGACTAAATAAATAAATAAAAACCCTATTGCCACCCATTTAATTAACAGAAACAACCAAAAAAAAAATCCTACAAAAATAGTACCATCTCCAAGTTTTCCACTTAATTCTGTGTTTCATTTGTACCATCTGTGTATATAGATTGTTAGCAAGGCTGATGAGAGGGAGTAAAAGGGGGGCGGGGACAATTGTACCACAAGCTCAGCCTCCTTCCCCTCCCACGCCCCACCAAAACATCTGTAATGTCTATGTAAATAAAGTGAAATGGGATTCCAGTGAATATGATGTCTGAGGGCCCCAAATTTCTTTCAGCGGGCCTGATTATAAGTTCCACAGTGCAGGGACTATGTCTCCTTGGGTTTCTTCCAAAGCATTAAGAACACTAAATATTAAACTATGTTGATAATCCACACAAAATCTATGTTTGCATCTGTTGGTCTGTCTGGATTCGTAGCCATGGAAGCTGCAACCTTTTCAAGGGATGGGCTTCCCCCTCAGAAATAGCCATGTGAGGACTGAATAAGCTTCATGTGTCTGCCCAAGTCTTGGCCCATTCTCAGAGAGCAGGTGTGTGTATGAGTATATTATACGGCGGGTAGTGCCATCTATTACTAAGGTTGCCGGTCACTGTTTCAGTTTCTTATAACTTTGTTACATTCAGGCTAAAATTTGCATACCGGGTGTCTGCAAATGCATTATGATCCAGTGTTTAATTACATGATCATATACTTTTTTTTTTTCCCACGGGGTCCCTGCTCAGAGAAAAAATAATGTTATCAGACCTATAATGGCTCTTAGTTCCCTTTTTATTTGTTTCCTCTCTAAACTAAACAGTCACAGATTTTCTAGTCTGTCATCTTATGCAAGTCTTTCCATACCTCTACTTATTTTTTCATTGCCCATTTCAGGCCTGTTAAATTCCTGCCATGTATTTTCTGAGATAGGGTGACCAGAACTGTGGGCTCAGTCACCACATGCAAATGAACTCATCATCATAGCTGAGAATGATGGAGAGCAACAGTGGCTGTAAGCTGTCTTTGTGGCTTCTTGATCCTGATCTGTCATGGGTGTAACTCTACCCATGACAGTGCAACTTAGAACAACTTCTGGGCCACTCTTAAGGTCAATGAGCCGCCATCCACCTCCAATCCATACCCCAACATTCTAGCCAGTGCTGGAAGGTGATGTAGATTCTACATGCTGGCTCTATGCCACTTGGGATTCCTTTATATTAAGGGACCATTCAACTGACTGGCATTATAGCAGCACAAAGCGGTCATAGTGGAGGCCAGGTTCTGGCTCCATATTCTAGATGAGTGTGTAAAATTGATAGAACGTTACTTCTTACCCCATGACTATTAAGGTCCTTCTAAGCAGCTATATGAGGAAGCTAATCAAAGATTTTTTTAAACCCCCAATAAAATATGTCCAACTGTTTTCTTTTGTCCACTACTTTGTTGACACTCTCAAAAGGACAAATATAATTTAAGCTGGCAAAATCCCGTAAATTCTGAAAATAATTAAATATTTATTGAAAGAAACATTCATTAAGTCAAAGTATTAAAATGCTCTCTAGCAGGTTTCAGAAAAAAAAACAACATTTCGACATTACATAATTCTGGCTAAAGGTGAGAAAATGGCAATATAGTTATGCACAGATATTATATGAATAAAATGTACCAGTTTGCTTTGCTGATATGTGACCCCTTTTATTGATTTATTTGCAAATATTTAGGTTTTTATTTCTAAGAATGTTTTTGGAAAGCAAAATATTTGAGATACCTAGCGCCAATATAGTTGCAAGAATACTTAATCTGGAAGTGCTGTCCTGGCCATTTTGAAAACTTTCTTTCATGCAACAAATTCATGAAATGATTACAAATGTTTGTGAATAACTGATAGAAAAGGGGAATGGCTCTATTTCTAAACAAGGGAACAGAAACCAGGTAAAGTAGATGATCAGTTATGTCATTGATATTAAATATTCGTTCACAAACAAACCAGAGAATAAAATTTGATTTCCAAAACTGTTTATGGAGAATTGCAAATAACAACAACAGTCGTAATCATGACCTTTTGGACAGAAACAAAGGTATATGTTGATCACATAAATTATTTGCAACAATTTGACAAGTTCTAATTCTATCAATTCTACTCCCAGACTGTATTTACTGTATCTTAATCTGAGCGATGAGGAAAAAATAATAGTTTCTTTCTTCCCTGAGGGGAAATTACCTTATTAAACTTACCATACATTCAGTTTATCATGAATTCCATGAATGAAACTTAACTTACTACTCATTCTTTGATGACATTAATATTAATGTCAATTTGCTGAGATAGGTATAATTTCAGCTAAAACCAATTCCCACTGATATTTTATTTAATTTAAAATAATATTTTTTCTATATAAAAGAAGGATAATGAGCAGTTGTCATTCTTCTTTTAGGAAAATAATAAAAAAGTGGAACTATAAAGTGCTGGATGTTTTCCAGGAGGGAAGTAGAAACATCATCATTTACAAATTACTAAAGCATGAGTGAATTGCACATATCCTCATCTATTTTTATGAATGTCAAATCATTGTTCATGCCTACACAAAAAAGGTGCTTTTCTTTGTTAATATGTCAGTGTTCATTAAAGTGGTTTAATGAGTAGGCCCATCTACATTTATTCAGTAACCCATATTTGAACATGATTTATCTAATTTGTACCAATACTGTATTGCTTTAAATGTGTGGCTTAATAACTGCTATCCAAGAAGCTTTTAATTTCTGCAGCAAATTGGCAGGAAAGACACAATTGCAATCTTCTGAAAGCAAACCAGATTTGACTATAGATTCTTCTAGCTTTCATAGGAAGTCATCAAATTATTCTTAAGTGTTAATATAACTTTTATATCTTATTTAGCATCTTAGACACTGATGTGAGTTGCAAAGTTAAAACGCTGCACTATTTTTTAGAATATCTAACCAAAGTATTCTATTATCTCAGTCTGAAATCTTATACCGTAGTAAAAATTACCTTTGTCCTTGTGATGGGGCATCCTCCCCACACTGGTATGCCAGAGAGGTTAATAAAGCCCTAGAGAGACTGTGTGGGAACCAGCCAATAGGGGAGGGGCTGCAAGGAGCAGCCAATCTGGGCTCAGCAGGCCCATATAAAAAGAGCCGCAGGGCAAAGCAGGGTCAGTTACTCCCTGGAGCTAAAGGAGGAAGGACTGGATGCTTTGCAGGTGGAAGGAAGCTAGAACTCTAACAGCAGTGCTGGGCAGCAACTGGGGAGCAAGAGGGAGCTCGTAGCTGGCTGTTAGGACTGGCATGTTGCGGTCCTGAGATAAGGGCAAAGAAAGTGCTGGGGCTGTGGGGAAGTTGCCAAGGAAAATGTACTGAGGAGTTGGAGGGGCCACATGGCTGTCATCTACAGGGTCCCTACAGGGAGTAGTGGGCAGGCCTGAGTCTCCCACAATTGCCGCTGTGGGAGTGGCTAGACAGTTGACTACAGTCACCACTGGGGGAGTGGCTAAACAGTTGACTGAAGGGCCCTGGAAGGGGGGAACACAGATTGTGACATAGCCAAAGGGCTGAGTCATATAGAGGATACCATGGTCGTTGGAGTGATGTTGGTCCAGGCTCAGACGTGAGAGTGGGGAGGCACCATTGGGAGAGGATGTACCAACCTGTGAAGCTAATCCCCAAGACAGTCAGCAGGAGGGGCCACCGTGGTGTGTTGTGCCCCATCACAGTCCTGAGTTTATCTATTCCTTCATTACATACTTGTCTGTATAGAAGAAAAATTGCATCATCATAATGGCTTGTATCAGACAGCTGCATGGGCTGGACAGATTTTCCTTTCCTTTCCTTTCCTTTCCTTTCCTTTCCTTTCCTTTCCTTATTCATTTTGGGTTATTTTGTGTCCTCCTGCAGCTGTAAGAAGGGAGAAAGACTGAGAAACATTTCCTTTGTGGAGCCTTCTCTACATTCTTTTGTAACATCTGCTGCTCTTTACCTAGCCATACCCATGAGGGGAAAGAACTCTGGCTTAGAAAACACTTCATGGAGAAGGCCAGGAGGTCTCAATCAGACCCAGGCCGAGAGACCACTCCTGTACATTGGCATGAATAGACATGGAGTGCCTCCCATCAAAAGGTCCAACTCTGTTGTAGGGGAATCCATACTCTCAGACCCCTGCATCAGGGTCTCGTCAGGAAGGCGAAGAACGCTCACACAAGCATAAGAGCAGGTGTCCTTCCAAGTCTGCTTCAAAGATGTTTGACATCACTGTGCCTAAATCAAGCAAATCTGCTCATTCAACCCCTAAAGACCTAGTACATCATAAATCCAAGGGCCATGGTTCTAAAGCCCATAAACCCATGGCTCTAGTGACACGCACTTCACCAGTAGTCCAACTCAGAAAGTTTGGATCCATTGGTCGTGGCATGATCAGAGCTTCTATCACCAACAGTACCATCTCTGTTTCACACTCCAGTCACATGGAGCCTCCCTCCTCTAACCTCATAATCATGAATGAATCAGACCCCTCATACTCAATGGAGATCAGAGACTTATACTACACTTGAAGATGGCTTTGCTTTTTCTGACCCTGTTTCCCCCATCATTAGGACCTTCTCTCACTAGGGTGATTGTGATTTCGCCAGGGGATGTTACCTTTGACAGAAGCCTATCCCCTTTTCCATCTGCCAGCTGAGCCTTTCCTCCCTCGGAACCACCGTTGGATCCTGACCTTTCCTCCTCTTTCTCAGGAGAATCCAAACCACGGGAGGAGCCATCATCTGCCCCTCCAAGAAATGTTAGTCCAGTCAGGAGATCCAGAGCATCCTGGTACCAACCTCTGCCTTGACATTTGCCATAGGACTGTTGGTACCCCATGACTTCAGGACCCCCACAACCCTTTCCTGAACCAACCTACTGGCCATGCTGGGGAACATGGAACCCATATGCCAGTTATACAGATCCCATGCATTCTGCCAGGGAACAGTCAGTGCCTCTTACTGACTGCATGGAACAAGAGGAATATGAACCAGTTCTGCCAGTATCAACAATATTGTCTTCTTCATCTCCCAATGTAGCAGTCACACCGGCATCTCTGTCCCCACTGGACCATAAACAGTTTCAGGATTTATTGCAAAGGGTGGCAGAGGAACTCCAGATCTCCCTAGAGGAGGTCCAGGACTCTCACCACAAACTTCTGGATATCCTACAAATGACCAGATCCAGTTGAATAGCTGTTAATATCCAGTTAATTAAGCTATGGTGGAACCTGCTAGAACAGTTAGGTGACATGTGCTCCTACCCCTAACAGAGCAGAGAAATGTTACTTCATTTTAATTAAGGGAGAGGAATTTCTCTTTGCCCACCCTGCGCTGAACTCTTTGGTCATACAGGCTGCCATGGAGAGATCTAGATAACATCATCTTAAATCCACTCCTTCCAACAAAGAGGCCAAACATCTGGACTCCTTGGGAAGAAAGGTTTTCACATCTACTAGCCTTCAGTTTTGTATAGCAAACTATCAAGAGCTGTTGGCTAAGTATGACTGTCTAGCTATTCTAAATTCATAGATTTTGTAGACAAACTACCACACTAGAACTCACTTCCATGCTCTTACTGAAGAGGGAAAGCTGGTGGACAGAACTGCACTTCAGTCAGTAGTTGATGAAGCAAACACATCATTTAGGTTGACGGCAACAGCCATTGTGATGCACCATGAGTCATGGTTCCACACTTCAGGGTTTCCCAGGAAGGTCCAAAACACCATGGAGGGCTTATTCTTTGATGAAACCAAATTTACAATGAAAAGATGGATGAGTCTTTACATATTTTAAAGGGCTCTAGGGCCATCTACTGCTCCCAAGTAATATATACAT
Source organism: Trachemys scripta elegans (assembly GCF_013100865.1). Lineage (NCBI taxonomy): Eukaryota > Metazoa > Chordata > Testudines > Emydidae > Trachemys > Trachemys scripta. The sequence goes on along the minus strand of NC_048308.1, from coordinate 19,859,464 downwards.
CTGCCCCCAAAAGGAAGTATCACAGGAAGCCTTTGTTAAGGCTGTATCCCCACTTTGAACTTTAGGGTACAAATGTAGGGGCCTGCATGAAAACTTTTAAGCTTAACTACCAGCTTAGGTCTGGTCCGCTGCCACCATTTCCCAATTAGATTCCCTCCCTGGGAAGCCCTGAGAAACCTTTCACCAATTCCCTGATGAATACAGATCCAAACCCCTTGGATCTTAAAACAAGGAGAAATTAACCATCCCCCTCCTTCCTCCCACCAACTCCTGGTGAATACAGATCCAACCTCCTTGGATCTTAAAACAAGGAGAAATTAACCATCCCCCCTCCTTCCTCCCACCAACTCCTGGTGAATCAAGATCCAAACCCCTTGGATCTTAAAACAAGGAAAAATCAATCAGGTTCTTAAAAAGACTTTTAATTAAAGAAAAAGGTAAAAATCATCTCTGTAAAATTAGTATGGAAATTAACCTTACAGGGTAATTAAACTTAAAGAGCTTAGAGGACTCCCCTCTAGTCTTAGGTTTAAAGTACAGCAAACAAAGATAAACACTCTAGTAAAAGGTACATTTACAAGTTGAGAAAACAAAGGAAAACTAAGACGCCTTGCCTGGCTATTTACTTACAAGTTTGAAATAGGAGAGACTTGTTTAGAAAGATGTGGAGAACCTGGATTGATGTCTGGTCCCTCTCAGTCCCGAGAGCGAACACACTCACAAACAAAGAACACAAACAAAAACCTTCCCCCCCCCAAGATTTGAAAGTATCTTGTCCCCTTATTGGTCCTTTAGGTCAGATGCCAGCCAGGTTACCTGAGCTTTTTAACCCTTTACAGGGAAAAGGATTTTGGAGTCTCTGGCCAGGAGGGATTTTATAGTACTGTACACAGGGCAGCTGTTACCCTTCCCTTTATAGTTATGACAGCCTTACTTACAGACATTTCAACAGTTTTAGCACCAGCAGTCTTATAACCCTCCTTGTAAGAGACAAAGAATACAGAAGTCTCATTTCCTTTCATCTGCCATAGCTACATCACCATCTCAATCCCATTCCCTGTTGAAAAGATATTTTTGACAGACGTTCAAGAGCTGCAAACCCTTTATGATGCCACCACTACCTGATCCCCATGTACCCCCTGGGGGTCATTTGGTACTCTCTTATAACAACTGGTACTCTAATACATAATGGGCAAGTATGTATTAGATATCATCCATTCCGGCTATGCAGTCGAATTTATTTTCCTAACTCCTCCAAAAACCCCATCTCCATCCCCCTCAGGGACCATTCTCCTGAGGGGATTCATAGGTAGGAAGAGGAATCCCTCCTTCAGCAAGGAGCAATAGAATGTGTACCTCTTCAACACCAATGGAAAGGATTTTACTCTACATACTTCCTACTTTTCAAGAAGATGGGAGGTTGGAGACCTGTCCTCAGTCTCCGCAATCTCAATCGCTGTATTTGCACACTGAGAATTTTGTATGGTCACTCTGGCATCAATAATTCCATCACTGGAAAAAAATATCATTTACAGCTCTTGATGTGAAGGATACTTACTTTCACCTTACCCACAAGTGTTTTCTCAGATTCATGATGGCACCTGACCACTTTCAATGCAGGGTGCTCCAATTTGGCCTCACCACTTCTCCCAGTGTGTTGGCTAACGTCTTTCTGGTAATATCAGCTCATTTTGATGATTGGCTTGTTGTTGCCAAGACACTTCAGGAAGGCTCTGAGTCAGCCTCATGAATGCTTCCACTATTTTCTTCCCTAGGAATTAGTGTGAACTTGGACAAGTCTGTCCTCACTCTGACACAAACTACAGACTTCATAGAGGTCAGCCTAAATTCAGTCATGGTGAGAGCTTATCTACCAATGGACTGGTTTCATATTAAGAGTGATCTAATACATCAGGACATATGCAACCCTCAAACTCCAGTCAGAACTTGTTTTTCCCTCCTGGCCACATGGCTTCCTGTACTTACATTACACCATTCACTAGAGTCCACCTATGTTGCCTTCAGGAATGGCTCAAGACAGTGTACTCACCAACCAAAACTACTGTCAATACCATGGTAACAATTCCTTCCAGAGTAACATCTTCCCTGATATGGTGCAAGGATCCTCATCAGGTATGTGTGGGCCAACCCTTCTGACCATCCTTGCCAGACAGCATGATCATTATAGAAGGTTCTTTCTCTGGCTGAGATGTCCGCCATATGGCAGAGGGTACTTGGACACCTCAAGACACCAGGATGCACATTAGCCTTCTGGAACTCTGGGCAATCTGAGAAGCTTGCAAGATGTTTTTACAATTCATCCAATCCCAGCATGTCCTCATAATGTCAGTCAACATAACAGTCCCTCTGTGTGTAGAAGCGGTCACTCTGTGGAACTGGTAGATCAGAAATCAAATCACCCTGCCAGCAGCTTACCTTCCAGGAACTCAGAATGTGTTGGAAGACATCTTTAACAGGGATTTCACTATTGATTACAAATGTAAATTGCATGATTCAGTACTAATCAGCATCTTCGCTCAATGGGGGCTCCTGAGCTGGGATGCGTTCGCCTCCCAAATGACCACAAAAATTCAACATATACTGCTCCTGATGAGCTCTAGGATTACACTATCAGGGAAATTCTCTCATTCCCTGGTCAGACAATCTGAGCTATGACTTTCCTCACTTACTGTGCCTACCTTGGGCTTTACGGAAGATTTATAAAGACAGGGCATGAGTCATCCTCAGCACTCTCAACTGGCCCAGACAGTTTTGGTTTCCATGGATACCTCAGAGTATGCTGGGATAGGGGAGTGCATTCAATGACCAGCCAGCCCAAGACTCTTTCCCTTCAGGAGTCCAGGCTACATACCCCATTGGAGTTTTGAGCTGTTCACCTTTCTTTGGAAGTCTCCTTCTTGACAGCAATTACTTCTGCTAAAGGAGTTGGAGAGATTGGGGACTTTATGGTGGACCTTCCTTATACATTTATTTACAAGGACAAGGTTCCTTTGCAACTACATCCAAAGTTCATACCACAAGTGCCTTCTGAGTTCCACTTTAGCCAGCTTGTTCACATTCCAGTGTTTTATCTTAAGCTTCACCACAGCATAGAGGAGACAAGACTCCATTCCATGGACACATAGTTTGTTTTCTACTTGCACATAATAGCACCCTTTCAGAAGTCCCCATGGTTGTTTGTCACTATTGCTGAAAGAAACCTCTCTCTTTCCAAAGGCTCTTTAAGTGGATTTCTTCTTGCATCATTCTTTGCTATGATCTTATGAAAGCCCCTCCTCACCAAACCCACTCTACAAGAGCCCAAGTGGCATCAGCAGCCTCCTTACAGGGAATCCCCCTCTTGGAGATATGCAGATCAGCTACTTGAGGCTCTGTACGCATCTTCACCAGGTATTATGCTCTGGTCCAAGCTTTGGCTGCAGATGCCTCCCAGCTCAGTGATACTCCACTGTGTGGTTTAGCATACTTCCTTGCACCCTCTTCCTCAGTGAGCACTGCTTGGGAGTCACCCATAAGGAATACCCTTAGGGACCAGCACTTGAAGAAAAAAGAAAGGTTACTGGCGATCTAAGTACTGGAGTTGAGATATATGATCCATGTGGGTATTCAAGATCCGCCCTTGTGTGTGTCCTTTTGGGATTCACAGTACAATTGGAATTGGAGAGGTGGTTGATCTGGGCCACTCTTTGTGCCCTTGCCTGAAAGCACAGGAGACACAAGTCACAAGGGAGAGTTAACAGACACTGCTATTGAAGAGTTTCTGGTCCCAGGAGTACAGAGCACATAGAATCATAGAAGATTACGGTTGGAAGAGACCTCAGGAGGTCATCTAGTCCAGCCCTCTGCTCAAAGCAGGACCAATTCCCAACTAAATCATCCCAGCCAGGGCTTTCTCAAGCCTGACCTTAAAAACCTATGCGTACCCACAGTGAATACTTATAGGAACAATACATCTTGAGAAAATTTAGTTATAATTAGGTAATAATCTCTCTTTTTATTTCAGTTTCCACACATGCTAACACCTGTTCAGTAATATTTTTGCTCTTGGAAATATGGAGTGCCAAAATTTTCTTCTCATCCCTGAACACAGATGGGTCACTTCATAGGTCGGAGTAATTCCCTGACCTGCAAAATATATCATGAAACCTCAATGAAATTGTGAGAATGAAGATAAGCTCATTTGCATGGGACATACATAACACCACCCATTGTTGTCTGTCTTTGAGCTACATCAGTTAAAGCACAACTTAAACCAGTTTCAATGTGTGTGTATATTTTGTGTTTGTGCGGGTGAAGCTAAATCAATGTTACACTTGTGCAAGTTTACCAATATAGAGAAGGCCTGCACTTCAGTGTTAAGCAATTATTTCTGCTAAATTAGTTGTCCTGCACCAGAGCCAGTATCTAAGATCCACTGCATCTTCAAGGCCCCTGATTATATCAAGTGAATGAAGATCCTAATGAGCAGCTAGGTGGCAATAACGCTGTTTGACACAAGGATTATTATTTTCCTATCCATGTTGCTAACTACTAACTGTTGGTACTTTGGGTTAAAACCTTTAATTTGTCAATTTTATAAACTAGGATCACAAGCTTTTGAGATTGAAAGACTGCATCTCCAGGTGTGATCTCACCTTTTCTTCAATTCTGCATATGATGAAAGAGTCTTGAGATTCCAAAAGCTTGTGAATTGCAGATTTGTGATTAGTTTAATATAATCCTTTATAATGATGTTTATTGTAGCATTTTCTGTATGAGGCGGATGAGTCAGGTTCTCAAATGCCAGCTATTGCTGACATTTAATCTGCTATAGGTCATAAAATACCAAGGCAAGAGAACCATTTTATAATTTATTTTTAATAATATAGAAATATTAAAATAAATTCATATTGCACATAGTGTTGCCTTTTGCATTCTTTATTGTAATTGTAAATGGAATAAAATGAATTGATATAAATTACAATTTAAAAAATGCAACATTATTATTGTATGTCTGGGAAGTGGAATTGATGAAAAGTAAGAAGTTTGTGTAATAGAGACCTGAGTTTAAATCTGCCTATGTTAAATAAAAATTGGGGACATTTGTCCATATCAGAATACCATGAAATAGTTCAGACAGCTAACAGTCTTCTGAAGAAGGTAACAGGTTAAAACAAGGAAAATAAAGGACCATCAGGGCTGAGGAATGTAGGCAACTCTAAGTGGAAAAATGCATACACAGCCTTTCTTTATGCTGACCCTGCCTGCATAAAAAATACCCATAGGGACCAGCCCTTGAAGAAAAAAGTCATTTCTATTAATTCTTCTCTTTCTTGAGCATCTGCTTCTCGCTATGTCTCTCTCACATTTAAAATATAAAAAACAAGCTCCGGATTTATAAAGGAATTTTTTGGAACCTAAAAGTGCTGTTAGTGCCTAGTGAAGTTTGCAGAAACACCCAAGCAGGTTAGGCTCCTAACTCCTATTGACTTCTTGGAATCTAAATATCTTTGTAAATCTGGCTCCAAGAGCCAAATCCTAAAGGGGTGTGTGCACCCCAGCCAGAGTCAGCAACAACACTGTGTTTATGGGCTAAACTGTGGAGAACCTACATCGGGAGACTTCTCATCACCTGTGCATTGTGGAGGAGGCCACAGTGGTGATATTTCCCACATTGCACTAGGGAGCTAGAGAAAGTGAGTTTATTGGGGATGTGACCAGTGGATTCTAGCACAGTGCAAATCCACAAAGACTAAAACACCTCTTGGTGTACCAGTACTCCTACACCCATCCTGAACTAACCAGCCACCAACTGGCTACATGGATTGGAATGCCCCACTTCTTAGAGTTGAGAATTCAGTCCCTATGCCCTGTTTTAATACATTTTTCTCATAGCCAAAACCCTTTTTCTTGGCTTTGTTCCATTTATCAGGATTTGGCCCTGATTATCTGTTTCAGACTTATATTCAGGGCCTGATTTTCAAGTGAGGCTCAACTTGGCCTCTAATTTTTGCATCTACAGTGAATTGCAAATGTAAATATTTGAAGCCATATTTACAGAGATAGAAGCACTATAAAATATGTTGCAAATGTTGTACAAGTATTTGTGACAAAGAGGCCTCCTGTCCAAAAAAAAAAAAAAAAATCAGACCTTTGAGTTCAAAAACATTTGGATTTTTCAGTGTTCATATCCAAAATCAGCTAGCTTTATTTTAAACTAAAGTCTGTTTGTTTAATTAAAGCATATTGTCTTTTAAATCTCATTGTAACTGAGCCTGCCTTTTTAAGGGCCAGGAGACCTGGGGCTGGCCAATCCTTTTTAATTAGCCCTGCCACACCTGTGTTGGGTCTAAGTCTTAGAAAGAGAGGAAGCCCTGCAGTTTGGGGCTAGCTTTGGAAGAGAGCAGTTAAGTTGGGTTGTGGCTAGAGAGTTGAGTTGTGGGAGTGGAGTTAACTTCTGTAGTGGGACCCTAGAGCAAAAAGTCAGGCTCCAGAGAGGCAGTTCTCGGGTCATTGTTCCACAAGAGGAACAAGGAACTGAAGAGAAGACCAGCAGGGGCTGAAGTCCATTGAGGTGTAAGCCACTCCCAGTGAGGAAGAGCTTGGGGAGTTAGTGAGGACATGACTTTAGCCTAGGAGGAGTGAAAGATCTTTTGTTTATGTTAACCTGGGACTGTTCTTGAAGGTGATACTTATTTTGGGACTTTGAGTTCCCTGGTAGTGGATTGAAGTTTTAAGTGATCTGTCTGGAGAGATAGGACATAAAAGACCCCGATAGAGACAACCAAGGGGAAGGCCCAGTAACCCTGCAACCAGACACCAGGCGGTGCCGATTGATGATTTGCTTCTGTGCACGTGAGGCTTGCTCTGGGGTGAGACCCCATTAACATTAAATCAGTTTGGTAGGAATATGGATAGATACAGTTTTAATATGATGTCATACATTGTGATGGATGCTGGAGTTGAGATTTTTTCCTTTGAAACATTTGAGTTCAAACTATAACAACTTGAGACCTAGGCAAACTGGTTTGGATAAAATAAATATCTTCCCATTGTATAGCCAAAACACAAACTCAGTCTGAATGGAATCATTCCAGGATTTGAATCCTGGGGTCTTTGGTGTACTCCAGAAGTTAGGTAGTTAGGATTAAGTCCTGGCCGGAGAACAGAGGGGCGGCCCTCTTAAGCACAAACTTGTGCTGAAAATAAATTTACAAAGTGGAAACTAAATATTTCATAAAATAAAGACAAAGAAGAAGCTTCTAAGATGCAGCGGCCACCAAAGTTGCTCTGTGTTAAGACGCAGACAGTTGAGAAGGATCTAGAGTGGCAGTGAGTCCACTCCTCCCTATACACCATTGCTCTGGAGCACAAGGTTGTACACTGTACAGGCATGGACCTGCAGACACTGCTAATTTAAATCTTAAGTTGAGAGCGCATAAATGTGTTCACTTCCTATGGTAGAGCATCATTGGGATATACTCAAAGAAGGAAACCAATTCCCACCCAGCTCTAACTTTATCCCTATCAGGGCTCACAGGCTAAGCAGTTGACACACTTCCTGTTTGAATATGGTGTCAGGGGAAGCAGTGTTGGTAGAGGTGCTGTCAGTTGGGTCAGACATAGAACCCATAGCACTTTTTTCTAAGAAATGGGATGTTAGCCCTGGTCTCTGAGCCAAATTCCAGATCAAGAAATTACATTCTGCATAATTAAATTCATGATGTTATTTCAGCTGGAAAAGGTATTTTTCTTTACTTTCTGTCCTAAACTTGTTCTCTATGCTCTTTAATGGCTGCTTCCTTGCACTCCAGAGCAGACTGTATTTCCTTGATGGGTAAAGTGATCATTATATATCTCTTATGTACCTTATAATAGAGCTGTGAGGTATAGGTTGGTTAACATTTGTAAAGTGTTTTGATAGTTGTTACAGTAATGCAAAGCATCTTTTTCTCTTTTTCATTTTCCTGGTCTTTTTACTGCCTGCAGTTCAGTTGTGACTGGAAGCAAAAGCCACACAAAAAAGGCTAATCTTGTAGTATTTGTAGCGTAACCAGATTGTCTCAGAAGAAAAACTCTTCTCAAAAAATGTCAGGCCAGGTTTTTTTAACTAAATAAATTCACCTATGGCTAATCAGTGCTTTTTCTGGAGTCAAACCAGTAACCTAAGGGCCCAAAGTTGCACATCCCATTACTAATCTCCTGTGCCTTCCATTCACTGCCTGAAGACTCTTTTTTGATAGCACTGTATTGGTTTTTTTTTTGGCTTTGTAAAGCTATCTCATCAATAAAATGCAATCATTAAAGGGCCTTTTCAGTGTTTGTTAAATGAAACATAAAAATTTGGTTAGTTGCTATGGATTATTTTTACTAATTTAATTTTTATTTCACAGTGCAAGAACAATATTATTAAACTTCTTGGCCTGAATTGATTAGAGATTCTACATTTTATATTTAGTTTTGATTTTCTTTTTGCTTAAATGGAATAAATGTGAAGGGTGCAGTTCTATAGAATGCTGGGATGCCTATATAATCCTGCAGCAGAACAGCATAAAGTATCTTCAACATTATCCTGATTTCTCCATACAGAGCACAAATAAGTAACAATTCAGGGTATTTTACCTTTTCTTCCACAATATTTACCTTGGATAAGCTTTGTTGTTAAGGGTAGTGCAAAGGAGAAGGCTTTTATACCTTGCTCTGGAGATCCTTAGTGCATGCCATATAACTACTGTCTGAGGGCTACTTTTTGGTTGCTGAGGTGACTGAGCTACTCAGCAATCATATAGGGATATGGAGAGCCAATGATGGCAATAGTCAAGGGTTTTGATACATTTCTATTACGGTAGTGCTGAAGGGCCCCAACTGATATTCTGAATCACAAGCCACAACCCGTTCTCCACCCTGTTCAAACACAACACAGTCAAAATGCAGAATCAAGCCCTATGGGGTTTGCTTTTTTCCTTATAATGTTGAACATGCACCTAGAGTTTTACCAGTAGAGGCATTCTATAAATAAAATATTAAAACAAAATTAATTATGTTATGGTTTTTCTCAAGATCTTTAACTCAAAATTACATTTTCTTTAACTCAAAATTGTTTTTTCCACAACAACAAAGAAGAAGAAATGTTATGTAACAACCTTAATATATAAAAAAAGTTATATTCTAATGCAACACATATATTGGAATCCAAGTATGTGAAAGTGCAATGACATAAAACCCTGCTGTTTATCAGCTTTACAGTCTGATTCTTGTGTAGGAGTTTGAATAAAACTTCCATTAAGATTCTAAAAAAAACTAAATTGTGCTTTTGAAAGAAGCTAATGTGTAATTTTGTTTAGACAACTATTGTACTAACTCATATGGCAACAATTTGTAGTTCCAAGGACTATTAAAAATATCCTATGGTAGCAGACAAATTACTGTTACTGCTCTTAGAGTTGCTAGCTATGAAAACAGAATTTTAATTTTTATTTCCCAAAATTATTGTTCTCCAGTCCATTAACTCCATCTCTTTATGGAATAATATCTCCAGTTGAGATTGGCTGCTTGACCCTCAGAAGTGAGCACTGTTTGAAAAGGGATGAGTATATTAATGCTCATAATTATAGATTTAAGTATGCTATCTACCATTACCCTATTTATGTGTAAAAAAAAAAAACACATCAAAAACAAAAACACAAACCCTATTTTTAAAATAGCCTCTGACTTTTTTGGGGGGTAGAGAGTTACTTATCTGCTAAATGTTCAAAGTCCATTAAACAAATGGATAAAAAGGCCAGGTTTGTTTCCATTTCAAGTGGAAGTGAGACACTGAGGTTCATTAAACACTGAATTTTCCCAGAGCATCACAACTACAGATACACTTGTGCCAAATAATATTGTGTGGATCTACTCTGAAAATTCGGTGTTTAATAGCCCTCAACATTTCTCCATTCTTACTGTATTGGATGGTCTACTGATAGCATACTGGGCTGTATACAAAATATGAATGAACACCAGTTTAAAACCTCTGCATCTGATTTATTTATGTATTTCCAGTAGTTCCTGAATTCTATACATCTTAAAAGTGTGTAACAAAAGGTTTTATGTATGATAGAAAAATAATTACATACCCACAACAACCATATAAAGGTTGAGAGGGAAAAGAATGGAGACCAAAAAAATGAGAAGTGTTTCACATATTCACACCCAACCTCTTACATATAGAAATATCACAGTTGTTGGCTAACAGCATTACTAAGAACAGAAAACCTTCCATTGCAAAAAGACGACACCTACTACTTAATCTTCATCACATCACTATAAGTAGCATTTATAGCCTACCTCAGTCCAAAAGAGTTAAAACTGATAAAATGCTTGGGTAGTTCTGATATTTCACTGATACAAATGTAAAAACAAACAAACATAACCTAGATGGTCCACCCTCATGGGCAGGCAAATTCCATTTGACTCTGAAGAAGAAAACCATTCAGATGACAGACCACTCTCCATGGGCTGTATAACAATCCTCCCCAATTGATGAAGTGGATCCATCCTCACCATTATTTACAGATGATCTATGGCCAATAAGGCAGGGGGAGAGAAAAATGGAGTGCTGGTAGTAGATGTCTCATTCTGAACCAGATCAATTACAGCATACAAGTTTTATACTGTGGGGGTGCAGTAGAAAAAGAAATATTCCTTCACACTCTGTCCTAACAGCCACAAAGTCTTTCACAGTGGAATTGTTCTGGGTGGGTGAGAGCTCTTAGTGAATCTGTACTGTCTCCAATTGGTTACAAATTCAAGTTTTATGCTTAATGTTAGGTTTCCATGTTACTCTATGGAGAAAATACTCTTCTTTTTTGGACAGACCAATGGTTTGAGTAGACAAGAGCTAGTTTTGTCTTTCTTGAATTTTGGGAACTCTTATTCATTGCGGTTTTGGAAACATGACTGCTCTGTAAGTTATGTCCTTGCTCTTCCTGGCTGGAGAAGGTCAGCAGGGAAGTATTGGGTCCACTGTTGTGGAAGATGTCAAAACCTCCATGTAGCAGTGGGCTGGCTGCACATTGTCCTTAAGGAAGCTATAATGTGATGCTTACTTGAAATCATTGTTTGGCAATCATCTCACCAAGTATCATATCTGTATCATATTCCTCATTTGTTATAGGTAATTGAGAAGGTTGCAGCTGGTAGTTTCTGGAATTCCCAGACTTCTTGTATCCAGTTAATAGGGATTTTGACTTGGATTTGAGGTAGTACAACTGATTGCTAGAAGATAGAAACAATGAATGAATATAAAGTATCATATCCTCATATAAGGAGAGTGGGAGGATGGCGTAGAGCCACTTCTCTACTCCCCCAATCTAAATGACCCCAAGGATGACTGAGATCCGGCAACATGTGATGCATGCTTCCCAATCTTGGCACTCTCTCTCCCTGTTCCAAGACGCCACCCCACACCACTTCTGTGCTGTTCCAAATGAGATCAGAAGTGTTGCTTCACTTCAATGTCTTAAAACTAATAGCAGTTCATTATGCATTCTGGCACTTTCTCCATGACATTCATGGCCACCCAGTCAGAGTAATGTTAGACCACAGGGCGGCAATGTACTATATAAATCAACAAGCAGGAGCAAGATCCAAGTGCTTATGTGCAGAATCACTAATACTGCAGAACTGGAAAATTGTCCCCCCACGTAATATTCTCCATGATTTACCTACCAGGCCTCTGTGATGTTGTGTCCACTCCACACTGGCATGCAAGGGGTTAATAGAGCCCTACAGACGCTATGCAAAAAGCAGCCAATAGAAGAGAGGCTGTGATAAGCAGCCAATCAGAGCCCAGCAGGCCCACACAAAAAGAACCTCAGGGTCTGGAGCTTGAGGGGAGAGGGCTCTGTCTGGAGTAGGCTGAAACACTGTAGAACCATGGACAGCTCAGTACAGGTAGGAACCCTGGGGAGAAGAGAACAAGCTCCAGGCAGGTTGCAGAGACTGAGGGTGCTGTGACAGCAGGGAAGGCAGCAATAGTTGAGGCGCAGCAGGAAGCTGCGATCCATAGGGTCCCTGGACTGGGACCTGGAGTATTGGGCAGGCCTGGATTCCCCCCGACTCACCTGTGGGGAAGTGACAGGACAATTAACTGCAGTTGCTACTGGGGAAGTGGCTGGACTATGGAGGAACCAAACCTGCCCCAGAGGGAGGGACATAGACAGTGACAGAGCCGGAGGGCTGAGCCACGAAGAGGATGCCGCTGTTCTGGAGCTGAGAGAGGAGCCATAGGCAGGAGCAGTGACAGAGTGCGAGTGTGCAAACCGTAGATGGAGGGGCATCGGCCTCGAGCTAATCCCTAGAGTACCAGGAGGAGGCACCAGTCTGGCAGAGAGAACTGTGCCCTGTGCCAGCCTCCAAAACACTGTGCCAGAGTTCCTAAGCAGGAACAATCTAGCTGGACCATGAGTGGGAGCTCAACAACTTGGTTTTTCACAGCATCTGCCAAGCAATAATGGATCTCTTTGCAACTCCGATCAATATGAAATGTCAGATCTTCTGCTCCCAGGAAGGATGTAGCTGCAGTTCTTTAGTAGACACCCTACTACTCCCCTGACCTGATCTTCTCCTTTATGGCTACGCTCTGACACCACTAATCCTCAGAAACTTTATTCCAATTGAGGGAGGAGCAGTTGATGGCCATTTTGATAGCACCTTCATGGTTGAGACAAGAATGATAGTTAGATCTAGTTCATCTATCTGTGGCGATGTTTTAACGCCTCCCTCTCAGGTCAGATCTGACACAGAAGTTGGGCCATGAGCACCCCAACCTCGTATCTCTGAGCCTCAAGATTTGGCTCCTCAATGGCTCTTGAATTTAACATTGTGCTGCTCAGCAGAAGTCCAGTCTGTACTTTTGTAATAATAGGAAACCCTATTATTATTATTATTATTATTGTGTAAAACTTGCCTGCAGAAGTCGTTGGTCATTCAGTATCTCAAGTGTAGGCTCTGTGTATTTCACCATTCCTTAATCACAGCATTTGCCATGGAATCCACCCCTTACTTCAAAATTGTGCTCCAGAATCTAAATTTTAATTAAAAAGTTTTTCTAACCTTTGTGGTTTTATAGAAAACCTTGTAAACACAAGGAAAGGGAAATTCTGTCCAGTTCCATCTGCCTGAATCTGCAGACAGCCCGAAAAAGTAACTCCCGGAGTAAACTATTATTATTTCTATAATCATGGACCACGGCCATTGTGCTAAGCGCTGTATAAGTACAGAACAAAAAGACGGTGCCTGCCCCAAAGAGCTTATTATTTAAATATAATACAAGAGACAGCAGACAGATACAGGCAGACTGATGAGGGCGTACAATGAGTCAGGATTGGTTAGGATGATAGTCTGTGGTTTCAACACAGTAGCAGTCCATTCATCTCTATTTGTTCTTAACCTTAGAGGTAACAATTTTCAATGTTCACATTGTTAATTATTTCATTATAGGTCATTTGAATTGTAACCAGTTGAACTGAAGCTACAATGTGGTAGTCCCACAGTCCCAAATATTACAATCTTACAATTTCCCCAAGTACCCAGAGCAAGTACCAAGGACTTCAACTGCCCAAAACCCATCTGGCCAAACTTCCAATTTTCTCTGACTATTTTCTGTGATGCTATTCAGCACAAACATACACAAACATGGCATATCAAAAACTGCAGTTGTGTGGACAACATAAATTGACTAGAATTTACTATAAAAATTTCACAAGGTCTCCTATACCAATTCACTATTCCTATTTCATTGAACACCTCCATTTGAAAATGGAAATGAAGCTGCCACACAATTTCCAGTCAGCTGCACCAGAGTGCCTCACAAACCCCAGATACCAGCTTTCTACAATGTGCTGGAGTCCTTGCTTATGTGCAATGAGTTAGTGGTCTCAGTCTAGGTCTTAGGGAGTAGATCCACCAGCACATTTACCTTTATTTGGGACCTTTGTTGGAACGTTGCACAGACAGCCAAGGTATTGAATGGGTTTGGAGAAGACTAAGCTACCATTCACTTCATAGATGGCATTTCTTTGGGTGAAAGTTGATGAATGTGGATGGGACTGCTTACACTGCTATCACCCAGGCTGTCCTGGTTCTCTGGATAAACAAAGGTCTTTATTTTCCAGGACTGTCAATCCAGCACCTTTCATGTATACTAAATTCATTTACAAATGAAACTGTTTAAATATAACAGTCATTTGGATCATGTGGAAAACATTATTGGAAATTGAATTTTACCTTTCTAAAATGAGCTGTCAGTCTGACTACTGGAGCCTCACAGCTTTCTACTTGTAAATGGGATAATTTGGCTTCTGCCAGAATATTTTTAACTGGACTGATTTTGTGTCACATTAGACAAAGGGGAAAAACGTGGCAGGGAAAAATGTTTATAAATGCAAAGTATGGAGTTACTGCAATTCTCTAATGGACATGTATATATAAAAAAAATTAACAAAATATATGTAATTTAAATTAAACTAAGCTGGTCAATCTTTGTGAAGCATACTTGGAAAAAGAATTGCACTTAGAGCTAGAGTCACAAAAGTACCAGGTGCCAAAGTTCAATATTTAATTGACATGATTTGGCATCACTTAGATTTTGTTGGATAAATTTCATGACTGGAGTATTGATATAGAAGGGTAAGATTTATTCAGGAAGGACAGGCAGGGAAAAGCGAGAGATGGGAAATACTATGGTAGGAGGAGAAGTCATTTCTAGAAAAGACAACTGAAATGCCCAAAACACAAGATATGGTAATAATGGGTGACTTTAACTACCAAGTTATCTGTTCGAAAAGTAATCAGCAAAACACAAAATTACCAATATGTTCTTGGAATGTACTCGGGACAACTTCTTGTTTCAGAAGGTGGAGAAAGTAGCTATTTTAAACTTGATTCTGATTAACAGGTAGGAATTGGATGCAAATCTGAAGGTAGAAAAGAATTTGGGTGAAATTGACCATGAAATGATAGATTTCATTATTCTAAGGAGAAGGAGGAGTCAGAGCAGCAGAATAAGGTTGATGGACTTAAAAAAAGCACACTTTAACAAACTGAGAACTGGTAGGTTAATTCCCATGCGAAGGAAATCGAAGGGAAAAGAGTTCAAGAGAATTGGTGGTTTCTCAAAAAAGCAGTATTAAAGAATTTCAACAACTCAGCCAGAGATTAGGGGTCTATTACAGGAGTGGGTGGGTGAGGTTGTGTGCAGCAGGTCAGACTAGATGATTATGATGGTCCCGTCTGACCAAACAAGACCTCTTATGGCCACAAGCTTTGTTCACCTGTATTTGAATTTTAAAGAGGCCTTTTCCAGAGTTTATAGTTTCTTCTTGTTTAACTTTCGCATATTTCTTTTTGCACAATTGCAACTACTGCTGATTTTTTTTACTTTGCTATCCAGTGTAACAATGTAATGAGAGAAACATTCCCTAATTGCATAGACAGAGATCATGTTTTTCTTGTGACCCAACTTGTAGTATGCAAGTTAGTGACCCGGGATTGCAAGAACCTCCTCATCACTGTATACTTTGAATTACATCATTAAACTATGATGCTTATTAAATAGGGATCATATCATGGAATGAATCAATAGGACTATCTGCCCATTGTGAAATAAACCACTCACATTTCTAATCATAAAAGGCTTTCATCAGATTTATGTGCTTTGTTTGTTAGTTTTTGGATTTCCTCTACAACACTTCATCCAACTTTCATCAAACTCTTGTTCCTTGTCTCCTCCTCTGAAATTATTACTTGGAAAGAAAGAATTTTAAATATGCAAAACTCACTAAAGATAAATCTGAATTAATATAATTAAAAATTAAACCTGAACCATAAGGAATAAACTATTTAATTTTCAGCTTTGTTTTTGATAAATCGTGTTTCAGACTTGAATTCAAACTTTTGATGTTTCAAATCTATCAGGAGATTGCCTGTATATGTTTCACTTTATCCAGTAGAACAGTGTATGACAACACCTTAAATTTAGATTAAAAGGTAAGTGTGTTTGTTCTTCCAACATATTAACACTTAGAAAGTAGCAGCCAGAAAGGTTACTCAATTATCTCTATAAAGTGACTTGATTTAGTGTCTGAGGCCATGTTTCTCAAAGCTGACCCAAGTCTTCATGCCATTGTCACCTTCATAGTGGATCATGGCAGTTTGCTATATATACCACTACGGGATGCTCAGAATCTTCTACTAGTATATCGTTCATCTTTCCATGTTATTAGTAATGTTAGAGTACTTATTACATCAATTCATCATCAGCTCCATTCACTTCCTATTTGCTTCTAGATGCAACTCAAATGGTTTGTTAAATGTAATCTATAAAATCATGTTTCATTTGGGTGGAAGATATTTAAGAGACTGCTTCTGTCCTTCTGTATTGTCACCAAATTTGAAAGCAACAAGGGCACTTGAAATAATGGGATTTGTTTGAAAGCCCTTAACTTGGGAATTCATACCACCTCCTGGTCTGTTGGAGCCTGGGTTTGTTGTCCTCTGGGGGAAGAGTAATAATGGATGTCAGTCTGTAATTTTGTTTTGGGGAAATATGTTGTTTGACCTGTTAATTAAGAAGGTATTAATTGCCTAAGTTGAGTGCATGTGCCAGAGACAACAGTCATTTGGCATATTTTGGGACTCTCCCCTCTCTTTACCCTCCCCCTCCCCCCACCCCCCCCCCACCCCTGGTATTCAGGTATAATAGCAGCAATTAAGCAATTATTCCCTTTGAAATCAGTGGAACTACTCAGAAAGAATGGTTGGGAGATGGAGGAAGGGATTTTTTCTCTCCTACTATGTGCATAATAAATGAATGAATAAAACAAAGTGGCAGGTGCCAACTCTTTAGGTTCAGGATGTACTCTGTGTGGGAGTGGGTGTGTCGGTGGGGAGGGGGTATAAATTCAGTATACTAAGAAAGCAAAATTTGAATGAGTCCATGAATATCCTCTACAAATGTGTTTTAAGAATCAGCTTTGGAAATTATAACAATTTCAGACTTAACATCCCTTACCTTCATTTAGAACTGAGAGAAATGCATTAAAAATTCAGCATTACTGCACCAAATTGCTCAAGCTAATTACGCTGCTTAAGGTAAAGGGTATTGAATTATATTTAGACAGAGTAGCAGATTAAGCAAGAATAAATTTGATAACTGCTAAAGAATGCAGTTTTTCAGGATTATGTCTCATAGCTTTAATCTCTTTACCGCAGATGGAGGAAAAATAGATTTAGCTATTATGACGAGCGAGAGAGTGAGATTGGCACTTTGTTTATATTCATTTAGCACAAAATTCTGTCGAGTATTTAGCCTCTGGCAAAAAACTACAAACTGTTTGTTGTTGTTGTTGTTATTATTAGCTTTCTATTTCAGTAGCAATGCAATTATTTTTAGTATAGTATTTACATAGATGCAGAGACACAAATCCATATGTGGGGTGAGAGAGGCAGAGAATATGGCAGAGCTGTGGGTCTATTGCATATTTACCTCCATGAGTTTGATGAGAATGCAATACCTTGAGAGAGCATAATGAAGCAGCGTAAGGATTTCACATGAAAATAAAAAGTTGATTGTATTATCTACTATCATATAAGATTCCTGCTGTACCAGCAAGTGGTATACAGGCATGTTGGGGACCCAAGATTGTTTGCAGCATACATCATTGCAGAAGCTTGTTATGGTGGACAAGGGGCAGAGCCAAGACTCCAATTACTTCTGTTTTGATTTTAAAGTGTGATTAGAATTCATTTGACAATTTGAGAAGCATATTTTGTTTTCACTCTTTCATAAATCAAAAAAGAGCTGAAGGATTTCTGCTCAAACTTTCCAAAAACATCTACCATCATCAGAGATCACACGTTTCAGTCTAACATTTTGTCTTGAAAAACAAAAGTAAATGCAACAGCAATATGTAATGAATATTGTGGATAAAGCAAAGATATCACACATGGCCGGCGCCCATTATTATATCAGTGTTATATAAAAATAAAAGTGGGTGTGCATTGTTATAAACAAATGGATAAACTGTTTTTGTGAATGTGAGATTTATAATTACTTGTGGCACTATAATGCAGCTATAGCATGACTGAATTTTTTCCACACCTAGGATTTTGTTTTTTAGAAAGCAGTACATTGGCGTTGATCAGAACCCAATTGTATAACTTGGTAGCTCCAGAGCTAGAGTTTTATTGTTTGTTTTGTTTTTCATTCCCATCTTTAAATGAAATTAAATTAAAAAAAATTGTTGTTGCACATTTTGAGCTTGCAGATTTAACCACAAGAAAATAAAAAAAAATACTATCTATATTTAATATTTTTTTAAATTACTGGTTGACTAAAATTAATAGCTTAGTACAGTTTGAGTAATCTGATGGATATAGTTCTACTATTGGTAAAGCTTTTTGTTTTTTTCATTTTTATATTTCCTGACTTTTGAGTTCAAATTTTAAACTGTAATGAGGCATTAACACATAACTAGATCCTGAGAGGTGCTGAGTATCTATGACTTGGCCTGGCACCTTCTTCTTTATATACACACATTATACATATTATGTATAATATAATGTATCTGTCTCCGTGATGTAGATATATCTACACTATATCGTTTTATACAGTCACAATATAACTTTTTCCTAACATTCCCTCATCTTGAATTTATTTTTCAGTAGCTTTGATTTAAAATACAAGTTTTTATTCTATTTTATTTTATTATGGTTTTCCCCCCATGTCAGGTACTGATTCTAATGTCTTCACACTGCTGAAAATATGTGTGGATTAATAGGAAGACAATGTGGTTTTGCAAAACTTATTCTGCATATTTTTCTCCTTTTCCCAAGCAAACAAATGGTCAAAACATAGGCATTCCCTCTAATTTATTCACATAGCAGTTACAGCACATTGTGAGTGGAATTATTCTATTTTTCACAAATACTAAGAAGTCTTGCTGGACTTATTCTTAGCAGTCACACACAATCCCCTTTTCATTTCCACGCATATTATGTGTCATTGGATCTGGCAGAACCACTGATGTGAGGAGCAGCAAGCAAGCTTTCTGCTTTTGGTATTTCTACTGCCAGCCTGCTGTTTGTGAAGTAACTTGGAAGCACTGATTACTGAGGTTGCCCAAAGATGAAGAGATGGATGGAGCAATAGCAGGGTGGATTAAATCAAATTGATTTAAATCATGATTTAAATCACTAGTCAGGAAGACTCAATTTAATCATGGTTTTCTACATAAAAGTGCATTCTTGTTGGTTGTTATAATCTTAATTACCTATTCGTCACAACTCAGAGATAGATGTAGGTTTCATTTTTAGAAGGTACACACTGTACAGTTTTAAACAGTGATTTATTTTGAAAACGTATCAGATTAGTTTTACAGCTATATCAGAAAATGAATGATTGGTTATTTCATTTAACAAAGGTAATTGAAGCAGATATTTTTGAAGTCATTGGGAGGTGAACTATCTCCAGTTCAATGGGTTAATCATTAACATTTGGAGGATTTTCTTGCCATGCTGTATTAGGAGGAGAACATCACCAGACAGATATTTAAATTTTTATTTAACTAAAACAACAATGTTAACTATTCTGGATTTTTTTCTTCAACAGCAAACATATAATATTTTAACAAAACAAGCATATGTCCTTTGCTTCTCACATTTATCTCCAGACTTCTTCTCCTTGTCCAGATCTATTCCACCTCCAACAATCTTCTATTCATTGAACTTTTTGAAACTTTGCACTTTTAGAGAGAGGTAAGGGATTGACTCTGTGTACACAAATTTGCAGAGGGACAATTGAGTTGAGGTCTGTTATTTCTCACCTCTATATATTATGTATTTATTTAAAAACATTTTTGCTGTTAACAAGCATGTTACCTCTGGAGACACAAATCCACAGTTTGAGAACTGCAAAACTAAGCATCTCTAATGGTATCTTCCAGACTGAGCACTGAGTCCCATTGGGTAGATAGAAAGATTAACCCAAATAATCTATACAGAAGACTGTGGAACCCTATAAGATTGGGTCCCTAATCCATGAACTATTGGAACTCATTTACAAAACTTTTTTTAAACATTACATGAATATATTGTCTCATACTATAGAATTAGAATTTATAATCCCTATTCAATGATGAGATATAATGTATCTTAATTAAAACTATCTTTAGATAGGTTTTTTCCTCAAAAAACATTTTATAAAAAAATCAGATTTAAATAAAAAAATCTGTTGTTGTTTTTTTAATTTAAAAAAAAGCATTGATATTTATGCACCCTGAGCAATAGTGGTTCATCCATTTGTAAAGCTCTCACTGCTGCTAAGCAGCGTGACTATGTTATCAAACCTATTAGTTATGATTTTTCAGGTTTTTTTCTGTTATGTACGATTACTGTTTTCCCTCTTTTGAAGTGTACTGGTTTCAACTCTGGGAATGGTGTTCCCAGGCATGTTTTTTCAAGGTCTCGTCTATTTGTCTAGGACCACAGGACTGCCAGTCATTCTGCAATCCTTGAAACTGACTCTGCTGTACTTTCAATTTCTTTTTAAGGCTTTTATTTATAATATGCAAGAGGTTGAAATATCTATGTGCTTATCTGAAGCTCATCCAAATGTTTTGAGAAATTTCTTGTGTTTTCTTAGTCTCTCCCCTTCATGCACAAAAGCAAAGCAAATCATTGTCTTTTCCCTCACATGCCTGGGTTCAAGCTCAAGATCATTTATTGTCCAATTTATTTATAAATAGTTATAATCACATATATCACAAAGGTTGCTTTTACTGCTTTCCAGAAAGACAGAACTAAGATGCAGTATCATTGATTTCCATTCAGGTTTAGCACAACATATAATAGGGTGCAACATATTTATCATAATGAAGATGATGGAATGAGCAAACAAAGAGATGGTTTCAGAACAATGTGATGGTTGTTCAGAAGGATAATGAGGTCATTTCCTACTGTGGACATGAAACCAATGTAGTGTGTGCATTAGAGCACCTCAAAATATATGAGAAGTTTAAATTGCCAGATAAATATATAAATAATTCAGTAACTAGTAGATTTCCCCCCCTACAGGGTGCATTGTTTTATTCAGTTTAGAAGAGGTGAATATAGAAAGTGACAGTTTGTAACTAGCATAGCAATGAAGGAGATTTGTTTTGAGAAGTACACAAATTCAGAGCTACTATCCTATTCACTGTTGAGACAGCCATCTGTGTTACTGCAGATATAAACCAGTAAGGGTAAGTCTATACTGCCTCCCCCCCCCCTCCCCCCCCCCCCCCCCCCCCCCCCCAAAAGCCTGTGACAGTGAGTTTGAGATCCTTCCCTGTTAACAGATCTCAGAGCCCTGGCTCCAGCCCAAGTGGGAATGTCTCCACTGCTGTTTTGAGCCCTGTGAGCCTGATTCAGTTGACCCAAACTTGGAGACTCACCACCATAGTGATTTCCATGCTAAAAGTACAATGAATGTTCTACAAGGGCATTTGGTTGGTTGGTTTTGAATATTGTGGTGGTGCTCTGTTGTGTGATTCAAAGCTAGGTTCCATGCACCTTTGGATCTTAGCCTTGTTCTTCAAGGGAGCCTCTGTATTGCCCTTTCCTGAGAAGGAGGCACCGACTACAGCCCAATTAATTGCTGCCTTCTAACTGGCACCAAATCCACAACTCTTCATAGGGAAACAGGCAAAAAGCCTATTATTGTTATTATTAGTACTTATTTCTACTATTATAGTGCCACAGTTAAGATCATGTTTCTGTTATGCTCTGTGCTGCTCTTCTTCACATTATATTGTCATGTAAGAAGTAGGCATTGCACTTGAAACACCAGTGCATTTGCGAGATTTTTCCCTTCTCTAGTGCTTCCTGTCCTTATGATTAGAGCTCTGTGCGGATACAAAATTTGTATCTGCATGTGATCCACAAACATGGTCCATGGATATCCACATCCGCAGATGCAGATATAAAATGGATATCCGCAGATTTGCAGGGCTCTACATATGATGAAAGGAGACATGGAAGAGAGAGAGAGAGATGATGTGGGGAATGGCAGCTAGGAAGGTACAGGCTTCTCGATATTCTACGATTCCACTGCTGTGTAATTCACTGTATTGCCACACAGTTATGCTCCACAACCCCAGGTGTCATTTGTTTCCATCTCTGATCGTTGAAGAGAGAACTTGCAAACAAAGTGTAAACTGGTGGAGTGTTGCTTTTGAAAACCTGAAAAGAGCTGAAACAGTGAGTGATAACTCAGAGAAGGGTAGGAGCTGGGGAAGGAAGAAAGCCTGAAGGAAAAATGGGAATTGTGATGGAAGAATATAATCTTTGGGGGCTGAACTGTGGGGAGGAGTCTTTCAGGCTCTAAAAGGAAGCTGCGGTCCAGGAATGATGATGTTTGGCAGGACAATGTTTTTGGAGGCCGCAGCACTGGTTGTGAGAACCTTTACTCTGTGGGCCTGATAGTGTCAGAGATCTCTGGTGTCTTAATTTATCCCTGTGCTGAATATGGTTGTGCATTTTCCATTGTGTTAGGCTCTATACAAACACACATTAAAAAGATGATCCCTGCCCCGAAGAGTTTACTATCAATAACGTGATCAGCTAAATTCTGATTCTGTACTCTTTGTTACTTGTGCTACTGTAAAAAAAATCAGAAAGAATCCAGTTTGATTCTGAGATCTTGAGGTAAGCTTTGATATTAATCATCAAGTCTGAAATGGAAAGGACCTGTTAGCTGTCTAACCATATATCTGTAATTGCAGGATTGTTTTCTAAAGTACATTTAGTGGGTTTTTTTCCAGTCTTATTTAAATGCGATAGGTGAGAGGGTTTAAAATTTATGATAGCTAATAAACATTATTTTAAGATACTGTTTTTGTGACTATAATTTTAAATGAATTGTATTTCTTTGCTAATTTTAACTATCTCATTTTAATATGCTTCTCATGTCATTTGTACCATGCACAATATAATTAGTGATTCTGGACTATATCATGCCACCATTTTTTTACACTGAACTGAATGGTGAGTTTGTGTTTTTTAAAGAATAAGGTTAATGTGATCAGTTCATTTTAACACAACAGAAGTAGCTTCCTCTAAACTATATGTATTTAAAATATTATTGTAATGTATTTTTTATTTTTAAAAGTCTGCTTGGATGCGAGACCCTTTTGACCTACATTTAAAATATATTCTCATTTGTTGTAAGATATTAATAATGTAACATAATTTTCATTTGGCTTCTTTGCAACTCCACTTTCTTTCCAAGGTACCACATACTGCAATATTAAATGCTCAGTGGAAGCTACAATTACTAGAACAATTAATTTTTAGATAATTATTATTCAACAAAAAGGTACCCCTGGCTTTACATACTGTTCCATTAATGCTGATAACTATCAGATCATTTACTAAATCTGGAAAATCTTTGATTCTCATGGTA
Organism: Trachemys scripta elegans; assembly: GCF_013100865.1. Lineage (NCBI taxonomy): Eukaryota > Metazoa > Chordata > Testudines > Emydidae > Trachemys > Trachemys scripta. The sequence goes on along the minus strand of NC_048308.1, from coordinate 19,835,979 downwards.
ATATTAATAATATTCAGTAACGAGAAATTGAATTATTCTTGAGATAGTGTTAAAGTCATGGCAAGATGGTCTTCTATTTACAAATGCAATTTAGTCTCATGAGAAAGTAATCTTGTTAAAATATTGTCAAGTTAATTGAAATTGATTTGTGTTTACTAAACATAGTGAATGGTAATCAAACAATCAGGCTTAGAAGCTTTTGTGGTATGTTTAAGTCTTTGATAGATTTCTGTTAATCTTGCACGGGATGTTTCATTTTGGAAAAATAAATGCACTAGAGGTTCTTCAGGGCTCGTAGCCCGTCATTGTCTTTCTTTCCCCAAAATGGATAAAACTGAAATATAGAGTAAATTGCCTTCTTTTGTGAAATGTTATGTTTTGGAATATCTGAGAGCATCTAGAACTTTGGATTACTTTTGCATTTATTATATCTGTCAATATACATAGTACATTTGCTTCTAGCTGCTTAATTATTTCACAATTTTGCTGATCTCTACTATTTGTAACAACCTTAGCATCTACATAAATGAAATTCTAATAGCCTTTATAGAAGAAAGAAAAAATACAGTGAAGCAATTTAAAAAGCAAGATAAACACAACACATAAGACACATACATTTTTGGGTTGATGCACTTAATTGCATAAGAATTTCATGTCTAATCAGCAGTATTGGCTCCCTCAAGGCACATATTTTTCAATACATTAAAAAAATTCTCTAACAAAAACAGAACAAAATCCAATGCAATTGCACATTTGCTGGAATATTTCACATCTTTAGTTAACCTGCTCCCTCATGCCTTACAGTATTCATTAGCAGATTTCTCTGTTTATGACTGATATTATATGGTAATGGTTATGGGTTACTAACAGATGCAACCACTGAAATGAATTAGAATGAAAACTTGTTTTACAGAATGCCCCACTGGGAACCTACCCATCAAGCTCACCCTCTTAAAAAATAACAAAGCAAAAACATATCCACAACACTTTATTTTCTTTCAACAGAAAACTTTTCTTTACCGACTATGGGAATGTTGCCAAAATTGAGAGATGTGACATGGATGGGATGAATAGAACAAGGATAGTAGAATCTAAAATTGAGCAGCCAACCGCTCTTGCAGTTGATCTAGTCAATAAATATGTTTACTGGATAGACATATATCTGGACTACATAGAAGTTGTCGACTATCAAGGAAGAAACAGGCATACAATAATTCAAGGCCAACAAGTAAGTATTTATTTGATGATTCAGCTAATATAATAAAAAAGTAATAATATTATTAAAAGAATGTGCATAGCATTAACAAATATTTGTCGTAAAATTCACTATTTGTGTTTGGTCCAAATGAGTAAGGTAATCAAGTATTCAGCTGCATGTTCTATTTTATGTGCAGTTTATTTCACCTTACAGTCTATGGGCCAGATCCTGTGCTGTGACTCTTAGGCAATGAACATGAGAGACAACCTAGGAAAGGAGAAGAAACAGAGATGTAAGGATCTCAACAGGGGGAAGTGGAAGGACATTATAGAGTTAGAAGTACGTCTAGGCAGGGGATAGCATTAATACCTTAGGAAGAAGAGATATAGGGGTGAGGAGATGCATCCTGATAACACCAAAGAAGGAAAAGATGATTAGTGAGATGTGCTCACCAGTCCAGGCCAGTCTGGATGAATATAGAGTGATCCAATTCCCATTGAAATCAGTGGGAGTCTTTGCATTGATTTCAGTAGGAGTTGAATCCAAGCCCTTAAGCCATGGGACTGTGATAAATCTGCTGAGCAGTAATACATCAGCATACAGCAGTGTGGTGTGTCTGTTGCTGCCCCTCTGGCTTCTGACTAGAGTGTAGTATGTTGCCAGGGAATGAAAGATTCTGTGGCAGTTGGGAGGACAGTTGGAAACCTGAAGGGACAACGACAAAGGCAGCTGTTCCTAGCGGCTACTCACAGTGACAGAGCTGGGGCTCCTGGAGTTGCCCATGTGTGGCTGGGTCTATCTCAGTTGTAGATTGACTAGTCTCATGTACATAGAGTAGTTAAAAACATGTGACACCAGAATGAGCACATTACATGTCCATCTGTGATATCGATTTCTCTCCAACAAAGGGAAATTGGCATGAAGCAAGGGCTTGAAATTGACCAGCTCAACCAAGAGACAACAGGATATTTTAACTTTTTGATTTTTAAAATATGAATACAGGAAATAGCAAAGAGATGCCCATGTGGGCCGGCTGAGAGGAAGATATCAGGCTTTTCAATTTCTGTAATAGACTGCATTGGCCATGGCCTTTGGCCAATTGTGCTGGAAAGGAGGTTCCTGTACATTTGAATCCTTTCAGCATCTGGTGCTACTGGCACATTCTGTCACTATGTAGTTAGATTAGAAGGTGGGTCCATCTTTAGCAGTAACTGGCACACAATTTTTGCAGCTTACTATCACACATTTGGTCTGTTAAAGTGCCTTAGCAAAGATTACAATTTGGCCTGTTTTATTTTTCCTCTTGTCCAGGGAGCTTAGATGCTGAAGAACAGTTCCTAAAACAGAACAGAGGAACTGCTTTAATAAGCAATCTAGCTAGATAAGAATGGAGAGAATATAAAATGCGTCCTTGAATGCTGGTTGTTTGAGGGAGTGAGAAGTAGCAAAATGTTAAGCATTCCAATTGGCTATTAGGGCAGCCTGTTAAATCACATACAGAAGAAGCAAACTATCAATCATCTCAGTCCACTCTGGTGATTTCAATGGATTTCATTGGAGTTGTCAGTTTATCCCAGGGCTGAATTTGATCCAGTTACTGGGAAGCTGGACACTACTGGAAAGTTAGGGGCTAGAAATTATTATCAGGGGAGGAGGTTACATAATCAAATAAACAGAGAGAAATTTTAGCTGAATGAACATATAGACATATTTAAACACTGGGAAATGGAATTCTATTTTTTGCTCTTATAAAAAAGTCTGTTCATCTCATAAAAATGATAAAAATGGATTCCTTTAAATCTATATAATTCAAGTATATTAACTGGTATTCTTTGTAGATATTAAAGTCTTGATCCTGAAAACAAGATTTGGCTTATTGCTTACTGGCATAGTCATGTGTAGTCTCTTTGGCTTCCATCTCTTTGGCTTCATTGGTAGTAAGCTATATGTCTTTCCATGTTTGCAAGATACTTGGGGAATTGCATTTATGCTTAAAATCCATCACAATAATGCATAAAACAGATAAAAAATAATTAAAACATCATAAAATACATCATAAAAATAAGTTGCACAACTCCAATTAAGTCAGTATAGTACCTCACAATGGGATGCAAATGAATAATAAAACGTTAAGAAATGGGCAAATGGGGTGGGGGAAGAAATTATAATGCACAAGGCTCTATTCCTTCAATATTAAAATATTTACAAATATAATATAATATTTTTTGGTAAAACATTGGCATTGCAATAGTTTACTGCAAAGTGATGCAGATACATCGTTATTTTCAGTGTTTTCTTCTCCATATTCCCATAACTATGATTGGACTAAATCCTATTGAGTCTTAATCAGGCAAAACTTTTATTGATTTCAGTTTAGAGTTTTGACTGAGTAAGGTCTGAGTATGGATGCCAAGATCTGGCCCGGTGGGAGTAATTTTCAGAAATGGGTGGGATTTTAGTGGTACAAAATAAGAATTTTAAGAAAGGTGTCTGTGTGTCCAGCATAACATTGAGCTGAGTGGATACATCACAGTGAATAATTCCTTGATTAATAGAATCAAATATTCATCTTTTGGAATGTCAACCATCAAATTGGAATTTCCTTGATTTTTTTTTCAAAATAATTATTTTATTTTATTTTTTAATCTGTTTCAGTTGGTCACAAAGAGTCTCTGGAATATTGGATGTTTGATATTCAAGTTGTTTGATAAAAGTGATTGGTTAGTTAACTAACTTTGTGTCCCTGTTTCTTGACTGAATGAATGCATTTCCACACATGCATAGATACACACATTAAGCCTGAATACTATGAATACGATGTTAGAATTTATTTTTAGCAAGCATTTATTCCAGTAAAATACAGCCACCCAAAAATTCACAGAAAGTCAACACAAAAAGGAGTGCTAGGATGATGTAACGGGGCATTCACCTGTGGAGTGCCTTTGAGCAACTGGATGGGGTACTACACTCCTTTTCTCCACCTTTGCTCCCCCTACAGATTGCTGGCTGACCTTGATCAGTCTTCAAAGGCTTGGCCCTCTGGCCAAGTCACAAAGTCCAAATGAACCCCTTTCTGGGTATTAAAGAGTTTGGTAATTAAACAGTCTATTTGCACCCACGAGGGTCTCAGCCCCATCTCTGGATCCTTTAAATTCATCCTTTTATTCTGACTCCCAAATAAGGCTTATCCCCTTCTTGGGGTTTATGCCACTTTACTTGTGGCTGGTAGGGGAACCCAGGCCCACCCACTACTTGTGGTTCAAACCCAGGGACCCCATACACAGCAACTACATACTGTTCATTCCAATCCATCACTGCTATTTCCCTGGGGCTCTTCCTACAAGGCCCCTTTTACCTTCTCAGGTTCTGTTCCCGGGTCAGGGGGGGAGCACCCTTCTTCATTCCTCTGGTCCTAGCCAGAAACTGATCTGCAAAGGCCCTGCAGCTCCTTTTATCTGAACCTGCTGGATCATTGGTTGTCTCTAGCTCTTCTAGTCCTAGGAGGACCAAGTCTCTCTAGCTTCCAAGATAGCTGCTCTCGTGAGGCCTCTTTGAGTAGGTCTGGAGGACCCGCCTCTGCTGCTGTTTTCCTGCCATCTCACTGCTTCGTAGCGCGGGGTATAGAAGAGTATTGGGTCCTCCAGTAGGAGCCACAAAGGCCTGATACACCCCATTTAAAAATTTAAGAAAATATTTATTGAAAACATTTTACAGCATTCACTTAACTCTAATTATAACATTATTCAGATAAGAAAGTGAGTCACCTTACGTATTGTGCATGCATGAGTCTTCCATTTTGTATGTAGATAATAGCCTTTTACTACTCTATACTGAATGCTGTTGCTATTATTATTATTAATTTATTATTTATTACTCACTTAAAACATTTCCTGTACTGAAGAGTTTACAATCTAGAAGACAGACACAGCTAAGACAAAAAACGGTCTGTGAGACTTATAGAAGTGTGTTTAGAATGGGGTGTGTGTATGTATGTATGTGTGTGTGAAAATATATATATATATATAAAAATATAAAATATTGATTTTTTTCTGTCTTTACATAAATTTAATTGTAAAACATGAATTTTAATCAAAATATTATATTGCCCTAGTGAAAAGAAACCAGAAATCACTTGATGGTTAGGCTTCACTGAGATTTTAAAAATATTTATTGACTTTTTCAAAAACTGGTTCTGTTGTACAGTTCAGTCTCTATATATTACATTATTATTATTATTATTATTTATTTTCTAAAGTCATGATAAAAATAGCCATGTTTTTTCTCTTTTTCAGGTTAGGCATCTTTATAGTTTAACAGTATTTGAAAACTATCTATATGCAACTAATTCAGATAACTTCAGCATCTTACAAATAAACAGATACAATCGCACAGATGTTCAGTCACTGATTAGACTTGAAAATGCAAGAGAGATCCATGTCTATCAGAAAAGAACGCAACCATCAGGTACGCTCAAAATTCTCTTTGTGGTACACTCTTCTCTGGAGCCAGTTCTGGTGTAACTTCACTGAAATCTTTGCGGTTATGCTGGGGGCTAATCTGCCCTTTGTTCTAACAGGCATATTGATAGGTATGATTTTTATGTAGAAAACCCCTATGACAAGTAATGGAGTTACTTATGTAACTCTTCTGTGCATCTGTTAGGAAAATAGATATGAGTAGAGAAGGTCAAAAACGTTCCCATGGAACAGTTTCCCATTGGAAAATACTGATTGGACATGAGCTGATTCTGTTAAAACTTTCAACAGAAAGCAGGCAGCCTGCAAGCTTGCCTGCCTGTTCATTTTCCTGCCAACTTGCAAGCCAGCCCACTCGCTTCTCTATCCTCCCAAGCCTCCAGATTCCATGGCAGTGAGCCTCGTGAGCTTCCTGAGAACTGAGGTTCCCAGTGATCCTCAGTAGCCTGCCTGATGGGCTGCCATAAGCTAGGTTCCCTGGGTTCTAGGGCTCAATGGGTGGCTAGCTTCTTGCCTTGCAGGATCCCAGGTTGCCCGCCTGGTGGGTGGCCAGGGAGCCAGGATCCCCAGGGTTACAGACTTCCCAGCTGGTGGAATATCTGAATCCCTGGCTGGCTGCCTGGTGGGGTGCTGAAGGCTGGAGTTCCCTGGGATCCTAAGCTCCCCAGAATCCCTGGTTGGTCAGCTCCTCAGGCTTCCAAGATTTCCAGGCTGCCTGGCTCCCCAGGTGTCCACCTGATGGGCAGCCCAGGACTCCAGGCAGCTGGACACCTGTTAGGAGGGCAGTCAGCAAGCCAAAAAAATGTTTCAATTATCCTAAAATGGATATTTCTCACCTTCCCCTCACACATTTGTTTTGATTTTTTTTTTGTTTTTGTTCTAATTCAAAATGAAAACATTCAAAATCTCAAAATTTTTTGTTGATGGGAAAATCCCATTCCTGCACAGTTCTAATTACGGGCCTGATCCTGCAGACCTTGCACACACAAAATACCGACTGATTTTTGTGGAAATTTTGGACGTGCAGACACTGAAAGGTAAGGCTCTAATTTTGTAAAATGATGGTTTCCCAAGAAGAGCTATTTGATATCATTCACATGAACAGATATTATTGCTTTGGCTACTCTAACATGGGAACTGGCACACCAGTTTTACAGACAATGTGAACTTTATTATATAATTGAACTGTTATGTTACAAAGGATTCTGAAGCTGCATCAAACTCTCGCTTGATATAGATTGGATGAACTGATTTTCAACCCATAGTTGAGAACATTGATCTGCAGATGCCATCCACGAAGAGCATTGCACAGAATCATAGTGGTGTAGGCTGACCTCTTGTCCTCAGGGGGGGAGCAAGGAGGTTTAGCACACAGGATATATGATTTTGATGTAACTTTTGTTACATCCTTTGTGACTATGTGGTATTCTCCTGTGCTCTTTGTTATACTAGACCAGTTATGTTCTGAATGGACATGTTTCTTGCTCATTAAGATTTGCTGTACAGGCTATCTCAGCTTGGTTAGGTTTCTGTTATACCTTTAGAATATGGAACTTGAATAATATTTTATTTGTTAAGAAAACAAAAACAGAAAGTTGGGAATAAAAAAGAAAATAGGCTTTGAGCCCTGCATAGGTGTGCTAGAAGAGTGAAATTAGAATATAGGAATCCTGTCTCCGAGCTCCCTGTACAAGAGGAATCCATAATCTGGCTTACTGAACTAGGGAACTAGTGGAGGGGTTAGCATTCAGATGAGGCATATCTGGAAAGGGTAGGGAAGATCATGATCCTGAATGCCAGAAAAAGTGCTCTGGAAAGAGCACTGGCTGTGTTTTCACTTAGATATAGCATGTCCTGCTGTCCAGCATCCATCATGTATCCTCATTTTTGTGCAAAAACCCAAGTGCTTTATGAATGCTCCCGTCACTTTCTCCTTGATGAAGATGGCAAAGGATCTCCCCACAGGAGACTATTTCTTTGATCTCCAGCACCCAGGATTCTAATGAAGCCTGTCTGGTATCCTTCAGCAGTACTTACCCTATTTGAGCACCTGGTTTTACATTGGTTCCCTGGCACTTGTTTTTCTCAGCACTTTGGTACTTTTTCTTCTTAGCACTCTCGTGCTTCAGCACCTGTTTTGGTTTGCAGGTATCACTAATCTTTTTCAGAACCCCCACCCTCTTCTTTTTTTGCCCCTGCTGTGGCATTTTTTCTGGTTTCCTGGTCCTCTTGTGGCAGCACTGTGATCCTCACCCCAGTGTCTGAGTCCCAGGAGCTCCAAAGCAAAAGTTTGTTGAGCATCCAAACATCTTATCATTTGTTGTCTGTCTTTGTACTTGATCTTCTTTCACTCTTGCGATTCCCTCAATGTCATGAGTTGTGGCCAATGACTTTTAAGGACCTTTCGCCCCTTATTTCAAGTATGGCATCTAAAGAGGAAGGAAGGCCACTTTGCGACTTCCACCTTTACCGGTGTGGCAGAATAATAACATGGGTGCCACCTCCAAGCCCTCCTTGAGGAATCTCAAGGAGACTTCTAGAAGTCTGGCATGAGGCCAGTCCAAGATGCTCAAAGCTAAAACCTGAGTTGGACAAGATCAGTGAGCACCAGGACTCAGTGCCAATGCTGCATATGTTGACACAGGCATAGCTTCTTCTTGAGAACAGCTTCCTCAGCAAAGTGTTCTCTGCTATCACCAGCAAAACCAAGTCTTCACCAAGCATTCACATCTTGCTATTTTTGAGCCTCAGCTTTGCAGTTGGAAGCACTTAGCTTATCAGATGAGTGTTCCTCCATATAAGAGGCACCCAGATGAACTGGGGTTCTCTTTTTGATAGTAGATACAGATTTTTCTGCTATAGAGAAGAACAAAGGAAGTGTCTCAGCAGGGGATGATCTTTCCTTTAACTGGTTTTTATAGAAGCTGTCCAAGACAGATTATTTTAAATTCAAACTACAAGAACCTACAAGACCCACTATTGAGAGGTTCCTAGACTAGAATCCCCTTCCCCCCCCCCCACACACACACATACAATATTTCTTTTGTTTGTTTTAAACCTACTGCCTATTAATTTCATTTGGTAACCCTAGTTCTTGTGTTATGAGAAGGAGTAAATAACATTTCTTTATTTACTTTCCCCACACCAGTCATGGTTTTATAGACCTCTATCATATCCCCCCTTAGTCGTCTCTTTTCCAAGTTGAAAAGTCCCAGGCTTATTAATACCTCCTCATATGGCAGCTGTTCCATACCCCTAATAATTTGTGTTGCCCTTTTCTGAACCTTTTCCAATTCCAATATATCTTTTTTGAGATGGGGCGTACCATGGATTTATATAGAATCTGCACGCAGTATTCAAGATGTGGGCGTACCATGGATTTATATAGAAGTATTATAATATTTTCTGCCTTATCATCTATCCCTTTCTTAATGATTCCCAACATTCTGTTAACTTTTTTGACTGTTGTGCACATTGAGTGGATGTTTTCAGAGAACTATCCACAATGACTCCAAGATCTCTTTCTTGAGTGGTAATAGCTAATTTTATATGTATAGTTGGAATTATGTTTTCCAATGTGCATTACTTTGCATTTATCAACATTGAATTTTACCTGCCATTTTGTTGCCCAGTCACCCAGTTTTGTGAGATCCTTTTGTAAATCTTTGCAGTCTGGTTGGGATTTAACTATCTTGAGTATCAGATGCAAATTTTTCCACCTCACTGTTTACCCCTTTTTCCAGACATTTATGAATATGTTGAAAGGACTGGTCCCAGTACAGACTCCTGAGGGACACCACTATTTACCTCTCTCCATTCTGAAAACTGACCATTTATTCCTACCCTTTGTTTTCTATCTTTTAACCAGTTACCAAATCCATAAGAAGACCTTCCCTCTTATCCCATGACTGCTTACTTTGCTTAAGAGCCTTTGGTGAGGGACCTTGTCAAAGATTTTCTGAAACTCTAAGTACACTATATCCACTGAATCCCCCTTGTCTACATGTTGTTGACCCTCTCAAAGAATTCTAGTAGATTGGTGAGGCATGATTTCCCTTTACAAAAACCATATTGACTTTTCCCCAACAAATTATGTTCATCTATGTGTCTAACAATTTTGTTCTTTACTATAGTTTCAACCAGTTTGCCCAGTACTGAAGTCAGGCTTACCAGCCTGTAATTGCCAGGATCACCTCTGGAACCCTTTTTAAAAATTGGTGTCACATTAGTTATCCACCAGTCATTTGGTGCAGAAGCTGATTTAAATGATAGATTACAAACCTAGGACCTAACTAGAATGTTTGCAGGCCAGCATTTATACTTGACAGGGGTGGTATGTGCCCGTCAATAGGTGGCCTAGTTCACACTCTACCCCACTGTCTGTACCCTCAAGTGTCAATAAATCTAAAGAACTAAGAGAATTACTAAGTAGCTAGAAACCCTGAATAAAAATTCTGGAAGATGATATCTTCAGACAGGTGGAATTAGAAGGTAAGTCTTTTCCATTATCTTAATTATCAAATATTTTCATACCTAATTTTGGATGCTCTTACTGTTAATTCAGAAGTATGCCTTTAAAATATAATATCAAGAGAAATGAACATTTTGGGCAATCTGTGGCTTGCTCTTCATAGTGGTGCAAATGTGGAAAAGAGTGTGTGGGGAAGCCTTACTGCTTTTGTGTACATGGATTTGCCAAAATCCAAGTCCTGTCCTCACTAGGCGTAATGACTGGGAGATAGTAGTAGACTCCCCCACAAGGATATAGAGCCAGGGTGTGGATCAATACTGAGCTTAGTTGATATGGAAGGAGCACACACTGCAATCTGTTAAATAATGTCAGTCTCCACTGTGATGTGCTACTTCCGCGAATGCTTCTCAGGTCTATTGTTCATATAGAGTGCTGGCGTACCTACTCCAATGTGGAATGTGGTTTAATAGCTACATTATACCACTTTGAATTTATATACCTGTCTGTTTGGGGCATCATTTTTAAAAATTCTGACCTCTTTTATGACTGTATGCTGGGAAAAGATGGATTGTAGCTCAGATTCACTTTTCTGTCTAAACTCTCAACATGCTGATGCATATAATTATCCTGCTTTTAAAAGATTTCAAGCATGCTATTTTTCATTTGTTGTAGTCAGAAGCCATGCATGTGAAGTAGACCCATATGGAATGCCAGGGGGATGTTCGCACATCTGTCTGCTCAGCAGCAACTACAAAACACGGACTTGTCGCTGCAGGACTGGCTTCGTCTTGGGAAGTGATGGCAGGTCATGCAAAAGTATGTTGTTAAAATCAAACACTTTGCTAGCAGCTAATATTTCAGAGTAGCATTCTGAGTGTTAATTAACATTATCATCAACAACAATAGAAATAACATAAGTTGTTAGGTAAAATTTGCTTGCAATATGCACCTGCCATTTTGCTCACATTCTCCTTTTATTCCCTTAAAGCTATCTGACTAAATTCATTCTATAGAAATGGGTAAATTTAACCCGAGGCACTATTGACTAAAATTAAAAACAACAACAACAACAAAACCAAATCCTTCCAAATTTTCATTTAGTAACTTTTACTCTCTGTTTATGTGGTGTCATAATACATCAGTAATGCAACAGAATTAAATACTTTCACATTAATTTTTACCCACAGCGGGTCAAATCCTTCTCACCATTCTGATTCATAAGCAGTCCCCCTGTGTGAATAAGTCAAACAGGGTTTCGTCCATGATAGTTTGGAAGAACAAGTTGATTTGAGTAACATAAGAAGTGCAAACATTTTTTGAAGCTCAAGTATTTCTTCTCTGAAAATTCCTGATTTGGGCTGGGACCAGTAGCAGAAGGAGTATTCTGAGAGAAACACAACCTGTAGATTATCTGATCCAACCAAAATATGAGTCGTAAAACTTTTATGAGAAAGCTTGGTTTTCTGAGATTTTTAGTCTGATCTCTTGGCCAAAGACGTTTGGTTTAGTTCAGATAATAGTGTGATGCGGACCGCACAAGTAGATGGATGCTCGTATTTTGACACTTATAGGTAAACTAAACTGATTCTCAAATGCTTTTGGGGTTTGGGCATCATCAATAAAAAATCTGATGAAATTTTCAAATAAATAGTTTATTCTTTCTTCCCACCCTGTAACTGAATTTTATGTACATCAGCTAAAACCAAACAGATTTGATTAAAAAATCAACCTAGAGCTCTAGAGGCATTGATGAAAAGTTTTGCCATAATTTTTTTCTTATGTTTGCAGCAAAACTTTGAGAGTCATTTGTGTGGATTCTTAGCACTGTCCAAATGAGATAAAGATCTTTTGATTTATTGGTTTCTGCCTGTCTTCAGATGAAAGATTTTGAGTGGTCTGTTTTGAATTTGCTGAAGTTTTCTGTATTGTCAGATTTAATGAATGCCACAGTCACTGTCTACAACAGCCTTGACAGAGCCTAATGAATTGTAAAATTAAATGCCTACGATATTATACATGCTGTTTAACTTTGTAGCCAGTGTGATCTTATGATCTGTCATGTTTTTGCAACGTGGACTGTTACAGACAAAAGAATGATTAATTAGATATAACCTAATCACAGAAGTTATTTGTATTTTAATTAAGGTAATGTAATTAGCTAGTCTTTTTGAGTTTAGATACATTCAGAATATTTAAGGGTTTAGTTTTTGGTATTGAATAAAAAACCTCTAATTGTGCCGGTTAATTAACAAGTGACATTATGCAGCATAAAGAAGATTAGGCGGCAATGGTTGTTTGCATTTTGCAATCTTTCTTCTGCAGGACCAAAGAATGAGTTGTTCCTGTTTTATGGGAAGGGACGCCCGGGAATCATACGAGGAATGGACCTGAATTCCAAAGTTGCTGATGAATACATGATCCCCATAGAAAACCTGGTCAACCCTCGTGCTCTGGACTTCCATGCAGAGACCAATTACATCTACTTCGCTGACACTACAAGCTTCCTGATTGGGCGACAGAAAATTGATGGCACAGAGCGTGAGACAATCTTGAAAGATGGTAAGTGATGGGAGGTGATAGCAACAGCAAAAGGATGTCGCTAATGAGAAGGTGAACTGATCCATATAGAATCCAAATCAATGAAAAGCCTCACCCAAGCCTGTCACTGAACCTGAAGCCAAACTAAACCTTTTTAAAGTTGGAGAAGTTTAAATAATTTCCTTTCCCCCTTCCTTTCCTGTTTTACAGCTCTGCATTTGCATTTTTCTGTTTCTTGAGGGATAGCTTTCACAGATGCTGAGCACCTGCAGCTCTCATTGTCTTCCATGTTTTCTCAGCGCCTGTGAAAATCAGACTGGAGATATTCAGGATCTATTGTGATCTACCTGATACCAGATAGTTTGCAGTTAATTATTTAATAATAAAATAAAGTGATGCCAGTGGAAAAAGGTCAATAAATTGGGCTAGATCAAGCCCAAAGTGTCCAAAACTGGTAGATGCCCCTGAGTGAAAAGGGTTTGCTAAGAAGAACATCACAATCTTCCTTTTGGCAGAGGCCTGAAGAAAGATCACAAAATGGGACTGTTGGCTGGTGAGGTGATGTGGCCAGAATGCTAATGAGGTGATTTGGCAGCCTTCACTGGTGGGGCTTTAGTCAAGTCCTGGCTGTAATAAAAAGCACTCTGGACTTGATTCTTCACTGTCTTTGAGCTGCACAGAGTGAGCAGAAAGGCCAGGAGGCTGTTGGTAGCCAGTTGCGGCTCCCTAACAGGGTCACATGGCTCCAGCACATTAAGGCTTTGTAAGGGTAAACCTAATTTATGCTACTAGCATGAAGTCTCTCAGGAATCTTATGCTAATAATGGGTCATGTATAGCTCTGCTCCGTATGCATCCTCCTCTTCTCCATGCCCTGCCCTTGAACACCCCCAATATACTTCCATTTCCCCCTTACAATGGGGAAAGGGAAGATAGTCCTGAAGTGACAAAGCCACCCCCACCAGCTTTATACACAGTTTCCCTGCACGGGGAATTCACCAGTGGCTTTCTCCAACAGCTTTAAGGCTTCTTTGGTCTGCTAAGTGGCATGACAAAGGACATTTTCTATGTAAAAAAGGACTGATATAAGCAAAATATGATGGCTTGATATATCATAGTAATTAATTAAAGCTTTTTATGGTGTTTGTGTGTATGTGATCTTAGGGTTTTATACTGTGCTGTTGGGGATAAAAATAAACTTTGTTTTTATATGTTTAATTTTGATGTTGACTGGTAGATTTGTTTGTTACAAAACTCTGTTTGTTTGTTTGTTTTTGGTGGGTGTTTGGGTAGATCAATGTATCAATGTTATAAGTTGCACAAGGTGAGTGAGGTAATATCTTTTATTGGACTAACTTCTGTTGGTGAGAGAGACAAGCTTTTGAGCAACACAGTGCTCTTCTTCTTCTGTTGTGTCATTCTTGTTATGATGGAAATATTTTTTCGAAGAGGAACATTTTGCAGTGTTTCCTAAAGATAGTCTGATGTGATTTGCCTAATATACTCTGTAAGTTTATTCCATAGCTGGATCCCTTCCACTGAGAATGATTTATCCCCAGGTCTCATGTGCTACACCATGGAATTTGTCTTTTGTTTTATGCATGGTTCCCAGCTCGGGTAGACATACATATGGTAGCTCTGCCCAAACTAGTGCTGTAAAAAGACCAGTGTAGCTGGGGTTAGTGGCAGCTCTGGCTAGCTTCCTGGGTACAAACCCTCCCAGACACCCAGGTACATACACAGGCTGCTACCACCTGAGCTGCTACCCCCAACTACACTGCTATTTTTAGCATGCTAACTGAAGCACATATCTTCCTACCTGAGCTGGAAAGCATGCTCCCAGCTGAAGTGTAGACATACGCTAAGTTAGGCAGTGCTCCATATACTGGAACTCCTCACTTAAAGTCATCCCAGTTAACGTTGTTTCGATGTTAAGTAGCTGATCAATTAGGGAACATGCTCATTTAAAGTTGTGAAATGCTCCCTTTTAACCTCATTTGGCAGCCGCCTGTTTTGTCCACTGCTTGCAGGAAGAGCAGCCCGTTGCAGCTAGCTGGTGGGTGGTTGGAACCAGGGTGGACCAGCAGCCCCTCATCAGCTCCCCACTCCCCTAAGTTCCCTGTGCAGCAGCTGTCCCTCCCCCCACTGCCATGTGCTGCTCCTGCCCTCTGCCTTGGAGCTGCTCCCAGAGACTCCTGCTTGCTGTATGGGGGAAGGGAATTGGATTTGCTTAACATCGTTTTGCTTAAAGTCGCACTTTTCAGGAACATAACTACAACGTTAAGTGAGGAGTTCCTGTAGTTTCATAATACTAAGCATATTTGAAGAGTACTTGTCGTGGTATTTTTCATCATTTTAAAAATTAATATGGCATCTTGCCATATCATTTCCACGTTATCCTTGTCAGACCTCATAAACTCAGCTGGGATGGATTGGCTCAGTGCTTGGGTGGGGGACAACTAGAGAAAATCAGGTCTTTCACAAAGCAATTTAGTAGGGAACACTCTTTTCTCTGTTAGCATGGTGTTAGGGGGCACTATGCTGCTATAGTTGCCATTTCTCTGATCACAGGTCCTCATTACTTGTGCATGGCACTTCTTGCAAGAGTAGGTGTGTTAACCCTAGCAATATTCCAACTCAAGTAATTCAGTCTGCACACACAGGAACCTACTGACAGAGCTCAGTACATTGCAGTGTTGTATCTTGATGCCCCTTGTGAATCCTCATTTTTAGCTTCCTGTACTAAACTGTTGTGTACTGTTGGTAACTATTTGACAGCACCCAGCAAGTTTCCTCCAAAAGAGACGGTAGAGGTGATACCCTCATCTATATATACATAGATATAGAAATGGTAGCTATAATTAGGGTTCCAATATGCATTATAAACCTGGTTTCACGTTTTCATAATGAGAGCTGGTTGAATACTGTAACAAAGAAATCAGAAACATTCAAGAAATTTAAGGGTTGTCCAGTTAGAGCTCCCATGAACAGGGAACTGTGGAGTTCACAAGCCCTACTGTCTAGTGTGGAGAACATGAAGCTCTGCTTTCATCCCTCCTTGTCCCTTTTGATTTGTTTAATATCATTGTGAGCTAGGGTAGCCAGACAGCAAATGTGAAAAATTGGGACAGGGTGGGGGGTAATAGGAGCCTATATAAAAATAAGTCCCCAAACTCGGGACTGTCCCCATAAAATCGTGACAGTCCCTATAAAATCGGGACATCTGGTCACCCTATTGTAAGCACTGCACCCACATAATACTTGCATGCTGAGGAGTACAAGAACAAAAGTTCACAGGAGAGTGGGGAAAAGGCTCCTTCTGCCCTGGCGATTCCTTATACATGTGGCCAAGGCTGGGCAAAGTCCGAACTTCTGTATGTAGTTTGAACAGCCAGCACAGTTCGTAAAGTACTTTGGGATGTATCTGTTTAAAGGGACTATGTAAAAATAAAAATGATTATTGTCTTCACTTCTATTATGGGGCCAGTTCTTCAGCTAGTAAGTTGACAGTAAGCTAGTCAGTAATTCAGCACAGTTTCAGTGAAGTCAATAGAGCTACACCACTGCATTAGGGTGTGATGTCCTCCTCCTTGGTGATATTGTTAATTACCAACATCCAGTAGAATGTCCAGAATGCTAAACACGGATAAAATTGCTTCAGGATAACTTTTACTTATGAAGTAAGTCATTGATCAAAATTGTATTCCTTATTCCTTTCTTTAACTTTAAATTACACAAAGTAGTGAGTTGATTGCAATACTTAATGCTTTTTGCATTGAAGTTGTGAAACTATTAGAGATCTAGGGTGAAATCCTTGCCCCATTAAAGTCAAAGGAAGTTTTGCTATTGACTTCATTGGGGCCAGGATTTCACCTTGGTCATGATCTGACTTGAAGCTAAAGGAAAGAATAAGGAATATATTTGAATGCTTTTGGGTCTTTCATTTAAATAATTTAGCAAAAAGAATTTACAACACTGAATGTATTGGATCCTGTAGTAGCATTCTCCCCGCCCCCCCATTTTGAATCTTTTTGGGTACGCTGAATATTGTTAATTTACCAGGAAGCTATTGACCTAGATCTTATTTGTGCCTGCAATTTTCTACATACTTTGAGGGATTGCAGCACAAGTCACTATAGCATGGATGTCACAGGGTTTATTACAATTTGTGAAATAGTAAGAAATGCATACATGTTGAGTTAGATTTAGCAGACTAAAGTAATTTCAACAAGTGTGGTGAGCAAGTAATTCTTAGCCCATTGTTGAAAATTTAGACCATTTTTGAACTCTTGTGTCCTAGTTTGTCATTTCACACTTATTTTAGATTTTTAGTTCTTATTAATATAGCACGCAGTTTACTCTGGCATAGGTGGGCTTACGGAAGGTCTTTCCAGCAATTTCCTAAAGAGGGTAGAGCAAGAGTACACGGTGTCATTTTGTCCACAAAGCTTAGTGTGGAAAGTGATGGGGATGCACTGGACCAATGCAGGAGAGGGGCTACTGAAACTGGAATTACACAAATCCAGTGGCCCCAAAACACTGTCCATTTGGTGTGAGGAGACTGACAATTACTCTTGCTTGTAGGCTCTTTCCCCATTTGAGAGAATGGCCTGTCATGATGCATTCAGAGTTTATGACAGAACATTACATTAAATCCATATCAAACAAGATGAAAGACCAAAATACACCAATACTCTAGTTTATTAGTGATACAAGCAGAGCTTGATCAACATGTTTTGGAAAACTTGTGTATTTTCAAATCTTCTGCCCCATTCGTCTAATATGTATTATCCCTATAAATGTGACTTATTTCTAGCAGTCTCCATAGTGACCTGTTTGCATCCAGTTTTCTGTGATGTATTTTTCCCCTTTCTTTTCATTTTTGGAATTTACTGACTGTATCTGAAAAATTCCTGGGTTTTGAAAAACTTGAAGTTTGGGGTTTACTGATTTTTTTAACATAAATTTTGCAAGTGCTGGAACTCCCCATACCTGGCTGTCCCCTGCAGAGTCCCTACCAGATGGCACATTGTACTTGTTCAGAGGAGGGTAACTGTGAGTTGGTAGCTGCTGCAGCTATACAGTGGGTGAAGAGAGATGGGTGCTATCACGTGGATCCCTGCCCATCTGCTTCCTCTGATGGATAGACCTCATTTTGACTCCAGCCCTTCAGCATATCCCCATCCACTTCCTCTACATAGTAAAGTTTTTAATAAACAAAGCTAAAAGTAAAATATTAACTAGTGTTAAACTGCATTTACTTTCAATATCCTTACTTTTCTACCTTTGTTGGGTTTTTCCTGCCCACAAAGCTGTGTTGTTAATTTTCTCAACTGATTTCATCCATTTTTAATTTTTGTAATAAATACAGATGAATTCCAAGGAAATGTTAAACATAATAAAACCCCAAAATGGAGGTCCTTAGCTATTTGCTATTCTGGGGTGGATCACTTTCTGGTTTTGACCAGAAATTCCATGCTGGACTACGGAAACCTTCCAGACAAAGGTTTTGTTGCAACTGATACATTTCTGCAAAACGTTTCAGTTTCAACTAATTTGCTTTTTCTGATAAAAAAACATTTAGTTGACTTCCATTGAAGTTCAGGTCATTGCAGGTGGTGGTCTGCATCTTGCAGGACCATATAAAGAAAGTAAAATGAACAGGAGAGACAAGACAGACCCAAGAGTTGCATCTTGAAAGATGAGAAGGTGTTGCGGGACGATGACTCACCAGTGTGGCACCTCCTGCTGGTCATCTAGGGATTCAGCTCTTTCAGCACAGAGCGCCCTATGCAGGCCAGTGTCTCGCCTGCCTCTGGCCCCTGTGTCCCTTCCAGACCCCAGTGTCCCTCTATGTCAGGATTCAGCCCCCTAGCAATAACCCACAAGCTGGGTCTCCCCTCCTAGGGGAACCCGCAATCTCCACCTTGCCTCAGTGGCTACTGCCAGTCATTGTCTAGCCCCCACTCCCTGGGGCAGACTGCAGTGTATAAACCACTCATCATCAGCAAGCAGGGTTCGACCAGCTGCCTCTGCCTGTATCTGGGCTGCCCCTCTGCAGCCCCAGTACCTTTCTGGGCCCTTAACTCGGCCAGCAGCCTGGAGCTTTGCTAGGCTGGAGCTCCCCAGCTCCCTCTGCCCTTCCCCAGCACTGCTCCACCTCAGGTACCCTGCTCCACTCCCAGGCAGCCAGGTCCTTCGCTCTCAAAAGCTAGAGAGTGTGTGTCTCTCAGTCTCTGGCCCTCAGCCCTCTTATTGGGCCAGCTGTTGCCTGATTGGGGCGTGGCCTCACCTGTGGCTGCTTCCTCCAATCAGCTTAGCTTTTTCCCCACTGCAGTCCTCTCCCAGGGCTGTTTTAAGCCCTTCAGGGCAGGAGTGGGGTGGTCACCCTGCTACAGAAGGGTTATACTTATATTTTTTAATTTATTTTAATATAAACCATGGCAGTAGTTGAGAGAATACAGCTTTAAATGATCATACTGCTTTTTTAATTACAGGGGAGGGTTGCCATTAAAACAATGCAAAACCCATGAATTTCTGAATCCTGACTTACTCTAAATCTATTGTATTGTCTTTAACATAGGCTTCAATGATACTGACAGTAGCCTTCCTTATGTTGATTGATCTTTTTACATTACAATAACTGTGCTCTCATACCTTCATTAATCCATGCTCCTTGCTCACAGCTGCTGTGCCTGGACAATGATGTGGAGGACGTTTATAGGGAAAGAACAGTTTAAAAAAATCATCAATCTGATGTCTTGCTGTGATTTTCTTTAGTCACCAACTCCAGCTTTAGCCTTTTGTTTTCTATTATGAAAAGTGAAAGTATATTGCTGAAAAATCTGTTCTCAGTAGGGCAACGTAAGGATGGCATGGACATTTGGTACTATTTAATTTTAGTGCTTTATATAAATCTGTGTCATAATCTTAATAAGTTTTAACATATTTTAAAATTGAAATTGCTACATTTTTATTATTTAAAGGAAATCATTACAAAAATGAGAAAAGACAAAAACAAACAGGAAAAGAAAATATTTAAATTGCAAGGAATTTGAAACCTTGATAGTTCTATTAACATGATAATGAATCCAGAGATATTACAAACTCAGTGAAAGGTTGTTAAACAATTTATCATATTACAAGTTCATTGAGATAGTAATGACTCCTTTTACAGATGCTATTATTGCATTTGAAGTGTGTGGCAGCCCAGGGGAATTGATATTTCATCTAGTGGGTAACACTGTAGCACTTTATCTTAGGCCATTGTTGATGTCATTCAGTGTATCATGTACTGGATTTCTGCAAACAGAAAGATTTTCTACCCTGCTCTGGAGTAAGGGTATGCATATATTAGTGTGACACAGAAAAAGAGACCTACAGTCCTGTGTATGGTCCTGGAATTTACCACTCTTTTGGGGAATGAGAGATGTAACGTGATTTACTAGAGCAATGATCAACAAAAGTGGGTTTTGTGTGAGAAAGTGTGCTATGTAAAGAGCGAGTCCTGAGAAAAAAAGTTGAAGGTCTATGTAACCATTGTTGCCTGGAGGGGCCACACTGAGAATGCTCAGTCAGGGCAAACTGTAATGAATGAGGCAAACGATCCCTGAAATTGGTGGTTATTCTAATAATTAGATTAACCAAGCCAGCAACAAAACAGCTTCTACAACACCTTACTGGTTACCCAGAAACCAAAACCACAGTTCCCTCAAAGCTCCAGCCGTAGGCTCCCACCCAGACAGCCAAGTCAAATATGATGAGGATGACTGAAAATCTTGTTCTTCATATATAAATCCCAAGAGATCAGACACATTATCCACCAGGACAATGAATATTTCAGATCTTACCCAAATACACGTTTACGGCCATTTCTTATTAACTAAACTAAGATTTATTTGAAAAGAAAAGAGAGAGAGTATTGTGGTTAAAAGATCGTTATACATTTAGATACGAGTAAGGTTCTTAGGTCAGTTTCATAGTAGAGATGGTGAGCTGCTGAGTTGCAAAAAGTTCTTTCCAGAATCAGTTCATCCACTTACAGTCCAAACAGGCAATCCATGTAGAGAGTTTGTTCAAATTCTTCCATGAGAAGTAGCAGGGTAATCCAGACTGGTGCTGGAAACCTCAGTCTTGCAACTCATGCTTCCTCTGACAAAGCTCAAGCTCATGTCAGATAACAGGTTCAGGGCCCTAGAGTTCTTCTATAGATCTCTGGCAGGCTATCGATAGACACTTGACAGCAGGTATTCCTTGGGTGACGAATAGTGGCTTTGAAGTAAAACCTCCTATTTCCTATGTATACCAGGTAATTAGTTGCATTCATCATCAATTCTCCATTAAGCAATTCATAGACAGTTTACTTCAAACTTCAAAGAGAAATAAAGACAATGATTTTATTACACCCAAGTTCCATCAAATTCTTACTATTTCCTTTTAATCTCTGAATCAGTAGTATATTGTAATAGACAGGAACTGTCTGGTTACATGGTTAACACCTAACAAGATATAAGTAAATAAATACAATTAGTATTTACCTCTAATTCTCTAACAGTATAGGTTTGCATTTCAAATCTCTAGTCTATCTAACATGGCTTTGTCAGCTATTTATAAGGTACAGCCCTAATTACTATTGATATACTTCTCTAATATGTCTTTAAAGGTAGAATTTGAGTAATTTAGCCTGCAAGTTCCTTAACCTTTTCTAGCTCAGAGTCAGACTCCAAAACAGATGCTTAAATAATCTCTAGATTGACTGAATTTATGACATTTAATACATGTCACTCTTTACAAAGGAATTGTTTGATGCTGCTTCCTTATGTCACTGTGGGGATCCCTCTCATACCTGGTGAAGTATGTTGGCTGGTGAAATAAATGCAACACAATAAAATATAGTTACTGTTACTGTGTATGCAGAAAACATCACTTTCATCTCTTTAGGCCAGGGTTCTGTGTTTGTACAGTGCCTAGGGCCACGAGGTCCTGATCCGTGACCGGAGCTCTTAGGCACTACTGCAATACAAATAAATAATAATAATTAATAGCCTATCTGACTAATCAGAGGTCTAGAATCATTGTCCAGAATCAGATGCTTCAGAAAAAGCTAGAGGAGTGGTTAATAGGAAAAAGTAACATTACTTCTGCATGCTGTTTATAGCAGCACAATTCAACCTATATTCTGTTCTTTTTAGTGTGGCTGGTTTTAATATACAGGTCGGGTTGTAAGCAGGGTGTCTGTATCAGTGCTTTTGTCAGATATGATTAGTATTTACCTCATACCTATGACGGTATATGGATGGATTCCTACATATAATTTGTGATAAAATTCCTCAGTGGCACATATGTTTCACCGTTTGTCAACCATGTACTGGTTGTCAATTCCAAGACCATCTTTCTAAGCATATTGTTCTAGA
The DNA here is from genome assembly GCF_013100865.1 of Trachemys scripta elegans. NCBI lineage: Eukaryota > Metazoa > Chordata > Testudines > Emydidae > Trachemys > Trachemys scripta. The sequence continues at coordinate 19,813,885 of NC_048308.1, read as the reverse complement.
TTAGTAAAGGAAGTTAGCATCATGTGTGAAATAAACAATCTGGTTCAAACTAGAGTCCAAATAGAATAGCTAACATAAGAAAGAACAGAAAATACTAGATGTATATCATTTGCTTTGCTTTTCTCAAGTCTTGTTGACTTCCAACCCTGAAATGTATAACTTATCAGTATTATGACTGTGACAAACATGTATTACAGCCTGAATTTTCAAAAGAGAATGATAATGTTGAGAACATTTGAATCTAGATTCTTTTCTGTGTCTAGCATTCAGTGTGACATAAGTGGACAGTTGTCAGGGAGTCAGATTAGTCTCCTTGATTCCAAGGACTAGCCCTTTTTCCCAACGCAATTTAAAGCATCTGGCAGCTAGGAGTTAGAACTTAAACCGGTATAGGATTGCCATGAAAGACCAAAGCTCTGCCAAACCATCTTCCTTATCCAGATATGCCCCTACACTGGGATTAGAGGTCATAGGAACAGGGAGCCTAGAAGTAGATAGCAGGGAGTTTCCCGCCAACAGTGAAATTCTTTGCTAGCCATTTGCAGACAGTTTCTGGCCTCTTTCCACCTCCTGAGTAGTGCAGAGGAGCCAATAACTGATAAGAAAATCTCTTACTTCATGATTAATTTTTCCATTTTAAAAAGTCTGTTTGAGGATTGTCTCCTGAGGCTGTTGTGTACACTAACAGTTTTCTTCAATATTGGAGAGAGGAGGAGTGGTGGGAGAGACAGAGCAAGTGATATCAGGACAAAGGGGAGAAAGAGGGAGCCACAGAAGACATAAGGCAGAAAGAGATGTGATCATGAAGGAAGGGTGATCCATTGATTGGAACACTAGTCTGGGACCGAGGAGGCCTGGGTTCAAATCCCTCCTCTTTGATAGACTTCCTGTGTGACCTTGGGCAAGTCATGTACCTTCTTGGTGCCTCAGTTTCCCATTTGTAGAATGGGGATAGTACCGATTCTTACCTCACAAGGGTGTTGTGAGGATAAATAGTTTAAAAATTGTAAGACACTCAGATACTATGGTATGGGGGGGCATATAAGTAGCTTAGCTAGGTAGAATTTTAGAGGAAGAAAACAGAAGACTCCTCAAGGAGCGGAAAGGGAGGATGAGATGATTTGGGCACTAATGCTCAATTTTATATAGCTAATATTAGGTCATGAACAGAGCACATAATTAATCCATAAAAATAAACAAAACACTCTCAATGGATATTATGTAGTAGTAGTAATAACTGTAGTATTAATAACAGTAACATTGTTGGAGAGTCTAGAAGTCCTAATCAAGACTGCGAGTCCATTACGTTAGGTGCTGTAGAAAAAACACAGTAAAAGCATCCCTGTTCTAGCAAGCTCACGGTGCAAATACTTGACAGAAATACAACTTTAAACATTATTTAATATAAATTTTGTATCCAAGGAGGTGAACCAGACAAAAATAACAGTCATTTTAAGCTCGGGCAATTGAACGACTGGTGAAATTTGCATTTTTGAAACCCTCAACCACATCTTTTGATCAATTAATTCAAAACTGTTGATATACCAAGCAAATGATATCTATGCAGTTTTAGAAGTTGATTAAGCTTTTTAATATATTTAGTGCTGTAGTACTAGATTTAATTATTTTTTTAAATGTTAAGCCTGGTATTGTTCATGAGAGGTATTGGAAATGATATAATGGAAGAAGCAAGGAAAGTGGAATCAAAAATGCAATATTTGCTTTTAAAGTTCTTGATGTATTTTAGGAGATTAAAACCGCTTTTGTTCTAAAGATCTAAAAGGCTTAATCCTCTTTGAGTCTCTATGTATTTTAAATCCTTCAGTATTTATTTTTAGCTATGTTTATATTTTCCCCAGCAACAGATGAAACCCATGTAGTTGAGTATATTTGAGCTGCCACAGCATTATCTAACTGGATTTTCTCAGTTGAGGAGCTTTTTCCATCTTTTACCATTTTATGTGTGTTTATGTGTATATATATATATGTATATATATACATACACAGGCACACACACACAGGTGTAATTGATGTAGTGCTCATAAAAATTCCTTTTACTTCTTATATAATGTAATCAACTTGGTTTCTCGAGAAAAATTATTAGTAATAGCTAATTTCTAATTCTCCATCGCTTTTACAAACAATCATTTAGGTGGACCACTATTAACTTTATTTTACCAGTCCCTTGATAAGATATTCTCTTTGGTTTTATATTAAACTGTAACATTGGGAAAACATTTAAAGCTGGGGAATTCCTTTCATTTTAAAGATAAGAGTTTCTTGCCTTTGTATATTGATTGAGCTTAGGTATGAATATTGATCTGTGAAGTTGTGTGGGGGTTAACAATGCACATTTAATGCATATTGAATCAACATCAGCATGTGTATATAATATAAAGCCTCACATGGTTTGGCCACCTAAAAGACCACCTTATAATACTGTGTCAGGCAGATTAGGAAATCATCTAGAGGGCTTTGTTTATAGTTATCTGGGAGCCAAAGGATGAATGTTCTCAGTCGAGGAGTCTCAACTCTGGAAGTTGCTACTCTTTCAGTCTACCAATATGGTAAAGCCCTAGTGTCCATCTGTCCATTTCAGTATTTGCCACATTGAAGTGATTGTGGAGATATGAACAGAATGTTACTCTGGGATGATTCCATCTGTGTTGTGTTGTAGGGTCACCGCGCCCTGGGTACCTCTTCGTGGTGGAGCATGGGGCTGTAGTCAGTGGCGGCTCCAGGCGCCAGCGCTCTAAGTGCGTGCCTGGGGCGGCAAGCCGCGGGGGGCGCCCTGCCGGTCCCTGCGAGGGTGGCAGTCAGGCAGCCTTCGGCAGCATGCCTGCAGGAGGTCCACCAGTCCCGCAGATTCGGCGGCAATTCGGCGGCAGGTACGCCGAAGCCGCGGGACCGGCGGACTTCCCGCAGGCATGCCACCGAAGGCTTGGGGTGGCAAAAAAGCTAGAGCCGCCCCTGGCTGTAGTCTTACTGCCTTAGTTTCCCCAACAGGGTTTCCAGCCCACTCTGGAGTCATATGGCTCAGCCCTCTGGCCAGGTCACCATGAAAGCTTAATCCCCCACTTTTGGGTAGCAGAATTGAAAGTTCCAAAACAAACATATAATAAAAGAGGCTTTATCCCAGCTGGGCATAGTTCTCAGCCCCTCCGAGGTTATTTCTCTGCCTGCTCTCTGGACTCAGTTCTCAGACCCCACCATTTTTCTCATAGTGGGGCATCCCTTGCTGTGGCCTAGGTTAACACCTGATAAACTCAGGTTGGTGTCAGGCCTGCCTTCCTTTCTGAGAGGCTCTGACCAGCCACAGTCCTACTCCATTGCTGACTTCAGATGGGTGAAAACAGTTAGTATGCTCTCCTTCCTAGCCAGCTACAACTGAGTAAGCTCTTCCCTTTTTCAGCCCCTTCCTACAGGCCTGATGCCCACTAACAGTGTTAGGGCAGGCTGGTTATGCGTGCTGCAGTTTAACTCTTTCCAGTCCATGTGGGATTTGTGTACCCTATGACTATTGATATTTGTCAACACATTAAATATATTCAATGTTTATTTACTTTTGTTTATTAAATTTGCAGAGACACTGTGAAGAGCTCATTTTATAAACCTCAAAATAAAAATATTACACTGTATGTAAATACCAGAATTACATTTTTATCACAGCATACAGTGAAAAATGATAATGGTACTATAGATACAGCCATAATGCATCAGAATTCATATCTGTTTACATGAATTGAAGTAAAAGGCCCATCTTTTCCCTTATGAAAAAGTTAATAAAGAAAATTGATTAAATAATCAAATTGGTCTGTTAGGGCCTTCTCCTGCATTCCTCTTCCATCCAAAACCTGTACTGAAACAATATTTAGGGCCATTGATGTACTTGGCATCAGAGGTGGAGGTGGGAGGCAAAGGTGGCTTAAGCCATCTTTACGTTCTCTGGACCTTGGGGCCATCTGATTGCTGAGTGGTCCATGACATACATTAGAGCAGCATCAAGGCTGCTCTAATTTAAATTGGTTATGAATGCCCCAACCATATCCCTTAACCAGGAGCCAGGAGAGGTGGCATAGGAGCTGCTATGGATTGATGCTGCTCTACATAGGAAGAATCTTCAGAGGGTTGGTTGTGCCATATTACAGCTGCTCTGCACCAGTGCAATAGTGCAAAACAAATTAAACAAGGTCAAGGATCTGACCTTTACTCTTTCTGGAAGAACAGGTTCAAACATATTCAAAATTTGCACAGCTGTTTATATTCAAGGTAGATAAACTGAAATTCCAGCAGTTTAGTATGTGGATTTTCCAAACAAAATTTTAAAAACTGAAGCTTTGCGTGGATCTTTCTGCAGAGACAAGTCTCCCTGCCTAGTAGTTTTAGTTTGTGGTGATAGCACTGCCTGGCAGTTACAGTGTGTGGCAACAGCACCTCCTAGTGATTGCAGTCTGTGGCGGCAGCCCTGCCTAGCAGTTATGAAGTAGGGAAAACCTGGGCCCTCCAACTCCACCATGTTACAACCCAAGGGGCTCTCTAGAGCGCTTTAATGCAGGAGTGATGTGTGGCCTGGCTAATGCTCTCCAAGGGCCTCTTCCTACTGCTTTTCCCCTCCCATGTCGTGGCTGGTAGTTGTCCCTGGCAGCCTGGTCCATGGGGCTAAGCAGGTTAGGGTGTCTCGATTCTGCAGCAGATCTGCTCCTGGGAATGTCTTCCTGGCATAATACCTCTGCAGCAGGGAATCCATGTCTGCCTCTTGCCACCTGCCCCCCTGCTGTGCTGAAGAGACTTCCTTTTAAGTCCCTCCTCCAATTGAAGCATGCCCAGCAGGCCTGTCAGGGCTTCCTGATCCCAGAGTTTTCCCACACTCTTAACTCTCCAGTGTGGGTTTATTCATGCCATCTTAAAAACACATGATATATTTTGCAGAAATATGTTGCTGTACCAAATTTCCCATGCCACACTGTTGTACAACATTCTGTATGCCTACTGGCTGCTATCCTCAATACTTCTGTTCCCACAGAGAGGCTGCTGAAATTCAGTGGTAGTGGCAGTATATAATTTGTGAATTGTTTTGGGATGTTATGTTGTTATGGTATGCTGCAGCCTGGCAGAATCATCACAGAAATAGGGACTGAACTACTGAGTGTCTCTTCACAAAAACTGGATATCATAATGGAAAATAAAAGGATGATATGTTTCTCTCAGGATGATTGATAAGTAAGATTTTTATAACTGGGTCTTGCTAAATTAGAACAAGTGTTTTACTAGAATATCTGTTAAGATATGATTTAGACAATTGACAATTGAAAGTAATTAATTTGACTTTACTGGAGTAATATTAACACAGTATCACTCAGTGCTGAATTTAGTTAAATACATGTAGTTAAATGGTGATTTAACCTGGTGTTAAATAGGTAAAAAACACATCAAGATTTGGGATTTTTAATTTACAGGGTAAAAATGAAGGTGTGCGGTTCCTTAGATTCCAGGGTCCTTCGTTATTTGGATGTTGTGGTTTCAGAAGCTTCATGTGAAGAGGCCACAAGAGGAAGCGACAGTCAAGATAGTTTCTGATTATGGAACCTATAAATTGCATTGAAAGCCAGTATAATCTGAAATTCCAGGACATTGTACATACTGCACTCTTAGGGACAATTCTTTTCAACAGTCATAGGAGACATACTAGTGCACTGATACTCAGATCTCAGTGGTTCAGGGGCCAAATTAGTGATCAGTACACCTCTACCCCGATATAACGTGACCCAATATAATACAAATTTGGATATAACTTGGTAAAGCAGCGCTCCGGGAAGGCGGGCTGCACGTTTCGGCGGATCAAAGTGGGTTCGATATAACACAGTTTCACCTACAATGCGGTAAGATTTTTTGGCTCCTGAGGACAGCGTTATATTGGGGTAGAGGTGTATTGCCCCAAAGAGCCACAGGTATATGTATTCATAATTTCATTTACTATTTATATGTATTATTCTTAAAGCAAAATAACTGAACAACTATTCTACAATTGGCTAATAACATAGAACAAGCATCCTGATTGTTTAATAACTTAGATTGGTTAGTAATTCAATCACACAGTGTTTTAATACCATGTGTTGCAAAGCGACACAGGAAACACATTAAAGAGCCACTTCCGGCTCCCTGGCTTCCGTCTCAGTATCACTGAACTAGTTCATTTTCCAAGACATATATGGGTCACGTGTCCTTTTCAGGGCCCCTCCTGGGGCAAGTCAGATACTCTTCACTCCTTATTGAGGGTTTGGAGCAAAGACTTAATCTAGCCCAAAATGAGCAAAATAATTTCAGACTTTATTTATATTGTATTTATTTTATCCATCGATGATTAACTGAAAAGAAACATCAGAAAACAGAACACTAACATATAACAGTAATTCAAACTTCTTTTTTTTTTAACAGATCTTGATAATGTTGAAGGCATAGCAGTGGATTGGATTGGAAATAATTTGTACTGGACAAATGATGGCCACAGGAAAACAATTACTGTAGCCAGATTGGAGAAAGCCTCTCAAAGTCGAAAAATTTTGTTAGAGGGAGATATGTCTCATCCGAGAGGAATTGTCGTTGATCCTGTCAATGGGTATGAAGATGTTTAATTTATTTTACTAGTTTTATTTTACTAAATTTGTCTCCACTATGAATGCATTTAGGGTCAAATTCCCCTCTCTGACCAACACAGCTGCTCTTCAAAATTTGGGCTAAATTATGTATATTAAAGAAGATAGCAGACCTATGCATTAAGCATTTGATTCACGGGTATTCTGCTGTCTTCCAAAAAGCACAGGGGCCATATCATGCTCTCAATCTGACAGGTACAAATCCCATTGCTGTCTGTGGGAATTGCACACATGGATCAAGAACAAAATACAGTCTTAAATATTTTAATCCACACTTGTTTCTAAAACTGAGCATGGATTGGGTAAAAACAAACACTTTTCACAAAGCCTTACATTATTCATATTCCGCTATCTGAAAAGGACAGATCTAGAGCCAATTCAGTGAGCTTAACAATTGACTTTGAAAGGAATGACTTTAGTCTTCTCAGACATGCAACTAATAGGGAGTTATCTAGCTACCTACATATTTTCACATTTTCCAGCTAACTCTTTATCCAAATGGAACACGTATATCATGTGTGTTTGTAATAGTTTATGTAGGATCTTTGGCCCTGAATTCAAAGAATGGGTTACACTGATCCACAAAGACAGTTTTTTTCATCTGTGAAAGATACAACTTTTGGTAATAGTCTTCATAATACAGTACTTAAATGTCATAGAATGCCCACAGTGAAAGAACAAAACAGGGAACATTGGCATTTAATATTTTACGGAAAGGCATGACACTTACCATGAAATGGTGCAATACATATTAATCAGGTGTTTTTGTACGTATATTATATATTTACTCCTCTATATGAGGACATAGGCACTATATCAGAATTGTCATATGGATCTAACCCATGGTCCATCTAGCCAGTATAGTGTCTCCAACAGTAGCCAGCACCAGATGCCTCAAAGGAAGTTGCAAGAATCCCACAATGAGCAGATGTGGGATAATTCCTATTAGTTAGAGATTGGCTTAATCCCTGAATCTTGAGGTTGTCCTTCTAAAACTCTCTGTATGCAGGAACTATTATAATGCTATATATTCTTTTTATTTGTATAATTGTACCATCCCTCTTTGAATCTTACTAATTCTTGGCCTTAGCAGCATCATATGTGGAACATGATTGTAGCAGTCACAATTAGAATATGTTAAAATTGATATAAATTGGGCAAATGTATCACTATTCCGCTGTTACTGTAGCAGGCAGAGATCCTTTTAAATTCACTTAAGAAGATAATTTGCCCCTTCAGTATTACTTAAATCTAACAATGAGGGAGACCATACACGTTTTTTTAATGCATTTTAAAGTTTTTTTCTTTTTCTTTTTTTAAAGAATGGATTAATCCTATACAACTTCAGATTTTTTACCAAAGAAGTAGAGATAACACTTGCAATAAATGTCATCTTAGTACTACCCTATATTCTAGGGGACATACTGGTTACTAGGAATAAACAACAATGACAAAAACAAACAAGTACTGTTATAATGGCTTCAATAAAAACCATCTGCAGACATTTGGATGTGTCATGTGGATGCAGTACACTTGAAAAAGAAATTGCCATATATCAACCAAATTCGTATTTTAACACAACCTTTCCTCTCCCCTTCCTCAAATCTCAAGTTTATCTTATTTTACATCATAAAAGTGTACTTGGATACACTGTCTTAGTACATCCACAAGAGACAGATAATTTTCATTGCTGGCAAAATTATACAAAGTGGGCAAAGTGACAAAAATGACCTTATGTTGATGTAATAGAAATTCAGTGTATCCATGACCCAGTTGGCAAGACTGTTTTATAAAGTATCACTGTGGAGTGAGTCATGTAGATAATTCTAGTTTGGCTGGGTTGATTGCTATATTCCTATCACTTGGATTTATTTACATTATCAGTTTTTCATTTCCAAGTTGTCTTTTGAAGGAGGCAAACTATTATAGGAAGGCTATAATTAGTTTAAGTCATATGGTAGTGATGCAAATTAGACCCCAAATCATCCCAATACCTGAAATTATTTTGTCAAATTTTCCAGCTCACTGATTTCTATCAGTTAAATATGCAGCACAGGAGGGTATTGCATGAAGATGCATAGTCTGAGAAGGGATATCGTAGAGTACTGTTTTCTAATAAAATAACACACACTTTCATGGTTATAAAAGTTGTCCTGAGGGAGAAGGTTTATTATGGCATTTTAATTATCTTCAGAATATTAGACTAGAAGATAAGCATTGCAAAAGCATTGCAAAGCAATAACTATATTTTGATGTTCAATTAAAATACATGTTAATACAAATGTCATTCACTTTGGGCATGTTTTGATCTGATGGGAGATAGCTACAAAAAGCCGAGGCATAACGTTAACAGGAAAAAAAAGTAATTGCTTTTTAACAAGTCATATAAATGTTTGCAAACTATATTGATTTATTGGGCCTTTCAGTACAGTAAGTAGTATATTGACCTAGTTATTTGCTTCAGTCCTAGAGAGCTGGTGCACAGGTTTCACTGATTCTATAGTGAAACTGAATGTGGTTCCAGTCAGATTTATAATGCAGTGTATAAGCCCAGGGCATTGAATTTGGTTTTGTTCTTAGCATTAAATTAAAGCAATAAAAACCTTCCTTTTGTATTGTGAGCTGGGAGAGAAAGAAAAGATGCAAGAAAACAGATGTTTACTTCTGTCATTTTTCAAAGCGATTAAAATTATCCTGTGTAAACCATGGCACCTTTTTGATTTAATTTCTTACCGATATGTGATATAAAATAAAATAGATCAGTGATATTTGTTCCATGTGACTGTGTTGAATAAAATGGTTGCCCAGAAGACCAGAGCATCATTTAAAACATTTGATGTAATCTCAGAAGATGCTAAATAGGTTTGATAACAAAAGTATTGTTAATGAAACATTTCATAACCTTGCTGGAAATGTAGTGATTTAAGAGCTAAAATTCTTGGGCTTTACTCTTTAAAATACTGGTAAGAATTGGAGACTTGATTCTGATCTCCCACCACTATAAATCAGAAGCATCTCCACTGTAGTTAGTGAAATTTCAATGACATAAAACTGCTGTGAGATCAGTATCAGCCGTACAAAGCCTAACAGAGTCTTGAAACAATTAATATTTATAAACATGTATTTAATATTTTTACTAATATAATCAGAAGGGAATTCTGCAGATTTTAAGATCCAAATACCATGACATAGTTCCTAGAATACCCCTATTTGTGAGATTCCTGTCTTAGGACTTCTGGTATGTGCTTTATGTAAATCTAAAGAAGCATGACCAGTATATTAATTCTCTTACTTATATTCAATACTTCTTATTAAAAAGTTAACATTTGCCAATGGCTACCATACAGCGATACTGCAGATACCATAATTTCCCCTGTAATTATATACAAATAAAATTATGTTAAAAGAACATTATTAAGGTTGCAGAGTCAAGCACTCGAAAGTTAGGAAATGCCTTAAGGGTACCTCTGCAACCACCTTGTGCGTATGGATTATGATGCCGTCTTTAATTACATAATTATATACTATTTCTTCCACAAGATCCCTGCCTCATTCAGCAGACAGTGCTCAGTTACTGAGCAGCGGTTTAATATTTTGTTTTCTTCTCATTGTTCACTGTGTGTCCCCATACCTTACTTCACATTATACAAACCCTGCTATGAAGACAGAGTTATTAATTTCCTCATGGCCTTTTCTGTGGCACTCATCATTATTGTATTTGAGTGCTTCAAAAACATTAATCAATTTATTTTCACTATACACCCGTGCGAAGAGAGGATAGTATTATCCATTTTACAGATTGGAAACTGATGCACAGAGAGATTAAGGTCAAAAGCATCCACTAATTTTGAGTGCCCAATTTGAGACGCCTAGAACCTAACTTTTCAGAATACTTAGCATAATAAAACATTGTGTATGTTCAAGCACATTGACTTCAGTTGCAGCTATGAGTGCTCAGTACATTTTTAAATAGGACCCCAGGGTCTCAAGTCAGGCACCCAGAAAATTAGGGACATACAAAAAAAAGTTTGGTTTAAGTGACTCTCCTAGGACTCACATGGGAACTCTGTTACTGAGGGAGGAATAGAATCCAGTTCTTCTGGTTAGTATTCAACCACTTAACCAAGAAATCATCCTTTCTCTTCCTCCAATACCGTGCCTCATTCACTGCACACCTTCCAACTTCTTCAGCAAATGAAGGAGTGCTCAACAACCTCCTTTGCTACTGAAATCTGAGTATATCCCCAGAGTAGGTCCATCCTGTGGACTGTAGTATTTGATTATGTAATTAGAGACTGCATATCATAATGCATATGCACAAGGTGCCAAATTAATGTTGGACAGGCAACCTTAAATCTGGCATTTCCTATCTTCAGTGCTTGACTTAATAGTGTTCGTTTAACTTCTTTTCTTTCTTTTGTGAGTGTGTGTGTGTGTGCATGCACATGTGTGTAACATTCCAAGTGCTTAAAAAAGACAAATTGAAAAATCAGAAATTCTATCATGTGGCATCTTTTTGCTACCTACATGTTTCAACAACAGGGTTGGACCTTTAGAGTCACCATTCAGACTTCTTCCACTTGAGCTAATGGAATAACTGATAGCACTAGCAGGCTGTCATCCTCTATGCGGACCAGTACTACAGAGGGATGGAAAAAATTGCCAGTGGGTTTCACAGACATTTGCTGACAGCAGAAGAATGTTGAGACTCAGGAATCTTGGGTTCCACCCCAGAATCTGGAGGATTGAGCACAGACACTTCTGCACATTCCCTGCAAGTGTGACCCCCTTCTGTCCCTTCCAGCCTGTCCCTTTCCTAGTCCTGTCTCTTCCACCCTCTGGCTCTTCATCTCAATCCCATTATCTTCACCTAGCTAGTTCCACTATCCACTCCTCAAACCTCTCATCCCAATCCCAGTCTCTTTTCCCAGCAAGTTCTAGTCTCACCTCTCCAAAGGGAGTCTTGTCCTGTTCCCAGTTCGTTTCCTTGCTCAGCCATTCCCAGTTCTGCACCTCCTGACTCCTCATCCAGTCTGTCTTCCCAACCCTGGCCTCCAGTCACCTTCACCACTTCACCTACATTCTTTATCCCCATAAACTCACACTCCTAAACTCCCTCCCGGGGCTCCTTATCCAATCTCAGTGTGTCTTCTCCCAGCTCCTTGTCCCAATCTCTTTGTTCAGCCAATCTCGGTTCTCTCTCCTCACTCCAGTTCCTCGTCAGAACTAACATCCATCTCCTTCACTTATTTTCCTTCACCCCACTTGTTCTCAGTCTCAGTCTGTCCTCTGACTCCTTATTTGATCTTAGCCTCCCTCTATCCTCTCTGCAGGTCCAGCTTTTGTCTCCTCTGCCTTCAACTCAGGCAGCCTCCTCCTCCTCCAGTCTGCTTGTGCCCAGTTGTGGGTGAGTGGCATAGACAGCATAGGAGAAACAGCCTCCTTGCTCTCACTTTAGATGTACAGATTCTGCATGAGCCACAGCAGCTCAGTGCTGCAGTTTTAGGGGAAGTCTTGCTCAGCCCTGGGCTACAGCATATTCAGTGCAGACAGAAATTTCAGGTAATTTAGCTGTTCTCTCCAGGACATGTGTGAATTGCAATTTTTAAAGGCTTATAATTTGGTCAAATTTGGGTGGATTTTCACAGGAACAATAAAAGGCACATCCCTGACTCACAGGCTACACCATGTCAAATTTCAAGATTCTACTCCAAAGCATGGGAGCAGTAGGGCTTTTCAAAGAAAAGATTGACAGAATTTTTTAACATGGACAAAACATATATTCCCCTAACCTTGTTCTGAGAATAGGCTGCACTCATGGCAGAAATGTTCCCAAAACATTGAGCATGAGGCAGACATTCAGGATGGAAAATTTCAGTCCAAACTGTTAATATTTGACAATGTGTTAAGCAACTGAAAACAGGGTCTTACAATGAGAAGTGTCAAGCAACCTTAATAATAGTCAGTCCCATCCTATAATACCTGTGTGATATATTTTGGCAAATGTTCATTTTTTTTAATTGTAGCCACTTTATAAAACATGACTAGTTCCATACTTATCTATTTTTGTTTGATCCTCACATTAGAGGATCTTCAAAGCTCTCAAGAACTGTACGTAGTCCATCTGTTTTTCCCCAGAAGAAATGGGGTTGCAAATTTCTCACTTTCTTTTTTCATTTTGCCAAATGTGTGTCCCGGGAGTAAACTGTAGTTATAAGGCAAGGTACTGCAAGGTGCTGAGCACCGTGATCCCTGCAGAGCAAAGTACTTAAGCGCGTGCTTCAGGTGAAGTCCCATTGAAGTCAAAGTTATTCATGTGTTTAAAGTTAAGCATCTGAGTTAAGTGCATTTCTGAACTGGGGCCAGGGTGATAAGCACCTTGCCAGATCAAGTCCATATTGTACTACTGAAGATGTTTACATTCAAACAGCAGCTAATTTTTAGAGTCAATAAATAAGAAGGCTCTGATCATTTTATTCCAGCAAAACATATATAAATGAAAACCCTAAAATACTGTTTGAACATAATATACTATTTTATAAAAATACAAACGTGTTTGGTTGAAAGGAGTTGTGTGGTAGTAAGGGAGCACTAATGCACATACATTGTGCCACTGCTATTGGAAAAATATATTAGCTGACTAAAGAAATTTACACAAGTCCCTTGTATTCCAGGAAAGTGGTAAAGGAAATTCAAGTGAAAAATAAATATGGCCTACAAATATCATAAATGAAAATGGGAAATATAACCAGTGCAACAAAACCTTAAGAATAGATCAATTCAGCAGCCAGTGTATGAATGATGGAAACTTAGGCATGGTCTACACTGGGGCGGGGGGGATCGATCTAAGTTACGCAACTTCAGCTACGTGAATAACGTAGCTGAAGTCGACTACTTAGATCTACTCACTGCGGTGTCTTCACTGCGGTGAGTCGACTACTGATTCTCCCCCGTTGACTCCGCCTGCACCTCTCGCTCCGGTGGAGTACCAGAGTCGACGGAGAGCGTGTTATCGTGTCTAAACTAGACGCGATAAATCGACGCCGCTGGATCGATTGCTGCCCGCTGATCCGGCAGGTAGTATAGGCATACCCTTAGAGTCTTTGAATACAACTAGACAAAAACAGCCTACGGTTTCTTTTTCTTTCTAAAAATCTGTATAAGGTATAAACAAATCACAATATTGTTTTAAGTAAGTAATCAGCTTTTAATATGCGATAGAAGTAGTATTCAAAGTTTCAAGGTCACTTAATCTCTAGTTATTAAACATGTGTGCAGTTAACTCATCCTATGTGGAGTTTTTCAATAGTGTTAAGCAGCAATAGAGAAAAGCAGATAATTTGCATCAAGACGACAAAATAGACTTGGCCAAACAATCCCAATACAATTCTGCCCTTTGGAACAAAGTCAATCCAATTCCTGGTCTTAAAAAAAGATCATAATTGCTGAGATTAAATAAAGTCTCTAACAGCTCATTAACAGTACTCTGACTTCTCATATCAGTCATCTCACTTTTTAATCACATAATTGATTATATTTTGTGTGTACAGAATAGTAGTTTAATGACACTGAACCAAAGGGATTTTTTTTTCTTTGCTGCAAATGCTGCTATTCATTTGAAGGAATCAGCAGGCATCATTCACGCAAAAGACTAAAGCAAACTACAATCGTATGAAGTTACAAACTTTTTGTTGAAGGCCTTCTAAAATATAAATCAGGTAGTTCAAATGATATCTGAATGCTTTTATTTATAATTTCATAGCTGGATGTATTGGACGGACTGGGAGGAAGATGAAATAGATGACAGTGTGGGAAGAATCGAGAAGGCATGGATGGATGGCTACAGCCGGCAGATTTTTGTGACATCAAAGATGCTGTGGCCAAATGGTTTAACTCTGGACTATCATACAAATGTATTGTACTGGTGTGATGCCTATTATGATCACATTGAAAGAATATTTTTGAATGGCACTGACAGAAAGGTAAAAGAAAAATGCTGCTGTTTTGTCCACAGGCTTCCCCTTTCATTGAATCATATTGTGTTGTGTTAAAAATATTTTTCAAAGTTTTTTCCCCTCCGCTCCTGCAAGGCTGCTGTAAGTAGACCCTGTGGGTTGCCTGGCATAAGCTCCCTTGAAACCAGTGCAGTTGGCACTCTACTATAGGAGAACATGGCATGGCCTGACATATTTTTCTTAGCTTTAGAAGCAGTGATACAAAGGTGTTGTTTTTTTTCAATCCAGTTTTCCCATGTAGCAATGAATTGTGCTGTGATTGAGACACCAGGGTACAAGGACTTCCAGTAGAGACAATTTAACACAGTTCCTTCTGGCTCTGCCAGCAGGAGCCTTCTATTGGGCTCACCCGGTAAAACAGCTTTTCATGGATTGCATGGGTCAGTGCTTAGACTCCGTTATAATACACAGGGGAGACACAATAACAAGTCCAGCCACTTGATTATGGAGCTTGCTAATTCATTTAGCCAGTTTCACTAGCTAGACACATAGATTCTATGGCCTGAAGGAACCATTATGATCTAGTCTGACCTCCTGTGTAGCACAGGCCATAGAACTTCCCCAAAATACTTCCTTGAGCGTATCTTTTTAAAAAAATCCAGTCTTGATTTAAAAATAGTCAGTGATTGAGAATCCACTATGACCCTTGGTAAATTGTTCCACTCGTTAATTACTCTCACCATTAAAAATTTACACCTTATTTCCCATTTGAATTTCTCTAGCTTCAATTTTCAGACCTCCTTGATGACGAATCCCCATTTACAGTTACATTCTGAGACCTATCAGTTAGCCAGTTTTTAATCTATTTAATGTGTACCGTGTTAACTTTATACCATTCTAGTTTTTTAATCAAAATGTTGTGTGCGGTACCAAATCAAATGCCTTACAGATGTCTAAGTATTATGTTGGCAATATTATGATCAACCAAACTTATAATCACATCAAAAAAAGATATCAACTTAGTATGACAGGATCTCTTTTCCATAAATCTATGTTGATTTACATTAATTATATTACCCTCCTTTAGTTCTTTATTAATTGAGTCTCTTATCAGCCATTCCATTATCTTGCAAGGCTCAATATCAGGCAGACAGGCCTGTAATTACCTGTGTCATCCTGTTTATCCTTTTTAAAAACTGGTACAACATTATCTTTTTTCTAGTCTTCTGATACTTCCCCAGTGCTCCGAGACTTATTTAAAATCAACAGTAATGGTTCATCGAGCTTCTTAAACAACTGTTGCAAGTCATCTGGACCTGCTGACTTAAAAATGCCTAATTTTAGTAGCTTTTCTTTAACATCCTCAAGAGATACTAGTGGAATGGCAAGAGTGTTATCATCACCATCTGATGAGTCTCCAACATCTGTTTTTTCCCCAAATGCAGAACAGGAATATTTATTGAACACTTCTGCCTTTTCTAAATTATTATGGTTAATTCTACCATTTCCATTTACTTGGAAGTTGTCAGACACAATAAATACTTTGTTATTTCAGAAGTTGCTGGAGGAAGTTGCAGTGACTCAGTGGTCAAGGGCACAACACCCACTTGTGGAAACCTGTTCCAAAGCCTAATAGTTTGTGGTGAAATTCACCTTATCTATCTAAGGATGGAAAAGTGAAATCCAACCTCATAAAAAAACAGGGACCAGGGCATTCCCCTCAATAGTCACTGCTTCAGAGTATGGGATGGAATAGCACACACACTGTCTGCACCCTTGAGCAGCGTGTGAGGGTCACAGGATCTACACAATCACAGATCCTGTGATCTGTGTTCTAGCCAGTGCTGATTCCATCCTACGTGCTAGCCTACTTGGGACCAGTATACAGACCCCTACATAGCAGTTGTGGAGACTACCCTTGTATACATGGTTGCTCCATTGGTGCTTCCTCCTGCATAACCTCATTGTGTTGCTTATGTGATGCCAAAACATTTGTGCAGATAGATTTGCTTCAGCTCTGTCCTATTTGTGCCTCTCCAGCAGTGTCAAGGGGTTGCTCCAACAGCACAGTTGGGGTGCTCTTTTCTGCTTTTTCTTCCTCCCGCAACTCCACCACCTGCCCCAGCATAAAGGATATGTTGGGGGTAGGAAAAGCATGGTCATAGAGCCTTGCATCCTACCAATCCTGGGTTAACAGAAAAGCTCCTAGGAAGCCATTGCAGCTGGTAAAGGTTGGACTAGCCTTGAGGTTGCTTTAACTTTTACTGAGGGCTTAATTGACCTCTGCCCATCACCTAGTTTGGGAGAATGCAATGGAGCAGGTCTGGTTCTGAGTATAGCTTGGCTGCACTCAAAGATCTCTCTCATTCTTTTTAAAAGTGTTGTTGATACAATTAAGATTTGGATGAAATGTTTGGTTCTTAAATGGTCATTGGTAATTACCAGGTACACTTACCTTTGTGTTTGGTATTAAGTATTTTAACATTAAATATGGCAGATTATGGACCAAATTCAGAATTGGAGTAAGTAAGTGCCTATTCAGCAGACTTTACACATTTTACTTGTGTGCCAGTACAGTGGGGAATTACAGTGGGTAAAGAAGACTACACAGATCCACCAGTAGGGATGGTTTAAAATTATCTGTTGAAACTATGTTTTTCTGGAAAATTTAGCTTTTGTCATTGTGCAAATGAATGCCTGAAAATCAAAATGTTTTGATTTGGAAATGCTGCACATGAGAATTGTCATTTGAATGCCTTATCTCCCCATTCTTTTCTATTGGCCAGGCTACCCAGTTGAACTACATTTTCTATGAAGCTGGATGGCCAGGGACTTCCATGATGCACTGCTTTCCCTTTCCAAGAAGGGAGACAGTGATGCATCATGGGAAATGTTGTCCGACAAGGGAACTCAGCCGATAGAGGAGAATGGTAGCTTGAGGAACCCAAACTACGATTCTCATGAGGCACTGTAGAGGCATTAACAAAAAAGACATATTTTGGGGTGTGGACATAAATTTTGGTATTTGAATTTCTGCCAAAAGTCAAAATTTTGTGTTGAAAGTTTAGATTAAAATCCCCCCCCCCCCCCATTTTCATCAAAACTTTACAGAGTAAAAAAAATCATGTTTTTTAACTGCCTCTATATAAGGCAGACCCTCTTATGTGAGAAGCTGCATTTGTCACCAAGGCAGTCCTGAGACTGGAGTAGTGGCTGTGAAGTGAGTTTTACAGCAACTCTTCAGCCTCTGTACCGGAGATAGGATTTTACATATAACTCCAGTGACTAGGAAAGTTGCAGGTATTCATGGAAGATACATTTAATTTGAAAGGTTGCCTTATTTCAGGGACCATGATGTGTATTCTCCTCCAACTTCAATAACTCAGTTCCATTTAACAATAGTGAAAGCAATGACTGTAGGTCACTGGAAGAAGGTAAATAACCAAGTGATATACCAATGCCACCCATAAAGCCACATGGTAGAAACTCAAGACAAAAAAAAAAAAGGATACATGTGGATTATCAGAGTAGAGCCTCTATTTGGAGTGTATTAAAATGTCTGAAAAACATTGGGGATATTGGAATATCAAGTCTATTAGAATCAAACTTTGATTTTACTGTATGTTATGAATGAAATCTTTATGTGTATGGACAGAGTTGCTCATTTCTGAGCTTTCTGTCTTCTCTTCCCAAGTCTAACATGTATACTAAAACATTTCAATTCTGACCAGTATTCAGTTCACATTATTTAATTGCAGGTAGTCTACAACGGGAAGGAGCTGAATCATCCTTTTGGGCTATCACATCATGGAAATTATATTTTCTGGACAGATTATATGAATGGCTCTATTTTTCAGTTGGATCTGATGATGAGGAATGTAATGCTACTAAGAAGTGAGAGACCACCTCTCTTTGGACTTCAGATTTATGATCGCTACAAGCAGCAAGGTATTGACAATATGTAACTTCTCTACAAGGTTTCACACCAAACAGTATTTCACAATAGTTATGTATATTGAATATTTTTCTCATGCCTCCTCAATGTTTGGAGGAAAACAGCTGGATTCAAAGCCAATGACAGTATTGGGTGATATAAAGATATTTCATGAGGTTTCAGCCCCTTATAGGATCATAAAATTCATCATCTCCTTGTTCCTGCCTGCCAACTACATTGACTCAGAATATTCTATCTAGCTACAGTTATTGGATGTGTGTTCACACAGTCTTTCTGGATTGACAGTTTTTCCATACATGTGAAAGGAATCTTGAAATACAGTACATAATACCTATTTTTTGTTCAATCATATTAAAGTTATTGTTGTAGCTACCTTTTCTCAGTGGCCGGCGAGCCCAGAAACATTTTATGTCTTTTTTCTTTTGTAATTTTCTTTTCCTCCTCCTTGATCTTCATCAGCTCCACTACAGCATAATTCAGTGGCTCAGTCAGCTGAGACTGTACAATGGTGCTCTGCTGTGCTGCATTGATTGACCAGTAGGGGGAAGCATACACCACAACTTAAATCAGAGGAGAAGTTTTTCTCCTCAAATAAAAGGTCATAAAGAAAAAAACATGGATGTGGTTCAGATAATGTGATTCCTAGCTCACAGGTTAGTTTACAATTATGTTCAGTGAAGAAATGACTTGGGTTCTCATTACCTGTCTACAACACAAAGTAGGGATTATTGTAAGAGCAAAATATGAAATACTGACCCAGGCATAGATTTAGTTGGAGCTTAAATAGCAGAAACTCAGATCTGAGAACCCCTCCAAAGGATAGTTACAGTATAACAAAATAACAGTATCTGGTATAGTTTTAGATACAAATACGAACTTGTGGAACTGTTTGATCAATATATTAAGAATGTGTGTAACGATCTTCAAAAGAACAGAATCAGATAGGGCTATCATTCTTTGTCTGGAATAAAAGTAGAATAATGCTTCCAGTTTCCATAGAAGATCAAAGTCTCCCACATGGCAGCTCATCTATTTAATTTTTCATATGAGGCACTCAATATAATTTTCAAGCATAACTGAACCTAAAATGAAATGAAATGCTGTAACATTCATCTATGTGTTAAATATCTGTAATATTCATCATATGTTATGCCTATTGATTATTATACCAGGCCTCTAAAATAAGCCTTGTTCAGCCGCAGTCAACATATTAAGTTAGTGACTGTCACAGTTACAGGCTGATTGCACCTCTGTCCCTTTACTGGTCTCTCGGAGTATACCGCACCCCCCCCCCCCAGGTGTTAAGCCTCATGCCTTTACTTGTTTTGCAGTGGAATGTCTTAATCTCGGTATAATGTCCCATCAAACTCAGTTCCTTATTATCATGCAGGTCTGGCTGGACACCTGCATTTCTTTCTTTGGGAGTCTGTGACCAGTGATATAGTGACCAACATCCTTCTTAAAATCAGTATGTTTATTAGGAAATGGAACAAAGCAATAGAGAAAATGATTTAGAAACAGCAAACAGCCTACGAGAACATTTATAGTCTCATCTGATCTTACACTTCACTACAAGCAAAGTTAGATGGGCTTTCCTCTTGAATTACAGGAAAAGAACAGATTGAATTTACATTGTTTTAAAAAGTCAGGGCGTTCTCAGGTCCCTTCCTGATCCTATTTTGTCTTCCAGAAAATATCTCTCTCATTCTGAGCCACCATTTTCTCAAAGCCCCACTGCCCTTTTGTATGCCAGGGCCCAATTACTGTATTGATGAATTATTTTTGTGACAGGACACCAAAGTATGAAGTCTCAGACTAGTGTTTCCCAGTCTGCCAGTGAGTCTATCTAAAAGAGGGCTCCATTGTTTGACATTTAGTCCCATTCAGCCTTAATGGCTTCAATCACTAGTCGTGTGTGTGTGTGTGCACTTAAATTGTCTTTTCCCCTCTGAGACATTCCAACACACCCATTCAGAAATTCAATTCATAGACCATATTTTGGGGTATATTTACTACTAAGTGCCATCACATTTGTCACACAGTGTTCAAGGCTATCAGCTTTCGCATAACAGTCTACCCCTTAGGCCAGGCACTTTTTCAGGTACTCTGATCTACTCCCAAAGTCATGGACCAAGATGGTTGAAGGCTTTTTCTACTAATGTAGACCATAACATTGAACACAGTTACCTAAAATATGGATGGAGTCGATTTCGAGTAAGATTTTCAAAAGAGCTCAATGCTAGAGTTGGAACATGGTTTCAAAATAACTTAGCACCCAATTACTTACACTGAGAGCAATGCCAATATAGGAGTTATTGTTTGCAGAGCCCTTTTGAAAATGTGGCTCATAGTTGTTGCATATTTCATGCTCATGTATGTTGCATGTATGTAATCATATCAATAATTTAAGCAAATAATTGTATTAGCTTATTATCAAAATAAAAATACAATTGTATATTTGATGAATTTATATCTATCTATCCACCTATCTATATCTACCATATGGTATGATACTAAAGCTAGGCTGTTTGGCTTACACATCTTTGACTATATTTGACAGCATTAGGCTTGTGATAAGGCACAAGCCAACATATTCATGCAAATATAGAACTGAAGGAATTGCTAACTAGTTGTAAATACTTCAGGGTACCATTTGAATAAGAGGATTAACCCAATACATATTACATAATACAGCATTTTTATATGTGTACTATGAATTGGATGCAAGGTAACTGTGTTATTATGACTTTAGAACATAGCCCCATTTTTACTCAATTAAAATGGAATCCTGCCCTATGTTAGATCTTAAGCAAAATCTCAGTGTAGCAGTTAAAAACTAATGCAAATGTTAAGAAACAGGATAATCATTTTAAAAGCAGTAAATGGGGAGGGGATGTCAGAAAATAAAAACTGTCTTTAAAACGTTTTATTCTTGAAATGCCTGGTAGCTGAACAGTAAGGGCCTTGGAAACAGTTCACAGCTGATGCCACAGAACAGTCTAATTACTGCATTGTTCTACTGTTTCATGAGATATTGGCAGCCTAGGAGTCTCTTCAGCAATTCCATTGTCACCCTTTCTTTGACTACTTGCTTTGAATTCATTTCATATGTTTTGTCATTTAGGCTACCACTGATTTAATCCACTGTATTTAATGCTCTATATGCATTAACCTTGAAACCTTTTAATTTGAATCTGAATGTAGCCATTTATTTTAATTCTGGATGTCTGTGTTATGACATCCCACTGGGGTAAAAAGAGCAGGGTTGCAGGCTGAAGTACTTCAGAGCCAGACTGTGTTTTTTGCTTTTCCCCACTATTTTGTGACTACCTTTGGGCTGATTACCCTCCTCGTTGGTGTGATTATCTGAGAAACTCACTCTCATATCAAAATTTTTCATGTATTGTTTCTCTTGCATTTTTACAAGCCTTCAAAATGGCTATATTATTATGGTTCGTATTTGTTTTCAGGACTTTTGATATTTTCTTTGATCTCTGTGTTATTTGGGTTCATTGGTTTGAACAATGAGAGACCCTGTAAAGATTTTGAGAGTCTATTGGGCTAACATTCCTGAGGTTCTTATGATGCTTATTCAAAATGTGTTCTAATGTATCTGTTCCTCTTTTAGCTGGAAATATTACGAGATTAGGTTGTATCCAGCACTTTTCAGTACTTTGGATTTTGGCAGGTGTAGCCAAAACGGAATAGTCTTTCATGCAGTATTTGGATACTTGTCTTTGAGTCCTAAATACAGCCAGGAGTTTAGACCTTAAGCTTTCTGAATGAAGAACTTGTTTTGAAATTGGAGGGACTATCAGATGGAGAGAACAGGGTGGATCACACCCAGAAAGTTTAAGTATACATTATTTAATTTGTTTGACATTAACCAAACATTTTTCAATCCTCAAAACTAGTTTGGTTCATTTTGATGTTGAGTGACAGTTCTGATAATTTCTGAGGACTTTTGCAATTGTTTATTTAGCATTTTCTATTAAATGCAGAAGTGAAAACATTATTACTGGTATAAGAAGAAAGAAGAATGGAGGGGAAAATATCATTAGGTATAAAACACTTGGCATTTACATCTTTCTAATCCTTCCACAGGAATGGTACATCTTATTGAGCAACTGTCATATTAGGATTTAATCATCACAGTGACCAATGTAATTGGCAGTTTTTCTGGTTCACCTCTGGGATTCTCAAGGAGAGCTAATGATTCAAAAGAACTGTCTTTCCACCTTAATTTCTGTTTGTCATATATAACTATATTAAAAAAAATGACTGTAGATACTTTGGTTCTTCTGCCAGGGCATGCCATTTGTCGAAACATAGATAAAGGTTAAATCAATGCCAACATTTTTGTCAGCTTTTATTATATCCACTTCTCGTTAACTACAATGCCCAAAATCTTACTGTAACACTAATCTAAATTTGGAAGCTTTTTTTTTTCTTTTTCCTATGTTGTCAGCCACCTGGATGCCTTTAATATTGTAGGTGTGATAAAAGAGCTCCATAGGAACTAAATAAGGCAGATATCCTTTGTTAACAATAATCATACAAGCAAATCTGTTGGTTCAGGGATCGTTTTTATTGTCAATGAACGAGCACATCTTACCTGCTCTTTTTTTCCCATGACTCACAGATTGATTTATTATTTATAATCCAATTTTCTAATTAATTTATTTCCCAGTGTAACACTAAGACAATCCTTGATTGTCATAATTAGTCACAGCAGAAAGATGTTCCCTAATTTGAGTCCATAAATCTGGACAAACCTAATTTAATTTTGGAATTTTAGGTTTTTATCAGACAGATTTCAGAACAATATCTCTGGACATTAGAGTGTAAAATTATAACCATATAATGACAGATATGAAGACTAAAAGTAAAAGTAATCATCCTTCTTTGAGTGGCTATGCATATTCACACATTGGGTTTTGTGCTGCCTACTGTTGCCTAATGGTAGAATGTTCTCCAAGGAGTGTCCGTTAAAGCATTCCCCCCCCCCCCCCCCCGGTATGAGTGTGGCAAATTACAAAGCTGTTATAGCCCACTGTCAATTCCACCTGTGGCAATTATGCAGGATTTGATGGATGACAAAAGGAGACTGGCAAATGAGATCTTAATAGAGGTTCAAAACATGGCACATTATCAGGGCTTCATTTGATGCCTTGGACTCTTCTTCTAAAGCTTTGGCTTCTGTAGTTACTGTGAGGAGACATGCTTGGCCTCGATCCTCTCCCCTGGCATTGAATACTAGAATTAAAGTGGAAGATCTCCCCATCAAAGGAGATAGTGTTTTCAGTGACAAGAAAGATAAGTTGCTAGAAAACCCGGAGACAAGATTGATGGCTCACTCTTTGGATTTGATTTCTTTTATCAGGAGCCTTCTTCTAATCCTTCTTTCTGTTATCATGGTAGTAATATCTGTAATCTTCCTTGGATTATTTCTTGTCAAATCAAAAATGTCAACAAAAGCAGCAGCAGGCTATGTCTTTCCGTATGTCTTAGCACCTCTCTGTAGTAGTGACTCATTTGAGAAAGCAGGGTATTTTTGTTTATATATTTAAATGATTGGCTGTTGAATGCTGCTGTTTGCAAGGAATCTATTAAATCATATTGATTTTACATTCACCCTTTTTTCAAACCTATGACTACTTCTGAATGTCATAGAGTTGAATCTCCATATAACTCAGATAATTTTATTCATAGGCTCCATATTGGACTCAATAGCAAGGAAAGCCTTTGTACTAGAGGATAGATTTTTTTTTAAATAGTGCAGTATGTTTTAAATATTCAAATATGTCAAATTCAAAAGGTAATTTTATTTCTCAGTCTCATAGGTCTCATGTCAGCTATTTCTTATATGACTTCATTTGTACATCTCAGAATGAGGCCAGTGCAGCATTGGATGCCTCAGGTCTACAGACCAGATCTGGACAATCTTCAAATATTAGTCAATATGCTTTGAAACATTCTGAACTCATTGACATGGTGGTCAGACAGGGATAGCATTCTCACAGGTGTCCAGTTAACCCCCCTTCATTATAGGTAAGAGTAACGTCAGATGCATCAAGCAATGGTTGGAGGGTGCATCTGAGTCATCTAACAGTTCAAGTTTACCGAGCTTCTCAAGAGCAACATTTGAACTTCAACGTGTAGGCGTTAAGAGCTATTTGTCTGTCCCTCAGATTATTCCTTCCTCACTTACATGGGAGGAAAGTGCAAGTAGCAATGGCCAATACATCCATTATGTATTATATCAATCAATGTGGCTGCTCACTCTGCTCTGCTATTCACAGATGCAATCAGACTATAGGACTGTTGCATTCTCCACAACGTTTATACGATGGCTCTCCATTTAGTAGGAGAACAATTTAATTGCAGATCATCTTAGCAGGGACAGTTCCAGAAAGTGGTATTTGAAATGGTGCGGATTCATGGCTTGGATGCAGGAAAAAATTGATTCTCTTGTATAAGCTTCCATAGTTTCTGGTTTGGAATATGTAATGCATTTAAAGATTGAGTGGTTATCTAAATTAATGGTTCTCAACCAGGGGTACACAAAAGTCTTCAAAGGGGTACATCAACTCATCTATATATTTGCCTAGCTTTACAACAGGCTACATAAAAAGCACTATCAAAGTCAGTACAAACTAAAATTTCATTTCAGACAAAATGAGAAAGTAAGCAATTTTTCAGTAATAGTGTGCTGTGACACTTTTGTATTTTTATGTCTGATTTTGTAAGCAAGTAGTTTTTAAGTGAGGTGAAACTTGGGGTACACAAGACAAATCAGAATTCTGAAAGGGGTACAGTAGTCTAGAAAGATTGAGAACCACTGATCTAAATAATCATGGAAAGTTCATTTGGCAGATATCTAATCTTAGCATACTTTCATTCATAGTAGATCACTGTTCATGCATAATATGGTTAAGAAGTTTATGAAGGGGTTATAAAATATGTATCATCCTTTGAGAAATCCTGTCCTCCTTGGGATCTTAATTTGATCCTATCTACACTCATGAAACCACTTTTTGAATCATTGGCTGAATTTTCTTTCTATTATTTATCTTTCAAGACAGCATTCATTAGGGCCATAATATCAGCCAGAAAAGTGAGTGAATTAAATGCCTTGATGGCTGACCTGACATTTACGTCTTTTCATAAAGATAAAATGGGTCTTAGACCTGATCCCAGGTTTTTGCCAAAAGTGGTTTCTGAATTTCTCATCAATCAGACAATTACTCTGCCAGTATCTTTTTTTTCCAAATCCACATACTAATAAGGCAGGATCTGTTTGACATACTTTGGATGGAAGAAGAGCTCTTGCATATCACATGCATAGTAATAAAAGTTTTTGAAAATACTCTAAATTATTTGTGTTTTATACTAAGAAGCA
This sequence comes from Trachemys scripta elegans, assembly GCF_013100865.1. Lineage (NCBI taxonomy): Eukaryota > Metazoa > Chordata > Testudines > Emydidae > Trachemys > Trachemys scripta. The sequence continues at coordinate 19,787,920 of NC_048308.1, read as the reverse complement.
TATGGGTTATATTGTGTACTTCCAGACTATTTTTAGATGGATTAAAACAATGTATTAGTAAAGTTACATGTTAGCAGAAGTTTTTACTTGTAACAGTACGATCTCATTACACCAAAGCTGTGGCAGCATCTTTTGCTTGTCTTAAGCAAGTCACAGTTACTGAAATTTTCAGGACTTTAACTTGGAGTTCTGTGCATACGTTTACTGAACATTAAGCTCTTGATTTGGCTTCAAGGATTGATGGTAGATTTGGTGGAGCAGTACATTGGTTTCTCTTTAATTAGGACTCTGTTCCCTGCTCCAGCTTATTTTCCATCCTGTTTATCAAACTACCAACAAGTGTGAATATACAAAGCCACTCAAAGAAATGAATGTTACTTACTTGTAACCAGAGTTCTTCGAGATGGGTCTGCATAGTCACATTCCTGTCTGCCTTCCCCTTTTTTTTTTCAGAATCTTTTTGTTCTGTATCTCTGGGTTGGCAGTGGAAGGCACTGAGATGGTAGAGGGCGCTGCACAGTGTCCCGTCCAACTTCAGCTCATGTACTACAGGCATTTAGATATTCCAGAGATCTTTTCGTCTCAGAGGAGCAGGAGTCTCCACTACTTGCCAATACTGTACACTTGCCCATCCCAAGATTTTCTGAGTCACTGAGGCCACATCTCTCACAGAGGCCTCCTACCTGTCAAACACCTACCATTCAGGAAGACCATTTATCTCCATCTTCATTATGCACATCTCCCCAGGACTATATTGAGGATGATTCCACTGATTCTCAGATTTCTGTCCAGGGATCCCTTGTCTATTGTACTAGAGACTATTCACCTACAGTGAGAGAAAAACTTTGAAGAAAAAAAAAAACAATCTTGAGCACAGTGTCATTAGTCTGAACAACAATGGATGCCCCCTCCTATATCTTATGAGCCCCTTCAGTGGCTTCATTGAGATCTCTGGGCTTTCTATCACCAAGAATTCTTGAGGACTCTGAGTTTCTCTCATGGAGAGCATTCAGGGAGAAATTAACCTGACCCACTAGAGGAGACTTCTGAGAAGCAAGAGACAAGAACTGACAAGGAAGTAACACCCCACACAAATATTTCATCATTGTTACCAGATGAGGCTGTAATACTTCCACCAGCCTCTATAGGTGAAGATTTCAAGCAGTTTTAGGATCTAATTAAATGTATTGCAGACACGCTTCAAATTCTGTTAGCGGAGGGCCAGGAGTCTCATCATAAACTTCTGAAAATTCTACGCACAACAGCTTCTACATGTGTGGCTCTTCCTGTGACTGAGACTCTATTGGAACCTGCTAAGACCATCTGTCAGACTCCAGCTACAGCACATCCTACTTGTAAACAGGCTGATTGTAGAGACAGTTAATGAGCATAGTAGACAACACCAGGCAAAATCCACTCCTTATAATGAGGATCAAAAGCAACTCAATCTCTTCTGTCACAAGAGTTGCAATCTTACAATTCAGCATCGCAGATCACCAAGCTTTCATGTCAAAATATGACCATACTAATATAGTAAATGTAACAGTTTTATTGAACATTTACCAGAGAAATATTGCAAGCAATTTAAAGCCATCATAACCAAAAGCAACTTCTGCTTTTGGCAAGAAACTCATCACAGGCCTCAGATTCAGCTGACACGTTCTTTTGTCCACCATAATAGTAACATGATGAGCATGTTGGCCCCAGTTGTCCAGTTTCCGTAGAGAAGTACAGAACACTGTTAAGCCAACCCAGAACAGCACATTTCAGTTAACAATGCAAAATGTGGTAGGTTGGAGTCGCATCATGTTGGAGTCATATGATGACATCAGTTTCTCAGCTTTAATTGTGTGTGTGTGTCTATATACATATATAATTTTATATAATATAAAATTGATTATATAGCATACATACATATGTATTAAAAAGAAGGATTTGGTTTTCTTAACAATGGAATGCTATTCCTTGAAGGAGGAATACTGGGAAGAAATGGAGCCAACCTGATGAAGAAAGGGAAGAGCATCTTCGGACACCGACTTGTGAGAGAGGATTTAAATTGGGCTCAAAGGGGGCAGGTGATAAAAGCCCACATTTACTCCTTCTCAGAGCACAAGAAATAGGGTTCACCAAATGAAATTAATAGGCAGCAGGTTTAAAACAAAGAAAAGGCAGTATTTCTTCACACTACACAATTCAATCTGTGGAACTCTTTGCTAGAGGATGTTGTGGAGGCCAAGACTATAACAGGGTTCAAAAAAGAACTAGGTAAATGCATGAAGGATAGCACCATCAATGGCTTTTAGCCAAGATGAGCAGGGATGCAAAACCATGCTCTGAAGCCTTAGCCTCTGTTTGCCAGAAGCTGGGAAGGGTGACAGGGGATGGATCACTTGATGATTCCCTGTTCTGTTCATTCCCTCTGGGGCACCTGGCATTGGCCACTGTCAGAAGACAGGATACTGGGCTAGATGAATGATTGGTCTGACCCAGTATGGCCATTTTTATGTTCTTATGTAAGCATTAAAAGGTGACCTGCACAGAGGGCTGGAGATTGAGGGAATGGAATGAAAAATTACAATAGAGTCATAGAAGAAAGAAGAAGGGGGGAATACAGTTGGGGAATCTGCTCAACAGCTTACTTTCTATAAAAAAATGCAAGGAGTATAGGGAATAAACAGGAAGAACTAGAAGTCTTTGTATGCAAGCAATGTTTTGACATATTTGGCATCACAGAGATTTGGTGGGATAAATCTCATTACTGGAATATTGGTATACAGGAGTATAGCCTGTTCAGAAGGACAGGCAGGTAAAAAAGGAAGAGTTGTTGCATTGTACATCAAGAATGTATTCAGTTGTTTTGAGGTTCAGAAAGAGGTGAGTAGCAGAGCACTTGAAAGTCTCTGGGTGAAGATAAAAGGGGGGAAAATAGGGACAATGACATAGCAATGATCTACTATAGACCACCAAATTAGAGGAGCAGGTGGATGAGGTATTTCTAGAACAAATAACAGAAATACCCAAAACACAAGACCAGGTAATAATGGGAGACTTCAACTGCCTGGATATCTGTTGGAAAAGTAGTATACAAAACACAATCTCCAGTACATTCTTAGAATGTGTTGGTGACAACTTCTTGTTTCAGAAGTTCAAGGAAGTAAGTGGAGGTAGGGGAGAGGAGCATTTTAAACTTGATTTGGATTAATAGGGAGGAACTGATTGCAAATCTGAATATGGAAGGCAACTTGGGTTGAAGTGATCACAAAATGATAGATTTCATGAGTCTAAACAAAGGAAGGAGTAAGAGCAGCAGAATAAGAATGATGGACTTCAAAAAAGCTGTCTTTAACGAACTCAAGGAACTGGTTGGTAAAGTCCCATGGGAAGAAAAAATATAAGGGAAAAAGGAGATCTGAAGAGGTGGAAGTCTCTCAAAGAGAGTATTAAAGGCACAACAACAAACTATTCTAATGTGAATGAAAGGTAGGAAGAATAACAAGAAACCAATATGGCTGTACCAGGTTTTTAATTACATGAAAATCTAAAAGGAAGCCTACAGAAAGTGGAAACATGGACAAATTGTTAAAGATGACTACAAAAGAACAGTGCAAGCACATAGGGACAAAATCAGAAATGAGTTATACCTAGCAAGAGATATAAAAGGCAATAAGAAGAGGTTTTATAAATACATTAGGTGTAAGAGAAAGACAAAAGGAAAGCGTAGGCCCAATAGTTAGTGGGGAAGGAGAGCTAATAACGAATGACACCAAGAAGACTGAAATGTTCAATGCCTATTTTACTTCAGTCTTCACTAAAAATGGTGACCAGCTGCTTAATGCAATTAATATTAAAAACGAGGAATGAACACAAGCCAAAATAGGGAAATAAACTGGTTAAAGAATATTTAAATAAGTTAGATGTATTCAAGGTTTATTCCTGATTAAATTAACCCAAAGCACTTGAGAAACTAACTGAAACAATTTTGGAGCCATATGCTTATAAAATTTGGGAATGACACCAAGCACGGAAGGACTGCAAGTACTTTGGAGGACAAGATTACAATTCCAAATGACCTGAAAGCAACAAGATGAAATTCAATAAAAACAAGTGCAAAGTACTTCACTTAAGAAGGAAAAATTAAATGCACAAATACAAAATGTAGAATAATGAGCTACACAATAGCACAGATATCAGGAATGGCAATATACAAAAACCTGTAGGAGAACACTTCAACCTCCCTGGCCACACAATAGCAGATGTAAAGGTAGCCATCTTACAGCAAAAAAACTTCAGGACCAGACTCCAAAGAGAAACTGCTGAGCTCCAGTTCATTTGCAAATTTGACACCATCAGATCAGGATTAAACGAAGACTGTGAATGGCTATCCAACTACAGAAACAGTTTCTCCTCCCTTGGTGTTCACACCTCAACTGCTAGCAGAGCACCTCACCCTCCCTGATTGAACTAACCTCGTTATCTCCACACTGATTTATACCTGCCTCTGGAGATTTCCATTACTTGCATCTGAAGAAGTGAGGTTCTTACCCACGAAAGCTTATGCTCCCAGTACTTCTGTTAGTCTCAAAGGTGCCACAGGACCCTCTGTTGCTTTTTACAGATTCAGACTAACACGGCTACCCCTCTGATACTTGACAATAGCACTGCTGAAAAGCGTTTGGGGTTATAGTGAATCACAAATTGAACATGAGCCAACAATGTGATGAAGTTGTGAAAAAGGCTAATATCATTCTGTGGTGTATTAAAAGGAGTGTCGTATGTAAGGCACAGGAGATAATTTGTTACACTCTTATCAGCACCATTGATACCTCAGCTAGAGTATTGTGTTAAATTTTGGGTGCCACACTTCAGGAAATATGTGAATAAATTGGAGGGAGTCCAGAGGAGAGTATCAAAAATGACAAAAGGTTTAGAAAATGTGACCTGTGAGCAAAGATTTAAAAAAAACAGACATGATTATTTTTGAGAAAAGGAGATTCATGTGAGTACCTGATAACAGTCTTCAAATATGTTAAGGGTGGTTACAAAGGGAAAAATGATTATTTGTTCTTCTTATCCACTGAAGTTAGGACAAGAAGTAACCTGCTTAATTTGCAGCAAGGGAGATATAGTTTGGATTTTAGGAAAAAACCTTTCTAACTATAAGAATAGTTAAGTGCTGGAATAGGTTACAAAGGAAGGTTGTGGAATCCCTGTAATTGAAGGTTTTTAAAAACAGGTTGCACAAATATCTGTCAGGGATGGTCTAGGGATGGTCTTTGGTCCTGGTTCAGCACCAAGGGATGACCTAGATGACATTCTGAGGTCCCTTCCAGCCGTACATTTCTATAGTTATATGACCCTAAATACCTAAAATGGAATATTTTATTTCAGGTTAACTCTGCATTTTCCTGAGTGATGGAGGTGCCTCATGGGAGTTACAATTCTAGGTGCATCATACCCTGATTTCCGTGGGGGCCCAGATCCAAAGATGGACTACATCTGCCATGACGCACTGTGGCTTCTCCCTGTGGTTGAGTTGCTGCAGTGAATCATGTGACTGGGCAAGACTCTGATACATCATGGGTGGCATAGTGAGGCCACAGAGCAGAACCCAGGGGGGAGAGACATGAGGGACTCAGAACTGCAACTCACATGAGGCATGGCATAGGCTCAGGAGAACTTGGAGATTTATGTCAACCTGAAATGAATCATGTCAATTAGATTTTCCAAACAGAAAATTCTATCCAGAAAATGTTTTCCTTTAGAAAAAAAAATTATTCCAGTGAAATCCCATATTCTGATAGGACAGTGTGTACTGTATGAATTTATTTGCTGATTGATAACTGTGTGGTGTTATATATGATACGATAAAGAATTACAATCTCTAGCTATTCACCCAGTCCATCTCCTGCTGAAATCAACAGGGGCCTTTCATTGACTTTAATAGGACTTGGATAAAATCCTATCACAGCTAGTCAAACAGTTTATCCAATGTGTCCTAATCAATAATCCCCATGTTAATGTCTTCTTCTGGCCTTGTAGAGGTAGTTTGGTAGATAAGTAAACTTAGTTTTGATCTGGGTTTAAAATGTGTATACCATGATGTTCCTGCTCTTAAAGAAACAGTTGAGGGGCATAAATCTGATGGAGTGTATAATCAGGCTTGAATAATTACTCCTTCATGAGGAATATTTCATACAGATATTTCAGCAGTTGACATTTTAGAACTTGTTTAACAGCTTTGTTTGGGTTTTTTGTTGTTGTTTTGTGTAATGTTCTTTCAGAGTATAAACAGACGTTTGTATGCAATACATACATATTTATTGACTAAAATATTTTATCCAACATTTTTTAACAACTGTATAAACCTCAGTGGGACTATAGTCTTATTCTGTACACTTAAATGCTTTTTTATAGCATTCTTTTTTCTGATCTAATATGATTAATTTATTTAAAATGAATGTATATATGAAATAGTATACTACCCATTCATTGTCACCCCTGGCACTGCTTAAATAGACTAAGACACAGACAAATGGCTATTTATTCTTGTGTATCTCCTGCTTAAATGTACAGTAAGCATAACACATATAGGTAGTACAATATTTCTGAATACCAACGGGTGAGTTATATTGTAATCCCATCAGAAATGATAAACCGTTCTTTCATAACTTTCCAGATAGCAAATAAAGGGTGCGGCAATGATGGCCAACACTAGATAGGAATGCCTGCTCTGCTAGGTACATAAAAATTAGAACATTTAAACAGAAAAATTGTCCTCTTACTTGTTTTGCATACCTATAGATGCCTCCAGGGATCTTAGGTTTTGGTTTGAATCTATGCCTTTGTGACACCAAACCTAAGCTCCCCGGAGGCATCTTTAGGTAGACAAATCAAAGTGATATTCACAAACCCCCCACTCAGCTAACCCTGTAGGCATCTAAATCTCCAGAGGTCCCTAAATTTCCATCAGTAGGCATGTGCAAAGCTGCCTAAGTCCTGATGCCTGATGCTGCTAATGAGCTGCTTGGAGCCCTCACACATGCTTAAGCCCTGCTGGGATCTTCAAGGTAGGTGTTCCTCATCTGTCTTCTCTATAGAGCCTGATCCAGAAGGCATGCTAAGGGCACACCTAACTTGCACAAAAGCCAGCCGGGGTAAACAATCAGGAATTTTGAGCATTTGTGTGTCCCAAAATGTGCAGAAGCCCAGTGGGTAGAGCATGCCCCTGGAACATAGGAGAGCCAGGTTTGAATCCCTGTTTTGCCTGCCTTAGAGCAGAGATTTGAGCCCAGATCTCCTACAAATTAGCTGTGTACCCGAACCATCAGGGTATTCTGGGTTGGGAGTTCTTCTGTTGAAGCTGTTGCACTTTGTATACATAATTAAATATTAATTGAAGCAGAAACTCTAACCTTAATATCCCGCATCCAATGTGAATGCCCTAACCACTGGGCTAGAGAGTCAATCTCTCTCTTTGTCCCAAGAAATATTTAATTCCACTGGGTGGCAGGGCACCTAGGAGTCAGGCAGTGTAATACTTACATCCCCTTTATGAATCTAGCCCAATAGAATCTTCTTCCTACATGCTGACTTCATCTCTAAACACAAACAGCTCCCTATGGTTCTGCATCTTTGCAATTAGCAGTAATTGCACCTCTAATGAGCAATAACTTGGACAAAATATAGCGTGGTTTCCTGAATGAAGATTTCAGAGTATGTTTTTGTTACTTGTTTTTGCTACTATGTTTTGCGCTTCTCCCTGGCCCTCTACCCCCACATATGCATAAATATCAAAACATCTGCTACACTGCATTCTAATATATATGAGATATTGAATATCTTAAACAAGATAAATTCTCTTAATGGGACATAGTACCCATTCATTCTCAGGAAAGGTGGGTCAGGATTGTCCAGGCAGGGAAAAAATCTAGAGGTAAAATTTTGAAGCCTAACAGACAGATTTTAAAGGTATTTAGGCACCTAAAAGTTGAGAGTTAGTTGGCTAGATGCTTTTGAAAATCCAACAACTCGATGCTTTTGACAATTCCATACATCTTTAGGTGACTAAACACCTTAAAAACCTGGCACTAAGTCACTTTTGAAAATGGTACTCCTAAGTCTCATAGACTCAAATCCACAAAGGGACTTAGGCAATCTCCTGTAAAATCACTGGAATAACAATGGGATTCACAGAGCCTGAGTTAAGTGCTTAGGATCCCTGTACAATACATGGGGAGGAATAAGCACCTTAGAACGAGATTTGCAAAAGCTATTGTGCTAGATGGGAGCCTCCTAAATTAGCCAGTGGGAGATGCTGACAAAAGAGGTGTGTCCTTCCCTCTCAGAGAGTTAGAGCATGTCTACACTACAAATTTAAGTGGATCTAACATATGTAATTACTGCAGTAATTCTCATCCACACAACCCTTCTTTTGTCAGTGGTGCACCAGGAGAGTGTTAGGGGGCTGAAATACCAGGCTCACAGCTCCCTGCCAGAAGCCCGGCTGCCCCCTGGCGTGCAGCTCCCCACCGGGAGCCTGTCTGCCCCTCCACCTTGGATCCCTGCTCCCCACCATGAGCAGTGCAGCTGCCCCAACTCTCGGCTCTTTGCTCCACCGGGGAGCACAGCAGACACCTGGGATCCCAGTGTGGAGCTCCTGATGGAGAGCAGGGAGCCCAGGCAGCAGCCCGACTGGGAGCAGGGACCCGGGGGCAGCCTGACTCCAAGCGGGGACCCCGGCAGCAATCTGGCTGGGAGTGGTGAGCCAGGTGCAGGAACCCCAGGCAGCAGCCCACCTGGGAGCCGGGAGCAGGAACCCAGGGGCAGTCCGACTCTGAGTGGTAAACAGGGAGCCCAGGCAGTAGCCCAACTCTGAGCGGGGAGCTGAGGTAGAAGGCAGCAGCCGGATTGGGAGCAGGGAGCCGGAAGCCTGGGCCATAGGCACCAACTCCGTGGGTACTCCGGGGCTGGAGCAGTCACTGGAAAAATGGTGGGTGCTTAGCACTCACTGGCAGCCCCCACATCAACAGCTCTTCCTTCCCCCACCGCCTCTTGCCCACTGGCGGCCCTTGCCGATCTTTGCTTCCCCCTCCTTCCCAGTGCCTGCCGCGGATCAGCTGTTTCGCAGTGTCAGGAGGTGCTGGGGGGGGGTAGGGGAAGGGGCAAGGGCGCAGTGCGCTCTGGGGAGGGGTGGAACTGGGTGGGAAAGAGGCAGAGCGGGAGTGGGAAGAAGCAGGGCGGGGTGGGACACTGGGGGAAGGAGTGGGGTGGAGTGGGGCCAGGGGGGCCTGGGCAGAGCTGAGGGCAGAGCACCCTGCCGCAGATTAAAAACTCAGCACCTATGGCCTGGGCAGCCGACTTTGCAGACTGCCCACTGAGGTGAGGCAGAGGCAACGCATGGGACTCCAGCAGCAGGGGAAGAAAAGCAGCAGTCTACAACTGTAGGGGTGGGGGGAAGAGGAGCTCATATGGCAGCCAGCCACCTGCCGCTTCTTCCCTGTTTGGGGGGGGGTGCCCCCGCTTGCTCCCCCTTTTGCAGGCCCCTGGTCATTGGAATGCCCTACCCCCTGAGCTATAGTTAATAATCATTCTTGAGAAAATTAAACTGTGGAAATGGAGTGGAGTGGACACTATTTTGTTTCCCTGTATGCTTCAGCCATCCTCACTGAACATAAGCGGAACACCATCCAGGGATGCTATATTTTGGTGGACAGGCTGCTCCCAATTAACCAGCTGTCATCATTAAAAGACGAGATGGTTTACCAAATCTAAAATGACTTAAATTGAAAGAAAATACTATTCTAAATAAGATAAACAAAATACGTTCTGCATTTTATTATTTTTTCATTGTCTGTATCTGATACAATATTTTTTGGAAAACCACTGTTGAACATTTCACACCTTGTTAAATACTATTTAGTCTATTTAGCAGTCACGGAATGTACCCTTATTTAGTGGAATTTTGCTAATAGTGGACTCAAGGAGTGGAAGATTTGGAAATCCGTTACAAGATTTGTACAGACTTGGTTATGGTCTGCCTAACCATGGTTCATTACCAGCAGCATCTGAAACCTAGCCTCACTTGAGGAGCAGCAGTCAAATGACAATGGCAGTGCATGACTAAGTAATTAGGGTCTGACTCAAAGCCTACTGATGTACTTAAGATGGGCTTCAATGGCTTTGAATCAGACCCTGGTAGCAGAGTATGTCGGAGAGTTGAGATGGTGGTTAGAGGGGATGCAGCAAGCATTGGCAGATGATAAAAACCCGCAGGCAAAATTTCCCCTTGTCTTAATACTCTACATACCTTAAAATAAATAAATAAAGTGGAATCTGATTTTTTTTTCATTCCTCAAACACTCACATCGATCTTACTGTCTATTCTGAGTGCATGAGGAATATAGGACCAAGACTAGGTGTGTTTCAGTCTAATTCTAACTAAGCTTATGAAATTATTATAATGATTTTCTATTTAATGTCACCTCATGACAGGACAGAAAGTAACTTGTCAGTTTCTACTCTTTCATATGACAAAGGCATAAAATTCTGGTATAATAGTAATTTGTTCTTCAGAATTTAAAATTCATAGGCAGTAGCAAATTATGAGCATAACTCACATTTGAATAAGCGAGTTCTTAACTCCCATTCACAACACTGAAAAGAATATCCTGATATATTTCAGCATTTCCTTTTCTTATTTATTCTCCATTATGAATTTATTGACTTTTCTATTTCTTTAGTTTTTCAGGTTTCAAACAGAGCTCTTTATATATAACTAAAGGTGTAATTAATTTTGGCACATGAAAATGGTGAACTGTCGCTTTGATAAAAAGCCAAACAGTACTATAAAGTATTACATATTTGGAACTGGGATCATGCAGTAATAGCAGGAAAACCATAGCCATAGCTGGAAACTCCTTTTTAAAGGTGGCAGTCCTGGTTGGAGGGAACAATATGAACCAAGCTTGATTGCCACTGAGTTCAGAAGTTAAGTGGTGTTAAAGAGTTTATGCAGACTCATTGGCCTGTCTAGCTTTCACTTTCTTTCATTTCTAAGCTTTTGTAAGCGTTCCAAATTAAATTTAGATTTGAGAATGATGAAAAGGATCCTAGTCTACTCTAGGTCAGTCAGTCTGAGTGCCAGATTACACTGATAATTTGTGCATTTGAGTTAAATATTTATTGCTGATAGAATGATTTTATATTATGCATTTTCCTCATTATTCTCCACATAACACTTCCAGCCTCTCAAGCCTGGGATATAATAACCTAGTCTGTCATTGTAGTCACATTTTTCACTTGGGTCTCAGCTGCCAATATAGTTGAGATTTTTTCATTTTATGTTATTGTCTATTTAAAAATAATGAAGTTCACTTTAATTTTTGAACTCATGCGTCTGTGTCCTGTAAAAATGCTAATATTTATTAAAGAGTGAGAGATAACATTTATGAACTGATGATATAATTTTTGTTGCATAACCTGCAGGTATAGACAATAACAGCAGAAAAACTCCCACAATAACATGTTTCCTTGTACGTAAAAGCAGATCGCAGTTCATTTTCTACATGCTCTCTAGTTACTGCATGGATTTTGAGCAATTGTGTTTTAAGACTACTTTTTTTTTTTAATTGCAGGTGACAATGCATGTCGTGTTAATAATGGAGGCTGCAGCACTCTTTGCTTAGCCATTCCTGGAGGCAGAGTTTGTGCCTGTGCTGATCATCAGCTCCTAGAGGAAAACAGTACAATGTGCATGAGTAAGATTTTCTTGAAGAATATCTGGATATATATTACTGTTCTGGGAGAGATAAATTCAAATCTGAAAATTAAAAAAATTCTCCTAGAGACTTTATTACTGTTCAGCAATTTTACATTGGACAAATAACTATTAATTGAATAAACTTTCTAATTGAGCACAGATAGTTAAAGCTTGAAGAGTGAAACAAAACTATTAAATGTGCAATATTTGAAGTTAAATGCATTTGAAAATATTCCATAGTGTCTAATATAATAGGGTACTCCGATGCTTCCAAAGACTTTTTGTTACGTTTCACAGGGCATCAAAATAAAAGTAATAATAAAAGCATATTAACTGGCTTCATGGCATTCACTGAAGTAAATATTTTAAGGAGAAATCAAGCATAGCAAATCCTCAAGTTGAAACTGTGAAAAATTGAAGCTGACACTTTATATGTAAGACAAGACCAGGGATAAAAGATGCACCAATCTCTGAATAGCTTAACCATCCTCTGGACGTCTTTATTCAAATACTGCTGAAAAAGACATCGGCTTGTAACAAAATTAAACTTGCCACTCAAAAAAATATTAATTCACCAATGTAATATTGGTAATGTTGCAAATTTCTAGCTTTAATATTTTGGAACAAATTCAATTATAGAATATGCCATTTTTTTCTAAGAACATATGATTAATTTTACTTATATTAAATCTTTTGTCCATTATATTGAACATTCCTGAACTTCTTTAGCTATAGCTGTACAAAATGAGAATATCTCATTAATTTATGCATTACTCATATTTTCAATTAACAGCTTAAATTTTTTTAACACTATCCAGAGTAGTTGTATATTCTTGGAACATAACTATTATGCAAAGTTTGAAAACATAGGCAGATGAGTACCGGTGCATACAAAGAGCTAGTCTGACTCACATTGCTCATTCAAAACTCACACTCACAGTGAAGTCAATGTGAATTTTGTGTGAGCAATATGAGAGTGAGAGTTGGCCTATGAGGTACAGAAGATCATAATAATGGTAGAAGGAAGTGAAATCCAGATTTTCCCTTATGCAGAGGTTACATGGGGTTCCCCTTATAGAGGTTCTATTATACTGTGAAATGGAGACCTACTGCCTACAAATTAACTTCTGCCAGGGGCAACTCCTCTAGGAATCATGCTGCAAGGAAGTCTCAAACAAAACGCTGTCCACAGGACTTCCACTTTGTTGGGGCTCCAAAATGCAGGGGAATAATGTGGGTAAATTAATGACAATTGGTACTGTTAAAGTGTGAATAATTTTATCACCTCTGCAGTTCTCCTGCCCCTGTCTGTTGGCTTCTCCCTAATCAACCACATAGCTTGAATCCCATGGAACCCCTATTCAGAGATTTCTGAGGGGCGGGGAAGAGAAGAACAATGTTGCAAAGGATTTTTTTTTGCTGTAAGCCAGTGTTTGACTCATCAGATGGAGAAGGAAAAATAAAGTCTGAGTTACAGGTCACTTCATATCACTTTCCTCAGGGCTTGCTTTATTTCCAGAAACAAAACTTAAACCTACAACTTATCAACGTCAACTACTGGGTATTAACCACTTGACGCCTTTCCAGCCTTTACAGATGGGAGGAGAGAAGACACATCCTTCTCTATAATAGACTCCTGTGTATCAGCTTCCCCTGTCCTTATATAACTATGCCCAGATCAGCCATGTTATCAGTCAGAACCTGATAACCTCTAATATGCTCAAGTATCTTTAAACTCCATTTGTCCAAAGGAAATCTTCATTACACAATCCAAGTGCTTGGGCTACGCCTTGGGACGCAAAATTGGGCCTTAGGTTATCATGATCCGACCTGTATAACTGAGAGCATATTTGGCCTGTTGTATATGGTTTTTTTACTAGCTTTTGAGGTGGCAGCAGCATATTTTACAAATCATTATGAGAACAATGATTTCATGATGAGTTCTGTGTCTGTTTTGTCTTCTGAACTTGTAAAAGTTATTCCTGGGTGATAATGTAATCTGAGTGTGCACTTGTTTATTAAAAATATATTAAGTATATCAACCATAAATGTGGATATACATCCGACTGTAGGATGGAATTAGTGTGAATATGTAAAGCTTACTAAGAACAGAATGTTCTTAAGAGATACAGCATGAAGAAGAATTCATATCTGCTTATGTGCAGGTAATATTGCATTTTTTTATATCAAGCTTAAAAATATACACGCTACTTGGATTTTTTCTAGTTAATCCTGGAGAAGTGTTACCTCAGTTGTGCAAACCTGGAGAATTTCAGTGTAACAACAAGCGCTGTATCCAGGACCGCTGGCGCTGTGATGGAGATGATGATTGTTTGGATGCCAGTGATGAGCATTCAGAAATTTGCTGTATGTATTTCTTTAAATAATTTTAAAACTGTATTTCATGTTTTGTTTTCATTTTGTGCTAAATACTAAGGTCTGAGGGGAATAAGACTGAAGCAGCAGTCATTAAATAATTTATGCAAATAATTCACTTTCTTTTCCTGTTTAATCGCATCAGTTATTCCTCACATGTAGTAAACAGGAACATATTTGTTTCATAGTGTAATACAAGATACCTCCTCTGTGGTCTGCTTATGCCAATGGTTGTAGTGGTATTAATTCTGGTGCTCTAAAAGTGTCCATTTTTGTATCCTTTGCTGTTGGTGCCATTCCAAACTGCCGGATGGTGGACCAGGGGCACACACTGGAACTTTGCTTGAAAAAAAGGAAGAGAATCAATTTAAATACTCTAAAGACAGAATTACTGTGCAGAAGGTTCCTTAAACACTTCATTGCTTTTTGGCAATGGTATCCTGAAGAGGGTCCAAGAAAACAGACATAGGTTTGGAACAAGATACTCTACAGCAGTGATACTCAGACATCAGTGGTTCAGGGGCCAAATTAGTGATTACCATTACCCTAAAGAGCCACAAAAGTGTGAATTCATTGTTTCATTTACTATTATATATACACATCATTCTCACAGCAAAATGACTAAGTATTATTATTTTATCAATTCAAATTGGTTAATAACATAGTAAAAGCATCCTGATTGGTTAATAGCTTAGATTGGTTAATAATTAAATCACACAGTGATAGCTGCTGGAGACACATTAAAGAGCCACTTGCAGTTCACAAGCCTCAGTCTGACTATCGCTGCTTTACAGCTTCACTGCTCAGTATATTGTAGAGAGGACATATGAGAACTGAAACACATGCAAGAAGAGTGGGGTTTTCTTCACATTGGCCCACATCTTACAGTAAAACAAGTGTTGGAACAAGAATGCTTGGATGCTTGTTAATGAAAATAATGATTACTATAGCAGCCTTACGTTAGGCCTCCTTTCATGTGAGGAAATGAGTGCTTTAGAAGTACTTATTAAACCTTGCAACATCCCTATGAAGTAGGCAAATATTATTTCAATTTTAAGTAAATAAATAGTAAAATGTAGCACAGATAGGTGAATTGTTCCTTGCCACATAGTAAGTCAGGGTAGAGCAAGGAACAGAATCTAGGGTGAGATTCTGTGCTACACCTCTAACTTGCAGCCAACAGAGAGGAGTGCTAAGGTGGATCTAAACCACCTTTGAAACTTCTGCATACTGGGCTGCTCCAGAGACTGGTGCAATTTAGACAGTCCAGGAAGTCTGTCTAAATTACAGCAGCCTCCCTATTGGCATCAATGCTGGCCAGAATCTCTATGATGCTGTGTGCTGCAGCTGCCCCCCAACACTTCACTCAAGCCAGGGCTTATACGGGGTCCTTGGGAGGCAGAGTTATGGCTGTTTGCAACAGTTCTTGCACCATTGGAATCTTTCTGTGGCTGGATATGGGCCTGTTAAGGCCCATTTACACTGTTCTGGTCCCATTATTTTGCATAAAGAGGCCAGCACATGAGTCCTGAGTCCCAGTTCCTTGTTCTTACCATGGGAAAACACATATATATGCATTAAAAATGCTCAAGAACAGCTTAGCCAGTCATCAATCATAATTTATACTGGCAAAGCCAGGTAGCTTGGATTATCTGACACTGGTGTGGTTTGTACAAATTACATACCTTTGTATCAGCACTGTAGCTAGTTGCTCATTTTCTCTTCAGTAAATATCCCTTAATTTACTTCCACTTTGCAATTAGTACTTCCTCCAAAATAACAAATCTGCGGTTGACATACAGTATTCTTAAAGACTACTTTACTTTAGCTATTTTAGCCTATAACACAATGCTGTATATTCACTATAATTTGAGATTTTCATAGCCTTCCTTATTCTAAGACCAAGATCTCTTAAATTGCAGTAAAGTGTACATCTGTTAATAATTCCAAGAGGTAAAATATTTGGGTACAGCATGCTAATTTCTTATCTTACGTAAATTGATGCTAGACTAGAACAACTCCCTTTACTTCTTTGGAATTACTCATATTTACACATTTATAAATGAATTCTGAACGTGTTCCCAAATCTGTGCATATTATATAGCTTATTAGCAAAAATATGTTAAAATTAATCCTCTTGAAGCAGTTTCTACAGTAATTTAACATGTTTTTTGGCTTAGTCAGAATTTGCTGTAATTATAATCAGAATAATTGGATGATATGGAGGGAAACTCTTGATTGAAATGGGTTAAATAAAAGGGAATTAGCATTTCTAAAAAAATAATTTTAAATGGGTTTTGTTTGTTATATTAGTCAGACAATTTTTAAAAAAATGTGTTCAGTGCTTTTCAAATTTTAATTTTATCAGCCAGAGGAGATCAGCAATTTGGTCTCTAGTCACACTTATACACTAAATTGCTGAATAAGAATTATCAGAGTTTGAACACTTTATTGCTAAGGTCACTAATGAAGCTTTCCCTACAGCATGCTTCTGAAATGATCTGGTAACAAAGGGTCGCATACATGTATTCACTTTGCATTAATGTCAATGAAAGCTTGTTTAAAAATACAAGTATAAAAGGTTGCTAAGCAGTTAAAGATATACCTGCAATGATTTTTATAATTCTAAGTGCTGTGTGTTTTGTTAGCATAGGTCAGCTAACATGTTTATCTGCAAAATAAAACTCCCATCATAATGAATGGATGGGTGACAAAGAGGAACTGAAGGGAAGAGAGACTGACACTTGTTAAAGCAGGGTTCAAGTTGGTGCTTAGCATGCCTCTCTGCACATGAAGTCAGTGGAGCTCTGCTCATTTACACAAGCGGGGAATATAGCCTTGAAAGCTTAAAAAACCCTGCAGCTTTGCTCTGGTAATATTTAAAACTTCATTGAGATATATTTTAAGAAAAGTAAATTTGGTGATAAAGTGGAAACACGGTAGTGCCATAAATGATTACTTTTAAGCAGACCTACCAACTGTCCTCACCTGCACAGTTATCTCTAAATGCAAGTAAAAAAAAAGTCTACAAGTGTATATGTGCTTATTGGGAAGAACATGTAAGGGTTCAGAAGCATTATCATTCTGCTCGCATTCACCCCTGCTCATTGTGGTACAGTATCTTGGCTGTACACTTGGCTACATTGGGAGAGTTCTGGTTTCAAAGTTACCTTTATATCTGTGTTCTCTTTGATTTTTTCCCCGTCACTATTTTTGTTTTTTATCTTCTGCTATAATAGTTTGCTAATATAAAAGTGATGTCACAAGCCTGTACTTATAATACAGTCAAAATACCAACTCAGTGGGAGTCTAATTGTTACTTGTGGTTTTCAGAATCCCTAACAGGGACAACTTAACTATTTCACTCCAGGCGGTGTAAGGAATAAATCAACAGGAACTCAGCACTTCCATCAGATAAAGGAGTAATGCAGTGTAAGCATGCTCTTGTCTAAAACTGCAGTTTTTTATTAGATTTAAGCACGCACAAACATAAGCAATAGGTTTAGAACATTGCTAACATCTGGAATGGCATTGAGTAATTAACAGCAGATTCGCAGTGGCCATTTGCTTACCCACCGGGGAGAAAGGGGTCAGGAAAACATCTCTCAAGATGGCTTTAGAGGTCTGCTCCAAAGTACACTCTATTAGCTAATCTTTTATAGCTAAGTTCTACAAAACACATAGGTCAGAATGTGGAATCTCCATCTCTGGAGATCTTTAAGAGTAGGTTAGATAAATGTCTATCAGGGATGGTCTAGACAGTATTTGGTCCTGCCATGCGGGTAGGGGACTGGACTCGATGACCTCTCGAGGTCCCTTCCAGTCCTAGAATCTATGAATCTATGAAAACCCTACTGTATCATCACTTTTCAAACTTTCAATAAATTTTTAACATCAGAGACATCTAGACTCAAGGTTTTCCAACCACCAAGGTTTTTCAGTCTCAGTTGTTTACTTGTTTGTCCCCTCCTCCCTTTCTGATTAGCAGAAACAGTAGCTAGTTTTGACCTTGCTTCTGAAAGCCTGTCTCCAAATGAACCCTTAACTATGTGGTGTTCTATTTCATTATTTCAAGATGGCTGAATGGACACAATACGGTTGCAATTAGTTTGATCACATTCTCGGATATACACACTCCTCAAATCCAGACCAACATAACTTAATCAGGGACTGCAGGATCAGGCCCTTAGTTGCTCCTCTTTTAAACATGTTTCATGTAATTGCAGAAATTAAATGAAAAACAAACTCTATATTAATAAGCAATAAGATTTAATGGGAGTTTCATACTTAGAAATGTTGGCTTCTAAACAGCGCACTTGACATTTTGAGTTCTCACCTGCACAAACCTGCATAAAATGGGGGGTGGTTGGAGAAATATTTCCATGATTTGGAAACTGTAGAAAATGCTAGAATTCACTCATTCTGCTCATTCTGGGGCTTGACATGGATTTGCAGACCACAGCTACCATGGAGATCCCAATGATGGGTGGGGAGCCACTTCCCTATGCACTGGAATTGGGCAATTCAGCTGGAAGATTTGCCACTTTATTTAGCTAAAGGGCAGTATGGACTGCATATGACCATGTTACCATTGGCTCCTTCCCCCATAGTGGTAAATAATTTGCTGAGAATATGGAAACTATAGAAAAGCCATTAATGCTGAACCTAGCACCATTAGTACTTGCTGGAATTTCAACGGGATATTCTGTAGGTGTGTTAGAGGATCAGTAACTTGTAGAGCAGCTGCCACCTGGGTCATCTGGCTCTGCCTGGTATTCCCTCCAAACACCTATGGTGTTCCAATCACTCAGTGTTTGCTTGTATGGTCATCAGTAGTCTTGGGAGGAGAGATGTTTCCTTAGGTTCTGATTCCCCCATTCCATTGTCTGGAAGTTTGACTGGTTGTTGTCCTACTTTTATCCTTTCTACATGTTGGAGAGGAAGGCAGGAACTACTTAGGACTACCTGTGCTCTTTACTTGTGCCTCATTCTATTATAAAATTTGACCTATTAACAAAGAGAATTTGCATAAACTACCACTAACAGGTAGGCCAAGCAACTGCAGTGTCTGTGGGCTAGGATAGCTGTTGGTTTCCACCTCCTACGTAGGGTTTGTGTACCACTAGATCTGTGTAAATGTGAATTTTGTAGTGCTCTCCCCCACTTCCTGGTAAATCCTTGCAGAATTGGGGTTGAGGGATGGGCGCCCATAGGGGATAGTATTGCCATTTAAAGTATGTGACACAATCCCCCAAGCATTTCCATACCACATTACACATCATCGGTTTTGCACCTGAGCCATATTGAGAGGGAGAGCCACAGGGTGCCAGGAAGATGTAGTGAGTGTGCACACCCGTGGGGATAATCATAGCCTCCGAGATCCACAGGTTCTGGGTGCTGACTCCCCTGCCTGTACTTTGAAAAGGGGGAGGAAGCTCCCTCTCCATGACAGAACAAACTGCTGGACACTCCACAAGGGGAACTATAGAATATATCTTTTTTAAAAAATTCTAATTGTTAAGTTATAAAAGATAGAAGTGAACACAAAACCATTCTCATCCATAGCAGGCCAATGCTTGTAAACAGAAGTATATATGAAATCCCACATTCACTTCTCATAACAAGACTTCATACAGCTTCCCTCCTCCTTGTCTCCCTCTAATGGATGTTTCCATGGCTTGTGTTTTTATGTGATACACAATAAGTAAATATATTTGCTCATACCTGAGCAGGAGCCACATTCTGCCTACTTAAGATCTAGGGATGATACATGCTATATAACAACCAAGTGTTATTACCGTTTGCTTTCTTACCACTCACATGAGTAAAAAGAGTGGATTTAATGATAATCTTGATGTATCAAGTTCCACCAGCCCTTTAAAGAAATTCTAAAAATAAAAACAAAACAAAACCGAAAACCCTCATGCCATTGAAGTTGAATTCAGATTTTGCAATCATTCATACTTTCCTTAACCATATGTATTGATTACAAAGACCATTTTTTGTTTTAAAAGCTATACACGACAGTGTGTAAAATATTATTTAGCATAATCGTTCTCCCAAGTGCTCGCTAGGATCTCCTTTCTACTCACCCATTCCATAAAATGTTCTAACTATGGCAAATGTCTCTCCAGGCAGGAGGGATGGAAACAGCTTCCACTTAAGTACATTTTTGCTACTGTTCAGTTGATCAAAGAGAGCCCTGAGAAGAAGAGGTGAGAGGTCCACGTGGGGATTTACAAAGTGCATAGGCGTGATAGACTCCTGAGTTCCATGGATTTCAATGGGAGTTAGACACTTAACCTGCTTAGGTGCTTTTGACAATCCCACTGGATGTCTAGCTGCTTCTTTTTAGGGACCTAAAACTCTTTAAAAATCTGGTCCTTGGTCCTTGCCAGTCTGAGGAGAAAGGGACTGAATTTTAGACCAGAACTTACATTTTGGGCCAAGTCTTCAGCCTGTGAAAATTGACATAGCTCCAATGATTTGAATGGAACTACATTGATTTACACCAGCTTAGGATCTGGTCCTTTGCTTTTTAAAGGAAAAGATGTCTGAGGTATCCCCTCACACAACTCTTATGTAGTATGGGGTCTATTACTTGTCCCCAGTGGTGGTTGCCCCTGTAATGCAGGTAATGCAGTGTACCTCACCTTTGCTTTTTAAGAACAGTTCCATGATAAATCTGCTATTAAATAAAAATCAGAAATAAAATACCAACCTCCCAAACTTTCAGCAGTAGTCAGTTTTTTTTTAACTAAAGGGAAGTATAACTTTCATCTATTTATAAATATATTAATCTATTTATAATAAATCATTTAAAGTGGTTTAAATAAGTAATTTTTAGCTGATTCCTTGCTTTTACTAATGTTACATCTTGGTTACAGTGTCTGTGGTTGCAGTTAGATTCAGGGAAAACTGAGGGCTTATTTGTTAGTTCCCAGAATCACGTAGAAGCAATAACGTTGGCTCTCATGACTTTTAGATCTTGACTAATTTCATATCTAGTGGGAACCACAGTTTTATGTTTCCCTATATTTGCAGTCCAACAAAGGTTACTTTTTACTATTTAAAAAGCATTGCAAAACTGCTTTCCCCTGCCACTTACAGTATCTGGTAAACTAGATTACTGCCATTCCTTATCTATAGTTCTTTCAGGATCTGCTATCTCAAGGGTTATTTGTACAAAATTGAACTGCCAGTTTGATTACAAGTAACGGGTCCATATGATTGCCACTTTGCATTACCTTTTATGGTGTAAGTCCTTGAATGGCTTCACTTTAGTGAATTATTGTACCGTTTCATTCCTTAAGATAGTCTAAAACTAAACTATGATTTTAATGTTTAAAACTAAAGATATGATTTTAAGCATATGGCCTTTTAAAATTATTTTATGTTTGCCAAAGCTGAGCTATAAAAAATGTTAAAAACTTATTTATATACCAAAGCCTCCCATCCTAGTTTAGGCCAATTCAAAGCACACTGAAGTAAATGGGAATTTTCCCATTAGTTTCAATGGGTTTTGGATAAAAACCCTTGGTAGTATTTTTGTTGTTGCTGCAAATTTTAGATGAATCCTTATTTGAGGAAATGGATATGGGAAAAGGGCCTGATCCTGCAACCTCTCTGCACACAGAATGTTGAAGTCAACAAGGCTTGGTGAATTGAGCCCTTCAGTTTTATTTTAGAGAGAACTAAGTTCACCAGAGGCCTCATCCAGAGCCTACTAAAGTCAAAAGGCATACTCATGGACTCCTTACTGACACAAAACTCCTGTTGGCTTCAAGTGCAGTATCAGGCGCCAATATTTATTTTGCTTAAATATACTTTATTAGTGTCATTCATTGTCTCACTTAACTGGGACTAATATGCACAAAAATGGCTTTAAGAGAATTTTAAAGTTGTGAGATAAATACACAAAAGCATGAAAATTCAGTTATAGACACAGCCTCCAGTTCTTGCATACAATGAACATAGTAGGTTAACATTTAAGATGGCACCCTGCTGTGTCTAGCTACTGGAGGTTTAATCCTTAACTGTGAAATGTGTTGCTTTTGTATGTTTGTCTGACATCCTTAATTTTTTCTTTATTGTTGTTGTTTGTGTTATGAATTTCCTTAAAAATGTTTTATTGTTGGTTGATAAGCATTGCACTATGATAAGTATATATATATATATATATATGCTCAGATAATTAGTGTGAACACATGTCGTCTCAAATAATTATATAATAAATTCCATATTAAATATGGGGAAACTAAGCACAATAAACAATGTATAAGGTTTATTATTTTTACAGCTTAATTATTTTTTCTAATAATGTGCCAACATTGATTAGGCTACTTCATGGTATATCAGACAAATTAACATTTTGAGT
Source organism: Trachemys scripta elegans (assembly GCF_013100865.1). Classification (NCBI taxonomy): domain Eukaryota; kingdom Metazoa; phylum Chordata; order Testudines; family Emydidae; genus Trachemys; species Trachemys scripta. The sequence continues at coordinate 19,765,409 of NC_048308.1, read as the reverse complement.
CATAGAATTGCAACTATCTTAATCATCTTTTTTACATTGTTAGAACACTAAAATATGAATGAATACTCAAAATTTGAGAAGTTAAACACTGGCTTATGATATTAGTTTAGTATAAACTTCCGAAAATATGAGTTCATAATAGCAATTCTTTGAATTTAGATAGTGGTTTTCATTTGAGGATCTCAAAGCCCTTTAACCTTTAATGAAAATGCTAACATATCATTGTAGTTGGGTGGTCAGATCCTCAGCTGATGTAAATTGTCATAGCTACAATGGAGTTATGCTGAGTTATGCCAGTTAAGGCTCTTACTCATAATATTTATGAAAAATGCAAGGTGAGATCTGGCCCCTCTGAAGTCACTAGGAGTTTTATCATTGACTTAGTGGAGCTGGGTATTTACCTACAATCTGTAGCCATCCATTCCTATAAAGACTATACAATCTTATGGACCTTATTCTTCTCTCACTGATACCTATTTACTCTTGTATAACTCCTTTTATTTTAATAGAGTCTCCAGATTTTGTATTATTATATCTGAAATACTTCAGCAACTGTTTAACTGGGACTCGACTTTTCCTGTTTGCAATACAGTTCTGAGCTATGAAGATTATAAATTATGGGGTAATCATATTAATTGTATCTCTAGTTCTTCAATGAGTGAAACTTAATATAATCATGTTTTCAGCAGTTTCTTTTTGATGATATGCTTAGGAGACAGTAATATTTTTTTCCTAGTCAATCATAGCTGTCCTGATGATCAGTTTAAGTGCCAGAATAACCGCTGCATCCCCAAGAGGTGGCTTTGCGATGGAGCTAATGATTGTGGCAATAATGAAGATGAATCAAATGAAACCTGCGCAGGTAAATCTTTACTTGGATGTGTAAATAACTTTTATCTAAATTCCAATTCAATAAAAATTCATGCCTGTTCTCAGCACTGAGCTGAACCAGCCTACTGTTGATGATCTGATTACTGCAGTTTTAAATGAATTCAGATTTTGATGTCACTAGGGCTAGAATATAAATTATATTTTACTTAATCCCTATGCTTGACTCTGCTTTCCAAAGTAATTTGGCACTTAATCTATCCATATGGGTTGACTGTCAATGCACTACTTGGATGCAAACTTGTCCCTGCTAAATCTTTCTTGGCAGTTGGAATGTAGTTTATTATCATACTGTGATGTAAGTCATCTGACAAGTAAGCATTTTGTTCTTGTTGTTGTTTTTTACCTTGACAAATATAATTTTACTCAGTTTTCCCTGAACTCATCTGCAAATAGTTTAGTATTTGTTATATTATTTACGTATGGGGTTTTATAAGGAAGTCCCATTTGACCTTGTCTATTTATATTTCCATATCTGTCCCATTACAATAAATCTAGGAGTCCAAAACCACTCCATTCTTGCACAGAAACATACAGTCTTTAGTACAGATCAGTAGACAGTTCTAGAGAGGTCATTAGTAGTATGATAAATGTTGAAAAATAGGCAGCAAACTTACTATTCTTTTTAAGTACTGAGTGAAAGAAAGAGATTGACAGCATGTATACACATATACTGAATCCATATTATCTGACCTAAAATGTCCTAAAACCAAACTGTGTCGATGTTTTACAGGAACATCCTTCCTTTCATATTTTGTTTAAAAATCTCTTTCGCTACACTATATTTCATTTATTTTCTGATTCTGTATGTTGGCTGTTTCAAAGAACAAGAGGAAAAATGCTCACTTATAGCAGCAAAGTAAGAAATCAATGGCTTTTATCTAGTTGGGTTTCCAATACATTAGTTGATTTTTAAGTTGGGGAGTGCAAATTGGCATGTTTTAGAGAGCAGTTTCAATGGAAACTCTAAAGGAAGCCTGTCACACAAATCATAATGTGCATTCTAATAATCTAGGTAAAAAGGATGGGAATTAGAGAACTACATTCTTCACCCCATAGTACAGAGAAATATGCATTTTAATTACTTTTTATTGTTCATAGCCCAAGTGCAGTTTAGGCCAGATCCTGTAAAAGTTTTGCTCTGTTTACATGAGTACAAGGGTCTGTTGTGTAAGGGTTATTTATTTGAACAGGCTTTGTGGGATGAGATTCTTATTTGTTCTTCTCTCTGCAGTCCACACCACCTATTGGCAATGACACAAACAACTGTATTTTGTGAGAAAAAATAGAGGATTAATTGTAATGTATATAGTAATGATGGTCTGTAGTTGGATCCTGCCTGACTAGTAACTAGTACATAATTTATGTATGTGATCAGTAACAAAAATTTTAGGGGCTGATTACATAGTTGGAGTCATATAGGTGGTGAGTTGTTTCCATTTGAAATAGATACATTTCTTTGAGAAACCTTTTACAACGCTTCATGTCAGTAAATATACCAAGAGGCCTCCTAAAACTGAAGTTTTTTTAAAAAGGTTTTAAAGTTACAATGTATAATGTTATACAGTCTTTGCTTGTCTGATATTTGTATGTTATTGATTAGCTGGATCAGTACAGTTATTCTTCGAGGTTTATAGCCAGTAATATGAAAATAAAATATTATTTATAATTACTATGTCCAGTAGTTTGATAATCTTTCCATGGCCAGATTGCCTCTTCACTGTAGGGACCATGCAAATGTTACAAAGCTCAGCTAATTGTAGAGGAAGGATCTGAGGGGCCGTTGCGTGTAACAGGGCCAAGGTGTCCCAATTCTGCAGATCCAGGGGTTATAGAGGGAGGGGCAACCCTGGATTTGTGGAGGCTGAAGCCATTCCATGTACATAGGATGACTGTCCTTTTGTGCAGCTTAGCTTAGTTCTCTTCTCCTACCCTCCTCCAACATGCAGTGTAGCTCCAGCAGGAGCTTGCTGCAGTGTGCTGAGTCCCCCTATAGCTGTTCAGCTGCAGCTGTTGTGGAAACTGCGATGGAGTTTACACACCCAATAACCCAGAGCAAACCACGGTGCAATACTGGGTTAAGGAGGCGCACCCCCTTCAGCACATGCAGGGCTTTAGGTAAGAGACAGTTTGAAAGGGCACTGGTAGGCCAGGGGAAGGTGCTACAGTCTGCATGAAGAAGTGAGGTTGAAGCCTATGGGCAAAGTGACTGCTGTGCAGGTAAGACCACTCTGGGAGAAGTGATCCAAATCCCCTCTCTCCTTTGGAGGTGGGAACCCACAAAAGCCTCTGAACCATACCCCTTACCCTAGGGAAATTAAACTCCTCTAGTAAGACTATGACCACACCCCAAAGGGAGAAGCTCCAGCCTGGTTGGAGAAGACCCAGAGGAGAGTTTAACTTGGGGTAGACCAACAGGTCATCTGAAGACTGCAACATTCAGGGTTGGGACCCTGTGGAGAAGGAGGGCCTCAGTCCCCCTATTTTGCTCCCCCCGTGCATCTGAAAGAACTCCACTGTTGCGACAGAGCCCCGAAGAGAGAAGAGGAAACACATAAGAGGGGCTGAGGCTCATGATATATGACCCCGCAGGGTCCCACTCTAGAAAAGAGAGACTGAAAAGAACTGTGGAGCCATTGCCTGACCACTATGCCAGCTGGCTTTGAGACTGACCCACCATAAGGACACAACATGGGTTAATGCTGGTTCAAGTGATATTGACTCATTCCTGGTTTTCCAGACTGATATCTGGGGTTTGAGAAGGGGATGGTGCCAAGAAAAAGTGGGTTGCTCTGAGCTGCATCCCCAAAATCCCACAGTGGAACTGTGGAGTACTATCAAAAGGCCTTGCATGGTGTACTGGGGCATGCGCTGTGTGTCCATGAGAGAGAGAGAGAGGGAGCAAGCTGAGGATAGATGCTCCATCCAATAAGGAGCTAATACATTCCTCTTCTCAAGAGCTGGCATGAGGACCCATCCTGTCTTATTCTCTTGTGGTTCTGCCAAAGCCCCACACCAATGAATTTAGATGGGCATTTGCTCAAGATAATTTTGAAAGGGTAAACTGTTTGGGAACAAAGTTGTATGTTTTTATGAAACACTGCTGAACATGCCTATTCTGATGGAAAGATTTCTATATGCAGAAAGTGTGGAGAAGCTCTAAAAAAGGAGAGTCTGACTCCTGCTGTTAATTATTATATATGGATGAATAGTGCTTTAGTAAGTGTGAAGTATTAGAGTCATCTTAGCTGGTGTAAATTGGTTTAGTTCCATTAATGGTAGGAGCTGTGCTCATTTACACCAGCTGAGTATGTGGCATTTTATTTTATTTTATTTTATTTATTATTCACTAATAATGAATAATCGTCTCCATCAACTGCTCCAAATAAAGTGGCAGGACAAGATCAGAAGCCAGGATATTTGAAGTCAAATCCAGCAATTATCTCCATCACCATTGGTTGGTTTTCGCAGAATTTTTGGTATCATAACAATGGCAGACCAACAAATTCTGAAGTGTGTGTACCAAGAAATGCTGATACATGGCTGGCAATCACATGGGTGCCAAAAGCTTTGGTGGCACAATAACATTGACAGTGATGGATATAAACTGAATATACAATCAGACTACCTCAAGCATCCTGTCAGAGACTCTTCTGGGTGGCGCTCGATTTACAAGGAAGCCACATCTTTTTGGGGATTTGCCATGATGGTGATGATGAGTGTTATGATCATCATCGTCACAGTGTAGGACTGTATTTATTCCAGAAGATTTTGGTGAGCTATTTTTTTTTACTGATGGCATAGTTGACAATGTATAAAGCAATAATAACATCAAAAAATAATCCCATCAGGGAGGAAACCTGGAAGAGGATTATTTTTCAACATGACAACAACCTAAAGCACACATCAAAATGTGTAAATCTTCTTGAAGCAATAAAGATCAAGTGTTTAGTACTTTGCCCATCATAGTCACTTGAACTGAATTTAAAAGAAAAAAAATCATAAGGATTTTTTTCATTTTACATAAGCTAAATCAACAGCAACAAGGAGCATCTGAAGTAATCTAATATTGTGTGCATCTGGAAGAAGCATGTATTTAGAAGAAATATATATGTGTATACACACACCATAGGCCAAATTCATCCCTGCCATAACTCCGCTGAGTTTAATATCATTATGGCGGAAATGAATTAGCTCCAGTGTTCCCAAAAGACACTTCAGTGTATTTTTTTAACGGCAAGTGGTGTGTAAAAATAATGAACTGGTTTACTATAATGAAATCCCATTATTCCCTTTGTCTTCATCGTCAATATGTGGCTATAAACGTTGGTGGATGACAGAGGTCAGGTGAGCAATTACATGATTTCTTTACAAAACAGATTAAACCATTAATTTAATTCTTAAAGTGGAAAGAAAACCATATACTACACAGAACTAATGAAATATAGCAAACAACTGTCAGCACATTTGATAGGGAGAAGGGATAATCGGTCATGTGAACCAGATCACCTAATTCCGAATTAAATTTATTTAAGTACTAATCACTGCTCTGAATATTTAGGTTTGGATTTTCAAAGGAGACTGGGGAAATTAAGTACCCAATTTCCTCTGGAATTCAGTTGGATTTGGATGCCTAACTTCTTTTGCCTTCTTTGAGAATGCCAGCCTTAATCCTACTTTGGCATTTTCAGATTTTTGATTATTTTGACTACAACATTAATATTGGTTTAACATTTAATTTCCTGGTAATTGCATAATTTTGTGAAACCTCACAAATTTCTGACCTACTGGGAAATCCATTATGAATTATTGAATGTAATGATAAGGGTACAGTACTGCAGGTACCTTCAATTTCCACTGAGAGCAAAGGAGATGAGGATAGCACTCAGTCAAGGGCAAAGCAAAAACCATCTAGACCTCCACCTGCTAAGTTAGTTCTAAGGAAAGCCATGGACTGAATGATCTAACAGATTGTACTCTTCTCTTGCTTTTTAAGATTTTAAGATTTTGCGTGCCTTTGTCATTGCAGCAAGAACATGTCAACTTGATCAGTTTTCTTGTGGGAATGGACGTTGTATTCCAAAATCGTGGTTGTGTGATAGGGAGGATGACTGTGGTGACGAAACAGATGAAATGGCATCATGTGGTAAGTTACTAATTATTTACCCTACATAAATTGGCCATTAAAAACATCAAGTGAAGATTTAAAGTCTGGTATAAAAAGAGAAATAAGAGGATTTTAAAGGATATTTTGGCTCTTTATGTAAGTAAGTAAGTAGATATAGTAGGTTTTTATATTTTTATTGAACCAATAAATAATTACTGCATTTCTGCCCCAAAAACTTTATTTTATTTATTTTGATTTAGAAGCTCATTTCCACTACCAAGCAGCAACTCATAATCAAATACTGTCACCCCCCACAGTTTGGCCTATAGCTCAACCCCATATCTCTCTTTGAAGGCCAAGTGAAATAAATAGGCCCTTCAGCATGCCCTGAATGTTATGCTACATTCATTTAGATTAAACATATGAACCCAAAGAGACAAAGGTGTTAACATAATGCTGTCCAATTTTAAACAAGGGTCAGGGTTTGGTTTACAGAGACCTCAGCCTGCTTCCTACTAGGGCAATCACACCATTAAAGATTCTTTGGACCTTTATGAAAGATACAAAAAAAGAAAAAGAAAAAGAAAAACAGTTAAAGCATTCAAAATGTAAAAATATTAGATTTTAACAACATCCCAGAAGGGGAAAAACAGAACAAAACAAAAACTTGTCTGATTGTCTGGCAGTTTCTGAGAAGGTATTAAAGATGGTAAAAACCTGTTCTTTTGAGGAAAAGAGTAGCTGAGAGGGGCTGGTTGCTGTTGTTGTTAAAACCTGTTTGCTAGAAGACAAAACAAAACTAACACATACAAAAGGGGAGAGAAAAGAATAGCAAAGAGAAAATGCAGTTTCTGTCTCTGGCATTCACTCTCACTTGCAACCTCACTGCTGCAAGAACAGTCACAGCATTCAGTCTTATCAGCCACTCCAAGACCTGATAAATTTGTAACAGTATGGGCTGTTTTAGGGCACTGGTTTAGCTGCCTGTTTCTGGTCACAGGCTAACAGCAGCGTAGCAAGATATACAGTCTTAGACAACTAAGCCAGACTCTTAGTAGACAGAAGGAAGAAAGAGAGAGAGAGCAAGGGAGAGAGAGAGGAAAGAAAAAACAGAATGTAGGGAAGGAAAAGGACACTTGGGGGGTGAGGATGAGAAAATCTCGCATCCCATGTGATGTTTGAGATTGAACTGGGAGAGATGGTAGTGTCATCTGGGTCCCTCTTTCTGGCCTTGTCTGGTCAGGTCATCTCTCAGGATTATGAAGAAGTAGGTCAGAAGAAGACAATGAGGGTGGCAGCCATGATGGTGGAGCTTGCTCCTTCCCTTTCTCTCATCTTTCAGTCAGCCATTATTATGGTTGCCAACTTGCCCCCCAAACCCTCTTTTTCAGAACCCCAAAAGGGGAGCGATGGGCAGAAAAGCCTATCCTTTCCTTATTTTGTTCACCAATTAGGCCTAATTTTCAATACACCAATTTTGGTTCATCGATTTCTGGTTGTATACTGTTCTTCTTTACCAGGCATAATCTTAACATAGTCTTTGAATTATACCAGTAGGCCTCTGTGTTTAGACTAATTCAGCCTTTCTGTCCCTTTTTTGCACCTTTCAGATCAACATTTGTTGTTATAGGTTATTTTGACTTTTTTGATCTTTCATTCACTTTTTACAGTTGAGCTTCAAATTAGGGTAAATTAGTAAAACTTGAGACTGGGACAGGAGGGGTATCATTGTGTTTGGGGGGACTTTACAGAGAACTCTACCTCTCTCAAATACATGAAGAGGGATCTAATATCAGAGCTTCTGCTGATTGTAGCTACGGGGAGAGAGGTGATCTGTCAGGTAGGCTGATCCCAAGCCAATCAGGGCTTTATTAATCAAAATGAACACCTTAAAATGTAACTGGAAGCTCACAAGTAAGACTGCATGTCTGTCACGGAAGTCACGAATTCCATGACTTTCTGTGACCTCTGTGACTTTTGTAGCAGCCGATGTGGCTGGGCCACCAGCAGTTTGGATGTAGGAGGGGGCTCGGGGCTGGGTCACGGAGTTGGGCTATGGGGCAGTGCTTACCTTGGGGGGGGGGAGGAGGGAGGGAGGCTCCCGGCCAATGGGAGCTGCAGAGCTAGACCTCATGGCGGGGGCAGCGCGCAGATCCCCCCTGGCCTTCCCTCCCTCTAGAAGCTGCTTCTGGGGAGCTGTGCAGAGCTGGGTAGGGAGCCTACCAGTCCTTCCAAACCCCCCCGCCCCAGCACCCACGGGATCCCGGGCCACCCCCCAGCACCCGCAGCCCCCGGCTCAAGTTTTAGTTAGGGGTATATAGTACAAGTAATGGACAGGTCACGGGCTGTGAATTTTTGTTTACTGCCTGTGACCTGTCCATGACTTTTACTAAAAATACCTGTGACTAAAATGTAGCCTTACTCACAAGTAACTAGTATAGGTCTCAAAGCAGCCATGTCATGCACTTTCTGCAAGAAGCCCTAACAAAATGCTTCCTATTCACTAAATAATAATGATATAATTGCTGACTTGCTAATTTATGTATTGTACTTGGGGAGGATAAGAATTGATAATCTAGTAATGATGAAAAGAAGAAAATGTCTTTGAAGAGAGAATTTGAAAATACTTGTAAGCTATTGACTGCTTCAGAAATTCTAACCATATAAACTTGGAGTGAGAGTTTCTAAAGCACCTAGCAAAATTAGAAACTGAAATACCATTTACTTTCAATAAGAATCAGACATCAGACTTTGTTAGGCACTTCTGAAAATTCCACCTTTAATCACTATTAAAATATATGAAATGTTTCTTACTTAAAATAAAGCTAAAATAAAAGGAATGTACCTGAGCAAGTGTTATCATTGCAGTGTTATTTTAGGTTTTCTGAAACTTCTCATTGCTCCAAACTTCTCATAGTCATTAGTGTAGTCAGCATTTTGTAGTGTTTTGTCCAGGACTTCTTTTATTTTACACTTTTTTATTAAAAGAGATAGAAAACTTTTTATTGCCATTTTTAGGAGCTCTTGTTTTGATTCTCATGGTTTTTTTTAGCACAGTTTTATTTTAAGTTTCATGATCCTTTCCTTTTTGGCCCAAAGCCTGTATAGGCATTAGTCTAGTAATGATCCTATTCTTGTTTTTAGATTTTTTTTTTCAATAAAAAGTTTAAAAGTTTACATGTCACAAGTCTTGACTTAGAACTGCCAAAGGTTTCTTTAAAAATAGCTTTTTTATTTGATCAAATTGGCATGGTTACAGCTTTCATTAGTACTTCTCCTATCATTATGCTGGCTTTTTCCTTTCACTTTTTATTAAAAATAAGAGGTTTTTTGAAAATGGATATATATATATCCATATATATATAAAAACTATTAGTTGCCCACTCAAAGAAACTCTACTAGCTTCCTGGCAAATAATAATAGATGCCTGATATACAGTTAAAAGTACAGAATATACATGTAAGTATAATAAATAGCAGTCATATAGTTGTATTCAATTCGATGTGTGTATATGTAAAACACAGAGAGAAAAGTATAGAAAGAAAGAAATTATCCAAAACAATAGCAAATACCAATATAGTAGTAAAATTTGATCTCAGATTGCCAACAAGCACCAAAAAGTAGAACATATGAGTATAAAGGATCTAACAGCAAAACAGTAGTGGCATGGAGAATGCTATCTTTCCAAAGTCAAGTTGGGATAGATAGGCTTAGCTAACATTTCTGTGCCTAAAGGTCCTGGTAAAGGGCATAGTTTGACAAAGAGTGAGAAGTTTTAACATTATATCTCTGTTATTGTGATGTCCTGTCCCTTTAAATCGTTAGGCATTCTGTGCTCACTCAGGCCTTGTCTACACTACTGGGGTAAGTCAATCTAAGTTACGCTACTCCAGCTATGTGAATAATGTAGCTGGAGTCGACATAGCTTAGGTTGACTTACTGTGGTGTCTACACTGCGCTGTGTCAATGGGAGACACTGTCCTATTGATTACCTTACTCCTCTTGTTCTGGCGAAGTACCGAAGTTGACCGGAGAGCGCTCTATGTTTGATTTAGTGGGTCTTCACTAAACCCCTCCTGATTGATCGCAGCAGCATCGATCCCTGGTAAGTGTAGACATGGCCTCATGCAATAGCCATTTGCTGTTTGGTTTTAGTTTCAGTTTTGCTTTCAGAACAATAAAGTCTCCACAGAAGACAAGTTATGCTTTAAATCAGCTCCTCCTGTGTGTGTCTATCTCCTGTTGTGCTGGGTCCAGATATAAAATATTGGCAATGAGGATATTTTATCCTACGAGTGTCTAGTGGTTCCTACTGCCTGAAAAAGAAGAAGAAAAAGTAAGCACATAATATATTTTTTTTAAAAAAAGGAAGAAAAAAGTTCACCTGGAAACAGAAGGTGGAAGACTGCTGCTGCATTTTGCTTCAGGTACAGATGGAACCAGCCAGTTAGAGAGGGGGAAATTGGTAATTAAAGACAGAACACAGCAGAAGTTTTCTGCCATTGCTGCCTAGCTGCTGCAGAGACAGAATAGTGAGGGGAGGGCGTCCATTCTTGTTCTCAAGCAAGCTAGAGAGAGAAGCAGCTTTAGCTTGCACTGGGGATCCGCAGCCAGCACAAGGAGCCCAAGTACAACCAAAGGAGTGATTCTGTAGTATAAGCCCACAGCCAGTGGAGGGAGATCAAGTGCAGGTAGTGCTGCACAGTAAAAAAAAAAAAAAAAAAAAAAAAAAAAGCGTGGGGGGGAGAGTTTCCCTGTGGAAGTGAAGGCATCTGGGATGGTGAGAAGCCCAGCAGGACAACTTCTGTGGGCAAGGTTGATGAATTTAGCAAAAACTGCAAGTCATGGGTGGTGTACCTCAAAAGTTTAGAGCAGTGTTTCCCAAACTTGGGATGCCACTTGTGTAGGGAAAGCCCCTGGCGGGCTGGGCCAGTTTGTTTACCTGCCACGTCCGCAGGTCCAGCTGATCGCGGCTCCCACTGGCCGTAGTTTGCTGCTCCTGGCCAATGGGGGCTGCAGAAAGGGCGACCAGCACGTCCCTCAGCCTGCGCCACTTCCCCTACACAAGGGGCATCCCAAGTTTGGGAAACACTGGTTTAGAGCAATTTGCAGCTTGCAATTGCATTCCAGACAGACAAGTTTCAGCCTTGCTCACAGTGATGGGTCTGAAGGCATATGGACTGCTGCATGACTTCTTGTCTCCAGCTGTGCCTGGAATTGCCATGTATGCCACAATTACTATTGCAATGCAGGAACATAGCAGAATATTATTGGTTCCATCCGCGACTCTCAGGGAAGTGAAGAATTGATAGCAAAGTCTGGTGCTACTCTAAGGTTAAAGTTGTCAGAGCATTGTTAGTTTGGACAAATATTAAGTGATATCCTTCATGATCAGTTTGTCTCTGGGTTACACAATGACCAGATCCAGAAAAAGTAACTGTCTGTATCAATGCTTACATTCAAGAAAGCTGTTGAGGTAGCTATTGCCATGGAAATCACAGAGAAGGATTCTCTGGAATGTAATGTGTACTGAGAAGTTCACCTCCTGAATCAGTGAGACAGAGAACCACAGAAACATAAGGAATTTCCATGTGGCCATTATGCATAAACTACCCACACTGAGGAGGACTGCGGGGCATGCCAGGTCATTTGCAGAAGGTGCCAGAAGAAAGGATATATCACTGTAATGGGTCTCACAGTTCAACAAGCAGCAACACAGCATAACCAAACATCCAAGAAGACACTATGAAGATTGAACCTAAGAAAAGATGGAAATTAGGAATTCATAATGTGGAAAAAGCCAAGAGCTCTATTGACATTGACCCAGATGTAGCACTGTATGTATTATCAGAAGCTGGAGTAAGAAAAAGAGTTCCTACAAGAATGGAGGTTGATACTGGAGCTGCAGTTTCACTGATTTTGTCACATCAGACGTTGTGACAAGTTCCCCTGGAAGAAACCTCCATGGTTTTGATGACTCATCCTGGAGAAAAGTTAGTCTGAAAAGGGATAATCCAGATGAAAGTTCAGCTAGATGGACAATCCATTGTTTTCCCCTTGTATGTGAGAGAAGGGAAATATCCACCATTGTTTAACAAAATTTGGCTTGAGAAGTTTAAGGTGAATTGTACCAAGATCAAGGCGATCACAAAAACACTTCAAACTCTTCAAGAAATACTGGACAGACACTCTAGAGTTTTTGAAAAAGAACTTGGACAGATGAGCAATTTGTCAGTCAAGCTCACTGTTAAGTCAGCCAGCCAGCCAACCAAAATACTGTTAGCCCAGACTTGTGCCTTATGCTCTGAAGCCTTTGGGGGCTGATTTGGACCCTTTAGAGAACATTGGAGTCTTGTCACCAGTTTCACACAATGAGTGGACTATACCTATTGTACCACTGATCAAGGAAGATGCCTCTGTCAAATTTGTAGAGATTTCAAAGTGACCCAGAATCCAGTTTTATGTTTTTGGTTGTAGTTGATGCCCATTCAAAATGACCAGAAGTTTTCAGAATGACATCTACTATTGCTACTAAGACCATTGGACATCCTTGTACCTCAGTCAGTCAGTTTGGTTTGCCGTTACAGTTGGTGAGTGACAATGAACCTCAGTTCTGTTTTGAAGAGTTTCAGAAGTTCCTAGCTTCAAATGGACATCAAGCACATAATGCTGTGCTCCATACCATCCTGTTACAAATGGACTAGTGGAGTGCTTTGAACAGATACTTAAGCACACCTTAAGAGCTAACAAGTACATTTTGAGTGTCAGCACAAATTAGATAATTTCTTGCTTATCTACAGGAACATACCATATGCTACTATCCAAGAGTCACCTGGAACTCTTTTCTTGAAGCAGTCTTTGTGTACCTGTAGTGTCCTGATGTTGCCTCACATGTAGCCAAATCCCAAGCTATGCAAATTGATTGATGTAAGATTCATCATTGTTTTTCTTCAAGTAAGAGACTTAGTGTGGACTTGCAACTATGGAATGTGGTACCGAGAAAAAATGTAAAATGCATGGCACCTGTTTCACTCATGGTAAAACCATATAATGGTATTTTATGGGATTGACATATGGATCAGTTGTTGCCTCTGAGTACCAGAGTCCAGGGATGTCCCAGTAGAATTTCTGTTCCTCCAATTGAACCTCCTTCCATTAAAACTCAGAAGTTTGAAGACTTGGTAGAAGAAATTTAGATTGTGTTAATTCCTTACCAGATCTAGTTGCTTCCTTACTACATGCAATTCCTGTTTTTCAGCACAATGCCACACCACCATCACGATGTTATCTCAAGAAAGTGTGAAAACCAGTAGTGTACCTGAATTTATAAGTTGTTTAGTTAGTGAGTTGCTATCCTGGAACAGAATAATCCCTTGCAATTTAAGAGACTGTGGTAGTCCACCTGCAAATGTTAGTTAGATTATATAGTGTTTTATGTTAGTCATGTAAACTATTACGGCAAAGTGTTTTAAAATAGGTTGGAGTAATGTAGTGTCCTGTCCCTTTAAATTGTTAGGTAGACTGTGTTCATGGCGGCATAGCCTCACATTGATTTTCATTTCAGTTTTGCTGGAATAACAATAAAATCTCCACCACAGACAGCTGTGCTTAAAATCCACTCTGCCTGTGTGTGTCTATCTCCTTTCTCTGCTAGGTCCAGATATTATATCAGCTATATCTCTTTTAGAGAGGAATAGGACTATCTGGAGCACATTTTATGAGTGTGAGATATTTCATATTTTACTGGAACAAAAACCACACTTGTGCCAGCTCAGCAGCTAGTCAGTAGTAGATAGATCTCTGACTACCTTTGATTTTACTCATCTTTCATCTGATTCAGCATATACAAATACAAAATACATGAAGACAACATGGTCCTTTTACAAACTTCAAAGGCACTCAGAACCTTATACTCCCAAAATGTGGGTCTCCATTCCTTTAGCTACTAGAGAATCTTTGTTAGCTTTCAGTAGTATTAAGGCTTACATCCCTGTTACCTTTTAGGGCCACCGCCTACTCTTACTCCTCCTTGGACTCTCAGAATCTCACTGGGTGCTGACTTCCTTGGTTGTCTGAAACACATCTCCCTGTGATACGATTCTCTAGTCTTTGCCCGTTAGACCAGAACAAGAGTTAAATGCCTTTTAAACTGCAGACTTTTGTAGTTGATAGTCCCTTATGTGTCTGTACAATTATTGTCCTTGGGGAAGGAAAACAGTATGAATTATTTGAACAGAGAGCAGTTCTCTTTTAAAAAAAACAAGAAGATTAAAAGCATAGCGAAAAATGTATTAAGCAAAAATAAACGGATCCCTTAACTTACCTAAAGTTTGCATTGTCTAAAGTCTATCTAGGTAGGTTATTTTCAATTTCTGTTAATGTAAGACAAAAAAAGTTACTCATTCACATGCTTTCAGAGATCAAAACTTGTGTCTGACTCCCTTGTCTGCAAGAGCAGTATGCCCCCCCCCCCCAGTATCTTGTGTGTGTCTTCCTGTCACATGAGTCCTCAAATACAAATTTTGGAAATTAAACATATAATTCCTACTTTGACACAATCCTGATTACAACCAGTCTCTACAGGGCAATAACATCAAAGACTTGAGCAGGCTAATTCAGTTCAACAAAGGATATTTTTATACATCTAGCCCCCACTATGATACAGTCATAGTACCCATTGACTTCAGTGGGACTACTCATATGCTTGAAGTGTAAGTCTTTGCAGGGTCAGGGCCCTAGTTGGTATCATTGAAAAACTTACAGGATTTTGGAATTGTAAAATCAAATGCAGTAATCTTGTCTTTTTTCCTTTTTAACTTCTCTCTAATTCATCCCTTCTTTTCTTTCCTTTTATCACCCTCCTCATTGAGTGTAGTGAAAGTATATTGAAAGCCAGTATAGTATATGTGATGTTCCCCTCTAGTGTTATCCAGACCGGTGATCTGCCAAGTCACTCCAGTCCTTCACTCTGGGAGCCAGCCTTACCCTGCTCTGCTGTGAGAACCCCCACTCCGGGGCTGTTCACGCACAGCCTCTGGCATGTAAGCTGCCCCTTGGATTGTGCAACTGAATGACACTAGCCAATATCTCCGGTCCCAGGCACAACCCTAGGAACCTCCGTCTTGCAGTGTCTGGTTATGCCCACTGGACACTGCAAGCTTATATGAGTTTGTCAATATAACAAATAAATTTTGTTTGTTATCCCAAGGGGAATCTCTGACATGCTTCAAACCAAACGCACTGCTTCAGGTAGAATAGACAAACAGATTTATTAACTATAAAGATAGATTTTAAGTTACTATAAGTCAAAGCATAAGAAGTCAGATTTGGTCAAATGAAATAAAAGCAAAACACATTCTAAGCTGATCTTAACACTTTCAATGCCCTTACAAACTTAGATGCTTCTCACCACAGGCTGTCTGGTTGCACTTCAGCCAGGCTCTCCCCTTTGATCAGCGCTTCAGTCACTTGATGTGGTGTCTGTAGATGTAGGTGAAAGAGAGAGAGACAGCATGGCAAATGTCTCTCCCTTTTATCATGTCCTTTCTTCCCTCTTGTTTTGCCCCCCCCCCCTTCAGAGTTGGGTGAGCATTACCTCATTGCAGTTCCAAACTGACCAAAGGAAGGGGGGTGACTCCCTCGAGAGTCCAACGGATTCTTTTGTTGCTGTCTAGGCCAGCATCCTTTGTTCCTGCGAGGCTGGGCTGGGTTTGTCCCATACATGCCCTGATGAACTGCCTCTCAGCTCTTGGAGAGTTTTTGCCTGGGATTATTTTAAACCATGAGGATACATTTTCAGCCTCATAACTTCACATATGAAATTATAACCTATAACATTACTATAACATTACTGTAACAATTACTATAACATCACTATACCAACCATGTTCAGTGCACCATGAGCCTTCCGAAGACACCCAACATGACAAATTTTGCAGTGGATACCACATAATCATTTTATAAAGGTGAACATGGGGGTGTAAAGTACTCCCCCAAGGTACAGAGTGTCATTATAATATTGATCATTCTGATTATTTACTTCAGAATCAATCACATGCTTTGAAAAAGCAAAATAAAACTGCAGAGGCAAGTCAGAGTACCTTTTAAGGTAAACCCTGTGGTGCTTTTAAAGTTACATTTGCTGGTAGAGCGCATTTTTAGAAGTCCCTTGAGCCTCTGCCAAATCAAGGTATTAAATGTGTTAGCATTTTTGCATATCTCTAGCATCCAGGTACAAGATGCAGGACCATTGACAAATTATTTTTAATAACTTAATTGAAAATCTGCAGATATGAGAGGAAAGGTAATGTGTTAATTCTGGTTAACACCATAAACGGATTAGAAGCTGCCATTTGTTTTCATATAAAATCTCTGGTCCTCGAAGCACTTAAAAAGTTATGGTGCTGAACGCTTGTTCACTCAGCATTCTTCATGCAAGTGAACGTATGTTAAGAAAAACACATATACTGCACCCTTGGATATTCGTCTATCTGAGGGTACAATTCTACTACCATGTCTTTATTTGTGCCTAGAATGAGGTAACAGATGCTTAATTAAGGAGGCTCTCTTTCTTTGTGTTCCTGTTCATAATTGTTAGCAGAAATTAAAATAAGGAATAGCAGAAGCTATTCCTTATTTTCATATTTTCTGTATGCCACACTCATAAACAGGGTAGTTGTATTTTTAAAAAATGCTGAGGTATAAAAATTGAGGTCTCAATCCTGAAAATGCCAGCACATGTGTTTAACTTTCAGCATGAGTATTCTCACTGACTTCAACGGGACTAGTCACATGTCTAAAATTAAGTATATGCATAAGTATTTGCAGGATTGGTGTCTCAAAAAGAGATCCCTTGAAGTTTGTGTGGCAAATATAAACATTTTGAAGCTTCATGCACTTTAAATTTCAGCAAGCTGATGTATTTGAAAGCTTTGTATAGAAGTTTGTCATTTTAATACAAATTCATGGGAATATCCTTCATATGAAAAGGTGCATTTATGCAGCAAAATCCAACTTTAATTTGTTTAGTGTCTTTCAGACAAACTAAGATAAAATACAATCGTACAGAATGAAGGACTTTTTTAGAGGAGAAAATTCTGGACTAAGCTGTTCTTTACTTTCATCTTAGTTTGTAAACACTATTCCTTTGTACAATGTACAGCAAGAAACTTTTCCTGAAAAATCTGCTGATTCAGAATGGTTGCATTTATGCCATAGACTTGCACTGATTACAGTGGACAAATGTGGAAGGGGAGTAGGAAAGGGAGTGGCTGCAAAATATGGATCTATAGATACAGACTGCACAATCCCTGGCGTATTGCTGATGTGGTTCTACATAACTTTATACTCCTTTACCGGCACTGGCAGCACGGGTAACCCCAGGCAGCTGCAATCCTGTGACCACTGTGACAAATTTCACAGGGCATATAAAAGTGTAGCATTTACTTAAGATACAGAATATATTTTTACAGTTTATTTCCTCACTCTCTCTATATTTAGGCAATAATCTCTCTGTATATTTAATGTGACTGTTCTGTGTAAATGGTGTGGCGGTCTTGGGGCAGTTAGACAGTGGTAAGGGACAGTTTCACATAGCCACACTTCTTCTCTGTGCAGGCTTTCAAATAACTATTTTTGCTGACTTTCATCAAACAGGTCCCTTCTGCTTTGCTTGAGGGAGGGAAAGGAAACTATGGGTCTAAGTAACAAAGAGAATTCTACATCATACTGTTACGTGACAGTCAATACAGTAGTTTGTCTAACCAGTTCATCTAGCTGTTTTATGCTTTTTGATTTATCAGTTTATTTATTTATTTTCATGTTTATGACTCTCTTTATAACTTCTTGCAAAGGGTATTGGTTGTGTCATCTTGTCAGCTCATCTTGAATTTTCCTTGTGTCACTTTTTCAGCATCCACTTTGTTCACTCTTAATATTTCAGTCTGGTCAAACTTTACACATCACTTATACATTTTAATCCTCTTGTAGTTTCATACTCAAGCACTATAAACAGTAAGTTAATGTGCTTAATGCTTCATGTCTCATTTTATATCACAATTTGATGCCAAGCATGAGTATACTGTAGGATTCTGACTGTGAAAAACATTGTTACCAGTCATACTTTTATGAAATAATTTACAATATTCTGTGTATGCAATATTATTTTTCAAGAGAGACAAAATTATGCTTTACTTCCTATTTTTGTGTGTGTTACTATGACTGATCCTTGTTTTCAAACTGCATTTTTCCTCATGCATTTGAATAACTCTGGCTCCCCCTGTTGATTTAGCAATTCCATAAACGTACTAGGGTTGCCAAGCTTCCAGGATTGACCTGGAGTCTCCAGGATTTAAAGATTAATCTTTAATTAAAGAGTATGTCATGTGATGAACCCTCCAGGAATACATCCAACCAAAATTGGCAACTCTAATACTTACACAAAATCATAGTTTTGCCACTTCAGAGGAAGGTTATTTCTCCCAAGATGGTGGAGGGCTGAAAATTAGAGTATGTCTGGTGGTTAGGGTCAGAAATCAGTACCAGGACCGATTGAATCCACACCATCACCTCCAAAGTACAAATACAGCAACTTCCAAGAGTCCAAGGAAGTAGTTTTAGAGGAAAAACAAAGGTAAAGTTACTGATTTTTATTATGATTCACCAGCCTTTTGCTCTGATGTGGACTTAGTTCCTCACGCCCTGTCCAGACCACTGGCACAGTGGAGGAAGGTCTGCATGGGAAATCTAAATCTGCAACACATAAACCCCACAAAATTCTAAAAGAAATGCCAAGAGGCATAAGTCTCCTTGCTGAGCAAATGGCTCTTTGCACAACACATTGTGTGATAATAAAGATGACATATATCAAAGGAAAAGTTCAAGAGGAGGCACACTGATTCAGGGGAATTGGAGACAGACACTCTAACGACCAAGCTCAAATCAGTAAAAAAATTATGCAGAAATTGCCAGAATGCAAAATCAATTGAAAAACCTGGCAAATAGAGAAAAAAAGATGTAATATAAGGTTTTAGTGGGTCTTTCTGAAGGAGGAGCTATGCTTTCCTTCATAAATAACTTCATCAAGGAAATCTTTGCCACAGAGGACTCCGAGTTTGATGTTGAGATCGGAAGATCCCATCTCAATTCATTTTAATTGGTTCCTGGGTCTTTATCTAGGCCTTACAGGTGAACATAGCATAGAACACAGAAGTCACTCCATGCATCTGAAGAAGTGGGTTTTTACCCACGAAAGCTTATGCCCAAGTAAATCTGTTAGTCCTTAATGTGCCACCGGACTCCTCGTTAGTTTTGAAAAGATATGATTGAAAAAAAGGAAAAAAATATAGGAATCTAGTTTTAATGTACAAGTTGAATGCATCTTGCAAAAGTGATCTATTAGTCTGATCTGTATAATATTTATATCTAAGACTTCAATAAAAAGCTAAATTAGAAAAAGTCTCAGCTTTGCTTGAAACAAATGAAGCATGTTCGTAACTAATTCCCATGCCATTAGCACATCTTCATTTGTCTCAGAGCAAACTTTGGCAGAGAAGAGCTGGTTCCTGAAAAAACAACAGACATTTTCAGGTAATAAAAAACAAAATCTCCAGGAATAATTGACAAAAGTGATCTCATAAGCATTTTTACTTTTCTTTTCACCCTTCCCCTTGTGCTGTACCAGGAAAACAGCTGCTTTTTTTCAGGCTTTTGATACTTTCTCTGATCTCCAGTTGTATTGATTACTTGATGAAACTCTCTCACCTCGTCTCATCTTTTGTTACCTCATCTGTGATTCTGCTTAAGCCCACTGCTTTCACTTAGCTTCCTTAAATGATATCAAAATTCAAATAATAGGCATATCTACTGCATAAAAAGCAGCAGCACATGTAAATCTAACTCCAGAGATTCAGTGATTAAAACAAGTCATAGTCATAAGGAGATCGTTCATATTATTACTAGGGTTACCATACATCCGTTTTTTCCCGGACATGTCCGGCTTTTTGGCAATCAAACCCCCGTCCAGGGGGAATTGCCAAAAAGCCGAACATGTCCGGAAAAATACCAGACAGGCACTTCCTATCCCGCAGCTGCTCTGCTCCTCCCCTGACTCAGACTTCGGCTCTGTTTAAGAGCCAAGCTGCCCGAGCCAGCGCTACCGGCTTCGGGCAGCCCCCATGCCTCCGGACCCCGAGCCGCCGGCCGGGCACTTCCCTTCCCGGGCTCCAGCTGCTCTGCTCTGGCGGCACAGG